>NC_044352.1:35334494-35992781 GCF_007364275.1 Archocentrus centrarchus | reverse complement strand
AAAAAATAAAAACGTATGTTAACAGGAACAGATTTGGTCAGATGATTTCTTTAAAGCAGCCAACTGACAGGATTCTGTTTACACGAGAATCTACGTAAAAATAAGGCTGAACCGAGATCACAGGTCCCGATATAAATTTTAACAAGCTCATAAATGAAACAAAGAAGGTTGCCTAAAAACTCATAGATAATATTTTATTAAAATGTCATCTGATCTAAAAAAGATATGGCCGTTTTTATGTGCGATGCCTACAGTTTTCACAAAGCTGGCAGCTAATTTGAGAAGCCGAACACCGGAACTGAACTGGTCATTGAACTGGAAGTTCTTTCATTTTAGCTTAAGACTAAAAATTGTTTGCTTGTTTTTCTCATGGTGTTAGTCTGAGGACCAAAACCATTAAACCAATTCGTATCTCTGGCTTGAAAGCAGCGGTGGCGCATGTTAATAGAGTGGAAACCTATGTATTTAACAAATATCGTGTAGTCGACCAAAAGCGATTAAACCTAGCTAAACCTGGTTTCTACCTTCAAAGAAGCGTTGCTATTACACCCTGAGAAGCTAACTTAGCATTAGCTGCCTACTGAACTTTGATAGCCTCGGACTCGTCAGGACAGATAAAAGGTAACATAAATTTATCGCTTGATAATCATGTATATTTTTCAATTCGTGTTAATTTTTTTTCCTAGTCTTATTATTATGGGCGACGTTAGAGCTGACATAAAATTTGGACTAAATCGATGAGGAGTCACAACAAATAACGTAGTCCATAAGGGTGTACTATTATGCACAGCTTTACGTAATCTTTACATGTTCGTGGTGGTTTAATTTAGAAAAGCATAACTGGGATCAGAGGCAAGTTCCTAATCCTCCACTGTAGCAATCATATGAAAACCTCATATCTATTTAAATGTAGTTAGCTTTCTAGCTAACTTCCGTTTGGTACGTGGCTAGCTGTTGAACTGTTATCTAGTTTGCTACACAGCTATTAATGGTTGTTTGGTTTACAGTAGAAACCACCCGAATGAGGCACATTTGCATTTATATAACTGCTAACAAGACTTTGGACTACATTTGTAACATCGTTAGCAAACATTCTCGCGATTGAATGGTGAGTGCCTTTGCTTGTTATTTTTGCAGATATTAGACAGTGATGAAACGGACATTTACATTGATGTTTTGACTTGCATTCAGTTTAAATGTTCCCAAAGTTTGTGTTCTTTTCTGGAAGCACGTTAGAATATATACTGTGTAAAGACAGGGGCACTGTCAGACTTTGGAAAATAGCAGGTTAACAGGATTATGGATATCAGCGATATGTTTCTTAAGTTAGGAGGCAGGAAAAAAAAAAGGACATCTGTGCCTGCTTGTAGTCTGTTCCAGAAAGTAGTCTTAGTGAAAACTCTTGTAGAACTTATAGAATGTTTTCTGATTTTGCTGCAGAAAGTGGGTTAACTGAAACCTTTATCTCTCCTATTACATGGTGTCCCTTATCAGCAATCAGGGTAAGCAGTCATACATGGGCAGTTAGAAACTCAATAAGGTTTTTTTAATCTACCTGTGACCACGTTCAGGTGGTGTTGGCTGAATAAGTCAAGTCTGTTAACAAAGCACATATTTTACAAATGGAGAGTGAACTGTAATGTTAGAGAAAATATAGATAAAACAAATAATACAGGCTAAGTGCAACACATCTGCTGCAGCAGAAAGCAGTGGTATGAAATAGGTGCTATTATTAAGTTTTGTATAAGAAGCGCTTTGAGACATCAGAAGGCTGGAAAAATGCTATATAAATGCCGTCCGTTTTAAGCCAGCTGAGAAACGTGACAAAAAAAATGCAGACTGTAAGTTGATGGTCTGATCAGTATCTTGATTTGGAAGCTTGAGCCCACAGCAGTTTTTGTTCTCTGGTCCTTATGTTCAGTTTGTGTTGACATCTGTGCTGTGCTTTGACCTGTGCGTTTCTTAACTTGATTAACTCCATTTCTAAGCTTCTGTAGACTAGATTTGCTCGCTGTCAATACTGAGTGTAGAAGAGAGGCATGATGCAAGGCACTCAGGAGTGAGATTTTTGACTTTTGAAGAAAGTTTTCTTTACAGTTACAGGAAACCAAGAGTTGGTTAAAGATGGTCTTTGAGAAGATTTAAGTTTTGTTAAGAGTCCATTCAGACACTGGCAGAAAATAGCAATTAACAGGTGAAAAAAATGTCAACTCACATTTAAAAAGCTGACAGTAATGTCTGTTTAAGGGATTTATTATTATCATTTATTTATTATTTTATACATATTAGATACAAATTAGTTTCACCACATCTACTTGTAAAAAGCCAAAAGTAATTCACATTCATGCAAAAATCATGCAGAACACTCACATTTCCAGAAACAAACAGATGTTGATTTGCAACATTGGCCTAATACACGCAGAGTTAATAAACAGGAGCTTGTTATATCGAGGCTCTGTTCTGTTTCTCTGAATAACATATTTCATTGTACCGTAATTATGAATTGTATTCTCATAAGTAAGTTGTGGGTGACCTTGTCTGTGCTTAGATTGTTGATTTTTGGTTATTTATTATGTTCACTAATTGTAAGCCTGCTCAGAAATGATTGCACATTAATGTATGGTTCCTTGCTCTTTGTTTGTAGTTCATCAGTTGAAACATTGGAAGACAGAAGGACTTGGAGGGATTCTTGCATCCCTTGTCACTATTGGCCCCTGAGATGATGTCACAACAACCACAACTTCCCAGTGCTCTTATACCTCCCCAGCTTGCTCAGAACTCCAATGCTCAGCAGGTCCGGCCTCACATTCATGCTAATCAGCTGGACTCGAGTCAGAGCAGTGCAAACTCTGGGCTTCTTGAACAGAGACCTCTGACGGGCAGGCCAGGCTGTCCTGGTGCTACAGCCGCTAGTGGGGAGGTGGTCAACAGGAATGTTTCTCTTTCCTCCACCAACTCTAGCTTGACCAAAACAGATGGATACTTTGAACCATGGCCTGAGGAAGCAGTGGATAACTCCCATGGGCTGTACTCACTGCACCGTATGTTTGACATAGTCGGAGCCCAGTTAACACATAGGGATGTAAGGGTACTGTCATTCCTGTTTGTTGATGTGATTGATGAGTATGAGCGTGGTGGCATCAGGAGTGGAAGAGATTTTCTGTTGGCCTTGGAGCGCCAAGGTCGCTGTGATGAGACCAACTTCAGACATGTGCTGCAACTTCTAAGGATTATCACCCGCCATGACCTTTTGCCTTACGTCACACTCCGGAAACGGCAGGCAGGTGAGTTGATAACAAATTCATCATAATGTGCACACCAGACTTTACATACATATTAGGGATGTGCACGACTAGTCGACTGATCATCACTATTGTCACTACTCAGTACCAGCCGTACTAGTCGGTTAGAGAAAAATTAAGATTTTAATTGATGCCCGATGCCGTAAATGGTTGTCCTAAATGTTACCCAGCAATCTGCCACCAGATGGATTCAGCCCTGACATTGTTACAGAAAAATGCCATAACTGTTAATCTTGGGCTAAGATTTTTATTAGGTCTAATATTGTTAGTTATTTTTGAAGTTTTACAATGAACCTGAAGCAAATTCCCAAGATACACCGTCATTTCAAATGTGTTTGCACCTTAAAAAAAAAAAACTGACCACAGCAAAGAGCAGGAGGAGGGAAAAAAGTCCCAGCGTATTATGTTTCTGTTGGCCAGCACCGCATGTAAAACACCAGACATGACCACATGCAATGCACCTGCTGTTTGTATGTTTATATTTATGTGTATTTATGTGTAGTGGACCTGATTCAATTGGGGCCTCTTGGCCAGGTCATGTTTGTAAATGAGAACTAGTTCTCAAACATTTTACCTGGTAAAATAAAGGTTTAAAAAAAAAAAAAGAAAAAACACCAGCAACAACATCAGCCACTTACATAGGTTACGTGGTAGCTCTACAAAGACCCAGCGCTGAAGCCTGAATCAAGCTGGAGGAGGAGGCTGGGGGAGAGGGAGGTCTGAGCTTCACTGCTCCGGCCCCATGACCCTGCACCGGAAAAGTGGAAGAAAATGGATGGCTGGATGTTTGTGTTGTATTGCTTTATTATCATTTTAGATTTTAACTTTTATTGAGATGCCTATCATGACTTGTAGAACAACGAGCATCATTCATAATGCACGGCACAGCGCACCACACTTTTAAGTCGCAATTTATTCATTTTTTCAGATGTTATTTTCTCATATTTTAATGATGTGTAAACATCATTTGCAGTAACACATTTTCATATATTTAACATCAATTTAATTAAAGTTTTTTTTCTTCATTGTCTGTTTGGAGTGAAACGTGCTGTGTTCATAATCTGCCGCACAGATAAGCAGCATTTAAAGTGCAATTCGTTATTGAAGAATGTGGGTAGTGGTTTCAGATGCCTTTGTTTACACAGTTTTTGCCATTGTCCATTAAACAGCCCTAAAATATAACTTGATATCTGAGTGCTTCCTAGTTTTAGACTAGTTGGTTAGTCTAATTTTTTTCCTCGTTTAGTTGACTAAGCTATTAGTCGCCAGGAACATCCCTAATATATATATCTAATAACATTTCTGTGTTTTATAGTCTTTGGAATTTACAATCCAACCATCTCCATGTCCTGCTTTAAATTACTACAAAAAAGCTTGTGCATTCATGGAGGAATTAACATTAGGGATGTACGTGATTAGTTCACTAGACCAGTGTTTCCCATGTTGTGTTACCAGGGCACACTGGTGTGCTGAGGAATATTGTGATACCCATGAAATATTATGGCAGCACTGTTCCCTCACAGCAGGAGTGTGTTGGGTTTAAACAGCCTAGGACACACGTAAAAAAGAGAGCGTTTCCCTTTCTTGTTAAATAAAAAGCCAGGCATGTCTCAGGGTTCTAGCCAGAAAAATTTCACCAGCCAGCGGTATGGTAACCTAACATTAGCTAGTGCTAATGGCCCCGCCTGGAAGCAAGTCGTGATGATAGCAATCTGTTCCGGTAGCTAACAGAGGAAATTCTCAGCCCAGTGCGACAGTACGTCAGCCAGGCGCAGCCCCGGGTGATCAGCTGCTAGCTAGAATCCTGTGTCTGTAGTTATAAATTTAGAAGTGCCTCTGACCATGTGTACGAACAAATGATGAAGGCCTGGCTGTCTTAGGAAATGTAAACACAGCAAAAAACTCAATACTAATACTGCTACTATTACTACTTCTGATGATGATGATGATGATGATGATTATTATTTCCTTTTGGTCATTATTTACAGTTCTTCAAAACACCAATTAGAATCTTATTCTAATATTCCAATATATCTTATATTTTATTAAGAATGGCTTCTTTCATTGCTGGATGCTTACAGGCTGATATCCTGGCATTATCCCATGGATGCTGGAGAATATGGATATTTTTTCCTACCTCCCTTGCAGTGAGTTTCTTGTGTTGGTTTGACAGTGAGCTCTCCATGTCCTCCACGTGTTTTTTTTTTTCCTTCCCTCTTTTTTTTAGTCTACCAGTCTGTTGTTTTTCCGTATCAACTATAAAGCCTTTTTTTTTTTTTAATTACTTTGATCTACAGTGAGTCTCCCAAGGGAAACAATATTCTCAATTATTTGAGAGTTTTGTTTCTTTTTACTGAAAAGCTACATCTTTTCTGGCTTCCTGCTCGAATATTATTGCAGCAGTTTCTTGAGTTGGATTATTTTCTGCTTTATTGCCTTAATGTTGCAGGCTTCATTCTTATGTCATCACTGCTCCCTTTACTTCACGTAGTGGTAATTGTGTTTCTTTATACAGAGAAATGGGGGCATCTCAGTATGCAGATTGCACAAACCTGTTGGTTTAGGTCAGTGGTTCTCAAATAGTGGGGCGCGCCCCCTTTGGGGGGCGCGGTGCGATACCTGGGGGGGCGCGTGTGACCCTGGGGAACAGGCTTTTTTTTTTTTGGGCCGTACTAGTATAAAGTGTAATTGCGCATCCACTACAGTAGGCGGCAGTGGCGCTGTCATTGTTACAACAGGTTTGCCTTGGTTAGCAGTGTTGAGTCAACAGAAAGCTCCGACTGCGTTCTGTCTATAGCCTCCGTTATTCAACATAACAACCCCCAACATGAAAAAGTTTTTAACAGGGATGAAAAGAAAAGCGGAGAGAGACAAAGATAATGAGACAAAAGAAAGTCACCCGAAAGCTAAGACGAGGAAATACGACGAAGCGTATTTAGCGCTTGGCTTCACTGTCACTACAGTTGGAGAAGAGGAAAGACCGGTGTGTTTGCTGTGTCTAAAAATGCTCGCAGCGGACAGCATGAAGCCAAATAAATTAGCGCGTCACTTAAATACGTTACACTCCAATCACGCCGGTAAGCCGCTAGAGTTTTTTCAGCGAAAACGTGCTGAATATTGCCAACAGTCATCCCGCTTTGTGAAGGCTACTTCAGTAAACCATCGAGCGCTGTTAGCATCATATAAGGTGGCGTACCAAATTGCGCTGTGCAAAAAGCCCCACACCATAGCAGAGGAGCTGATACTGCCTGCAGCATTAGACATGGTCTCTGTCATGCTGGATGACGCCAGTGCAGCAAAACTAAAAACTATCCCTCTGTCCAATGACACTGTCGCCAGACCTATAGATGACATTGCTAACGATCTTCATGAACAGCTGGTAGATAAACTCAAAGACAAACGTTTTGCCTTACAATTTGATGAAGCAACTGACAGCAACAAAGACTGTCTGTTTATTGCTTATGTACGTTTTGAATTGTCAAACTCCCTGTGTGAGGATCTACTTTTTTGTAAATATGTCAGAGACAGAGCCACAGCTGAAGAGCTATTCAAAATTCTGGACTCCTTTTTGACTGAGAATGGGCTAAAGTGGGAGAACTGCATTGGTGTTTGCAGTGATGGTGCACAAACCATGGCAGGGAAGAGAAAAGGACTTAGGGCACTCATCAAGACAGCCTCACAGTGGACACACTGTATTATACACAGAGAAGCACTTGCATCCAGGCAACTTTCCCCTGAATTAAGTGAGGTTATGACTGACATCATAGGTGTAGTCAATTTTATAAAGACTAGACCACTAAAAACAAGAGTCTTCTCTGCCATCTGTGAGGAGATGGGAGCCGAACATCAAGCTGTGCTCTATCACAGTGAAGCAAGGTGGTTGTCACGAGGAAAAGTCTTGTCCCGAGTTTTTGAGCTCAGAGAGCAAATAAGAGTGTTTTTTGAGCAGGAGCACAAGTATGAAGTGGCAGAAAAATTTTGTGATGAGAACTTCCTGGGAAAACTGGCCTACCTGAGTGACATATTTGGAAAGCTAAATGAACTGAATCTACAGCTTCAAAGGAAAGATAAACACCTCCCTCAGGTCACAGACAAGATTAGCTCTTTCACCCGAAAGCTTGCAATGTGGGGCAGGCAACTTGATGAAGGAAACACCGACCATCATTTGAGAACCTGCATGAATTTGTGGACACTAATGACTATGATGCTATCTCAGTGATTCCACACATTAAGCAGCATATTTCTTCACTGATTGGATTCTTTAAAAAGTACTTCCCTGAAAACAGTTCCCAGTATGACTGGGTGAGAGACCCTTTCAGTGCACCAGCTCCAACTGGTTTCAGCTCTGCAGAAGAGGAGCAGTTCATTGACATGACGTCTGACTCCACATTGAGACTGAGGTTCACATCACAGACACTCAGTGCATTCTGGCTGAGTGTAGAGAGGCAGTATCCACTCTTAGGGGAGAAAGCTATAAGCATTCTTCTTCCTTTTTCAACATCTTACCTTTGTGAGATTGGCTTCTCTGCTGTTGCTGCACTGAAGACCAAGTACAGGTCCCAGCTAAACATTGAGCAGGAGCTGAGAGTTGCACTATCATGCTTCGAACCTCGCTTCGAAAAGCTGTGCACTGCAAAACGTGCTCATTGTAGCCATTAAACCTGACTTCCTCCTCATTTTGATCAAAAAAGAAAGAAAAAATGAGCACAAAATGTTTAATTCATTTTTGTTTTGTAGGTTCAAGTGTTTTATATATTGTGCTCCTGAGTTAATGTTGCTGAACTGAATATAAATTAGTTATTTTTTTTTGTTTTTGTAGTTTATTAGTTATTATAATTATTAAATATTATTTATTGATTTGATTTAATTTTGCAATGGTGCAATTAGTTGGTCAAACATGTTTACAGTTTAAACAAGGATTTATTTATTTTTAATTTCAGGCAATGATGCACTTAAAATCTTTTCTGTTGCAGACTTAAAACACGATTTAATAAAGTTATTCTTTGTAAGTTTGACCATATGTCTTTCTTTTTTTCTTTTCTTTAATGTTAATAAGGATAAAATGTTATGCAGAGATGGATAGTCACGGTGGGGAGTGGGGGGCGCGAATAGTTTTCTTCTTGCTAGGGGGGGCGTAACAGAAAATAATTGAGAAGCACTGGTTTAGGTGGTGAGAACAAAATGGGTTGTTGTGCATGTTTCATGAATCTGATGATGCAGATTTGTTTTTTGTGCAGGATAAAAACTAGTGTTATTTGCTCCATAATTGTTGTCTAATCGTCCCCCGTTGGAATTACTGGTGACCGATAACATTGTTGCTTACTGATGTGAAACGGATGAGTACACGGGCTGCCTGAGGGGCAGATGTCCTTTGAGGGGTCCTGTGTTCACTGCCCAGTAGGGCTGCTCGATGATTAAAAAAAATCATAATCACGATTATTTTTGGTCAGTGCTGAAATCACCATTATTTAACAGTTTCTCTTTGACTTTGTAAACACACTGCATTTATTGCACTTAAAGAACAGTGACTACCTTGAAATCTAGTGCACTTTACAGTTTCTTGAAAAATACACTAAATTGAAAATGAAATCAAATATAAAAAAAATAAATAAAATATAAAAAAATACATAAATAGCTTACAATATAAATAAATACATTATAAATTAAACACAAATAATAGATAAATAAATAGAAAATTAATACCAGTTATCAATCTAATTATGCTGAGAAGAAATGGGACCAAGTTAATTTTTTTTCACTGCCACAACTTACTGAAAGCTGCTGCATGCAAAATTTATATTGAGTTAATTCCAGTCAGTAACTCAAACAAAACATTTTAAGCCTCAGACTAAATCAGAATTATTCAGGCCAACACAGCAAATACTGGCTATACTGGCAGGGCTGTGGTGGTTGAACAGATTGGTTGCATTGCCGGATGGTGCAGATACCACCATGTAGCAATTCTGCGTTAATGTATGTGTTAATTACCTTTGCGGTCATATCGCTGAGTTTTATATCTGGTGCTGACTGATAGAAACAAATAAAATGCTGGGAATTTCTTTTCCCCTCCTGCGCCCTCGCTCTTTGTGGAGTGTATTTGTCCCTCTAGTTTTTCCACTTCTTTGTTCATTTCCTCACATCAGTTCCAATAGTTTTAGCAATCTCCCTCCCATTTGTGAGTCCTTATATTGATGGTATGATCATTATGCCTTATATTGACCTGATTATTGCCAAGCCAATTTTATTTATAAAGCAAGCGCTGACCAAAGTGCTGAACAAAGAAAACAAGACAACAGTACACAAGGGAAGTGCAGATAAAAAGATAACACATAAAGGCAACAATAACATACATAGTTTATCATGAATCAAACAATAAAACAGTGTAAAATAACTAGGTAAAATTAAATAAAAAATAAATACACAACTAAAAACAGCATCTCAAACCTGGTCAAAAGCCAGCTGAAATAAGTGGGTCTTAAGAGAAGATTTAAAAGTGGCCAGCGAAGAGGCCTGTCAATGGCAGCGAGTTCCACAATTTAGGGGCTGCCACCACAAAGGCTCTGTCCCCCCCCAAAGCTTCCTCTTAGTCCTCGGCACGTCCAAAAGTAGTTTGTTGGCTGATCTGAGCGAGCGGGCAGGGGAGTGTAGGTGCAGTAACTCAGAGAGGTACGATGGAGCAAGGCCATTTAAAGACTTAAAAACAAATAAAATAATTTTTAAATGAACTCTAAAATAAACAGGCAACCAGTGCAATGAAGATGTAACAGGAGTAATGTGCTCCCTCTTACGTATTCCAGTCAAAAACCGTGCGGCGGCATTCTGGACCAGCTGAAGACGAGCCAATGAGGACTGGTTTACGCCAATATACAAAGAGTTACAGTAATCCAGCCGGGTCGTAACAAAGGCGTGGATTACTGCTTCAAAATGATCTTTTGATAAGATGGTTTTAATCTTGGCGAGCTGTCGCAGGTGAAAGAAACTAGATTTCACCACAGCAGTGATCTGACCCTCCAACTTAAGACTCTCATCCATCTTAACACCCAGATTTGTGACCACGGGTTTTGCATACTGGGATAAAGGACAAAGATCCACAGAAGTTGACCCCCCAGTGACGCATGAACCAAAAACGATTGCCTCCGTCTTATTTTCATTAAAATGAGATTGTTACTTGGTCACTGATAAATTCAAGAACTGTGGCGTAACAGTAGCTGGAAATGCACAGGAAGACTCAACCATGCTGAACGAGCCAATCACAGTTGTTGCAGGTTTTGTTGACCCAACGAGTAGTTAAATTTCTTGGGCGGTGCATGCCAGGTTACACTGTAGATTATTGTGTAGATTTCCTGCTCGCTGATTAGCAGTAATTAACACATAATGCACCTCGCACAAGCTGGCAATGTCGCTGGCGGCAATGTGAAAGACTCAATGACTCAAAGACTCAATGCTGCTGCATAAATCATGGCTAAAAGTATACTTGCAGAGCATAATGTGACAAAATAATTTTAATAATTTTCTTTTTTTTTTTTGTCAATTATGCGGTTCTTGTGATTATTTGGAGCTGAAATTTCTATTAATTGCACATCCCTACTGTTCCCCATGCTCGCCTGACCTACACTATATCACCAAAAGCATTCGCTGCTCTGCCTTCACATTTAATTTTTAGGCTGTCTGATTTCAGCCCTCCGCAGGTTGATAATTTTAATTTCTATAAAAAAATCCTATTGTTCCTAAGTCATTATCAAGTCCATATCAGTACAGATTTTTAAAAAATTCCTTTAATTTGTTTCACCTGTGTCTTTACTTAACCCCTCCCCACACATAGCAGTTTTTCACCTGGTGTGATAATAGTTAAGGAAACAGTATACAGTAAATTAGGTCTCAGTATTTGCGCAGGCACTTTACACTCTAGGTTTAAAAAAAACAACCAAAAACAGTCCAGCAGTCAGAAATATCGTCCTGTGTTCTGTAATTTGATGATGATCAGTGTCATTGTCACACATGAATTTCAAAGTGGCACAAAAGTTTGGGCATGATGTTACTTTTACTTTAAAAATCATTCGTATATTGTTGTTTCTTTCTGCTGTTGTTTTGGTTTTGTTTTTTTCCAAGATGTCCAATTTCTTAACTGATTATCCAGTTTTAGGCTGGAGGGGTCACTGGAGACTCCCCTAGCTGTCACTGAATGAAAGGGACAGGGCAAACAGAGGGACCGAGGAGCCATCTTTGGTGTTTGTGGGAGGAGGCCGGAGGACCTAGAGAGAGCCCACACAGTCACAGAGAAAATGTGTTAAGCATTATTACTTATAAAAACTGTCTTCATCAGCTCCTACATCGTTTTTTGTGGAAAACAATAAAATGGTGCACTGTTAGCACACTCTGTTGTTGAAGGTGTCTCTTCGCTCTGTTCTTTTCTCCAAAACCTTTGTTTATAACCACGAGGCTTAAAATAAAGATGTGAGTTGGCACATCTGGAAAGTTGTCAGAGCTCTGTACTTTAGAAAGTATACTGTACTGGGCAAAATAGAAGTTATGATGGGTTTAGTCTATTGTTTTTATTACTTAAAAATCAACTTTTTAAGAGAAGAATCTTACTTGTGTATTGTCTTAATGCAAACATAAAAATGATTTCATCAAATTTAATTCATTTGTTGGTCATCTTTGCATTGTGACCGATTCCTGTAGTTTGGAGAGCATTAGCACTGAAAATAAAATAACATCAGAAATGAACTTGTTTCAGTGTGCCCAGATCCTGTTGACAAGTACCTGGAAGAGACATCGGTGCGCTACATTTCACCAAGAGGAAGACTACAGAACAAGGACGCTGCACCTCACAGAAGAACAGGTAGGTGCTTGCGTCTGTGTTCCTGTTCTCACGTTACAGTTTAATGCAGATGACTGAAAGACCTGATGATAATGTCATTCTCTAGGTCCGCAGCCAGTCATTTGTTGTTCCCCATCAGCACCACATGTGAGTCCTGCACAAACAAAGCCAGCTCCTCCTGTACCAAACCGCAAACGGAAGAGAAGTAATTCCTCAGCTGACTGCAGGGAGAAGCAAACATGCGGTAAAAAAGAAATCCAATATAGAGTTATTAGCATTTTAGTGTATGATTTAAAGTAAGGAAATGACCATATGACCATATATATATATGACCATAATATAAATATGAACCATGGCAAAACACTTGGACCAGATGGGCTGCTCCCTGACTCGTTGAAATCAGCTACATTAAACTTAACCAAATAAAACCCCAACTGAATGTTGCTGTGGGGAATTAGTCTCATGGGATGTGACACAAAGATGATATTAGATTAGGTTAGATTAAACTTTATTAATCCCATTTGGAGGGTTCCATCAGGGAAATTAAAGTTCCAGCAGCACTTTCACAAGCAAGCACAACAGTAGTCAGAAATAAACAAGCAGATGAATAAATAAATAATAAAGATGCAAGAAGACAGTAAAGATAAAGGAAGATTTAAATGAATAAGATGATGTGGTGTTGCACCTTGATATTGCCCATTGTCCAGTATTGCTTTATGCTACCTTGTGTTTGTGGTCAGGCTCCAGCTGCTGCCCCCTGTTCTCCTGTTGCCCCACATGCGCTTTGAGTGCTCAAAGTAGAGTAGAAAAGCACTATATAAGAACCAGTCCATGTCAGAGTGTAGAAGTGGCTGATAGAGAACCATCCTTGGTTACGGCGTTCCATGTATGCGCTGCCTGTATTTATGCTGTATCCTTGTTCCAGTAGCCCACTTATCATCAGTTTAACAGGATAAGCGGAAGAGAATGGATGGGTAGCATGGGTTGTCTAGCCTGGGGACCCTTTCTGGATGCATGCCCTAGCTGGGATTTGAACCCCTGACCTGTTGTTCCAAAGACTATAATAATCTTACCACTACACTTTACTACCTTCTTCAGCACATTGCACCACTGGCTAAAATACAGCTCCAGACCATAACAGACATGCCACTGTGTTTTACAGATGTCTGTGGACACTCACAGTTGTACCTCTCTCTCGACCTCCTCCATACGTATTGCTGATGATTTGAACCAGAAATTTCAAATTTGCATTCAGACATACATTTCAGATTTGTTCTTTGCTGTATGTTATATGTAGACACAATATTTTTTCAGTTTTTGAATTAGGTGCCTTTTTATGCTTGAATAATTTATGGGCCACTGTTGGGTAGCTTATAAGTTTTTTAAAAATTACAGTCTGGATTGAAAATATGTGAAAAAAGCCGATGCCCAACAAAAAATTTCAGAAAGCTTGGAGAACTATTGCTTAAGTACAATTTAAAAAGTTACAAGAGTCCTTTTTCATGGAAGCAAAATAAAAAGAGAGTTTTGCACAGTACTGTATAGATCTGATAAGATCAGAGCTTAATGAACATCAAGCAGTTGCCCTCGAATCAAATGTGATGAAGGTGCTGGTAGAGACTGGTCTTGGCATATCTGAGACTGAGACTCAACCCCTCTATCAGCCAGATCGTGCTGCAGAGAGCTTCCAGTCATCTTCCCATCTAAATCTAGACAGACAGACCACAGTATGAGATTGAGCAGCGCTATGTCTGATTGGGTGGTGTGACCTCTGTGTTGTTTCCTTTCCTGTACACTGCAAACCTGTAGATCACAAGCTTTCAGTACAACTCCAGGTAATCACACCCACAAAAATGCATGTGATCAGAACATTCAGGGAGTACAGAACATTAACTGATAATAATTTTGTGGTGTGGTCTGGGAGAAATCATCTGCTTTTGAATATTAAGAAGACCAGAGAGATTTTTGACGTCAGAAGGAAAAGGAATGGTGACATGGTCCACGTCTGTCCTTAGAGAAGATACTGGTGTGGTGGAGCAGTACGAGTTCTGGGGCTGGAGGCTCAACTGGAAGACCAGCACAGACTTTACCAAGTTTTTTCAGCCGTGACCTTCTTTGGCTTTTTCTCCTTGTGGAGGGTGTTGATGGGTGTCATTTAGACACTGTTCTTTATAGACTTTGAATATTCATCTACTCAAACTCAGAATGAAATATTGAAATAATTTAAGATACTGGATTTTTTAATCTTTATGAATTGTAAGACATAATCATCACAGTTCAAACACATATTTTACTTGGTGTTGAATGAATACAGATTATATTACAGTTTATCTTTCTGAATAAAATTATGGAAAAATAGACCTGGAAGTTGTAGCACACCCTCTGGATCTCCTTCTTAAATACTGTCCCAGATTTCCACGTAATTTTGCAGAGAAGTGTCAACCAGGACAGCCGCACACCATCTAAAAGGCATGGACTCAGTTATTTTTTCAGCTAGCCTTATTGCACAAGTATTTATAGGTGTTTCCCTTTCAATATTTTAGGAGGGGAATATTTATCTTACACTTGTGGTTTACCAGGTTTGCTGTTTTCTACAGATTGTACAGAATTTAACAGAAAAAGCATCGTATTTTGCACTTGATGTGATTTTGTTGTAGTGTCAGGGGGAGAACATGAAGAGAGAACATTTCATTCATCAAGATGTGATTTTTTTTTTTTTTTTTTTTTTTTTTAGTGTTTCCTCCAATTTTTTGTGAACACTGTAATGACTTAAGAATTTTCTTGCAAATGTTTTGCAAGAAAATTCTTTCAGAAAAGAAAATTATTTCCAAAGACGTTCTTCAGAATATTTTGACTTTTTTTGTTTTTTTGTTCTACCCTTTCAGATATACGCCTCCGGGTTCGTGCTGAATATTGCCAGCATGAATCTGCGCTTCAGGGCAACGTCTTCTCCAACAAGCAAGAGGCCGTGGAGCGGCAATTTGAACGCTTCAACCAGGCCAACACAATCCTAAAATCGCGAGACTTGGGCTCCATCATCTGTGACATCAAGTTTTCCGAGCTCACCTACTTGGATGCCTTCTGGAGGGACTACATCAATGGATCGTTGCTAGAGGCCCTTAAAGGGGTCTTTATCACAGATTCCCTAAAACAGGCTGTAGGCCATGAGGCTATAAAACTGTTAGTTAATGTTGACGAGGAGGACTACCAAGCTGGTCGACGCAAACTGCTCCGTAATTTGGTCACAAGTGGAGGAAGCTCACCAGTGGGTAACAAAGACTCTGTATCTTAGATGCATCCTCCAGGTGGTAGGGGATAGAGTGAGATGTGGTTGTTTGAGGTGCCTGAAAGGAACTGAAGAACTTCCAGTCACCCCATTAATTATTTGAGAACTACGGTCATATGTTATCCACTTGGCATCCCTTAGCATAGCATGCAAAGAGATCTGGAACTCTGCTGGTGAAAGCAAAGAGGCGATGCCTACAGGTTGGCGTTATTTGAATGCAGAGCTGTTCATTTTCTTCAAGGAGGGGAGTTTTGATCAAACAAGTGCATTGAATTTAACAATTTCTTGTTTGTGGTATGTTAGCTCATTTAAAACTTTTAACTCTAATGATACTATACAATCCTGTTTTAAGGTGAAGTTCTTTTGAATGCAGGAAACACACTTAATGTTCACAAGTTACTCCCAGTGGGAGGTGTACTTATTTTCAGACTAGTTTCATTTTCCCCAGGTTTTTCTAGGAAGATTACAAATTGTTTGGCTTATCCGGTAAGGGAATGTTCTGTGAACAAAGATGAAGCTGTTCTTTCCCTGTCACCGTCACTGTGCCTGGCTTTCTTTAACATATTCTAATGTCTTATTGCCAATGGCTGTGATTCTACTATAATTTGAAAATTCATTGTAAAGTCACTGCCAGTATAAAAAAAACCAGTGTAAGAGAAGAATTCTAATGTGTTCACTTGTTTCCAGTGAAAAACTGGCTTTCATGGTGTTCTACATATGTTTGGATTTGAAAGCGTGTCAGCTCCTTTGTCACCTTGTACTTACTTGTCATGTTGCTTTTGATACAGGACTGATCTTTAATAAATTTGTAATGACACTAAACATCAAAACAGCAGGGAAATTCACGCCAGTATGTGCAGTCATGTCAGTAGGTGCAGGCAGTGGGATGTCAGACCAGATCAAAGTAATTCAGTTATTGTCTTTGATTGGTTAAAAATATTTCATCCAGCTTTAGTTTTAGAACTGGCATAAAGAACAGTCTTCTCTATGGATACAACACGACCATTAATCCCATGTCCTCTAACAGCAGTACAGGCAGGTACTGAAGTAACATCTCATCTCATCCTTTAAAAGGGTAGTTGTGGCATGTATGGTAACCTGATGAATCAAAAGCAAATGCATTTTTCAAGACATAAAAATAGCACTGTAGAAGCCAACATAATATAATAGCAAGATATATAGTATGTTGATCCTCCACAATATAAGTTGCACAACTATATGCTTCTAGTGGTAGGATGCTTTCACAGTGTAGGATGAAACTAATTTATGACAAATTTCTTTTGTATCTATTGGATGATAGATTAACAGGACAAAATAGGTTTGATGGGTGTCTACGAAAAGCATATGCATTACTGACCCCCCACCCCCACCCGTAACCCAGTAGTCACATTATTATAACCACTTGTGAAAATTGTGGTGCACTTAGAGGATGTTCATTCTTTTTTTTTTTTTTTTAAATAAATCACAGTTTTAACAGAAAAGTTTTGTTTCATTTTGGTTTCATGAAACGTGGCTTCTTTCTTAGTCCAGTTTCCCCTGATACTTTGATACAGACTAGGCTGCCTAGGCTATGTCCTCTCATGCTGCCCAGAACTTCATGATAAGCAAAAACATATCCAGAGCTGTGTTCACTGACAAGATCCTTTTTGCTTTCTATTGAGGAAGATTGTGGTTTAATAAAAGCCAAATAACAGGTCTGAGAATGTATCGACGTCGGACATAAACGTGCCCTTTCATCATGCCATCCTACACTTTCCAGTAGTTCCAAAGTAGGCTCGATTTCTTGCAATGACACTTCCTGTTAATGCTGATGTTCACCATCCAATCTTCATATGCAGAATCATCTTTTGGATGCAATTCATTCGGATACATGACTAATTGACAATGATGTTGAGGCAATGCAAACTCAAAGTTTGAAGATGTTTAATGACAGTAATGTATATCAAGAATGAAGTAGTGCTCAGTAGAAGAAAATGTGTACTGTGTAGTCAGCAAAGTATGATTTTAATGCAGTTGTTCACTTTCCATCATATTTTCTCTTACTACATTACAAATATGCGTCATATTGTAATGAACTTATACTTTTGTTTTTAAAATGTTATTGAAATCTTGTCTAGCTTCTCATCAGTTAGTTAAATGGTGAGCTGAAACTCAGCGTTTGGTTTTATGTAACCTTAAAAAAAAAATTCAGTGTGTTTTTATTATGATTTTCATTCTAGAAAAAAAGAATAAAAGCCCCATATTGTGTCTGCCATAATGCCATCTTTTGGGACATAGAACATGCAAGCCAAGTTTGACAGGCCACTGTGAATGATATAGAAAATGCATACATTTTATATTTTTATCCAGTGGAATTTCATGTGAAGGTTAAAAGTATCTATTAAACAGGTTGGTGTATGTTGATTGTATATTATGGTAGTTGTTAAATGCAGCTTTTACATTAAATTGCATGTAACCTATTGCGGTCTCAACGTCTCAACTCACGATGCTACAATTTTTAAAGACCACTGGGTGTCAGATTTTCTTACTTCAGTTTTGCATTTCTTTCAGAAAATCTGACAAGTAGATCTGTTAATAAATCCCACCCAAATACACACTGAGATACAGGCTATACCACTGTTTTTAAACTAATACTGCTTTAACACATAATGCCTGTGTGTTGGCATCTTTTGAACATGGTCACACTCAATGTATGAACAGGTAGATTAGATTCCTGGTAAAATAAAAGTAATAATCATAATAATTAGGCTGGTCCTGAATGCATCTCATTTCTGTAATACATATCCTCATTCCTTACACTTCTAAAAAAAAAAGGAAAAACATTTACTCTTCACATAAATGTACTCCTGAAATTGTAATGTTAGCGTGACCTCAGCAGCACGGTGGAGTGGTGTTTAGCCAAGTAAATACAAAATGCAGTTTTTAAATGATGATTTCATTGATTTAGGGGGGAAAAGCTATCTGAACCTACCTGGCCCTGGATGAAAAAGCAATTGCCCCTAAACCCAATAACTGACTGCCAACCTTGGCAGCAAGAACTGCAGTCAAGTGTTTGCAATAGTCTTTCACATTACCGTGGATGAATTTTTACTCACTCGTCTTTGTAGAATGGTTTTAATGCAGCCACAGTGGAGGATTTTTGAGCATGGAAGGCCTGTTGAAGGTCATGCCAAAGCATCTCATTTGGATTCAAGTCCGGATGTTGACTGGGCCACTCCAAAACTTTTTTTTTTTGTTTTTAGTCCAGCAAGCCAAAACTTCTTTTTTTTTTTTTTTGCCCACAGCAGCTTTTATGGGCAGTGGAGAGAGACAGGAATAGGGGGAAAGATACAGGGGAAGACACGCAGGCAAGCTGGCGACGGGCAGGGACTCGAACCCGTGCCGCCCGCACATGTATGTGGTCGCCGGCTTCACCACTAAGCCACCCAGGTGACCACAGCCAAAACTTTGTTTGCTGGAGTTCCAAAGCCATTTCTAAGGCTTTGTAACCATTTCCAGACCGATGGCGCTCATCTGTTCTTCGTTTCTTTAGATCGTGGCATGATGTGTTACTCTGAGATCTTTCTGCCTACTTCACTTTGTAAGACAGGTTCCATTTGAGTGATTTCTTCCTTTAGCAGGTCTATCTGTAATCAGGTCTGGGTCAGGCTAAAGGAAATCAAACTTGGTTTTCCAGAAAATGGGGTTGGGGGTGCTTTTTTTCCTAAATTATGGAATCATCAATTTAAAAAAAAAAAGCATTTTGTATTCACTCGGGTTATCTTTGATATTAAAATTAATTTCATATCAAAGATGTATACAATAAAATTATTCAGAAGATTTATAACAGAAGATTAGGTCTGTTAATCTGTTGATAAACTGTTGTGTTTCTGTTTTCATACACGTTTAAATAAGCTTTTTAATTATTGCAATCATTGCTGGAAGGAGTGTTCTGTATTGCATTGGGGCACCCAGTGTGACTGTCCTGCCTTTTCTTGATTCATCTTCAGATTATATTTAGAAAATTGAGACTTAGGACATTTTACTTGTTCCAAATGAACACCGCCTGGGCTTATGTTATTAACAATAATGAATATAACTATCAAAATGCTGAGAATGCAATTTACACATAAATTAATATTAAAATTTTAAGTGTTTCTTTTAGATAAATTGGCCATGGCACTAAACAACATGTGGTTGAACCACTGTTAGTTACTGACCTCATATTTTGTTCTACAATGTCACAGTTGCCTACTTAATTGTCGACATTTTCTGTAAACCACACAAATGTCATTAAACTAGTTAAAAAATACAATTCTTTTATTGTGTTAGTGGTTAATATTTCAGCCAAAAATATTTTTTCTCCTTTTATTTTGAATTGCTAAAATGCTTTTAAATAGACCAATAAACAATAAATTCAACACAAGAAAATATTTAAATTGATTTTATTAAAATATCAATGAATTTATGTAAACAGTAGGATTTCAAATATTGTTAAAATAAAAATCTTATCAGACAAGTGCAGCATACCTTCACAGAATTTAAACATTTACATCTGAGCAGCAAGAAGTCCTGAATATAATCTAAAATGCTGACCGTTTGATTCTGTTCTTCAAACCAGTCTTGAATAATTATCCACGCCCACTGGGGAACATCAGCGCTATCAAGGGTACATCTGTAATTGTAAATGGACTAGTTCTTATATAGCGCTTTTCTACTCTGAGCACTCAAAGTGCTTATACAACACGTTTACACCAGCACTTCCGTATGAAACTAAGCTAAGTGCTTTTATTGTCTAGCATTCACACTCCAATGCTTGCGTCAGAGAGCAACTTGGGGTTCAGTATCTTGCCCAAGGATACATTGGCATGCAGCCCAGAACAGCCAGAAATCGAACAGCCACCCCACAACAGATGATGAGAAGCTAGTTCAACAGCAGAAATAATAATCCAAGCAATTAACATGTACACACTACCAGTCATCAGGCACCCAGCTGAAATAATAAGTTGTCCAAACAGGAAACTCCTCACTTAAGCACTCAGATAAAGTGCTTAGAATAAAGTGCTGTGTGTATAGTTAAAATGTGAATCCTCTGTGAATCGCCACCTTATCGTGGTGGAGGGGTTTGTGTGTCCCAGTGATCCCAGGAGCTATATTGCCCGGGGGCTTGTCCCCCTTGTAGGGGGACAAACTGGTCCTGGGTGAGGGTCCAGACAAAGAGCGGTTCAGAAGACCCCTATGTCTGCAACAACGAGGGAACAGTTTACCCTGCTCGGGATAGGGTTACCGGGGCCCCACCCGGAGCCAGGCCTGGGGAGGGAGCTCCCCAGGCCGGGTGCAGCCCAAAGAGATTACATGGGCCCGGCCTCCTGTAGGCCCACGACCTGCAGGGGGCGTCGTAGGGGTTGGGTGCAGTGTGTGTCAGGCGGTGGCCAAGGGCGGAGGCCCTGGGGGACTGATCCCTGGCTATTGAGACTGGCTACTGGGACATGGAATGTCACCTTTCTGGTGGGGAAGGAGCCTGAGCTAGTGTGTGAGGTTGAGAGATACCAGCTAGATATAGTTGGGCTCACCTCAACGCATGGCCTGGGCTCTGGAACCAGTCTCCTGGAGAGGGGCTGGATTCTATTCCAGTCTGGAGTTGCCCTCGGTGAGAGGCGGTGAACTGGGGTGGGTATTTTGGTATCCCCCCGGCTTGCTGCCTGCACGTCGGAGTTTTCACCGGTGGACGAGAGGGTTGTTTCCCTGTGCCTTCAGGCCGGGGAATGGGTCCTGACTGTTGTTTGCGCTTGTGCACCGAATGACAGTTCAGAGTGCCCACACTTTTCAGAGTCGCTGGGCGGGGTGCTGGAGAGTGCTCCATCTGGTGACTCCATAGTCTTGCTGGGAGACTTCAACGCTCACGTGGGCAATGACAGTAAGACCTGGAGGGGCGTGATTGGGAAGAACGGCCTGCCCGATCTGAACCCGAATGGTGTTTTGTTATTGGACTTCTGTGCAAACCACAGTTTGTCCATAACGAACAGTGTGTTCGAACATAAGGATGCCCATAAGTGCACATGGCACCAGGACACCCTAGGTAGCAGGTCGATGATCGATTTTGTAATCGTATCATCAGATCTTATGTTCTGGACACTCGGGTGAAGAGAGGAGCTGAGCTGTAAACTGATCACCACCTGGTGGTGAGTTGGATCAGGTGGCGAGGGAAAATACTGGACAGACCTGGCACACCTAAGCGTATTGTGAGGGTGCGCTGGGAACGCCTGTCAGAAGCCCCAGCCTGGGAGATCTTCAACTCCCACCTCTGGCAGAACTTTGACAGCATTCCAAGGGAGGCTGAGGACAATGAGTCCGAATGGACCATGTTCTACATCTCCACTGCTGAGGCTGCTGCTCAGAGCTGTGGCTGCAAGGTGCCTGTCGTGGTGGTAACCCCCGAACCAGATGGTGGTCACCGGAGGTGAAGGGAGCCATCAAGCTGAAGAAGGAGTCCTATTGAGCTTGGTTAGCCTGTGGGACTCCGGAGGCAGTTGAAAGGTATCAGCAGGCCAAGTGGAATGCAGCGCGGGCAGTGGCCGAAGCAAAAACTCGGGTGTGGGAGGAGTTCGGTGAGGCTATGGAAAAAGACTTCCGGACAGCATCGAAGCGATTCTGGCAAACCATCAGGCGACTCAGGAGGAGTCTACTCACACGGTTTATAAACAGCTCCTTGGTGGCAGGGCCCTGGGGTGGACGAGATTCGCCCTGAGTTCCTGAAGGCGCTGGATGTTGTACGGCTGTCTTGGTTGACACGCCTCTGCAACATCGCGTGGAGATCTGGGGCAGTGCCATTGGATTGGCAGACTGGGTGGTGGTCTCCATCTTTAAGAAGGGAGACTGGAGGGTGTGCTCCAACTTTCAGGGGATCACACTCCTCAGCCTCCCTGGTAAGGTCTATGCCAGGGTGCTGGAAAGGAGGGTCCGCCCGTTAGTCGAACATTGGATCCAGGAGCAACAATGCGGTTTTCGTCCTGGTCGCGGAACGCTGGACCAGCTCTTCATCCTCTCAAGGATATTTGAGTGTGCATGGGAGTTTGCCCAACCAGTCTACATGTGCTTTGTGGATTGGGAGAAGGCATTTGACCATGTTCCTCGGGGTGTGCTGTGGGAGGTCCTGGTGGAGTATGGGTGTGAGAGTGAGAGCACCAGTGAGGGCTTGGTCCATATAGCCCGTAATAAGTCGGATTCGTTTCCTGTGGGTGTTGGACTCCATCAGGGCTGCCTTTTGTAACCAATTCTGTTCATAATTTTTATGGACAGAATTTCTAGGCATAGCCAGGTGGCGGAAGGCTTCTTCCTTGGTGGCCTCAGAGTCTCATCTCTGCTCTTTGCAGATGATGAGGTCCTGTTGGCTTCATCAGGGGGTGGCCTCCAGCTTGCAGTGGAATGGTTCGCAGCCGAGTGTGAATGCTGGCTGGCATGAGAATCAGCACCTCTAAGTCTGAGGCCATGGTCCTCAGCCGGAAAAGGGTGGAGTGCCCTCTCCGGCTCAGGGACGAGTTCTTGCCCCAAGTGGAGGAGTTCAAGTACCTCGGGGTCTTGTTCACGAGTGATGGGAGAAGGGAGTGGGAGATCGACAGACGGATCAGGGCTGCTTCTGCAGTGATGTGGACGCTGCACTGGTCTGTCATGGTGAAGAGGGAGCTGAGTGTAAAAGCGAAGCTCCCAATTTACCGGTCGATCTACGTTCCTACCTCACCTATGGTCACCAGCTTTGGGTAGTGACCGAAAGAATAAGATTGCGAATACAAGTGGCAGAAATGAGTTTTCTTTGAAGGGTGGCTGGCCTCCCTTTGAAGGAAACTTGCCTCCTGGCCGCCTCTTGGGTGAGGTGTTCCGGGCATGTTCCACCGGGACGAGACCCCGTGGTAGACCCAGGACACGCTGGGGAGATTATATCTCTCGGCTGGCCTGGGAACGCCTTGGGGTCCTTCCGGATGAGCTGGAGGAGGTGGCTGGGAGAGGGAAGCCTGGGCTTCTCTGCTTATTCTCCTGCCCCCGCGACCCGGACCCGGATAAGCGGAAGAGAATGAATGGATGGATGGATGGTAAATGGTAAATGGACTAGTTCTTATATAGCGCTTTTCTACTCAATCAGAGCACTCAAAGCGCTTATACAACCTGTTTTGCATTCACCCATGCACTCCCATTCATACAAGCACTTCCATCATTAATTAAGCTAAGTGCTTTTTTAATTAACTAGCATTCACACGCATTCATACTCCGACAGAACGGTCGGAGAGCAACTTAGGGTTAAGTATCTTGCCCAAGGATACATTGGCATGTAGCCTGGAGTTGCCAGGCTACATGTATAGTTAAAATGTGACTTGAATTCTAATCCTGACCCCCTAACCTCCATATTGCTAACCTTAACCTCTCACCCCAATTTTTGAAAAAGGCATTACATATGGATCAGAAAAGAAGTACCTGGGAAAGAAACACCAGTGGACTCAAGATGAGCTAAAACACTGTCTCCCAAAGAACAGCAGGTTAACTATTGGTTTTGACAGTCCAGTTTTCCAAAGTCCAAGAAAGGTGAGGAGTTTATGAACTCGGGATGGTATGAAAACACTTATGGGAATTGGTCTCAATGTTTTACTATCTTCCTATCAAAAGTTCACACACTATCTTACTTTCTCTCCCTCCCTCTTTCACACTCTCAATTACACACACACACACACACACACACACACACACACACACACACACACACACACACACACACACACACACACACACACACACACACACACACACACACACACACAAACTGCAAAAATAATATTAACTAACAATAATCAGTAATATCATCATTCCAGCTTT
Source organism: Archocentrus centrarchus (assembly GCF_007364275.1). NCBI lineage: Eukaryota > Metazoa > Chordata > Actinopteri > Cichliformes > Cichlidae > Archocentrus > Archocentrus centrarchus. Next base: position 35,968,531 of record NC_044352.1, on the reverse strand, counting down.
TGATCAGCACCATGGACAGCAACTGCAGTCAGTGGTTTATTTAAGTGCATGCTATAAACTCCCACCATCTTCATCAATTAGGCTACCACAAGCCCAAAACTGATTTAGCCTTGGTAAATAAGACAACTTAGAGATAAGAGATAAGGTGAGGAGTGCGGCCATCCGGGAGGGGCTCGGAGTAGAGCCGCTGCTCCTCCACATCGAAAGGAGCCAGTTGAGGTGGCTCGGGCATCTGATTAGGATGCCTCCTGGCCGCCTCCTGGGTGAGGTGTTCCGGGCATGTCCCACCGGGAGGAGGCCCCGTGGTAGACCCAGGACACGCTGGAGAGATTGTGTATCTCGGCTGGCCCGGGAACGCCTTCGGGTCCCTCCGGATGGGCTGGAGGAGGTGGCTGGGGAGAGGGAAGCTTGGGCTTCTCTGCTTAGGCTTCTGCCCCCGCGACCCGGCCCCGGATAAGCGGAAGAAAATGGATGGATGGATGGATGGAAATAAGACAACTGTAATACCTATAAGCAAGGAACAATAGAGAGAAACCACAGGCCCTCACAGACTGACTGGACAGGGTCACCATAACAAATAATCACATTTATTTAATCCTTATTAAACAATCATTTTCAATGGACCAGCTTCTAGATATACAGTTGTAGTCAGAAGTTTCCATACACTCATCATTGGCATAAATGTAATTTTGGACTTTTAATAACTTCTTTGAACTCTTCATTTTTGAGGGTGGAATTACTGTACAGCATACATCTTTAATGACTTTAATAAACAAGAACTGGGTGCAGAATTTTTAATTTATTTAGAATTTTCTCTAATCCAGACACGGTCAAAAGTATACATACATACAGATACATACGGAAATACGTATACTTACAGATATATATACTCTTTATAGTATATGTGTACATATACTATAAACAGTATATGTGTACATATACTGTATATAGTATATGTACACACATATACTATATAATATACTGGGGCAAATCTGCTTTCCACCATGAACACGCCCCTTTCGCTCAATTGCAGAGTGTCACCAAGAGATGGCGCTTTCTTCACAAAAACTTGGTGGTTCCCAAATGTTTTGATAGCATTTGATGCTGAAGTATTTTCACTAGCTGAACTACAGGTACTACAAATGGTGAAGCAAGTTTTGAAAATCTAATAAAATAAAATGTTAATCAGTCTGACCTTTCAGACATTTTCCATTGCAAATCACCAAAACTATTCCATGCAAACATTCTCTTCATTCATTCTTTTCAGTCAAATCTAATAAACAGGCTAAAAAAGTAAAACAAAGAAACAAAAACAAAAAAAAACCCAGCAGCACTACACTGAGCAGTGCAAGTGCTCTGTCACTCTTTTCATTCTCTTGTTGGAAGTTCCATCAACGCAGCTTCAGGCTGCATTTTTCCATCCATCTTCTTCTGCTTATCCTTTGCAGGGTCGCAGGGAGGCTGGGAGCCTATCCCAGCTGCCATAGGGTGAGAGGCAGGGTAAACCCTGTACAGGTCAGCAGTCTGTTGCAGGGCTAACATGGAGAGACAGACAACCATTCACACCTATGGGCAATTTACCAATTAACCTAATCCCACTAACTGCATGTCCTTGGACTGTGGGAGGAAACCCATGCAAACATGGGGAGAACATGTAAACTCCACACAGAGAGGCCCAGGATGAATTCTGAAACCTGACTGAAACTCTTCAAATAAACCGTTCCTCTGCAGATGATCAGTTAGCTGTTTTACAAATACTCTTTCAAGAGTCTTTGAGAGAAAAGGAAGGTTGGAGATTGGCCTATAATTAGCTAAGACAGCTGGGTCAGTGATGGCTTTTTAAGTAGCGGTTTAATTACAGCCACCTTGAAGGCTTGTGGTACACAGCCAACTAATAAAGACAGGTTGATCACTTTTAAGATAGAAGCATCAATAATTGGAAAGACTTCTTTGAACAGTCTAGTAGGAATGGGATCTAACAAACATGTTGCTGGTTTGGAGGAAGTAACTATTGAAGTTAACTCTGAAAGATCAACTGGAGCCAAAGAGTCTCAACAAATACCAGCAGTGCTGAAAGCAGCCGAACATGAAGATAAATCTTTGAGATGGTTATGAATAATTTTTTCTCTAATGTCTAAAATTTTATTTGTAAAGAAATCCATGAAGTCACTACTAGTTAAAGTGAAAGGAATACTCGGCTCTACAGAGCTCTGACTCTTTGTCAGCCTGGCTACAGTGCTGAAAACAAACCTGGGGTTGTTCTTATTTTCTTCAATTAATGATGAATAGTAAGATGTCCTAGCTTTACGGAGGGCTTTTTTATAGAGCAACAAACTCTTTTTCCAGGCTAAATGAGCATCTTCTAATTTAGTGAGACGCCATTCCCTCTCCAGCTTTCGGGTTATCTGCTTTAAGCTGTGCGTTTGTGAATTATACCACGGAGTCAGGCACTTCTGATTTGAAGCTTTCCTTTTCAGAGGAGCCACAGTATCCAAAGTTATACGCAGTGAGGATGTAAAACTATTGATGAGATAATCGACCTCACTGGGAGCAGAGTTTAGGTAGCTGCTCTGCACTGTGTTGGCACTGAAGAGCATAACAATGAAGGAATTAGATCCTTAAACTTAGTTACAGCACTTTCAGAAAGACTTCTACTGTAATAAAACTTATTCCCCACTGCTGTGTAATCCATTAAAGTAAATGTAAATGTTACTAAGAAATGATCAGACAGGAGGGGGCTTTCAGGGAATACTGTTAAGTCTTCAGTTTCTATGCCATATGTCAGGACAAGATCCAGAGTATGATTAAAGTGGTGGGTGGGCTCCTTTACATTTTGAGAGAAGCCAATTGAATCTAACAATAGATTAAATGCAGTGTTGAGGCTGTCATTCTCAGCATCTACATGGATGTTAAAATCACCCACTATAATTATTTTATCTGAACTGAGCACTAAATCAGATAAAAAGTCACTTTCCACAGACAGCACGCTGAAACCACACACACATGCACTGAGCCCTATCACCATGGTAACTGAACAGCTTGTCCTGTGACACCTGCAGCTGACGAATGTTAATGAGCTGAGTTATTTGAATAATATCTTCTGATCGGCTCTGTCATCAGATATGATCATGAGGGATCTTTCTCTCTCTTTATTATTACTGGACTTTTTTGTTTTTTTTCAGCGTGTCTCCCTCTGTAAAAAATGGTTTTCATAGATTTTAAGGTCCTGACTGAAATGCACTTCACTCTCACCAGACCAGCTGAACCAACTTTGTCAGTATCCCGGACTATCTGTGTTTTTAAGCATGAACATACTGCATGGAAAAGACAAACACATATTTTTAAGTGCGTTCTGTACGTCCTAACATCAAGCACAGTTTTAGGTGTTTTAGTGGCTCCTGTCCACCTCTTTGTCACACACTGAAATGATTTACAGCCTTCTTTCTTTCTCACAAGACACACGCTTTAAAGCTAATGAAACACTCATCTTTCTGTCAGTGACTGTCATTTTCACTGTGGATACTGAGCATGGGAAAAATAAACCATTACATGAAAGCTAAGTAGGTACAGTTTTAACCACTGCATGAGGTACACCTGTGGCTTCATTAGGAACACTCAGGGCACCTTTGATGATTCTAGGCACATGCTGGAAATGGACTTGGACACATTTCAGTCTAATTTAGCGAGTCTGTTATTGTCCCTGACTGTCTGTGATTGTCTCACATACTGTATGTCTGCAGTCAAACACACACATATAATTTTAAATCAGTTATTCTCCAGCATCCATGAGCACATCTGTTGCCTACAAAGGCACTGACCATACTCCATATGTAGTGCCTTCAAGTACACCTGAGTGTACTGCTTTCCTGAGGTGAAAGGTCTTCAAGAAACTTGAGGACGTCCAGTCGCCTTTTTTTCTAGCTCTGGAGGCTGACTGAGAACCTACATGTTGATTTTTAACACGGCCCATACACCACAGCAGCTTTAGCAGTGATAGCTACTAATGCTAATGCCACTTTGCTACAATCAATATTTTTGTGACCGCGACATTGTCAGAAGTGGTTCATTCATGACTCCCCACAGACACTGAAACGGACCGATGACTGGGTTTCAGAGTAGGAGTCATACTCTGTGCTACTTTGCCCTGAATTTTGAGAATTGCTGTGGAAGTTTTAAAATAAAATCCCTTTCTTCATTTTAGAAAATCAAAAGCATTTAAATAACAGCCCTTCTAGTTATGAGATTATAAGCGTGCTTAGATAAGATTCATATTAAATTTGTTTTTCAGACTTTTACAGTATAAATGTCAGTAGGTGTTTTAACCAACCTCTTTACTTTGACTTTAAAGACAAATCATCAGTTTCAAGTATTTAAGCTGAGGTTTAAAAATTGTGCCACCATTCCTTTGCACAGATAGTCAGAGGGTCTATATATCTAGAGACCATCTGATGTTTATGTCTTTTCCAGATAAGCACCAGTAAGAAATGTCATTTCTTAGTAGGAATAACTATCTTTTTGCCTGTTATTGCAATCATTTTAATTGTTTAATAAGCCTCAATAGCAATATAGTCCTAAAATAGGGAACTCTTATAGTCAAACTTGAAAAGATCAAATTTGAAAGAAAGCCTGTGTACTTTTTTTAATAATTTGTTCTTGCTCTCAGACTGTGTCACACATTCTTACAGTTGGAATAAATAATGTGTTGTACAGTTACAGTTATATAGTGACATCTTTACACATAACAATAGAGCAGTAATGCTGATAAGACTATTAACTGACACGTCTGCATTCTTTGCCTGCTCATCTTCCCAGCTTTAATCAGTTTATTTAGCATTTTCTCTGCCATGAACTCAAAGTTCATGCAGCACACACCTGTCACTCACCCTTTGGCTGCAGGTGCTGTGATGCATGTATTCTGTATTCAGCCTCTTTTTAAGTCTGATAGTTCTGCCCTTTTCTCTGCTGTCACGAGACCTGTCCACGTCTGACTGGCAGCCCCGCCTCTTCACTCACACAAACACAGTGGGTGAAGGCAGATAACGACAGGCTATCCCTGTTATGCTGAACTTGGTTGTTAGTACAGGTCCTCGGTGTTGTTAATGTTTTGCTCTAATAAATCAAAATGATTTCTACAATGAAGAATAAAATTGTATACACTGAAAAACAGAGCATTTAAGATATTGGGGTATTTATGTGGAATATATAAGCAAACAGACAAAGTTACAGCTATGACAGACAAACTTTAGGCATGATAATAAAACACTCAGCAGCAAACAAAAAAAGGCTGATTAGGATATTAAGTTTGAAGTCTACATCCATGAGTTTGCTGCTTAATGTGCTGCTGCTAGTTGTTAAAATTGGTCGCCAAGCTTTTCGTAAGAATATAAAACACACTAAACAACAACACAACACATGGCTTTTACTAGGAAAACACAGAAAGCTCTCAGCTTATTATCTGACACTATCTTATTAAATGACAACAGGGAACGGTTTCCTTCAGGCTTTGCTTTTGTCTGAGCTGTCGCACTCTGCGCTCTCCCCTCCGCTGCCAAACCTCTGGTTCAGCTCTGATGTCAACACCAAGCAGCAAGATTTCTGTGAATGAATAGAGGAAATATTACAGAATAAAACAATCCATACCATGATTACATTGTGATAATATTTCCTACCTTGCCATCCTTAGCTTGGTTGCGGGCCTTTGATAATAGCTCCAGCAGGGCTAGCAGGAGCCCAATGCCCAGACCCAGTCCCAGGAGGAAGAAGAGTCCCTGCAAGTCATGGGGCTGCAGGGCCTTGGAGATATGAGCACCATTGGTGCCAATGCAGCTACTGGCCCACCACTTCTCGCGCAGATATGTTAGCTCGCCAGATTCACTGAGCTGCAGGATGGCAATAGACAGGTTCTTCACCAACGGGGAGCCTGACAGGGAACAACGTGATTTAAAGGAAGAACGACGTTTTGGAATGTCTCAACTCACTACCACAAGCATTAACTGTTTCCCACAGTGACACAACTCACCACCTTCACCCTATAGCTTTTCATAAAGGTCAGGTTATGAGAAGCTTGTCATTAGATTACTGATGTAGAAAAACAGTTGGAGGCATATTAAGCTTTGAAGATTAAAGCCCAAACCAGGTTGAACCGTTTTTGTTAGCGTGGACAGTCCTATCACCGCTGTCCATGCTCTTTTGGTCTGAGTCTATCAGCAATTTTGGAATGACCACAAATTAGCCACAATGATTGTAACCATTCTGTATTTGGCTATAAGCATGTTAATTTGGTTGTTATGGCTGCATATTTTAACATGACTCTAATGGGAATGACTTGTTTTCGGAGCCAGCCTTCATTGGTATTTTAACTCCAGTTATTTTTCCTTTTTTTTTTTTTTTTTTTTTTTTTTTATAAATATGTTTTTTATTGGTTTTTGCAATAACAAACAAGAAAACAAAACCTTCAGCACAGGTTAAGACAGTCAAAAGTGAATGAAACAAGTAAAAAAAAAAAACTAAATATATGCATTACATGAATTGCACATACATACACAAATTGCACTGGTACTCTACCAGGGAAAGAAGTTACATTACTATGATTTATTTGTGAAAACTAAATGCGGTCGCCCCTTTTGCAAGAAGTCTGCAAGATCACAACGAAGGTATGCCAAATAAGGCTGCCAGATAGAATAGAATATATCATCATTGCCCTTTAGTGTGGCGCTGATACGTTCCATTGGAAACACCTTGAATGTCTCTCTATACCACTGAGTTACTGAAGGGGGTTTCTCTCTGATCCATTGGAACAGAACACATCGCCGTGCCAGAAGGAGAAGTTTGCCCATTAGAGACAACTGTCCCGCAGATAATGAGAGCTGACCCGTGGGTATTTTTCCTTTTTTTAAAAATCATTTTCACTATTGCTGCTTGTAAGTAACTCAACTCCATCCATCCATCCATCCATCCATCCATCCATCCATCCATCCTCTTCCACTTATCCTGTTCAGGGACTCGGGGGGGCTGGAGCCTATCCCAGCTGTCATAAGGCGAGAGGCAGGGTACACCTGTACAGGTCACCAGCCTGTCACAGTGTTAACGCAGAGGGACAGACAACCATTCACACCTATGTGCAATCTAGAGTGACCAATTAACCTAACCCCAGTAAATGCATGTCTTTGGACTGTGGGAGGAAACCCACGCAGACACGGGGAGAACATGTAGACTCCACACAGAGAGGCCCGGGCCGAGGTGGAATCAAACCCAGAGCTTTTAGCTGTTCTTCTAGCTATAAGGAGGCAGAACTATATAATACCTGGGACTCTCCACCTTTTGGTTTTAGAACTACAGAAGCCCCTTATATTGTAAGAGGGTGAAACATCTTCAAAAAATCTTTTTAATTTAAAGACGTCCAGTTGCCTTTTTTAAAGCTCTTGTGACTACCATGACCTGGATGACTAGGGATCTATACAGAGATTCAGTTTTATTTATATAGCACCAAATCACATCAAACAGTTGCCCCAAGGCACTTTATACTGTAAGGTAAGGACCATTCAATGATTACAGAGAAACCCAACAGTCAAAATGACCCCCTATGAGCAGCACTTGGTGACAGTGGGAAGTAAAAACTCCCTTTAACAGGAAGAAACCTCCATCAGAACCAGGCTCAGGGAGGGGGGGTCATCTGCTGAGGGGGGAGAGAGACAGATATTATAACCAGTGCCATGTTTTGTTGTACCAGGTGACCAATTAGAGCAGACTGAGTGTTTTTCATAAGGGGCTTTAAATTATTTGTTTTTTAAACATAAAACTATGTTAATATATTCTAGTAGACAGCCCATCCCACCCTGCCCCAAACAGAATTAAGGACCTACAAATGAGCCTAATATGGACAATTTAAAGAAGAAAGTTACTGAATTTTTTTCTGTTACTCCAGCTTAAGAAGGACGTTTCAGTGCATTTGGTTGAACTAACTTAACTTGTTAAAACAGGTTCAATAAATTTAAAATGTTAAGCTACACCAACATTTTTGACAGGTTAAAGCAACTCACCCAGAGATGCCGCTATGGCATAGGATCTCATAGAGATGACCTCTGGTGAACGGGTCAGCTTACAGGAGTGAGCCACTGCCAAGTCCAAGGACACTGCTTCACCAATGAACGCAAAGTTTCCTTCCTGTGTGCGGCGTACGCCCTCTTCCATGCTGGACACATAGCTCTTCTTACGCTCCATGTGCTGGTAGATACGACGGTACACAGGATTGTTGGAATTCTAGGAAAATGAAATTAAATATTTATTCAACCTTTCCCAGATGTAGCAGCAGTAATGACAATGAGTCCTAACTAGGAGTAACTGATCATGCCTTAAAGAAGAGCATAGTAGATCCAAATTCAACTGTGCCATAATCAATCACATCCTGGTTAGCCAGGTCTTCAAAGCTCTTAATGGAAACGTGTTTGCTGTCGGAGTTCAACATTGACTGTAAGTTGCTGAAGTAGCAGGCAAGCAGCAGTACAGCAAACAGCCACCAGATGGCGCTAACTACGCATCCAGACAATGCTTTGGGGTGAGGACCGGCTCCTGAGAAGACAGAAGGAAAACAGTCAAGCAGCTGCAGAACAAAGCAACCACAGCAGCAGGTGACTGCTAAAACTATTTATTTCAATTAATAAAGCAGGGTCTCCTATTGATGATCAGCAAAACTCACTCAGAACTCAAAATGAAATTGACAGCTTATCAAACAGCTGGATCCATAAACACAAACATAAACACAGTACTTTAGAACACTTAACATCGAAAATGATGTAACAAATCAGCTCTTGACTCCGTTCTATATTTACAGTCAGGTTATTTTAAACTGCAGCTTTTTCCTTTGTCTTCATGATAGTCAACAAACAAACTCACAGATCAGTTGCTTGCATTGTAACTCATCCCACATGATGCTACTCAGCCAATCAAAAACTTTATTCAGAGGAATATTGCAAACCTATGTGTGAAACTCAAACTACACCTTTTCATTATTTCTTAGACTAAGCACTTTATTACCTTATTATTAGAGTACCCTCCAGTTTATTATGAAAATGAATCAAACATTGTTGAAATACTATTGAACTGTGTCCTCTTTATTTTACTTCCAGTTATCCAGTTGTTGACTATAAGCAGACATTGATACAAGCATTAGGACAATTTAAAATACATTACATTGAATTTTAATGCATGTGAAACTTGCATTAAAATTAATTCTGGACCGATGTTTGAGGGAGTTTTCTCCAAGGGCTGTTCTTCATACCATTAGTTCATTTTGTCACTCTTTATTTGACCTCTTTCTTTAGGTATTACAAACATTTTTGTGTACAGTGTTACTACATGTTTGTTTTTTTGTGGCACGTAGAAAGCGGTAAGCAGCAGAAGAGTGTGTTTCTGTGCTTTGATTTAGGTGAGTGCTTACCTTGCAGGGTGAGAGCTCCTGTGATGTACCAGAAGCTGTGCAGCAAAGTGAAGCGGTGTTCATCTGTGTCTGGCTCAGCCCATTCACTGGGACTGATCCTGCAGAAGAAAATCGAAAGGCTTCATATCCCACAGTTAAAACTGCTCTTACAACAGTGAGATTCATTTGTATATAAACATACAGCCACAACAAAATCACTGAAGTCAAAACAAGCATAACAAACCCCGCCCCCAGCAGAGGTTTTAGCTGAATCACCAAGATAACACAGAGGTCCTATTGTCCATGCTCATAATTTTCCAAGGTTTAAAAGCTGAACTAAAATAACTTTGATATTATGAATGTAAATGGAGTTTCTCATGTTAAAATCAAGTAGCCTGCAAATCCAGAATCTAGACTGGATCGGTTTCACTTTTAAACCAAATTTAAGTATGAAAAGATGCTTTTCAACGACTGAAAAAACAAAATACTGTCAGCCGGATATTGTTCAGTATGAATAATATAATATTGCACAGAGATGTGGGTATTGCACAGTTACAGTGGGTGAGTGTGAGAGTTCAGGGTGGTGATTGCTCTGGTTTGTTCTGGCTTTGATGGGCCTGTAGCTCCTGCCAGAGGGCAGCAGAATATTTAGGTGGCACAAATCCCCTGGAAGCACAAGTTCACATAATTACCAGGTTTCCGTAAATTATAATGGGGTGCATATGGACCTTGGTGACTTTCAAATGGCTAAGTAAGAACTAGGAAAAATAAAAGCTAAAATCATAACAAATATAAACCAATGAGAATACTGTGACTTTCTGTGATTGGCATGGTAAAAACTCAGCTGTCGGACATGTTTAGTAGATGCTTCTATGGTCTGAATTTAGGTGACGCAGTCCTTGAATTATCACCTTCACAATATTTTCAGAAAACCTGACCTCTGACCCAATTATGGCACTAATTTAATCAAAACATTTCTTGCAAATTTGGTATGAATTGGACTGGAAGTTTTTGCTGTAAAATTGTTGAACATACCTGTTCCCCCTCCTGGGGTGGGGTAAAAATCATGAGCCACTTGGTAAAAGACAAAGACTAATGTGCAAATTAAACATTAAATGCTTTGATTTTGCATCAGGATGTTTTAGATTTTGCTGAATTCCTCATGGTGCCAGTAGCTGTCATATTCAGGTTTGTGAAACAGGCTGCTGTGAGTTGGCTGTATGGTAGCTTTCTTGTAGAACTGCAGTCAGAATGCACAGTTTTTACTGACTAAATCTTTTAAAGGCTCAAACCTTTTTGCTGACTGATGTTATATGGGATAAATTGTAGCAGGCTATGTGGAATATTCATTTTGGATCAAATTAAAGCATCATAAACAATGTCATTTTTACCATTGTGATAACACCAACACCTGACAGCAGTGGCATTAACCAGCACGCCCAAACACTGTCATTCTAAAGCCTGGCCAAGAATGACTTGAAGAGCATGATGAGGGGCCTGCAGCATGGATGAATGGATGGATAATATAAATGTACTAACTTTCCCACATAGAGCAAGACCTCAGAGTGAAAAAGACTACAACTGTGTCACTTGTAGCTGTTTGTCAGTTTTGTATTTTTATAGTGATTTTTTTCAGTTTCTGTAATTTTTGCATTTTTTGGTGTAATTGTGTGTTGATATGACACGCTGTAGTGTGAGTATGGGAGTGAAGATTATAGTTGTGTCATGAAGGACAGATGCATTTATGCATTTTTCAACTTCTGGCAAGAATGAAACTCTAGCTGGGCTTTAACCACTGACTTATGTGTCAGCAAGTGCAACACCATAGTTAAGTCCAGAGTAGTGAATCATGAGAGCGACTCCTTTACAAGAATCAAACCTGTCGTTTTTAAAACTCGGCAAGAAGGAAATGGCTACACACTAACCAACACAGTGGTCCATCTACAGTAGGAGGTGCAGACGTTTTTGAGCTTGGTGGTTGATGACAGAATCCAGAGGGAGCTAGATGGAGTGACTGTTTGTGTTTGTGCTGCATTCAAATGACATCACGGGACTTTCGACCCCACCCACCTTGAAGCATTACTCAATTGTAATTGAAAACCACCAAAACCGAGCAGTAGAGTCAAGTTGAGGAGGTGCTAGTGGAAAAGAGGCTTTAGACAACAATACAATGAAATACGCTCCCTCATACAGTGAGCTGTCTGCTCTTCCAGGTTTAGAGTGATTACTGGTAAACAAAGGCTGAAAATGATGGGGAAAAACTGCTTTGTTGTCCACTTGTTAGTACAACAGAATTTTTTTTTTGGCTTATGCTCCAACTGTTTGATAACTTTTATTTGTTTGAGTGAACATTAAATGTCTGTACATAGGCATCAAAGTATCAGACAATAACATTTTAGGGACATTTGGTTTATTGCACTGACCTGCCCACCAGGAATATGCAGAGACCTGTTAGCAGGAAAGCAATGATGATGCCGACCCACATGTCAGTGGAGAAAGGTGCCAACAGGCTGAAGGTGCTATCTTCAGACTCTCCTTCTTTGCGCAGGATGAAACTGAGTCCAGTTTGAATGAAGGGGGTGGTCATGTCCACAAACTTCTCTCTGACTGCAGTGACAGTCAGTGGGGCCACAGCTAGGTCAGCATCCTGACGGAGGGTAGAGCAAGACATATTAAGACATTACTGGCTCTTCATTAGGCTTTACTGTATTAATGGGCATCTGCCAATCATGTGATTTACTTCGTGGAACTGACTTCATCTGACCTTACCAATGATTCAGCAATTTACTCAGTTTACTCTCAGTGCAGCTTTTGATACCGTTGACCATAACATTTTATTACAGAGATTAGAGCATACTATTGGTATTAAAGGTACTGCACTGCAGTGGTTTGAATCATATTTATCTCATAGACTCCAATTTGTTCATGTAAATGGGGAGTCTTCTTCACACACTAAGGTTAATTATGGAGTTCCACAGGGTTCTGTGCTAGGACCAATTTTATTTACATTATACATGCTTCCCTTAGGCAGTATTATTAGAAAACATTGCATCAATTTTCTTTGTTATGCAGATGACACTCAGCTTTACCTATCAATGAAGCCAGATGACACACATCAATTAGTTAAACTGCAGGAATGTCTTAAAAGACATTAAGGCCTGGATGACCTCTAATTTCCTGCTTCTAAATTCAGATCAAACTGAAGTTCTTGTGCTCGGCCCCACAAATCTTAGAAACATGGTGTCAAACCAGATACTTACTCTGGATGGCATTACTTTGGCCTCCAGTAACACTGTGAGAAATCTAGAAAGTTATTTTTGACCAGGATTTGTCCTTCAATGCACATATTAAACAAATATGTAGGACCGCTTTTTTGCATTTGTGCAATATTTCTAAAATTAGAAACATCCTTTCTCAGAGTGATGCTGAAAAGCTCATTCATGCATTTATTACTTCTAGGCTGGACCATTGTAATTCATTATTATCAGGCTGTCCTAAAAGCTCCCTGAAAAGCCTTCAGCTGATCCAAAATGCTGCAGCTAGAGTACTGACAGGGACTAGAAAGAGAGAGCAGATTTCTCCCATATTGGCTTCTCTTCATTGGCTCCCTGTTAAATCTAGAATAGAATTTAAAATTCTTCTCCTCACCTACAAGGTCTTGAATAATCAAGCCCCATCTTATCTCAAAGACCTCATAGTCCCGTATCACCCCAACAGAGCACTTCGCTCTCAGACAGCTGGCTTACTTGTGGTTCCTAGGATACTTAAGAGTAGAATGGGAGGCAGAGCCTTCAGCTTTCAGGCCCCTCTTCTGTGGAACCAGCTCCCAGCTTGGATTCAGGAGACAGACACCCTCTCTATTTTTAAGATTAGGCCTAAAACTTTCCTTTATGATCAAGCTTATAGTTAGGGCTGGATCAGGTGACCCTGAACCCTCCCTTAGTTATGCTGCTATAGGCCTAGGCTGCGGGGGGGTTCCCATAATGCACTGAGTGTTTCTTTTCATTCACCTTATTTACTTTGTTTATACTCCACTCTGTATTTAATCATTAATTGTTATTCATCTCTGGCTCTCTTCCACAGCATGTCTTTCTCTCCCCTCAGCCCAACCGATCGTGGCAGATGACCCCCCCTCCCTGAGCCTGGTTCTGATGGAGGTTTCTTCCTGTTAAAGGGAGTTTTTCCTTCCCACTGTCGCCAAGTGCTGCTCATAAGGGGTCGTTTGGACTGTTGGGTTTTCTCTGTATTATTGTAGGGTCTTTACCCACAATACAAAGCGCCTTGAGGTGACTGTTTGTTGTGATTTGGCGCTATATAAATAAAATTGAATTGAATTGAACTGAATATCATACGAAAAGGCATGGATGCAATCAATGACAAAAAAGACGAGTTAAGAGTCCATCCATCCATCCATCCATCCATCCATCCATCCATCAATCCATCGCTTATCCGGGGCCAGGTCGCGGGGGCAGCAGCCTAAGCAGAGAACCCCAGGCCCCCCTCTCCACCTCCTCCAGCTCATCCAGGGGCACCAAAAGGCGTTCCCAGGCCACCCAAATGATACAATTTCTCCAGCATCTAAACACTAGTGTCCTGCGTCTGCCCGCAGGACACTAGTGTTTGGCAGGTGCAGGACACTATATGTTTAGGTGCACCAAGTCTGTCCAGCATCCTCCCCCACCACCTGATCCAACTCACCATCAGGTGGTGATCAGTTGACAGCTCAGATCCTCTCATCACCAGAACATATGGCTGCAGATCTGACAATAAGATTAGAAAATCAATCATTGACCTGCGACCTAGGGCATCCTGGTGCCACGTGCACTTATGGACATCATTATGTTCAAACGTGGTGATCGTTATGGACAAACTGTGGTTTGCACAGAAGTACAATAACAAAACACCATTCGGGTTCAGATCAGACAGTCCATTCCTCCCAAACATGCCCCTCCAGGTCTCACTGTGATTGCCCACATGAGCGTTGAAGTCTCCTCGTAAGACAGTGAAGTCACTGGATGGAGCACCCTTGAGCACCCTGCTCAGCAACTCCAGAAAGTGTGGGTACTCTGACCTGTCATTTGGCGCATAAGCACAAACAACGGTAAGGACCTGTTCCCCGGCCCAAAGGCACAGGGAAGCAACCCTCTCGTCCACCAGTGAAAACACAGGCAGCAAGGTGAGAGGAAATAAGAATACCCACCCACCCAGCTCCGGGTGGTGGGCCTACAGGAGGGCAGGCCTAAGACTGCACCTGGCCAGGCACCATGAACTAATTCCCGGCTACCAGATGCTCTCCCTTGAGATCTCTCCCCAGGCCTGGTTCCAGGGTGAGCCCCCAGTAACCCCATACAACCCTGTTGTATTTTCAGTACAAGTCCTTTTAAGGCCAATCTTTGCAAAGCTTACCAGTGGCTCATGAAACACTCATCATTCAAGACCTACAAGAAAAAATAAAATTAAAATAAAATCGTCCAGAGGTCACCAACTGCCGTCAATCACTACATACCACCAAACTTCATGTGGCCTTCAGATTAGCTGAGGAACAGTGTGTGGAGAGCTTCATGGAATAGGTTTCCATGGCCAAGTCCAGGTGTATCCAAGCCTTACCAAGTGCAATGTAAAGTCTGAGTTGGAATAGTGTATAATATGCCACCACTGGGCTCTAGAGCAGTGGAGATGTGTTCCCTGGAGTGATGAATTTCACTTCTCTGTCTCGCAATCTGACGGATGAGTCTGGGCTTGGCAGTTACTAGGCGAACAGTACCTGTCTGACTGCACTGTACCAAGTGTAAAGTTTGGTGGAGGGGGGTATGGTGTGGGGTTGTTTTCCAAGAGTTGGGCTCAGCCCCTTAGTTCCAGTGAAAGAAACTCTTAATGCGTCAGCATACCAAGACATTTTGGACAATTTCACACTCCTAACTTTGGGGATGGCCCCTTCCTCTTCCAACATGACTGTGCACCAGTGCACAAAGTGAGGCCCATAAAGACATGGATGAGTGATTTTGGTGTGGAAGAACTTAACTGGGCTGCTGTGGGAGACTGTGTGCCATACCTTTTCGTCAAACCTCACAAATTTCCGGAAATCAAAAATTCCCACAAACACACTCCTAAGCCTTGTGGAAACCTTTCCCAGAAGAGTTGAAGCTGTTATAGCTACAACATCACATTAAACTCTATGGATTAAGAATGGGATGTCACCCCAGACCTCAGGTTCAGGCTGTGCAGAGATGTCCTTGAGACAACCCAGCACATAACTGCATGATGCTAACAGGCAAGGCATACAGCCACAACTATGTGGCTGAAATAGTATACAGGAACAGCTGTGTTGAGTATGTCCCAAGGTCAAAATGAGATATGCCCCCACAGGTGGTTGAGAATGACCGAACACCAAACAGAGGAAGAAAGCCGTAGTCATAGACACTGCCATACCCAGTGATGGCAACATAAGGAGAAGTTCGACAAATACCAATGGCTGAGAAAAGAGCTGGAGAGGATGTGGAAGGTGACCATTACAGTGGTCCCCACGGTAATCAGAACACTCGGGCAGTGAGCCCCAAACTGGAAGAGTGGCTCCAGCAGATTCCAGGAACAACATCTGAGATCTCTGTCCAGAACAGCACAGTACTGGGAACAGCCAAGATACCGCGCAGGACTCTCAATCTCCCAGGCCTCTGGTAAACGAACCAAGCTTGGAGGACAAAACTTAGTTCAACAAAATCAACAAAAAACATTACTGCATCATATTACATACTCCAACACAGATACACTGTAACACACTGCCAGATATAGCCAGTGCTGTTGATGTTCTATGACTTACCCCTCTGATGACTTCACCGATCATGCCGTTCCAGTTGCCACTTGAGTCCATGGCTCCATAGCGGTTGTCTTTGACCACATGCACTTTGTACTTGAAACCCAGCTTTTTGGAGAGCTCTGACATCAGATCAATGCAGTAGCCCTCTAGTTCAGAGCCCTTGCTCATGGCATATGGATTATCCTGAGAATACATAAGGTGTCAGTGAAGGGTCATGAATACTTTTAAGGTAAGGAAAATGACCAATTTGCTCTTACAACTTCAGGTTTTGTAAAGTTTTGAGTTAGGAATTGTAAAATGTTTACAATGTTTTTACAAGGACTGTTTACAGGGAACAATACAATGTGTGCAGCTTGTATGTTAGTGTTTTCAAAGGTCAGGTCTGCTTTTTAGACTTAAATACTGAAACAGGTGAGACCAGCTGTTTATCCAGAGTATTGACACACTTTCTACCCCTTTTCCACCAGACCAGCGTTGGTGGGGACGAGGCGCTCTCTGGTACCATTTAAGAACCTTCCCACATCTTGAAGTTTTTGGGGTAGCCCCTCCCATGTTTGGGCTTAGAAATTTAGTAGTCGTGGTTTGTTTTTTCCTTATCACAACAATTTGAACAATTAAAGCACTTTGAGTGCTCATGTAGAGCAGAAAAGTGCTATATCCATTCTCTTCCTGCTCTTGTCGGAGACGGTCGCACTATCTCTCTCTCCCTGCCCTCCCCATCTCTCCGCTTGCTGCTTGCTGTGAGAGCGTCTTTTACACACTGTCCGAATAAGAACAAGATTGAAACATGGATCTGGCAAACTGGGCATTCTCCATCATTGATCGAATTTTTTCCACTATGAGATCCGGGACAGGGGAGCCTGCGTGTCCGAGTGGAACTGACCCGGTTGGATACGTCATCGACTCTTGGAGCTCGTGGAGACCTGTGTGCTTCTCGGCCCTTGGAGTGGAAGACGTGGAAGACGCCTACATATTCGGCTTTTTGGTAGCAGTATCTTCTCTGTTTGGGCTCGGTGGATACCTGCTTTACTGGCAAATTAAGAAAATCTGGACGGCGGTTCGACATCTGCAGAGGCTGCCGATCCAGGTGGAAGGGCTGAGCAGAGCCGCACAAACTCAGACTCAAAGCCTGGTGGACCTGAGCCGCAAGATTAGCGAGCTCGCAGGCGAGAGGGGTTAGATCAGGAGATATAGTTCGGTTCTGCACAGTGAGGACGGCAATCAACTAATTTGGAATATTGGATTTTTGAATGGTTTCCCAGTAAGACTGAAGGCTGTTGGAAAAACAAGCAGCCTGTTCCAAAACAACTTCTGTTATCAGGAATTCGGCTCCCCTGCCGGCCTTGGGTTGGCAACCATATCTCTCTCCAGGGCACTGTGTGCGGCTGCTCTCCCCCCCACTCCGCGTTGTGATTTGTGAAGCTGGGTCTGGTGTATCACGGCCGCTGATGAAATTCCACCACTATCAGCAAACTGTTTTGGCTGGAACCTGGCATCTGGCTCCACAATGCCCCCCCCTCTCGTCTCCTTCTGCATCCCCTCCCGCCCTGACCTCACCTACCGCCGCTGTCCTTGCTTTACATGTGCAAATGCTTTGCTAAGGTGGTTTTTTTTGGACCCTGGTATAGTGCTCTTTTTGAGCACTGTACCAGATGACTTTTTTTTTTAACCTAACTTCCCCATGATGTGTTGTTTTCTCCTCCTGCCAAAGGTAGCGCCGTAAGAAACGGCTGCATGACCCAAGGACACATATCCCCCTATGTGTGTTGTGTTTGTGTATTTGGATGGTGTTCTGTAACTGCAATTTCCAATGTGTGAACTTGTTCACCCACATGGCAATAAAACTTCATTCATTCATTCATTCATTCAACCACTGTTAAATTAGACATTGGTACTGTGCTGCTGGAAAAGAGCGATTGTTCTGAAGGTGCAACTGGAGGCAAGCTCAGGAGAAATGTTAGTAGGAATCATACAGATATAGCCAATCTGGCCTCTCTTTGCTCAGTCTCTCTCTCCCTCATTCACAGCTCTTTCTTCCTCGGAGCTTGGCGTATTGGCTGTGGGCACATTTCAGTCAGCGGCTACCAGGCATCTACCTGGTGGCTGGGGTCTACCAGGGATCAGCAGGTGTCAGTGCGGTGTTGATGCCTTCGAGTTTGTGGTTACACTTACCCAAGGCTGTGTAACCAGCAGTTGCCATTACATTTGTAGCCTTTACTCTCCAAAGAGGTTTTTCTGTAACTGTAACTGTTAGGTACCTAGAATCTACTAGAATAGCCGAGCAAATATTACCTTTTCCCTTTTCCCTCCAATTAAGAGGAGTTAGGGAAATGTCAAAAAAGTAACTTAAAGGGCCAAATTGTCATGTTTTTGACATCAAATCGCGGACAGGAAGTAGGGGGCGTGGCCGGATGCGGCCCGCGATCCGCAAGTTTGAGACCCCTGGTCTAAAGACATGCACTCACTGGGGTTAGGTTAATTGGATAATCTGTTATGCAGCACATCAACTACAGCCTCGTCAGTCCTCAGAGTTATTTACATTACCACCGCAGTCCTCATGCCCAGCGTCTGCAGCACCTGCTAGGCTTCATCAGTTTTTACTGTCTGCAGCTCCACCGCCTGCACCACCAAAGTCATCTTCTGCATCTGTGCCACCTGCATCATCTCCAGAGCCTTCAGCCACCATGCGTTCAGAACCTGCAGTAAGCAGAGCTTCAGCCAGAGCCTCTGTCCTTGTCAAAACCACCAGAATCTTCATACACGCCGGACCTTTCAGTGTCTGTACTACCGACATCAGTCTTCAGCAGCGCCTGCATCAGAATCTTCATCCTTGCTCCTGTGTTCTGCTCAGTCTGAGCCTGCAGAGGGTACCACTCCATCTGAGCGCCAGCTCATGAGTCCAGTCAAGTTATTACAGAGGTTCTGTTGTGTCCGCCGTTGGCCTCCTATCAAGTTGCCCGAGGGTCTCCATTTCCGCTGTTGGCCACTTGTGGGTCCCTGTTATGGCCGAGTCCCAGTCAAGCCACCTGAGGTGTCCCGTCAGCTTCTCCATCAGCCACCAGAGAATCTCTGCTGTAGACGTTGACCTCCTGTTATGCCACCTGTGGGCCTTCGCCGCCCTTGCCATCTTGGGCTGCTCATCAAGTCAACAGAGGTGTCCTAGCAGCCACCTGCCAAGGCTCTGGAGAGCCTTCCTTGCTGGCCCCGCAGCCGGCATCCGGAGTGTCTATGCTGTTGGCCCTACAGCCAGCATCCTGGGTGTCGTTGTCTTCACCGCTGGCCCTGTGGCCAGCTTCTGGAGAATCTTCGTCTTCATCGCTGGTCCTGCGGCTGGCCTCTTGATCTGCCTCTTTCAGGTCACTGGCCCCATGGCCGGCCTCCTCAACTGCTTCATTCTCACTGCTGGCCACCCGGCCAGCCTCCAGAGGATATATGTCTCTGCCACTGACCATGTGGTCAACCCTCAGAACTGCTCCGTCTCTGCCACTGGCCTAGCAGTCGCCCCCCTGAACTGTGTTGCCTTGAACTGCATTTGGCTACTGTTCTGCCTCGCCGTCAGTATCCTGCTTTGGACTGTTTTCCTGGCCTTGTGCTGCCACTTTCTGTTTGGGCTCACTGTGTTTTTTTTTTTCGTTCCTATGGCTTGGGCGACCCTTGACCTGCTTGTTTTTGGGCTCTATTGCTCCTTTGTTTTGTTTGTTTTGTTTCGAGCCCTCTGTCCTGGCCCCCCTCCACCCACCCGGGTTTGGATTTTGTTTTCTGGTTGTGGGTGTCAGAAGCTGGCCTGTTGGGGTGGGGTGGGGGGTACTATTATGGTCCTGTTTTTTTTCGCCCAGTGTTTTGGGCAAAAAAGTGTTTTGGCAGTTTTTTGCAGTTCTGAGTTTTGTATTTTTCCTGATGAGGTTCTTTTGGGAGTATTTACTTTCTTACTTTCCAGTCTGTGTGTCAAGTTCACTTTTCTCAGTTCAGGTCTGTGTTTTTCACTTCCTGTCTTACTTTGATAGTGTCTTGTATCTTGTGCAGTGTGATCAGTTTTACTTCCCCTGGTCTCGTATAGTGTGCTTGTGTTCATCTGTTCTCCCTGGATGTTTCCCTTTGTTTCATTACCTGGTGTGTATATATTTTCTGTGTTGTCGGTTCTTTGTTGCGTTGTTGACGTCAGTAGGTCCTCTTGTGGTGGTGTGTTGTCTGTTCCTGAAGTTTCTGGATTACCTGCTTTAGTTCTGCCTCACGGAGGTTTTGTTTACGAGTTCAACAATAAAGCGTTTAAGTTATGTCTGTCTGCTGAGTCTGAGGCCCCGTTTACACGACCACGGAGTGAAAACGATGTGTTTAGGAAACGGCGTCCAGAGTGGAGCGTTTCAGAAACGCACCGGCTTGCGTTCTTGTGTAAACGCTTGAAACCGGCGTGATTTGAAAACGGGTGACTCGCACATGGGCACTATGGTTGCGATGGCCACAGTTTTTCGCGCAAATTGATAAACAGTACTCGCAGATTCACGAGTGCTTCTTGTGCTTTTCTTGTGTTTTCACCATTTTGTAATTCAGCGTTGTGTGCAGCAGCGATCCAACCTCATCGGCAGTCCACACAAAACCTCTCACATTGGCCGTTTTGTAAGTAATGAACAATTTGCCGCACTTCCTACTGTGTCACTCCAAGCATGCACGTCTTGTGTAAACAAGCTTTGCAAAGAGAAAACCAACGCCAACTTGTGGCCTTGCATGGGAACGACATCATTTTCATCATTTCACGTGTCCTCGTGTAAACGCAGATCGTTTCTGAAACGCTGTCGTGTGAACGGGGCCCGAGTCTGCTGCCTGCCACACTGCCTGCCATGACAGATGTAATGTAAAAGGTCTTCACTTGTATGCTGAGCTAAAATCTTTAACCTGGAATTCTTTCACATTGTGTTTTGTTAATTACCATAAAATTAAGAGGTATTCATACCAGTGTAACCAGAGAGGATAATATATATTTTAAATATGTAATTTTCTACAGGACTGAATGTAACATTATTATGTGTAGTAATTCTAACATTACACAAAGCAAAGGTCACACTGTTCATAAAGTGTTGGTTTTAGTCCATTTTCTGGGGCCTACAGTGGATTTTATGAAAAAGGTTTCGAAGGAGCTGCCGATGAAGAGTCCTACTTGATACCCAGATGTTTTTCCAAACCACTACACACGGGAATCCAGACCCAGCTTGGTCCGATGGTCTCCCTCACTCATTTTTCCTCAGGGTGAATGTAGCTGTCGATGGGAATTTGGATTCTGAGATCTGCTGTTAAAAGAAAGTGTCCGTCTGCATGTTACCAGGTTGCAGAGTGCCCTGTGAATGTGTGATGTAAAAGTTTCTTTATATCATTCTCAGTCTCCTTTTAACAAAGTATTTCAAAAGGCAATGTTTAATTTCAAGGTAATTCTGATATTTATAGTAACTGTGGGTCTCTGGAGTGTGCAGTTGATATCATCTCTGTCTAAAATAATTAAAAAACTAAAGAGTGACTAATTATTTAAACATATGAGAGCAATGTAGGTGTATATTAGGTACCGGTCAAAAGTTTGGACACACTTGGCTGTTCATATCGTTGTTAAAACTGGAGTAAAAAAAATTGTCAAAAGTTCAGTGGGGGTGTGTGGGTGGGAGTTTGATCCAGTGACTTAACCCAAAAATCCCTACTGCGCAGATTTTGGCTCCAAAAATGCAAGATGGCAAAAAATTTGGGTTCATTTTTGACCAATGGGGGGAAGAATAGAATAGAATGCCTTTATTGTCATTATACAGGATGTACAATGAGATTGGAGTGGAGGCGTGTTGTCCATCTACTGTCATTGGGTTGAACCTTGAAGTACACATGAACATGTCTTAAAGTGGTAGCATATGGGACAGTTATAAAAGCCCTTCTTCATTAACAGTATGCTCAAAAATATCTTAGATTTTTTTTAAAAAGTTCCCACTTAGTTATGAGTTTATGAGCATGCTTAGATAAGCCTCATATTACATTTTCTTTTCAACCTTTTACAGTAGAAATGTCCCTTCAGCTGTTTTAAATAGGTAATTACAGGACACACTTTAGTTTAACACTATGGCAAAATTATTTTCAGTGTTCTCATCAGTTTGTCTTTTAAAATAATTCTGTTGAACTTCAATTCAAACGCAATGTCTGTGCAGGTGGTGATGATACAGTAAGATCATCTATTCAATTTTCTTTAAAATGAATAATTTCAAATGAGTAAAATCAATTCCCCAAATTCAAAAATAGCATTACATGATGTCACAGTCATTCTGAACATACAATGAAGTTTAATATCTGAGATGTAAACTGTAAAAAAACAAACTGTAGTTTATAAAAGGTCATTTTTGGCTAACATTGACCTAACCTTCAGCCTTTTTCAAAATGTCTTCTAAATTTTGAGCCACTTGAAGGTTTATTTGCGTCCTCTCTGCCTGTGTTTCTTGACTTTTTACAGTGAGTGCTTTGTAAGAAGTTTGTAAGGCACCACTCCTGGTGCTCATGCTCAGACTGCTTCATGGAAGTCTTGTTCTGACTCAACCTGCACAGAGTTCTTTCACTGTGTCAAAGTGATGACCCTGCTGCCCGAGTTTCATCTGAGGAGGTTGCTGCAATCTAACCAGCAGTGCTGGGAGTGGTACAGCTCTTCTCAGGAGATGGCCTTGAGAAGGACAGCTCTCAATTCAGCTTTAAATAAGGTTTTTATGGACAGAACTCGGAACTTGATGCCACCACTGTGTATGATGTGAACTATAAATGTGGCCAGTACTAATTTATTACTCAAACAGAAACAATGTCCACACTAAAAAGAAGACCATTCTTGTATTCCTGACCTCCCCTCACAGCTGCACCTTGGCATTCTAGCAGGGAGAGAAGCAAAGAAAGAGTACCTTTATCGTTGTGATGGATAACTCCTTGGCATCTAGATAAGAAAAAACAAAAACAAAAACCAACAGTAAATTTTTGACTCCTGGAGACAAGTAATCAAGCAGTGCAAAAAAAGAGGATTTAGTCTGCGGCTCTGCTTTTGCTGATTAGTGGTTCAGTTTTAAGTCTATAAGCTTATACAAGGGCGGCCTCTGAAAGCCTAATGAAGTGTATTGTTGTACTAAGTCCCTTTCACATGTTTTTCTCTCAGCCACAGCAATAAATCAACCAAACAGCCAGTGAGGGACAATCACATCTTGTTGTTGGTTGTTTTTCACAAGAGCTGAGAAAGTGGCTCCATACTGAGGGAAGGTTGCGCGGTACAATGAAGGGGGTAACGAGGCTCATTTGAGGGGATCAAAATGGGGACCTGCCTCAAAGGATGTGTTCTAATTTAACCACCCCCTCCCACCACTGACCAACCCCCTGATCAACATGTAACGAGGAAATAAAACCCCCAACCCAACCCATCATTACTCATGGCACTCACAGTTGTTTTCTTCTTGCTGTAACTGTGACCAGTGGCATTCCCAGCATGTCCAGAAGGACCTAACATGCCCTGCCAGGGTTGGTTAGAGAAGGGAAGATGAGGGGAGGGGTAGGGATCGGGGGTGTGGAGCATGTGGGGATGCCAGGGGTGCAAGTTTTTCATAATTGCATTCCAAAACAAAAGCAGGCCCAGTTGGGTCATATACAGCCTGTGACACCCTGTCAGTCTCCTCTAGAGATGATGGCAGGATGTAGAATCTGCGGAGATGCCTGTCACTTCACCGCCTGCCTGCAGAGTCCTCCTCTCACACAGTTAATTGATTCATTACAGTGCTTTCTGGAGCACAGCAAGGCAGTGGCCCCTCCACTGGTGAGAAATGGGATTCTGTCAGTGTGGATTGGACCCCGTCTGTAGTTTGATGGGCTTCCAGCAGTCCAATGGGGCCAGTGGGGCGAGAGAGAGTCACATGTAAGGAATTATTTGAGAGCATGACCCAGCCTCATAGGTAAGTCTGAGCCTGCCAGACTAAAGCTTTATTTTAACCTTGACATTGTGCAGAGACAGGGATGCTCAGCAGGAGGAAAGAGAAGTGAAAAATTAATGGGTGGAGACATAAAGGATAGAAGCTGGCCCAGATCTTGATTACTTTCTTTAAATTTGTAAAATTATAAATGTTTAATCCCCCTACTCATTCGTTCTACTTTATGGTGAAGTTTATGAAGAAAATGCAATAATTAAGGCACAGTTAAACAGATTTTAAGCTTTTAAAGTACTGAAAGATAATTGGAGGTCTTTGACAAGAGACAAACATGTCTCACATGCCCATTCATCAGTGCCATTACCGCCTCACCATCATTTCTAGCTTGGCCACTCAAAGGAGACACTGCTCTGCCTCTGATTGTTAACTCTGGCAGTAACTTCTTTGGGTGTAATTCCAAGGGAAATGTAGACCCCATTTTGTGTCCCAGCTCCTTTACAAAGCTGGGAAAGAACAAAGTAAAAAAGCTGGCAGGAATGTTGTTTTTCAAGCATTTGAAAAAAAAACCCATCATGCAAATGAAAATCACCGCTTGTGACGTTAGCAGACACAACTGCGCATACTGATTAAAACATTACAAGGGGCTGTGTACAGTTCCCTGCTAGTACACTTTCTCCTCGCCGAGGCATCAACAGAACAGGAGTAAATGTGAAAGGCCTCGTTACTCAGCTGCTGGACTCAACCAGGAGATCTGAGTTTGTGTCTCGTTAAATTGTAATTTTTTGATTTTGCTTTCAGACTCTGTGTTCAGTTAGCTTCAGATAACAAAACGGTTAAAAGGTCACGGTTTTATGATCATAGGTAACATCATCTCGCAGATCTAATGTAACTCATGAGTTATGTGCTTCACACAGTGGACTTTTACCCTTTTATCTTGTGCAACCCAGTCATTGCACATCGGCCCACTCAGATTTAGTCTTACCTGCAGTGATGAGCCCTGCAGTCAGAGCTGCCACACAGACGAACAGAGCCACACAGACTTTCATGTTTCCACCCTGTAAATGAAGCTAATTTAAATGTCTGTATAAACACAATGAGACCAGCAATGTCTGTTTATTAACATTTACATCATCTGCAGAAACAACATATCTGACTATGTTATTTTGCTGTTTGCTGCTGTTACTTATAAAGAAAAACCCCTCGTTTCCTTACCTCTGTTCTGTCAGGCACGGGGTGTAGAAAAAACTCGATGTGCACAAGGGATGAGTCCAAGAAAATGGGTAAGAAATTCAGAAACGTTGTATAAGCAGGCAGTGGGAAGGACTTGTGCAGCAGAAAGTAGTGGGGGGTTTATATGGGAAACACGGGGAGGGAGGAGATTGGGCCTCAAAGAGAGACAAACCCACAACTTCTGGGCCAACAAAAAACAAAAAAGTCTTAAGAGGGGGTATCCAGTGTCCAGAGGTGGGAAGTAACGAAGTACAAATACTTCGTTACTGTACTTAAGTAGATTTTTCAGGTATCTGTACTTTACTTAAGTATTTATTTTTCTGACTACTTTTTACTTTTACTCCCTACATTTATACGCAAGTATCGGTACTTTCTACTTCTTACATTTTCAAACAGACTCGTTACTTTTTAACACGTCAGAGAGAAGTTTGCATTTCCGGTCAGTGCGCCGTCAAACATCAAACGATCTGAGCCTAAACGGAGGAATAATAACACATAAGAGACAATCGTACTGCGTATCCTCCATCACCGGGGCTTATCTCGTACAAAGGGATTAAATACGCAAACCCATATAATTAATGTATCATTTATAGCGCTATAATCGGGCCGGACCGAGTCCGTAAGTTGCGCTGCGGCACATAAACAGCTTAGCTAGCGCTACTGAAGAGGAGCGAGCATGAAGGGAGTAACGTGTGGCAGGTAAATGCAACGTTTCTAAATGCTCAACAAATATCAGCAAACACACAAAGTGTGTGCAGTTTGTCACACAGTGTGTCTGCTAGCTAAAAGAAGAGCTGCTGCATTTCAGGGAGAGCAAAGAGAGAGAGGTTCACTCAGAGATGGAGAAAGAGGACAGGAGAGGAAGAAGAGAGGTTAGAGTTAAAGGTAAGGACTGGAAAACAAACTGAAGTATGCTGACTTTGTGTAATTCAAAGATTGTATGAAAATACTGCAGTTTAGTGTTTAATAAATAGGTTAGTTTGTTGTATTGTATTTACAGTAAAGCTCTGTGTTGGACTGGAGCACAGTGTTTGTGTTCATGGTCAGAGTTACAGGTTACATCAGTGCAGCAGAGATGAGTTTGAATCAAAGCTGCTGATGCTGAGATTCATTCACTGAATCCAACATTTCTACAGCCTGTATGCTGTCAGTGTAGGGGATGGAGATCAGCTCAGATAGCTGTGAAATACTGGGTTACATCTTTGTGAGTTCAGTCCATCCACACAGAGCAGTAAACCTCAGAGCAGCAGCAGCAGGTCAGCTGATCACAGCCTGCACACCAACATCATTTACTGCAGCTCACAATAGAAAGCTGTGATTCTTCTCCCCGTTCAGAGCCACTACAGCTGATCTTAGGGTTCCTCCACCTTCTGAATCCCACTGTAACCCCTGAGTATCCTCATGTTGGTGTTTAGGTGGAGGCACAGTCACCCTCTACTATGGAGGACACAGAGAACAGAGCTGTGTTTAAATTCCCTTTCACAGTTTGTGTCCTACATAACAGATTCAAGCTGAGTGCATTCATTAGAATTAAAATTTAGATTGGAATAACATTTGTATTCTCATGTACTATTTTATATTATTACAATAATATATAATGAGGTTCGGTTTGTTTTACACAAAAATAGCAGGTAGAAACATCCTCCAAAGAGCTACTTTTACTTTCTTACTTTGAGTACATTTCAGAGCCTGTACTTTTTTACTTTTACTTAAGTAGAGAAGTTGAACCAGTACTTTGACTTTTACTAAAGTATTTTTTAACATAAGTACTTATACTTCTACTTAAGTACAGAATGTCAGTACTTTTGCCACCTCTGCCAGTGTCCTCAAGATGGATGTTTTTCTAGTGTAGAATAACTTTCTGTCTTACATTTTCAAACTTTTAAGCAGTCACCACATGTGGTTTTGCAAGGTTGCATAACAGACAATGAAGGAGGGGGGGACATGGTGGGTCAAGGGTTTGGGAGCTCACAGGACAATTGTACAGTAAGCTTTACATCTGGATGGATTCAGCGTCCCGGTGGCTCAGAGGAAGAGGGGTGTGTTTTGGAGCATACTTCCTCTCCCTCCTGACAAACCCCGAGAGCATCGAAAATTCAACCTCTCCTGCAACTGTCTGGCTCTGTGAAACTATATTCTCATTTTCCCTCTGTAGGCTAAATGTACTCCCACCCCCACCTACTGTGTTTCTTAGTCTCAGAAAGATTCCTACAGCAAACCAAATTACATTAATTAAATTAATTATTTGTTTAAAAAAAAAAACAGGCAGTGATTTGATCTTGAAAGGAGAGACTGCTGCATTCACTCTGTGAGACAAAAACATTTTCTCAGGCTTGAAGTGCTGGACAGGGCCTGGAGGTCTCAGTTGAGAGGCCAAAACTTGCCAAATTGTCTAGATAAATACAGCTTGAAGAGGTTTTCGGCAGATTTCATGGAATCCTAATGAAGCTGTCTTTTGTATTTGTGTGCTGGCTGAAGCAGAGTCTGCAGCGCTAAAATGACCATGTCATGCTTCACAGTCTTAGAGAGTTGAAGAAGAGGCTTAGTGGCGTCTGACAGCTCGCCAGAGGTGGCTGTCAGCTTCAGAAAGCAGACACAGAAAGGACGCAAGGATTCTTAGCGCTCGAGTCAAACCTTACCCCTCTGAGATCCAAGTATAATATTAGAATGTAAAACCAAAGACTGAACTGTTCTTTTATTCATTACAAATGGATCAGAATGTCAGCACCTGATACAAACACATTACAAAGGTAAATATAGTTACTGTTATTAGATTTCAGGCATTTACATTTTGTTAGGAACTCCTGTGAGTCGTTCATTGAATGACTGGATTTTATTCCAGCTTACTAACAAACTGAGAAATGTCTGTATGACTGTCTGTTCTTTACCTTTTTGGACAACTCTTGATCCATTTCACCTTCTGTGGATGTTTTACTGTGCAGAGCAGAGTTTAGGGTCATTTGGACAAGCAGATTCCATATTTAACCTCCGGAGACCCTGCGTCCACATATGGGGACATTACAGTTTGGCTTTGCTGCACCTTATACTTCATTGTGCTCCAGTATTTTATACTTTGTTAAGCCACATTGTTTTTGTTGTGTTATGCTATAAAATCATGCCAGTGTGCACATCTGAGGACATCTTTTTTTCTCACAAAAGTATGTAACAACCATGTAACAAAATACACCGTCTTGTTCAAAGAGGAGGCTTAGTCACATTTCAGGTCTATCTAATCACAAATATCTAGGAGAAACTGAAAATGCATGGCAAACAGGAGCTCGAGTCTCAGGAGGTCAATCAATTTTATGTTATGGATGTTTCCCCTAGAGTGACCACTGCCGGCCCCACTGTGTGTTTGCACACACTCAGGTTTGTTTGGCTGTTTGTGAGGACTTTGTGCCTCATATGATGCTCAATGTCCAACCCATCAGGGCAGACTGCTGCCTCTCCTTGAACCTGGTTCTGCCAGATGTCTCTTCCTGTTATTTTCCATCTCTGCCAAGTGCTTGTTTACAGGGGATTGTCTGACCACAGGGTTTTAGCTCCAGTGTTACAGGGTCTTCACCTCCCTCCCCAGAAAGCACCAGGAGATGAATCTTAATGTTAATGTTGTGAGCTGGGACTAGAAAAACAAAACTGGGAAAAAAAAAAAAAGAAATTAATTGAACAGTCACTGATATTAATGTATTAAACAAGTCTCATAAATCCAAATTTAACCGTCACAATTAAGTGCCAAACACGAATACTAACCTTAAATGTAATTATAACTATAAAACCAAGCCTGAAACCTAAATCATGCCAATGATGAACATAAAATACAGTGAAACAAAAAGTTCTTTTAGAAACTGGTTATTAACCTGATGGAGACGTCCTTTCACAGTCGGACCTACCCCTGCTTGTCACATCTGACTTATAACAACACAGTACGCTACCCACAATCTGTCTGCTGCGAACAGGCACAAACATACATATCCAGAAATTGTTTCAATTTAGTCAAAACACACACTTTATGAGTGTATCTGTACATTTTAGATATAAGATAACCTGCAATACATGTCTTTAAAACAATTTCCAAAAGAGTAAACGGTACTGTTTCTTTAAAATAAAATAAAACAAAAAAATCTGATCTTGGGTGGTAAAAGATTTTGAAAAGAAGTTTTTCTCTCTTTTAACAAGTTTGTCTTCTCTTTTAAAGCCTCGAGTCTTTGTTCAGGAACATTGTGCCTTCCTGCAGGGGGTCCAGGGTTTGGGTTTTTTTCTCAGAGAGGTTGAGAGGGGCGACGGCTGGTAAACACAGACCCAAGCAGAGTCCATAATTAGAGCAGCCAGCACACGCTGCCAAAACCAAGGCCAAGGGCTTTTACATGTCAGCTTGTATAAGGCTCAATATAACCAGCTAATGACTTTTTCTCAAAACTAGAGACAAGATTAAGTACAACTTAAATAAATGTGCTGTGAAACATTTAGTAATATTAATTTAAGATTTATTCAGCTCATTATTGCACACTGTCTAAATTACATATTGTGCCTAACATTTTGGACAAACAACTGGCATGGCAGGGCAAACAATACAGCAGGCCGATGAATAAACGAGCTACAACATGGATCATTTCCATCTTGTTTTAGCATCACAGACTACTGAGAACACCATGTTTCAGACATGATGCCATTGTGACCACCATTAGATAATAAAAAAGAGTTTGGAGTATTAATAAGTTTTCATATAAAAATTCTTTGTAAAATACAGTACAGCATTAGGATAAACATTACAATGCATAAAAGACATGCAGTCAACATAAAAGAGCTAAAACTTGGTACGGAGTAGTACAGCACTCTTTAAAACACAGCAGCTAAATGCTGTGACATGCCACAGATCAGAAAGCATAATATTGGCAGCTCAGTCAAATTACAATGTAACCACTACACAAAGAAAAGACTGTTAATCCTGCATTGTAGGAATTACTCCTTTCCATTTTTTCAGCAAAGACATAAGACAAGCCTCAGCTTTTAGCATCAAACTGTACATTATCTTCAACAATGATACCATGCCATCAATTTAAAAATATTGCTAGTGGATTTTAATAATGCCTAAACTTAAAGTATGTAACTGAACACAGTCAAAGTTTATCATTCCTGTTCAAGTAAAGAAAAACAATATTTAAAATCCTGTCCTCTAGGTCAGCTCTATTGCTACTGTAATGCTCCGAAAATACTCAAACACGACAGCAGATGACAGTCAACATAAAAGAAATCCTGGTATTTGTCACTAAATACATTCTGGCAAATATCTAACATTTTGTGCAAACAGATGTCAGTTCTTGTTGCTTTTCAAAGAACTACTTCCCTGCCTCTTGCCCTGTGGCAGCTGGGACAGGTGGCAGACCCCCCCCCCGGCGATCCTGAATTGGATAAGCGGAAGAAAACTGATAGATTGATGCTTCACGAGAATGGTTTCTGATTGCACAGGGTTAAGAAAATGATCTTTTACAACCTTTAGATGTCAGATAAATTACATTAGGTTGTTCACGGATTACTAATTAGTGGAACCGTTTTCCTTTCCAGTATTCTGCAAGATATGTAAAAGGAAGTTTTCTGTTGGAGGAAAGTTATTCCAAACTAATTTCTGGCTGTGTGTCTCATGCTCACTTCCAAGTTTGCCAGTTCTTAGAGTTTGAGCAAGAAAAAGACTTGACTGTTTTCAGGGTCATGAAAGGACTGGGACTGTATAAGGGAGGGTGATCCAACGGGGGCATGCGGACTCAGCAGGTCCAGGCTGCTGCAACACAACACGCGCCTTCAGGGATCCCCCGCTCCTCGATGGGGCTAACACTACTTCCATTGCCAATGCTACCAGTAAGGCTAAAGCTTGCTTTTCTACCCTGGACCAGGCTTTGAACCTTCACCCTTTCCTGGGCCTTCTTGGCCCAGTTTGCAATGTACCACACTCTGCTTTGGCTCCTGGAGGAGGTCCTGTGCACCAGGGTCTCATCCACTGGCTCTTCTAGTAACTGTCTAGGCCTATTTTGTGGAGCAGAATCACTAACAGTCGGGGGCTTCACATCAGTCAGCTTCCGTAGCTGTTCTGTCAAGTCACTAGCTGACTTCTGTGGACGACCCTTGTACAGCTGGCCTTGGGTTGGGCTAACAGTGAAACTGCAGCTGATGCTGCAGTACTGATGTCATCAGAGGTTAGATCCCCAAGGCTTTTGGACATGGAAGCTGTAGCTGTTGGAGCCCTTTTGTTTGAAGACTGCTTGAGTCCCTCTGTATAGAGCTGGCTCCGGGTGTGCCTCCTTTGAGTGAGTCTGCTGGTTGAATTTACCAATGCTCCCTGGGCTGGCTGCAGCAGGAGGGGATTAAGCTCATCTCTGGGGCACTCGTTTTCCTGAAGACTGGAGTTAGACTTCTTCTTGCTGACTTCCAGAGCATCATAGCAGACTAATGCAGAGTCGTGACAGTTGACCCAGGAGAGGTTGCAGGTACTGGTGGCTGTAGACAGACTGGTGAGGCTTCTTCTGGCCAGGTTAGGCAGTGAGAGGTCAATGACACTGTCACTTGAAGAGATGCTAGAGGAGGAAGACATGCTGTCACGGTGGTTGCCTGGGTCCAGCTTCCACCAAAGATGGTCATTCACAGTAACATCTCTACAGACCTCTGGTACTTTTGACTGGGCTGAACTAGCTGAGGTTACACCCCCTCGAACATGGCCCTGACTTTCTGTTCTTCTTACTGGTGTGTGTGATGGCTCATAGCTAAAAAGAGCACTCCTGGTCTGGGCCGTGTGAACTGGAAGGACTGCAGGGGTTCCAGCAGACGCTGCTGAAACAAGAGGCAGCTCTGCTTTTTTATCAGATTTTAACTCTGTTGAACCACTTCTCTTTTCAGCCATTGGTTTGTGCCTCATATAAAAATGAGTGCTTTTGTTGGTTTTTGGGTCTTTACTGTACTCTGACAGTACAGATTTCTCAGCAGGGAAAATGTAGATTTCTTAGCATCCCTGCTAACTTTGATTGGACTGTGTACCATCTTATTTGAAGGAACGGACAGCAGGTAGTCTGCATTTACTGATGCGGATGAAGAACGCAGCAGTGTAAATGTGGAGTGATGTGAAGACAGACAGTCTTCTGGAGTGGAGGCAGGGCGGACAGAATGGATGCTCTCTGCGTTTTCTGAGCTTAGTGCAAGATATGGAAGAGGGGCATTTGGTCTGTGCACTGTAGAACAGTCTGTGGAAAAAAAGAGAAAGAAATGTGTCAGGTTTATCAATATTATTAATTGGCACTTGACCTAGTGGGGATAAAAAGCTGATCAATTGAAAACTAAGGTTCTGCTGATCTGATTTATTGGATTGGTATCAGCTTGAATACTGACTTGTTAACGTTGATATCTATACTTAGTGAAACCAGAACATGTGCTGCTAATGTGAAACTAAATGGTGGCTTCATTTATTTATTTTTTGTTCTAAAAACTAGAAGGTGAAAATTTATCTTGGTTGTCAAACAGGCAGTGAAATGCTAATTTAATTCACCATAAAATAAAGATTCAATAAAGAGGTATAAATGGTGACTACTGGTTTATGGACATGTCTACATTAAGTTGGGAACAGGCGTGTAATACAGGGGATTATAATCTACACACAGATGCGAGAAAGATAAACTTTCCTTATTTCCCAAGAGGGTCGACACAGTGAATTATCTCCATGTTTGATTTGGCAGAGATTTTGATCCAGATGCCTTTCCTGATGCAACCTGTCCCTTCATCCTAGTTTGGCATTTAAATTTAGGTTTCTATTATGAGACCTGCCTTTAAGAGTTCATGTTTTATTTGCTTTGGCAGAGTGTGGCCTGCCTCCTGTTCAAACACATTTTTATTCACCCTTCTCAGGATCAGGCCAATTTCATCACTTATTAATGGGTACATCTAATACAATGACTGACATTTTACCAGATGTACCCATCTATATGTCATGTATGTTAAACAACTGAGAGAGCAACATACAAACTTTATACCTGAGTATAGTGACAACAAACTTTACTTGGATAGTTACAGCTAGCAGGCTAACTCAGTTTTGGTTATTCCTGTAGAAAGTAAAGGTTAGTCTACAGGTGCTGGTCATTAAAATTAGAATATCATGAAAAAGTTGATTTATTTCAGTAATTCCATTCAAAAAGTCAAACTTGTATATTATATTCATTCATTACACACAGACTGATACATTTCAAATGTTTGTTTCTTTTAATTTTGATGATTATAACTGACAACTAATGAAAACCCAAATTCAGTATCTCAGAAAATTAGAATATTACTTCAGACCAATACAAAAAAAGTATTTTAAGAAATGTTGGCCACCTGAAAAGTATGAACATGAAAAGTATGAGCATGAAAAGTATGAGCATGAAAAGTATGAGCATGTACAGCACTCAGTACATAGTTGGGGCTCCTTTTGCCTGGATTATAATCCAAGGAGACTCCAACTCGACTCCCTTCCTCCTGACTTTCTTCATCTCCCTGACTATCACACTTTGAATACTTTCCTGCACTTTCTCATTCCACCACCAAGTCTCCTTCTCTTCTTTTCTCTTTCCAGGGGATACACCAAACATCTTAACAGTTTTCCTCAGCACTACAACTATACTTTCCCAGTCATCTGGTAACTCTTCTTTACCACCCGACTTCAACTCCTTCCTGAACTCTGTGCAACATTCTTCCTTCTTCAAGCACCTCCAGGGGCAGCACAGCCAAGAAAGACACATCCAGGCTGGACAAACTGATCAGGTGGGTCGGCATGAAACTGGACTCTCTGGTGACGGTGGCATAGAAGAGGACTATGGGCAAACTACATTATGGATACATTATGGACATTATGGATGATGCCAGTCACCCTGTGCGCACTGTCATCAGCAACCAGAGGAGCCTGTT
Source organism: Archocentrus centrarchus (assembly GCF_007364275.1). Taxonomy (NCBI): domain Eukaryota; kingdom Metazoa; phylum Chordata; class Actinopteri; order Cichliformes; family Cichlidae; genus Archocentrus; species Archocentrus centrarchus. The sequence continues at coordinate 35,934,243 of NC_044352.1, read as the reverse complement.
GACGGACTGCTTCTTCCCGAGTGTAGGACTAACATACTGAAAAACTCCTTTGACCTGTACAGCTCCTTTTTGGGGGGGGTGGGGTGGAGCTAGCAGGAAGGGGTGGGGGTGTGGTGTGTGGGGGCAGCCTGGGCCTAACACAACACAATATAATAAAGAAATACTGGAAAATGTGCAATAACAAGGTTATGTGCTACACATTTTATATCTACCTTTCTGCCATGTTTGTGACTTCTGCTGTGTTTGTGTCCCTTTTTATCTGTAAGGTGCTACTGGAACTTTAATGTCCCTGACAGAATCTTCTTAAAGGGATTAATAAAGTTTAATCTAATCTAATTTAATCCTTGCCCCTGTCTGCACTCGATTCTGCTTCTTCCTGCAGACTATCACCCAATGCTGCTTAGCTACATTCTTTAAGTCTCCTATCAAGATAAGATAAAGTGTATCGTCACATGCAGTTACATTCAGTACAATTCACAGTATTGAAATGTAATTTGTACCTGCAGCTGACGTAAGTAATAAAATATCTAATAAGAAATTCACACATCGCAGAAATATATAAATGGGAATAAAATAAGTAATTTACACATCACCTCACACAAGATAAAATATATATAAATATCTAGGTTAAAAATATAAAATTCTAGTTTAATTTAATTCTCTTATTCAGATTGCACCTTCTGCATAAGATGCAAACATTCACACTCCAATGAGTGCATCAGAGAGCAACTTGGGGTTTAGTATCTTGCCTAAGGATACTTTGGCATGCAGACTGGAGCAGCCAAGGATTGAACCACCAACCTTTCGATTAGTAGATGATCTGCTCTACCTCCTGAGCTACAGCCACCTGTCCCTACATCTAAAGTTCCTACTTTATTTGTGTCTGTATTGTGGTGTGAGCTGCTTGCTTGTTGTTAATGTTAGTGGTAAGTGGACTGTTGGAGTGAAAGTGCCACTAGTGAACATTTTCATTGAAAGTTCGTACCCAAGTCTCAGTCCAGCTGAGAGAGTTGGAAACAATCTCATTTCTCAGGTTAAGTAACAATTCCTTCAAGAATAAAAAAGACAGATCTGACTGTACACTGGATTCCCTATGATTGCACAGTTTTTCTTTACAATATAAAGTGCCATGAGACAACTGTTGTGACTTGACGCTATATAAATAAAACTGCATATAAGGAACACTTACCTTACAAGGTCAAGATTTATTTATAATGCACTGTCTGGTGAAGCTAGGCTAACTTGAGTCACTTTTGGCAAAACATGGAAAATTAAACTCAGTTCTTGGACCTGAGGTTTTAACTGCTTCTCATCATTACTCCCAACTGCACTTTCTGATGAAAGGTTTAGTATAAAATACCCTTACAATGTAAAAGGTTGTGCAACTAACTCGGCCACTTATGCATGCTAAATGTTAATTCCTCTACAGTCCAACTTCCGTTTTTCAAGATTTTTTTTGTACTGCACTTTACAGCCTCATGATAGTGAAAGTATCCACAATTGTCCACACTGAGTCTCCCGCCACACCCCTGCTCAACAATGAAGCTGATATGGTGCACTGTGAGGTATCGCACTTTTGAGAACTGGAAAAAATTAAGAGGAATATGGATTCCAAACCCCAGCTATGGTGATAAGAGATACAAGCTGATGAGACAGACAGACTGATGAGTGAAGGATGAATTTAAAAGGCTGCATGCATTTAGCAAAGTTTACCTGGCTCTGGTCATCCCCTCAATTCTGCACTAGGAACAGTTAGAGAGCATGCAAAAAGGGACAGAGAGGGAAAAAGTAATTTAGCCAAATTGGGAAAAGACAAGCAAACAGCTTCCTGCACAGAAAAAAAAAATCTTAAAAAAGCAGCTTATTGCAAGTTGGTCTCCATATCGGAGCAAATCTCAGTTTGTTACAGTGAAAAGAAAGACAAACGGTAAAGCTGCTAGAAGGACAGCCTTGTGATAAACCTCTAACAATACAAGATTCTTCTGTCGGCATCATGTGACTTAACAGATGTGAGCTTCAACATCAGCTTATAACACGGCCAGAAAACTTGTAATTGAGCTCGCTACGCATACTTGCTTTCCCCGTACGGTTCATCAAACAGTGATGAACTGTGACGGGTTCAAGGGGAGCTGGTTTAGGTGGAACAGCTGGTGTTTATCAGGAACTCAACTCTGAAAGAAATGAATGTGTGGACAAAAGGGGGACTGCCTGGACGCAGTGCAGACAGCAGTACCTCGTGACTCACAGCCCTCAGCCAGTTCTCATCAAATATGTACCAATATGTACCAGGTCTCAGGCTGAATGTCCACTGATAGATAGTTAAGTGCAATGGCGCCAAGGAAAGGGTTTCATGAAATTTTAGACAAAATCCAATATTGCTCTGGTATCCAAAATATATATACATAAAATTTTGTAATGGATATTTGGTCTGATGTTAAACTCTGAGTATTTCTATATTTGAAACATGAGGATTCACCCCTGAAGCACTAGACTCCCTTGAACAACATTTTCTAGGCTAAGAAAACTGCTTAAAGGTGAGTCTAAAATTTTCTGTATTTATGTTGTTTCTGACCAGAAACATCAAAATAATTTGGTTAAAATTGAATTACTACTATTGTTTCTAGGGTAAAAACTTACCACTCTTCTCATCTGTCAAGCATGTGGGCAATGTAAGAGGAATTTAAGGACACGAGCAAATTTTGAAACAATTTAAATAATAAGGTTTTGAAGAAAGTTACACAACCCAAAGCTGAACTCTAAATTGGGAATGATGGAAAGAAACAATTATTGGAGTTGAATTTGACTTCACTTTATCAGGGACATGTGGAACAACAAAGATCTAACTTATAGCAGGGGGAAAGCTGACAGCACATGCCACCAATATAGCTATAACAGTATCTAATGGTGGGTTCTACATCTGCCTCAGATACATCTTACCGGCAAAGAACATGGGTGATTTATGGCGCAACTCTTCCATTTTCTGGGCAAACAGGGCGTTCATCTCTCGCTGCAGGGTGCCCACAGCCCTCTTGCGGCTGTCGAGGATAGAACGAGGGGGCAGCGTAGGAAGAGACTCCAAACTGCTCAGACTGGCAAAGCTGTGGCAGCTGCTACTGTCACTGAGCAAGAGACCTGCATTCGTGTTACTGTTTGTGAATTTGGTGACTGCTGAGCCAAAAACAGCACCATAGTTGGGAGGTGTTGTCTGCTGCCAACTGAGATCGGTCCTGCAGTCTGGTGTGAGGCTTGGTGCTGGTGTAACAGCATTGGGGGAATGTCTACGGGGAATGCTGCAAGAACGGATATACCTGTGTGATGTGCCAGGTTGATGCTGGATATGCTGGGTACCAAGTGTTTGTCTGAGCTTGGACCTGGGGAAAGGGATGGTCTGGAGGAGAGCCTGGGGCGAGTACTGAATTTGGGCCTCCTTGCAGGCCTTGGGTTTGGGAGTAACCTGCTGTAAGTCTGGCTGGGCAGCTATGGACTGGGGCTTAGCAACAGGCTCTGACTGGACTTGTCTGTTAGATGAGGAGGAGGAGGAGTTACTTTTCTTTGGTCTCTCCCCATCTGCCACCTTGGACTTGCATTCCTGCCTTTGCTCACTCTCACACTTTCTTTCAGCCTCTGGACTCTCCTTTGAGCCAATCACACATGTCATGCAGTTGGAGGACATCCCCACCCTGCCGGAGCTGTTAACAGCAACACGGGCAAACACACCTGGCTTCATGTCCAGTGGGTCATGAAAGTGGAACCGAATGGCCCGCTTGAGAGGTTCACTCATGGGTCGTCGCTGAGCGTAGAATGAGCTCTTACCTTTACCGTCCTCAGGTTGAAAATTGGTGTCAGGATGGTCCCAGGGGCCCTTGGGTTGGTGGGATGCCAGTGAATCTCCATTGTGGTGTTGTGCTGGTGTGAACTCATGAGAGGTGGCAACAGAGGCCTTTTCCCTGTCACAAGACTCTTGTTCTTCACTAGCGCCTTCTGAGCTGTAGTCTTTGGTGTCAATGGTGATGTCTGGGAAGCCTTTCTTGATTTTGGGCTGACCTTTGGTAGGTGCACTGGCAGTGCGGCGCAGCAGATGGGCCCCAAACGGGTGCTTACGGCCATGCTGTACAGCAGCATGGCTGTCCAGGGAAGCCTGCTTTGGGTTTCTGTGAAACAGCCCTTTTATGCCGCTGGCTGCTCTGGCCTGAAAAAACACAACAAAACATTAATGCCAAACACAATTAATAAATAGGTTGGAGATATTTCAAGAAAAAAAAAAGGTTTGCCATATTACAGATGGCACTGGTCCACAATGAATTTATTGCAGTACAGTACATAGGCAGGTTTAGTACAGTTAGCATGCTTAAAATGAGAAATTTCATCAATATCCACATTTCCTAAAGAAATGTCTGTGTGAATGATCACTCAGACAACACTAATGTGATCATTCTGCTGTAATCCATGCTGATTAGCTTTGAAATCCACTTGGATTCAAAATGTTAGACATTTTCAGCACCTAAATGAAGTCCCAGTGGTAAAATATTAGTTAGATGAACACATGCTTGAAGGTAGCTTGCAAAGTTGAGCAAAAACCTCAACATTGCATGGATGTTTCCTGTACCTTTAGGCACTTACATGGAAGGCTAGAAGCTACAATGATTGGGACAAAAATGGTAAGGTAACACTGAAACCCTGACAGCAGTGTTTGTAAAACTCACTCTTTTAGATGACATTGCACCAGTCAACTCAAATGCAAAACAGCATGGAGGTCTACAGTGCAAAGGAATAAGATACATTTGCAACCCAGTAAAATTCCCTTGGGAGCAGGAAATCAGTTTCCCGACCTGTGTTTCCACCAGAGAAACCAGGGTCTAGATGAACTTCTAGAGAGACCGCTGTAAATCCACAAACAGTCGCTGCCAGGAGATCATATTTTGTGAAATTGTTTCTGGACTAGAGGGTTTAACGGCTGAACATTACTGACTGGTAAAATTACTAGAGCAGCACGTTTGCATGTATAACCAAAGGAACACAGACCAAGTCCAAGCTTTATTGCCCATCCTTATAGATGGCAACATTTAGAGAAACTTTCAGTCTCAGCGAACCAACTCACATAATCTTTCTGGGACTTTGCCTACTTTAGAAAGAGTTCATGGAAATTAATTCTTGTTAAATTGAAGTTTCTGGAAAAAGCACCTACAGCAAACTGAAAGAAGTTCAGCGCCTAGGTCAAAAACTGGAGGCAGGGTAGTACTTTAATATGAAGGGAAATTTAATACATAATTATATCGAAGGTGAACTTTTTTGTCAAATGTGACAGTATGGCATAGTGAGTATGGCATATGATTTGTTGACTGTTGCCATGCTGCAGAGAGTAATGTCACCAAATGGTCCCACCCCCACACACTACATCTCCTGTACAGTGGTATGCAAAGTTTGGGCCCCCCTGATAATTTTCCTTCATAAATCATTGGTTGTTCCAATCAGCAATTTCAGTTAAATATATCATATAGCAGATGAACACAGTGATAGTTGAGAAGTGAAATGAAGTTTATAGGATTTACAGAAAGTGTGCAATAATTATTTAAACAAAATTAGGCAGGTGTATAAGTTTGGACACCCTTGTCATTTTATTGATTTGAATAACTTTAGCACTAATTATTGGAACACAAAATTTGTTTTGTAAGCTCACTGACCCTTGACCTACATACACAGGTGAATCCAATTATGAGAAAGGGTTAAGGTGGCCAATTGCAAGTGTTTCTTCTCTTTGCATCTTCTCTGAAGAGCGGCAACATGGGAGCCTCAAACAACTCTCAGACGAGCTGAAGACAAAGATTGTTCAACATCCTGGTTTAGGGGAAGGATCCAAAAAGCTCTCAGAGATTTCAGCTGTCAGTTTCCACTGTGAGGAACATAGTGAGGAAATGGAAGACCACAGGCACAGTTCTAGTTCAGGTCCGAAGTGGCAGGGCAAGAAAAATCTCAGATAGGCAGAGGAGAAGGATGGTGAGAACAGTCACAGTCAACCCACAGAGCAGCTCCAAAGACCTACAACATCATCTTGCTGCAGATGGTGTCACTGTGCATTGTTCAACTATTCAGTGCACTTTGCACAAGGAGAGGCTGTATGGGAGAGTAATGCAGAAGAAGCCTTTTCTGCGTACGCTCCACAAACAGAGTCACTGAGGTCTGCTAAAGCACATTTAGACAAGCCAGCTTCATTTTGGAATAAGGTGCTGTGGACTGATGAAACTAAAGATGAGTTATCTGGACATAACAAGGGGCGGTATGCATGGAGGAAAAAGAACACAGCACTCCAAGACAAACACTTGGTACCCACAGTAACATTTGGTGGTGGTCCCATCATGCTGTGGGGCTGTGTGGCCAGTGCAGGTACTGGGAATCTTGTTAAAGTTGAGGGTCGCATGGATTCCAGTCAATATCAGCAGATCCTTGAGAACAATGTTCAAGAATCAGTGACAAATTGAAGTTGTGCCGGGGCTGGATACTTCAACAAGACAACGACCCTAAACACTGCTCCAATTCTACTGAATCATTCATGCAGAGGAACAAGTACAACGTTCTGGAACAACCATCTCAGTCCTCAGACCTGAATATTACTGAAAATCTGTGGTGGGATTTAAAGCTCCATGCTCGGAAACCATCAAACCTGACTGAACTGGAGATGTTTTGGAAAGAAGAATGGTCCAAAATACCTTCAACCAGAATCCAGACTCTCACTGGAAGCTAGAGGAAGAGTTTAGAGGCTGTTATTTCTGCAGGAGGAGGATCTACTAAATATTGATGTCATTTTTCTGTCGGGGTGCCCAAACTTATACACCTGCCTAATTTTATTTAAATAATTATTGCACACTTTCTGTAAATCCTATAAACTTCATTTCACTTCTCAAATATCACTGTGTTCATCTGCTATATGATAGATTTCACTGAAACTGCTGATCAGAACAATCAATCATTTATAAAGGAAGATCATGAACATTATCAGGGGTGCCCAAACTTTTGCATACCACTTTACATCATTCCTGTAATATGTTCATGCAAATTTGTTGTGATACTTCAGCAAACATAAAACTAGGTAACTTTTTTAAGTGGCAGGTAATTTGAAAGCTACATTTCAAACGGCTGCATAAATATTACAAACTCAGAAACAGTTTCTGTGCAGTTCGGCTTACAGCCCGTCTGCTAACTTAAGGTAGAGTTGATGTATTTTCCAGGGGAAAAAAGTCAAATGTTGTAGTTCTTCATGATGTCTTTCCAAGGTTATCTCGTTTCATATTTTAAATGTCTTTGAAATCAAATCAAATGATAATTTTTAGCAGTCTGTCCACCCACCTAACCCCATGCATGTCTTTGGACTATAGGTGGAAACTGGAGTACTGGAGAGAACCCACACAGAGACAGGGAGAACATGCAAACTCCACACAGAAAGGTCCCAGGCTGGATTTGAACCCTTCTTGCAGTGAAGTGACAGTGCAAACCAGTGCACCAGCGTGCCATCCTTTCTTAGCAGCACTGGGCTAAATTTTACATTAGCAGACTATGTTGGAGTGGTGCAGTGCAGGATGTACTGTCCATTTTCACTGTTAGACTAAGTATAATTTAAGCTTATGATGCTCTTTAGTATCACAAATTCCACCTTTATACTAGCTTTATGACAACCATGCAGTAAAGCTCAAAGCAGGAGACCACAGATTCTCAAATTCAAAACTGAATTTGAGCCATTTTTTCTCCACTACAGTACGCAGTTCCCACACCTGCCAATTCCCATTTTAACTCCTATAACAGCTCCATGCATGCAACAACCTCATCAGTGAATTCCTTAAACGCAGATTTAAATGTATGTTCTAAAAATTTCACTCTCATGAAGCCACTGCCCTGTTGCTCAAATGAAGTTTCACAATATTTAATAAACAAGCTAACAAAATTAAGTCAACTAGTAACGAAAGAGGAAGGGAGAACTGTAGTGAGCAAATAGGGTAAAAAGAAAAAACTGTCCTCAGAGACACTGGAACTGTATACCCCTGCAGCATAGCTCCCTGAAAAAACTCTGGAGTTGAGAGAAACCAAACTCTGAAAAAACAACAACAAAAAACAGACCAACGTCACTGCAGAGTGGCAGCTCTCTCTTCTCTGCTCTTTCTAGCTCTACCCATGTAGGTTTATGATACTGGATATACTTAGGGCATGTCAATGAAAATGCAAGTAGGTTAAAGTCTTCATAACTCATGTGAGGCATGAGTTGGTCTTGTAGTTTTGGGGTGTGTGCACTGAAGAGGGTGGGGCGTGTGGCTCATGCAAGATGCTGACTGCATCTCACTACACCTGAGTTTTGGGTGGCAGCTTCAGGGCTCCTAAAAATTTTCTGTATCGATATGGAGCATTTGGTAAAAGAGAGGTCCACTGCAATCACAGACAGACAGGGAGAGAGTGAAAATCAGAGAGGAGAATGATGCAAGAGAGAGAAACAGGTGGGGTGGGGGTTAGGAGAGAATTCACAACAGGAAGCTAAGAAAGGCAAATTCAAAGCAAAGACAACGTGGACAACAAAGTGGTTATTTACTTTAGTGTGTCAAACCATTATTGGTCTGACACACACCAATTGGCTAAAAACAATTAAAGACATTAAGGCCTGGATGACCTCTAATTTCCTGCTTCTAAATTTAGATCAAACTGAAGTTCTTGTTCTCGGCCCCACAAATCTTAGAAACATGGTGTCAAACCAGATACTTACTCTGGATGGCATTACTTTGGCCTCCAGTAACACTGTGAGAAATCTAGAAAGTCATTTTTGACCAGGATATGTCCTTCAATGCACATATTAAACAAATATGTAGGACGGCTTTTTTGCATTTGCGCAATATTTCTAAAATTAGAAACATCCTTTCTCAGAGTGATGCTGAAAAGCTAATTCATGCATTTATTACTTCTAGGCTGGACTATTGTAATTCATTATTATCAGGCTGTCCTAAAAGCTCCCTGAAAAGCCTTCAGCTGATCCAAAATGCTGCAGCTAGAGTACTGACAGGGACTAGAAAGAGAGAGCAGATTTCTCCCATATTGGCTTCTCTTCACTGGCTCCCTGTTAAATCAAGAATAGAATTTAAAATCCTTCTCCTCACCTACAAGGTCTTGAATAATCAGGCCCCATCTTATCTCAAAGACCTCATAGTACCATATCACTCCAACAGAGCACTTCTCTCTCAGACTGCTGGCTTACTTGTGGTTCCTAGGATACTTAAGAGTAGAATGGGAGGCAGAGCCTTCAGCTTTCAGGCGCCTCTTCTGTGGAACCAGCTCCCAGCTTGGATTCAGGAGACAGACACCCTCTCTATTTTTAAGATGAGGCTTAAAACTTTTCTTTATGATCAAGCTTATACAGTGGCTTGCAAAAGTATTCATACCCCTTGAACTTTTCCATATTTTGTCATATTACAAAGCTGGTGGAGACATACCCTAGAAGACTTGCAGCTGTAATTGCAGCAAAAGGTGGTTCCACAAAGTATTGACTCAGGGGGGCTGAATAATTTTGCACACCACACTTCATAATTGTATACCACTTTGTTGGTCTTTCACATTAAATTCCAGTAAAATATATTTATGTTTGTGGTTGTAATGTGACAAAATATGGAAAAGTTCAAGGGGTATGAATACTTTTGCAAGCCACTATAGTTAGGGCTGGATCAGGTGACCCTGAACCCTCCCTTAGTTATGCTGCTATAGGCTGCTGGGGGGTTCCCATGATGCACTGTTTCTTTTCATTCACCTTTTACTCACTAGTTATTATTAATCTCTGTCTCTCTTCCACAGTGTGCCTTTTGTCCTGCCTCCCTCCCTGAGCCTGGTTCTGATGGAGGTTTCTTCCTGTTTAAAGGGAGTTTTTCCTTCCTACTGTCACCAAGTGCTGCTCATAGGGGGTCGTTTGGACTGTTGGGTTTTCTCTGTATTATTGTAGTACCTTACAACAGTGTTTCCCAAAGTGTGGGAAACATCTTGAAAAGCTGTCAATGCATAAATATTTTAACATTTCAGTTTCAGAGCAAAGGTGACCACATTTCATAGACGTTCAGCCGGCTCCTTTAGTACTACCTACCTTACCGGTGATGTCATTCACAGCCACATGAACAAAGATGGAAGCCTCCTCCATACCTTCCAAGTACACATGGCGATAGCCTACATACAAACAGACAGGTGCCTCGTCAGGGACTCAAACACAACAGCGCACGTTAGAATTGGCTACAGATAAATACCTGATGATTCAACCTAAACTGTAAACTGTAATCAATCAATGTGATGTTTTGTTCTGGAACTGTGTTTACTTCTAGCCACAGATTCAGCTTAAAGAGCTCGATCCATCTGATCATTTTACTATGAAAATGGAACCCAAATTATTTGGGAAATCGATTATAACACACTCACGTACAGAACAAATCCTACGCAACAAAAAGATTCTAGGCAATTAAATTTGCCAATGGGCCGCAAGAGAAACTGGGACTGTTGTGTTTCAGGGCCACAGGAAGTTCAAGGGTCCAAATCAGTCCCCAGAAAAAGCAAACATACATACATCATGGGGTATGTTTAACCACCTTAGCAAAGCATATTTGTACATTTAAAGCCAGCCAGGATAGCAATATGGTGGGCTAGGGAGGGAATGCAGACGGAGACGAGAGGGTGGGGGCATTGTGAAGCCAGATTCCAGCTCCTAGCCAAAACAGTTCGCTGATAGTGGTGGAAGTTCATCAGCGGCCGTGGTACACCAGATCCAGCTCACACAAATCACAGAGAGTGCTGAGGGGAAGAGCCACCATCACACATTGTCCTGGAGAGATATGATTACCAGGCTCAAGGCCGACTAGGGAGCCGAATTCCTGATAATGCAGATGTTGTTTTGGAACAGGCTGCTAGTTTTTTCCAACAGCCTTCAGTCTCACTGGGGAACCATTCAGTAATCCAATATTCCAAATTCATTAGTTATCGTCCTCATCATGCAGGAACCGAACCTTATCTCCAGATCTAACCCCTCTCGCCTGCGAGCACGTTCTCAGATGGACTACGTGTCTGCTTTACGGCTCAGGTCCAACAGGCTTCGAGTCTGAGTCTGTACGGCTCTGCACAGCCCATCCACCTGGGTCTGCAGCCTCGGCAGATGTCGAACTGCTGCCCAGATTTTCTTAATTTCCTGGTATATCAGGTATCCTCCAAGTCCAGACAGAAGTGATCCTGCTACCAAATAGCCGAATATGTATACGTCTTCCATGTCCTCAACCTCCAGAGCTGAGAGCACACAGGTCTCCACGAGCTCCAAGAATCGATGACATAGCCGACAGGGTCTGTTCCACTCGGACAGGCAGGCTCCTCTTTCCCCGATCTCATAGTGGAGAAAATTCAATCAGTGGTGTTTAGGGCCCAGTTTGCCAGATCCATGTTGCTTCTTAATCTTATTCAGTCAGTGTGTGAGAGACGCTCTTACAGCAAGCAGCAAGCAGGACAGAGATAGAATGCGACCGTCCCCGTCAGAGAGCAGGAGGAATATTCTCTTCCATTTATCGTGTTCAGGGTCACTTACAGATTGCTTGGGAATAAAGACGATTTATTTTTAGCTCCAATCATAACTCTGCATGAGGAAAATTTCTATTCTATTATTTGCTGAAATGGAGCAGTGTGGGTGACTTGAGGTAAACAGTCAGCTGGGTACGTACCAACCAAATGTGGCAATAATTCTCTAAGTGGATTTATGAACATTAAGATTTTGGAATACTTATTGAAAATGGTATGTATGGGTTGAGAATTTCATTAATTTTTATTTGGTGTTAAAATATTTAAAATCCCAACAAGCAGACCTGAACAGTGAACAGTGGCACGTAGAAGTTGAACCACTTATCACTGTCTGCGTGGCCACCAAAAATGATATAGCTATTAGCTAAGTGCTGCCTACTGCTACCTACTCAAACAAGTCTGAGCTATCTTCACAACAGAAAAAGGCAACAGACAAAGCATAAAGTGATATGGAACATACAAATATTTACTGCATGATGCAAACGTAACTCACTGAAGGTTTACAGAATACTGAACTGTATGTACGACCAGAGTCTTTAAGACTGAAAGGTGGAGCCACAGTTAAAATATATTTAGCGACAGTTAGAATATATTTAACTTTAATATACTGAAGTTTCTTCATTTAAAATTAAACATGAATAAGGTTATTACAAAGCAATGGGGAAATACTTAACAGAAAGCACTTAGATGTAGAAAAAACTGCTTTTATGCATGTGCGTGAGAACAGGTGAATGAGGACTTTCTACAGTGCTCTGAGCACTCGAGTAGAAAAGATATAAGAACCAGTCTATTTACCATTTACCATACTTGTACATTATAGGCACTTTATCTTACATCTGCTTCAAAAGTATGACATTTTCCCCTCTTAGATCTGGACAGCTATCTGCTGTAACACCTGCCAGGTCTGTCCCATTTCAGCCCAAGCCTGTCCAAGCATCCATTTACCTCCGTGAACAACCCTTTTGTAATCCCTTTCACTGAGCACATTGCTGTCAGAGCCTCCATAATCTCAAACTTTCATTACCCAGTGAACAAAGATGAGTAACTGAGCTGTGTCGCAGACTTCACAGCTCTCATTCAGAGCCACTGAGAAAATGTCAAAACTGTCAGCTTTATGTTTCACTGGATATGGATGAGTTAAGCTTGATTAAAAAGTTGGTTTTGAAGCTTTGCTAGCAAAGGGTCAGATGTCTGGTCCCATGCTGCATCAGTCAAGTTATTGTATTTATCTGTGTGTTTAGTCTCATAATGGCAATTCAAATTGTAATCCTTAAACACAGCAATCTGCTCTCCACAAACTAAGCACACTGCTTTACCTCTGACTTCATGAATAAATACTTAGAAGTCCACATCTTGTTAAAAACTGTACGGTCATCTTTCTGGGCTAGTAAACTTGCATCTCTTAGTTGGTTCCAACACATTTACAGCAAAGCTGCATTTGCTTGCCTACAGGTACGTACATAAAAAAAAGTCACCTCCATAATAAAAGCAACAAATGATGTATTGTGATTTCCCACAAAATCGAAAAACAAAACAAAAATAAGAGTAAGACATTCTCTGATTGGGAGTTTATCAAAGAGCGTTTGGTGGCTGAAATGGGACAAACTGCATGATGATACTTATTTCCCATTGACCTCACTGAGGCCAGTCAGGGAAAACCAATGGGCTGGATGTGGCCCGCAGGCATTACAATGCCCAGGTCTGTTCTAGATAATGTAATAGGCCGTGTTAAAGCTATGGGATCCCTCAGTAATGTTTTCCAACTTGGTCCTGTCTCCATACAGAAACTCCCCCTAAAACTATAAACTGGTATTTTTACAATAATACATTTCTGAATGAGATCTTTTTCTTTCTTTTACTTAACCAAAGTAATTTCAATATTAGGCATCAGCCAATATGAGCCACATCCAATGCTTAAATTGCTTATATTCAGAGATGTGCATTGGATGACAAAGTCAGTTAACTAGGGCTCAAAAACTAGTTTGGGGGTGGGAGCGAGTGCATTTTTTTAAAGCCATGGTTACAGTAACAAGTAAAACAGCCTCCTGATCACAGTACAAACATACTGCACCCCTGTAAACATTTTTTTTCACATTTCACCAATAAAACTGGTGTATAAAAAGGGCAGAAAAAATATAGTTCATGTACTCCAGATGCCAGAGGCACAAACACAGACTGGTCTGTAAAAGGATATTAATAGGATTAACCATATTGTAATCCAGGTTTAACAAAAGGTTAATGAGACCTGAATTTTGTTCCGATGACCCCTATGAGAGGAAAATCAAGGAAACCTTGACCCTGCTTGAGATAGGGTTACTTGGGCCCTACCCTGGAGCCAAGCCCGGACAGGATGCTTGAGGGAGAGCACCTGGTGGCCAGACCTTACCCCAGGGCCCAGCAGGGTGCAGCCTGAAGAGGAGACATGGGCCCAAACCTCCTGAGTGCACTCATTGGAGAGGGGCTCAGAATAGAGCTGCTACTCCTCTACATCAAAAAGAGCCAGCTGAGGTGGTTCATCTGACTCGGAGGACTCCTAGTCAGACTCCTAGTGTTCTGGGCATGTCCTTCTGAGAGGAGGCCTTGGGGTAGACCCAGGACACATGGGAGAGATTATATCTCTTGGCTGGCCTGGGAACCCATCGGTATTTCCCTAAATAAGCTAGAGGAGGTGGCTAGGAAGAGAGAAGTCTGGGTTTCTCTGCTTAGGCTACTGCCTTTGACTTTATCAATTATTCATCATAAATAACTATTCTGGAACAATATCAGGGAAGACCTAACGATACTTTGCAATTTTCTACACCTCACACAGGTCAAATATTAAATTAAAATTCACATTATTACTGTGAAGTGCTTTTTTGGTTTTTACTGCAGCTGTCTTCAGATTAGGTCAAGAGTCTGAGTGCAGTTATAGGATTTTACTCTTAGTAAATTTCTGACCAAATAAAGTCAAAATATATATTTTTTCCAACTTTTGAGAAGGCACCGGTCTCTCTTATCTTAAACTATATGACTCAGCAGTCTGGGCAAATTCATGATGATATGAACAGTATCACTAGCATGGATTAAACAATTGAGATACAACATGCTAATTAAAGAACTTCAGATGGAATTTTAAATTGATGAAACTTTCTCTAGTATAATTTACCATATAAATTAAACTAGAGAAAGAGAACGACATGAGCTACATGTCAGACTTTTAATAAAACTTCCCCCTAACCTTTTCAAGTTCCTTGGTTAAGTATAGAAAATCACCAGAACACAATAAGCATAATGCAGCAGTAAAGCCTTTAGAGGTCACCATAAAAACATGACACGGGTTTCAGCTCCATCCAAAAGCAGCACCGTGTCTTACCTGGCATCATGCTGTTAAAGGCAATGGTACGCTGGCCGATGAAGTCCTGGCCAATGGGGTCATGATCCCACACGAGGAAACGAATCAGGGCCAGCTCAGGCATGTGGACCGTGAACACCAGGGTCTCCTCCCACATTGGATTGAACCCTACAGGACCATCCCAAAAACAGGTTACAGAATGGGTCAAACAGCAGAGATTCAATTAAATTCAATTCTATTTATATAGAGAGATGTCAGAGATGTGTGAGGTGAGTGCAGAGGGAGAGCAGGAGAAATAGGAGAAAATAAGTGTGAAGCAAATAAGAGACGTGAATTTAGGCAAACAAGCAGATAATAGTTTACCAGTTTATCAGTTTACCAGCTTCCCTACTCACACCAAAGGTCACACTTTGGACCTAATTTGTTGTTCTGGCCTCACCCCTTCCAACTGCTCTGCAGAACAACTTCATTTTACAGGTTATTTCTTGCTCTCATTTAGTGTTTCACTCCGTCTCTCCCTATCTAATGCCACGTTTCCACTAGTACCTACTTAGCTTGCCTCTATCTCATCAATTGCTGTGTTGTGTTTTGAGTCGCATACAAATTACGTCTAGAGACCACTGCCCGCGTTGCTATATTGCAGGGGTCTCAAACTCGCGGTCCGCGGGCCGCATCCGGCCACGCCCCCTACTTCTGGTCCACGATTTGATGTCAAAAATATGACAATTTGGCCCTTTTTGACATTTCGCTTTCCCCTCCAACTAAGAGGAGTTAGCAAAATGTCAAAAAAGTAACTTAAAGGGCCAAATTGTCATATTTTTGACATCAAATCGCAGTAGGGGGCATGGCCGAATGCCGGATACCCCTGCTATATTGACTCCACCCACATTAACGTGGTACTTAATTGTAATGGAAACAAAACAAGACCGTGGCGAGTCGTGCCGAGTCAACCCGCACTGAGAAGGTACTAATGGAAAAGCAGCATAAAGCACCACGGCTGATCTCATTCAGGAACATCAGGGACATTTACTTATTGTTAGTGCTCTGATTCCTGAAGATTTCTCCACCCCAGATGTACTGGCTGCTCAATATAACACTTGTTTAATTGACATTCTCAATTCTCTCGCCCCAGTGAAAACACGGTCTGTTTCCTTCACTCATCCTGTACCCTGGTTTACCTCTGAACTCCAGTCAGTGAAAAACAAAGGGCATCAATTAGAGCATCTCCATTAAAAAAAATGGTCTCACCATCCACAAAGACATGTACAAAATCTCACATACTGCATTATAAGGACTGAATTACCCAAACCAAATCGTCCTGCTACTCTGGCCTTACTTCCTCCAATGAAGGCAACACCAAGACCCTGTTTTCACTGCACTCAAACTGCTCTTCTCAAAAATCACCGATGATCTTCTCATGGCAGCCGATTTCGGACTGTTCTCCCTCCTCATCCTCCTTGATCTGAGTGCGGCTTTTGACCCCATCTCCCACAACATCCTCCTCAATATATTATTTTCTATTGGCATCACCCACACTCCTCTTGACTGGCTGCAAACTTATCTCACAGGCCACACTCAGTTCATCCAGCTTGTCTCTTAAATCCCACCCCTCTCCTGTAACTTCAGGTGTGCCTCAAGGCTCTGTCCTGGGGCCCCTCCTTTTCATCACTTACTTCCTTTCCCATGGCAATGTCTTGCGCAAATTCAGCATCCACTCCCATTGTTTCGCGGATGACACCCAGCTCTACAGTACTTATCCACCAAACCTAATTCTTCCCTCCCACCCTCCTCCTTCACCACCTGCTTATCTGAAATAATATCCTGGTTCAGCTCAAGCTTTCCTAAATTAAACAGCGACAAACAAACATCGGAACAAAATTTACCTTATCCAAAGTTGGCAATTTCTCCCTCACAATCAGCAGCTCCTCAGTTTTCCCCTCCACTTGGGTTAAGAGTCTGGGTGTCATCCTTTACAGCACTCTATCCTTTCACTCCCATATCAATAATATTACCTGGTCTGCATATTTCCACCAACGAAACATAAATTGCCTCCACTCCTCCCTCTCCCCACATACCACCGCCGTCCTTGTTCATAGTCTTGTTACCTCCCGTATAAATTACTGTAACTCTATATTTCTATTTCTTCTATTTGGCCTTCCTCACAAATCCCTCCAGAAGCTTCAAATCATTCAAGCCGCTCACATTATTACCCAAACCCCCTCATTTCCCCACATCACCCCAGTCCTACAACAACTCCACTGGCTTCCAGTTAAATTCAGAATTTATTTCAAAATCCTCCTGTATGCATTCAAAGCCATCCACAACCTCGCCCCCCCTTATCTAGCTGAACTTCTTCACATCACCTCCTCCCGTACCCCCCATTCTTTGTCTTCCATCTGCCTTACTGTGCCCTCTGCCTGCCTCAGCACCATGGGGAACAGAGTTTTCTCCCACTCTGCTCCCCAGCTGTGGAACTCTCTCCCACCAGACATTCGCAATATTGAGTCTGTTCATGTCTTCAAATCACAACTCAAAACTTAGTTGTTCAAAACTGCACACTCACTTTAGTTCCTTTGGTCATTTAGTTTCTGTTTGTGCTTTTATGTGATTTGCTTTGCTTTTACCCCTGTAAGGTGCCCTTGGGTGTCATGAAAGGCACTTACAAATAAAATGTATTATTATTAAAAAGTCAGACTCATTCCTGGTAGGAGTTGGGCTGCCCTTTGTCACAGATTCTGTTCATAATTTTTATTGACAGAATTTCTAGGTGTAGCCAAATGGTGGAAGGTTTCTGCCTCAGAATCTCATCTCTGCTTTTTAAGGGTGGTGTGATCCTGCTGGCTTCAGCAGAGCCTCCAGCTCGCACCGGAGCGGTTCGCAGCTGAGAAGCGGCAGGTATGAGAATCAGCACCTCTAAGTCTGAGGCCATGATCCTGAACCAGAAAAGGGTGGAGTGCCCACTCCAGGTCAGGGATGAGGTGCTGCCCCAAATGGAGGAGTTTAAGTATGTTGGACTCTTGTTCACAAGTGATGGGAGGATAGAGTGGGAGATTGACAAAAGGATTGGGGCTGGGGCTGCAATGATGTGGATGCTACACTGGTCCGTTGTGATAAAGAAAGAGCAAAGCATAAAAGTGAACCCTCCCTCCCTCACCACCACGAGCTCTGGGTAATGACTGAAAGAACGAGATTGTGGATACAAACAGCAGAAATGAGCTTTCCCCGAAGGGTGGCTGGCCTCTCCCTTAGAGACAGGGTGAGGAGTGCAAATCCTGAGTTCAATAACTAATTTGATTAGGTCATCCACTGCAGGTACGATGAGCAATGATGTACTGGGATGAGTCTAATCCAGCCTTTAAGACAGAACTTTTCATCTTGCAAATTCAGATTTTTCTCCTGACATTACCCCTTCCCAGTTTATTTATTTCGTCTAGAGTAGCCCTGACATGACTTAACTGTATTGGATAGTTCAGCATTGGGCATAAATGCTTTGTACTGTGGTTTATGGCATCACAAGCTGATAGGAAAGAAATTCTCATTCCAATTTACTGGGACTAATGATGGTGTCTGCAGAGTTTAAAATATGAAAACATACGGACATCCAGAGTCTATAAACATTCATGTTGGGATGTGATGTGAAAACCCACATTTTATCTGCAGGGCTGCAGATTGCTGTAGCTGTGGTTGCAAAAAGACTTCAGGTCCTATAGAAATCTAGATGAAAAACACTTTCTGACTTGACCTCTGTAAACTCTTTCCTGCAGAGATTATGGGCTCAGTCACAATTTGACTCATACTGAATAAAAAGATAAGTCTGTTTTGTAAATCTTGGTCATACCTGTGGGATGAAACTGCAATGATTGGTGAGTCCCAGGTAAAGGATAAATGGACTTGTTCTTATGTAGCACTTTTATACTCTACATGAGCACTCAAAGCACTTATACAGCATGTCTCATCCATTCACACCCCATTCATACAAGCACATTCTGTGTCTAAGTGCTTTCTATCTGACATTGATGAACACATTGGGAACAACTTGGGGCTCATTATCTTGCCCAAGGATACTTTGGCATGTAGACTAGAGCAGCCAGGGATCAAACCACCAACCTTCTGAGAAATCCAGAGTGAGTTTGCATTCATATCAGGCAGGTCTAGCTATTGTAATGCTTTATTGGCCACACTAAATCCAAGTCATCAGCAGGATGACTTCAGCTTGTTCAGAATGCAGCAGGATAATATTGGCAGGTGTCCTGCTCCTGTAGATGAAACAGGTGGCAAGCTGAGATGTCATATGTACCACGAGCTACAGGCTGAGATATCTGTTAATTCTATTCTGTTCTATTCTATTCTGTTCTATTCTATTCTGTTCTATTCTATTCTGTTCTGTCACCTGGTATTCTTCTGATATATCACTAGCCTTTTTTAGGGAGGAGAAAAGAAAAATAAAAAGGGACAGAAACAGAGAGAGACGGGGAAAAAGATAAAAGTAGACGATAGACCACAAGTAAACACAGCTGCTGCATCTGTGACAAAACAAGCATCACCTGTCATGAAATATACTTGATAATGAGGGAGAGAAGCTGCAATAATGCCCCCCAGAAACCAGAGGCAGACAGAAGAAAAACCCAGGAGACCTGGGCCATCTGCAGCCTCCCAGGAGCACTGAAGACCTGAGGAAAGACATCCTGAGGGCAACTGGAAGAGGGAGGGAGGTCCTAAAAGAAGCACCCTCAGTCAGAGGGCAAGTGCCCCCGAGAATCAGAGGCAACGGGCAGCCGACCCTGCCACAGGCCAGCTGCCCCAGCACAAGCCAAGGACAGGGGCCCAAGGCGCCCGAGAACCACACTTTCATTGTAAACATACATAGGTTTTTATATTTTTGCCTTCTGTGTTAAGCACGTTGAGTTTGAGTAAAATGAAATGTGCAACATAAATAAAATTGAGATTGTCATTTTATTAATTTATGGAGACAGATAACTCACCGTTATCATCCACTACTCTGGTCTGTTCCTTGCAGCAATCCACTGGGAGACCAATGATCTCCACCTCCACGAAGGGATCGATGATCTGTCAGAAAGATGTTGCACAGGGTTAAGATATTCTAACCCACGCAGTTATGAAAGCTTTCAATCATTACCTCTTAACTCCTTCTTTGGTGTTTTTCTTAAACTGCACACCTCCTTTTCTGAACATCACCAGCTCCCCATTTAGTGAAGGTATCAAGGGGTCATTGCTATCAAAATTTTTTCAAGAAGAAATTCTCATCCCTCTGCTGCCACCTTGAAATGTCTCCTGGCACTTATTTAGGCTGTGAGTTGTAAATATGATCTCAATGAACTTTACCAGGGCAAACTCTTAAAAACTTTGCTGACTCTGAACCAAAAGAGGGTTTTTAACCAAAACATTTACCAACGTATTTGTTGTTGTGGGATACTTTGCAATAGATTTCATTTCAGGATTCTTTGAATGCCATATTTCTGTCTTATTATGTTCTGCTATTAAGTTTGTGTTTAAAAAAGAAAAACGCTCTGCTGTTGCTCCTCAGAGTATGCACCAGTGGACTGACCACCTGTTAAAGGTAACGCACTAACACTCTCTAGGCAGACAAAAGGTAATGGACAAGAGGTACTTATTTTGACATGAATAACTTGAGCTTATTATACACTGCTCAAAAAAATTACAGGAACATTTTGAAAACACTTCTTCAGCTCCCAGTGGTAAAAAAGTCAAGCTGGATATCTACATGTATACTGATGTAGATGTGTACTGGACTGGGTAATGTGTTAAGAATGACTGGATGCCACATCGTGTGATGGAAATGAAAATGATCAACCTACAGAGGGCTGAATTCAAAGACACCCAGACGCCCGCATACTCTCGCTACATAAGGCCAGGCACTGCCATGCATCAGGGAGAACCCAGGACCCAATGCACCAGCACAGGGTCTGACAGTGGGTCCAAGGATTTCATTCCAATATCTAATGGCAGCCATGGTGCCATTGCCTAGCCTGTAGAGCACGGGTCTCAAACTCCTGGCCCGCGGGCCACTTCTGGCCTCTGCCCCCCCGATTCCGGTCCATGAATTGATGTCAAACATGTTTAGAAACATCAGGACCTCAATTACATCATCGCTTGATTTACCTCATTTCCCCCCCCCCACACAACGTGTCCGGTGTGTAACGGCCTTAAAGAACTAGGTTGGTTGACCTACGTAGCGCTCGTATAAAGTGCTTTGTGCTCATATATGAGCACAGTGCCAGGGTCCAAAAAAACACCTTAGCTAAGCATATCGCACATTTAAAGCCAGGATAGCAATATGGTTGGGTGGGGGGGGGGGGGGGGGGGGGGGGTGCCAGAGACAAGAGGGTCAGGGCTGTTAAGCTGTTGTTAATTTCTTTAAAAACACCCTCTACTACTTAACTGAACAGATCAATATCACAGAAGTTTAATTAACTTGATGTTGTACTGTGATTAGAAGGTATTCCTTTAATTTTTTGAACAGTGTGTATTTCTAATTAAGCAGCTCATTCCCTTTTTGTTACTACTTTCTTTAAAGTTATAATGCATTTCAACTTGAAAAGGCAGTTATGAGATGTAAAAGCAAAATTCAGAGCTCAAATGTAACATGACATTTAGATGTAAACTATAATGTGATATTTAGAATCCACATTAACAGTAAGTTGACCTTGAAGACCTTGGTAGATGTAAGCCAAATCTGAACGCATAGTTAACATGACCACACTCTACGCCTCTACGAAGTTTATCAGAATTAATTCAAAACTTTTCTAGCTATTGTGTTTACAAACAGACACACACTACCAAAAACACAGGCTCCTTGGTGGAGGTAATAATGACTACAATGCTGTTTGTAAACGCAGCCCCATCAGTCCAGATGTTACCACATAACCTTCTGATTCTTACGAGTTAAAAGAATTGAGAGTGAGCTGTCAGTCCTTGTATTACTGCCCTCTGATCTGAGACTATTGATTTAAGTTCATTTGTTCTAATTATGCAAGTGCACCCATTCACTCTGATCTGCAAATAGACAAACATCAAGGACCATGTGTGCAGTTTTTTTATTTTTATTTATTTTCTAAATTAATAAGACAGCCCTCTTCAACAGTGTGCTGAATCTAAGTCAGTATATTGCAGTGAATAGCATTTAAGCATTCACCTCACAGAGAGCACAAACCTCCACTAAGAGAGCTCTCTCTCTGGGCACTATTTACTTTTAAAAGATAAGAGTAGCATGACAGATGTTTACTTTGAAGAAAATGTGATTATCAGACCAGGCCTCCTTCTTCCATTGCTCTGTGGCCCAGTTCTGATACTCACATGCCCACTGTTGGTGCTTTCGATGGTGTACAAAAGTCAGCATGGCCACCCTAAAGCTAAGTCCTGGAAGCTAAGTCCTTTTAAATAAAACCTGGTCCTACCTCTCCTCTGTCTCCCAGCATGGAGTCTTTGGGTTTGGGCAGCTGTTGTCCACTAATGACTTTTAAAACCAGCTGTTTCTTCATCTTACCGGGCATTGGGTCCTCCAAATTGGGGTTAAAGGCACCTGCAGTGGGTAAAAAGATTGCACATCATTTGTGATCATTATTGTAATAAAATGACAGATTTCTTCAAAACCAATTCAACTGTCAGTTTTTGTAACACTATTTAAAAAGCACAAAGGTTCTTTTAAAGAGCTAATCTTTCATGATTCAGTGTAATCCCATAAACATAACTGTACTTTTTCAATCCTCTAGAATCCACACAACTGAAATATTTAAGACCACTGAACACTGACCTCACGATGCTGAAATGCCAGAGTACACTGGCTCAATATCTGCAACTGAACTGATGTAAATGTATGTTCACAGACATTAGACAAGTCAAGTGAAGCAACGGACAGTGAAGGAGAGGGAGGGCATAAAAAACAGATACTAATGCAGAAAAATGAGCACCAGTTAGGAACCAACTTACTGTAGTTTTAAACAAACAAACAAACAAACAAACAAACAAACACACACACACACACACACACACACACACACACACACACGCACACACCTACCGTACTGCTTATGTCAATAACACTTTTAAATCCTTAAACCAGTGGTCCCCAACCTTTTTTGAGCCGCGGACCGGTTTAGTGTTAGAAAATATTTCCACGGACCGGCTTTTAAGGTGTGGCGAATAAATATGTCAAAATAAATGATACGACCATAACCAAGTGTGATATTTTCTACGTATAATAATAAAAAACGTGAATCCACTTTGTATTTGTATGCAACTCTATCAGCAGCGTTCTCGTAACATCCCGCCTCAACATGAATAACAGGCTCTCTGCCCACAGCGCTCCCTGGTCAGCTGTTAGAGCCATGGTAAAACATGCCTTCAAAATAAGATACACCGCAAAAACAAATACAGTAGAAATCACCTCAGTCGGATTCAAATGGCCCAGTTTGGGGTCTATTATCGAATTTCGCTGCAATGGCTTCTGCTTCATCTATGAATTTGCTTCTGCAAATTTTATAATCTGAAATTTTACTCGTAAGTGCAAGTTTGTAGCTTACACTTGCCACGATTGTCCCCGGTGAAATGAACTGATATAAACACTAAAACAATTTCCAGGCGTTGTTAGTGTGTGTGTAGTTGTGCACGAACGAGCCGATGCATGGAAGTGGGCGGACAGGAGCTGAGGAGGGTTTTAGCGCTAAACTCATCCAGTTTATGCGATCACATTTAACTGGAAATTTATTACAATGGGACCAGATTTTTCATCCGAGGTAGGTGAATATCCGACGGATTTATGTGATGATTTTATTGGAATTAATGTTAGAAAAAATCAGGACCTGCAGATGCCATCCAACTAGAGCGAAAACCCGATTTGTGCGACTTCGACTTAGGTGATGTTTACTGTATAAAGCGCATGAAAAATACAACTCACCATAACACTGAATCAGTGTAAGCCCCCTGAGCTTGTTTCTCTGATACTCATTTTTGCTGGCTTCTGGTTTGACTGGGTTCGGCCGATTTCACATGGAGCGTGGCTGCAGAGCCGCGGTGTCAAGCGCTGGAGAGTCAGTTTGATGGCTGGGTCTACCTCACTGCTATCCCCGGTGTTGATAAATAAAAATGGTAAATGGACTAGTTCTTACATAGCGCTTTTCTACTCTTGTTGAGCACTCAAAAATTTAAAGAAGCGTTATGTAGGTCAACCAACCGATTTCGTTAGACAGGCCTGAAGCTTCTGGGTTTAATTTTAGCGGTGACGTATCATGTGAGCAGAAACGTCTTGACACGTCAAGAGGAAGTCATGGAGGGAAGTAACGGAGCGAATCCGCCCATTTTTCAAAATAAAATATAGTTTAGGCGCAGATAATAAGTAAAACGGAAATAATTTAAGTTATTTATTCTTTATGTGCGGCCCGGTACCAAATGTCCCACGGCCCGGTACCGGTCCACGGCCCGGGGGTTGGGGACCTCTGCCTTAAAGAACACCTTCTGTACAGTTATGGATAATCTCTCTCCTCCAGTGTCTTATCTTAAGCGTTAATACTTTGTCAAAAATAAACTAAACTCATCGAATTAACTCCCATTCTAGAAATATGAAAGTGGATAAAAGTGAAAATGAAATGACAAACGTGTCCTGACCTTCACACATGCTGGCAGGTTTGAGGATGTAGCCACAGTTGCCGTTGCTGTAGAATTTGGCTCTGTTGAGCTGGAGGACCCGGCCTTCAGACTGGTAGTTTAGTGCAACTGAAATCAAAGTATTTGACTTCATTATTGTTGATAGACTGAAAGTTTTTATTTTAATGTGCTGGATAATAGACACTGTTGTTAAAGCAAAAGCCATCAGCAGCAGCTGCAGCAGTTTAGAAAAAGTCTTGACAAACTGCAGAATCATTAATGACTGTGACAACAGAGGGAATCAGTTCATATCCTAAATGTTTGACTATATGAAATGCAGTGTGTGCAGTGTAAAGCACATGTGGGGAGGGGATCATACCAAGCTGACAACCAGCATTCCAGAAGGGCTGAGGGTTGAAGTTGGAGGAGTCCACACGGTAAGAAGAAGGATAGATACGTGTCAGCTGCCGCTGGTTGAACTGAATGAAAGCCGTCGCCTTCTGCTGCATCACCTGGTGGGCTTTGGTCTCACTCAGAGACGACACCTGCCAGCCACAGTAAGCTGCTAGAGACAGCACAAATACATCTTTGATTTCTTCCTGAGCCTCATAAACTTCCACTTACTTCAAAAGTTACAAAGTAGGGATGAGCTGGTAAAAATTTACACTGTTAATGTACCATGGAAATAGTGTAATCAATACCAAATGTATCTCTAACATTAAAGAATCAAAGAATTTCTCTAGACCTTTTTGTGTGCAGTAAGACTAGAAAAATGCTTTATAAATGCAAGTATGAGTATGATACATTTATATTGTACTGTCCCCAATATGCAGCTAGCATTAGGTTAACAATGCTCAGTTGCTTAAAAGAGTAAAGCTAAAAAATGTGTTGAATAAAGAGAACTGCTCACCTTGTGCCTCAATGTCATAGAGACCCACAGACCGTGTGTACTTGACCAGATCTGACAGAGCTCTGGACAGCTTCATGGTCTTCTTCTTTCTGTAAAGTTGACAAAGGTCACACATGCATTCAAACAGGTGACAGGAAAAAGAAAACAAATATAAAGTGTTGGTTTTGGTTTCCTTCAAGTCTCAACAGATATTCTTTCACTTGGGTTTCAGTGATGTTGGTGGAGCATGCCGTCTAACATGGCGGTCACCCATAGGTATTTGGGTTGATACCTTTTAGTAAGCCCTCAGGTCCTATGGCTGAGGCACTGTCATGCTGGCAAAGACCACTCCCATCAGGATAGAAATGTTTCATCATAGGAGGTGAACACTCCAGACTGTCTCAAGGCTCAGACCTGTACTGTTCTCCTGGTTTCCACGAGGAAATACTTGCCTACATATTTCTGTAGACCAGTGCCTTTGTAGTTTTTGCAAAGCTGAACACTCAAATGTCTGTTCATTTTTGTAATAAGAGGTCTATGCACTGCCACCCTACTATAATATTCCTGTGTGTAACAGTTGACTGTTCTTGCTTAGTCTGATGACACCCTGCATTAATATTCATGATATTAATATAAAAGGCAGGTGATTCCTTCTTGCATCATGCAATGCCTTGAGTGGGTCACTCACCTGTACATATAAATAATGTTTATTTAAATTTTATAGAATACATCTGAACCCAAATTGAAACATCTGGACCAACATGGTGATGCTGTTTGTCGCTATCCTGAAGACTGATGTCAAACTCCAGAATCTTCTGAAATTTTCCATGGTGCCAGTTTTCAAAGTGATGTAAGACCAACTCTGTAAGGCTCTCCTCATCCAATCTGAGATGGGTTTGTTCAACCACCTTGAAGCTGTGCCTCAAAAGTGTAAAACGTGTCATTTCCTGTTGCCACTAGGTAGCGCTGTGACCATCATTAAATAATATCATAGGGATTTGATTAGAGGCGGACCTTTATTACACTAGAGAAGTTTGTTTCAGATTGGGAAAGGACAGCAACTTAAAATTTCAGGGCAAATGATCAAAATTTGCCACAGTGCCACAGACACACCCTTCAACCAAAATTCAAAAGGGTCGCAATTTACATTTAACTACGTCTGTAGTTTAGACTGACCAAATAGGAAGTTGATCCCATTAAAACTCTAGGAGGCATCTGAAAAAGTGTAACGCCAGGAATTTGCCAAAATGGCAAATCAAATAAAAATGAACCCAATAGAAAATCTTTGGAGGGAGCTGAAACTCGATGTTGCTCAGCGACAGCCCCGAAACCTGAACGATGTGGATAAGATCTGTATGGAGGAGCGGGCCAAAATCCTGCTGCAGTGTCTGCAAACTTGGTCAAGAACTACAGGAAACGTCTGACCTCTGTAACTGCAAACAAAGGTTTCTGTACCAAATATTAAGTTCTGCTTTTCTATTGGATCAAATACTTATTTCATGCAATAAAATGCAAATTGATTATTTACAAATCATACAATGTGATTTTCTGGATTTTTATTGATATGTACCTACGATAAAAACTGCAGACCTCTCCATTCTTTGTAGGTGGGAAACTTGCAAAACCAGCAGTGTATCAAATACTTATTTTTCCCCACTGCGTGTGTACAAAAGACTATAGGCCCATCACCCAAACCCTACAGAAAGTAGGAAGACCTTATTAGCATCCTGGGGTTAACACATCCACATGACACTCCTCCTCTACAGCATCCCTGGGCAACAGCAAGCATGGCTCAGCTGCAGCACTTCAACGTGCACTGAGGTGTGAGGGCCCTCTTATGACTTTAATAATAATAATAATAACAATAATAATAATGATCATCATCATCATGGGGTGGGATACTAAATAAAACTCTAAATATATTTTTGGTTATTTAGTATTTAACATCCTCAAAATAAAGACTGAAGACTTTGAGTGCTGCTTTGTTGCAGTGGGTGTGGGCTGCATGTCTTCAGCATAGTGGAGCGTTCTATCGAAACTGCCACATTTCAGATTTGTCTAAAAAGTGATTTCATTCCTTTTTCCCCCCCAAAGCAGTCGGCACACAATTCTCCACAACTACCAAACAAATACAGTTTGAAATATGCAACAGACTAAAATACGCACTCAGTGTTATCAGACCCCTTCACTTAGCTCTAAATGCCCTTTGGCAGCAATTACAGCAGCTCTGTGTTAACATCTTGCATACAAGTGCATCTGTGCATTTGTGTCTGTATGAAATATTGAACTAGATGGTGTGTGTGTGTGTGTGTGTCATACTTGCTATGATGCAGTGGAGCGCGGGAAGTGCCACTTGTGCTTTCTTGGTCTGTGTCTGTGTCTTCAAAGCTTGACGTCTTTTTCAGCTTGGATGCCTTTTTCTGAGGAATGAGGACCACAGAAGACCGCTGAAAGAGTTTTCTCTCCAGTTTTGAAAAGACAGGAAGATGAGGTTTAAAAAAACCATCTTGGATGCTTTTGATAAAATGTATAACTGGCCCAAACTTAAGGCTGCAACAAACTGGAAAAAAGTCTTTTTGTCATCAAAGCAAAGGCTGCAAATAATTTATCATTAGAGATTAATCAAGATTAATATTTACATCTAAAAATCTCTTTTGTAAGAGCAACCAATTAACTCAATATCAAATACAGGAAGACAGTATATTCATAAATTGATTAATTGGTTCCTGCTTTAACTAGCACAAAAAATCTGTGCATTTATTTAAATATGTTTTGATATTTAAGCGACAGCAGGCCGTTGCTGTCTTCACCTGAACAGATGATTTAAGAACTAAACACAACACCTTTTAACAATTGCACCACATTAAACACAAATTAGGCCCTTCTACTCACGGCATCGAGTCTGTTATTTTAATTCTGCATGCTAATGTGGACAATTTTTTGTTCATGCATGAATTTGTTGTAATCTACTTCAAAATAATTTCTGAATTCCAACAAGCATAATGTACAAAAAAGGTCGTAATAATCAGCTTGAAGACAGCACTATAATTTCTCTTGCAGCTGAACTGAAATTATAAATTTAATTGCCCATTTAAATTGTTCTAATTCAATACTTATATTCTTTTATTGTAGAGTAATGCAGCAACCATGTCATGAAATCTGTTGTACAGCATCAGTGCTGAAAACAATTGCTCCTTTCTTCTCTTCACAGAAAGTCGGGGTAACGTGCAGGAAACTGAATAAAGGTTTAACTTTTAAAAAGGCCAACCTTGCATTTAGAGAAGCTCTCTATGAAGGAGCGACCCGTGCGCTTGTTACTGCTGGTAGGATTAGCCACATCTGCGGTGTTGATCCCATCCTTACTTTTACCCTGACAAGACAGGAAACATGTATGCTTTTAGGCAACAATTCATCTGAAATAAGAAGAAAATGTATCACCAGCTTAAATCTACATTTCCACCTCTAACTGGACTGAACAGCATTTGTTTGGGATGTTTAAACAGAAGACACTTTAACTGTTTTTGTTAAGATTACTGCTAAAGATGGAACTCCATCTTTAGACTCATGATAAATATGGAAGGCTAGTTATGGTGCATTAAAGAGCTCAAAGATTCTAAAGGAAATACACTTCATCAGGTGCCACTTTTATGGCAAGAAAGTCAGTGATTTTTTTCCCCAGTGGTGCAAAACCTCACATTAAAACCTATCACAAACTCACACTACAAGAAGCCAAGCATATGTATGTATGTATGTATGTATGTATGTATGTATGTATGTATACATACATACATACATGTCATTGAGGGTCTTCTTTCCCACAGACTTGCCTTCTACTGCCCGTCAAAGTGAATGCACATTTAAGCCACTTCCTCACTGGCTTTAATGTCCATCTTTTATATACAGGTTCTGATGTTCACCTAAAACTTTTGGCTTCTCCACAAGTTAATCTGCAAGTTAATAGTTAACAGATAGCCACACTATAACAAGTGTGATCACAGTGTTGGATGACTGCTTCATCCAAAACATCATGCTTATGTTCAGCTGCTTTCATACAGCATATTTTGAATTTAATGTCTCTTTTCAGCAGTGTCTTTTTTTAAAGCAACAACTGAAAATATTATTAGATTATGAATGCTTAAACACAGGTTATTGTGTCATATACACCAAAAAACAAATACATGAACCCAGATGTCATTATTGCTCCATCTTGTCTTCATATTGTGTTATTAGTACTCACTACTGCAGTTCTTGATTTGTAGCACTTAAAGAAAGTAAGATCGTATGTCCACAGGGTTGGAACACATACAGAGATCAAACGTTTGCTATGCAGGACTTGCTGTCTGTGTTTACCTTGCTGCTGGGTTTATCTGTGAGCTGCCCAGCAGGAGGGAGGGCTGTGATGGTGAAACTGTCCGGGTCCTCTCTGTCTCGGATCTTGGACTCCTTCATCAAGTTGTCCAGCTTTTTCTTAGCCATGTTCTCCACCTGCTTCCTGTTGGCTGACGTCTGGAGGAGGAGATATGGAGAGAATAATGACAGCAGGGACAAAGCAGGTGAGGGTGACTTTCAAGTATAGCAGGGAACACAGTTCATTTTCCACTATTTTTTTTATTTTGCAGGCAAGTATAAAACTGTCTTATAAAGATAGATTTGCATCATTTATAATGAATTACATGCAATAGTACATTAGCAGAGGGCCCGAGCATGAGGGCATGAGGTGGCTCTTAAACACAGGTTAGGTACTTGAGAAAAATTCACATCAATCAAAAATATTTAGGTCATTATCAAGAATTGATAGGGTGGTAATTCCCATCTTTAAGAATGAGGACCAGAGGGAGTGCTCCACCTATAACAGGGATCACCACTTCTTTATGCTCGTAAGGATATTCCTGTGTGTGTGTGTGTGTGTGTGTGTGTGTGTGTGTGTGTGTGTGTGTGTGTGTGTGTGTGTGTGTGTGTGTATATGTCTACATGTGTTTTGTGGACTTGGAGACTGTGTGCCTCAGGGTATCCTGTGGGGGGTGATTCAGGAGTATGGGGTGTCTGGCCCGTTGTTATGAGTCATTCAGTCCCTGTTCAACTGTTGCAAAAACTTGGTCTGCATTGACAGCAACAATTGCTTCCAGTGGGTATTAGACTCCAAAAAGGCTGCCCTTTGTCACCGACACTGTTCATACTCTAAGTGGTGAAAAGCTTCAGCCTCGGCAGCCTCAGAATCTCATCTCTGCTTCTGATGGAGAATCTGGTCCTGTTGACTTCAGCTCACACTGGAGTGGTTCGTAGCAGAGTGTGAAGTGACAGGAATGAGAATTAGCACCTCCAAGTCTGAGACTGTGGTCCTCAGCCGGAAAAGAGTGGAGTGCCCACTCCGGCTCAGGGACGAGTTGCTGCCCCAGGTGGAGGAGTTTAAGTATCTTGGGGTCTTGTTCACGAGTGACAGGAGAGGAAAGCAGGAGACTGACAGATGGATTGGAGCCGGTCCGTCATGGTGGAGAGAGATCTGAGCATAAAAGCCAAACTGTTGATTTACTGGTCGATCTATGCGCCCACTCAGTTATGGTCATGAGCTTTAGGTAGTGACTGAAAGAACCAGACTGCGGATACAAGCGGCAGAAATGAGCTTTCTCCAAAGGGCGGCTGGTTTCTCCCTTAGATATAGGGTGAGGAGTGCAGTCTTTCAAGAAGGGTTCAGAGTAGAGCTGCTGCTCCTCCACATCACTTAGAGCCAGTTGAGGTGGTCCGGGCATCTGACTAGGACGTCTCCTGGGTGAGGTGCCATGTCCTAATGGGAGAAGGTCTCGGGGTAGACTCACGACACGCTGGAGCAATTATATGTCTCAGGTGGCCTGAGAATGTCAGCAGAGAGAATCTGAACTCTTCTGTTTGGATCCTAGATGAAGGCTCTTTATGCATCACATGTGATGGAGTTTGATTTGGGACTATAACTTTAATTGTTCAGAGACAGGATGAGAGAGTATAGCACATGTGTGATATTCCTGAGGTGATTCCAGGTACGCCTTTTATACAGTACCTTCCACTTTGAAAGAAGAAAACAATAATTGAACAAAGGACAAGCAGCGGAAAGAAAAGCAAGAAAAGAGAACAAACAGAAAGAAGAAAACAGCAGAAACAGTACACGAGATATAATAAAGGAACAAAAGCAAATTGAGAGAAGAACATTCAAACATGAACCATTGGCAACAGGAAATACATGCACAATTCACATTTCATCTGCTGGACAAAAGGACAAATCCTGCTGCTAGATAGAACTGATAGATACCATGAGGCTACATACATCTCCATTGATCAGCTTGCAGTCATCCTCCATCTCATCAGCACTGTCCTCATCAGACACATCTCCCTCCTCTGCGTTTTCATCAATGTTTGGAGGCAGTTTCTTCCCCTGTCAAAAATTAAAATCACACCAGAGGATGTTTACAGTCTGACAGGTGAGAGATTTCCTGGACTAAGATACTTAAAGTGTAGTGTAATCATCAATGTACCATACACTGATGTACTACACTTGTCTGCCACAATAGTAAAACCACCTACCTTGTCCTGACAACAACAGGCCATGAACACAGGACCTCTGGCAAGGATTAAACAAGCAAAAACGACTGAATTGTGTCTCATCTCTACACATTTCACTGTATCTGAAATCTCCAGCCAGAGAGCTTTTCTGTCTCAGTTTAGTCCTCATTTCTAGCCTTGCACATTTTCAGCAGTTTCTCCCTGGTCCTCCCACTAGATGGGTCTATTTGCTCTTGGCTGATTCAGTGAGCTTTTGCACTGTGACCTTGTTGCCACAACTAAGAAATATTTCATGGTGTCTGTGTAGGTTCCCAGTCATCCAGGTCGGTCATCCTGGAGCTTGAAACAAGGCGACTGGACTTCTTTAAGTTTCTTGAGAAGTCCACCTCTGATACAAAAGGCTTCTTGAGTTCTCAAACCAAAAGGTGGAGGGACCCAGGTATTTAAACCCCAGTGGTGATGTCCCCTCGAGGTGGCTGTTGTGACCCACTCACATGCGCCAAGGTGCGAAAGGTGGCGTGGGGTCATTACAATCTGTGGTTTCAGGTGAAATCAATTTGGGACTTTGCCCTATTGTACTGTATTTCTAGAGACCTGAGAAAGTACAGCACTATGTTGGAGGTGGTTTGGATAAACAGTTCTCAGTGTTTCAACTACAGTGACAACAACCTGCAGTTGGTTTGGCTAAATATATTTATGTGGACAATCATTGAGTTTAAGGCTTTACAATGCTTCCACCTTCCAAGGTCACTTTTAACTTTAGCCCTGAAACCAAGTCTTAACCCTCAGGTCTTTGAAAGTGGTGTGAAAAAACATGCAGGTCAGCCAAAAAGGTATAACTTTTAAAGATGGCCTAAAACTTTCACAAAGATTTTTGTCTGTGGTTTCATGTGACAAAAGACCTCACATGCTCACTCATGTAGTTCAGATGAGCGGTTGCTGGTTGCACTCTCCATGAAAGAGCTGTTTTGTAATAACCAAAGACAGGTGAACAATATGTTCCTAAAAAACTGCCCTAACATTTGCTTTGCTCCTGTGATGTCGCTGGCTTTCAGTAGAGTAATGCATCCTGCTGACAGGAAACTGCTTAATTCACCCAGCCCTCCTTGAAGCTTACAGTACCGTTTGTTATATTTTTCTGTTTTTTTTCAGTACCTGTTGCACTTTGTTTCACTCATTGGGAGGCCTCAGAGAAGAAGAGGTAGTTATGAGTAAGAAATCGATGGTGAGCGATGTCCACCTTCAGCTGTTGACATTATTAAAAGAGACTGATCCTCTCTCATGGCCTGATTTTTATTATGAAGCGAGCTATAATTCCCTGTGGTTAGCAATCACTTTCAATCACGGTGTCATGGAGTGGAGGTGGTCAGCAGCACTGTGTGGCTGATCATACCCACAGTGCAGAGCAGCAGAAAAGCTGACATAGTGCAGATCAGATGCAGTACTTAGATATTGGTGCCACCACTAACACTCTGGTGAGTATACACACAGATAACAGTGTTGGTGTAACAGCTGGGTGAACAGTTTCCAGCAGGCCAGGTACTGGCACGGTGCCTCGTCTTTACCGAAAGCATCTGGTGTTGATAAAGGCTCATTAACCTCAGTATTACTGCCTCCATTGCTCACAGGCAGGCTGCACTCTGATGCCTGTGAGAAAATATGTTTGTTATAACTGTTTTATAATGACCGGCGAGACTTTCTTGGCTGAAAGTTACGCTAAATTTGATGGACAAGACCTGTCACTGATGGGGATATTCTCTCACCATTAATGGAAATATAACATAAATGTAGAAGTCAGGATACTATTAAAGCCCCATTTCATAATAGAAAACCTTTCAGTGGACATCTTATTACCTTCTGCAAAACTATTTTAATATAAAACTATTTTGCCCTAACTTGGAGGCCTTGCCCTAAACTTTTATCCAAATACCTTTAGTCACCGCTGGGTTAGTAAAGCTATAATAGAGATTCCAGCAAAAATATTATTATGTTTTCAATATTAAAAGTGCTCATTAAATGATTTTAATCATGCTGTAAGAGATTATCTTTAACATTTCATTTCATTTTGAGAACCACATCCTAGAACAGAGACAAAAAATTTCCATGGTAAACAAATTAGAGAAAGTACTGCACTCAGTACAAGGGTGCATACTACATAATGTCTATACTTGTGTGTACAGGAATATTAATCTGCTGATATCAAGGAATTATGACATAATACAAACATGTTTTTTACATTTGAGCAATATTGCTGAGCAGTAGGTATTGCTCAACAAGGAGTCATAATCTGTACTATTTATGGCCATGAGTCATCCCTGACCAACATGTTAGGCAATATTCAGCCAATCAGAAGCTGCCAACACAGGCTAATCAATCAGGCTGCAACCTTAGGACTGATATTACTATAAACAGACTGGCTCTTTCCCACTGGACTGCTATTATCATAGCATTAGCAGTCATGTTATGATAATATAGCACTCTATGTTGTTTACTCTCAGATAAATACAGCCAAAGTTTACATCCATCCATCCATCCATCCATCCATCCATCCATCCATTCTCTTCTGCTTATCCTGTTCAGGGTTGTGTGTGTGTGTGTGTGTGTGTGTGTGTGTGTGTGTGTGTGAGATGAGATGCTGTGTTTAAGGAAGAGGAAGACAGAGAGGCAGAGGAAGCTCTGAAATGAATGTAGAAGAACAAATATTCTAGTAAATGGGACAGCAGATAGTGAGCAGATAATGGGCTAAAAACCTGGAAAGTGACTCTGATCACCACCAGCATCAACTACCAGAAAGACACCTCACTGCTGCAAAGACAAGAAATGGAAACAACATCAATCTGAGTAGCTTTCCACTTCTGGAGACAGCTGAAGCTGAGCCCAACATTTGTTCCAGACTGTCAAGACAAAAGCTGTTAATAAAATGCTCACCATATAGCAATGTCTTATAAAGGGAGCCAAATATTTCATTTTTGTTGATGTGGTTTGAAATAAAAGTAAAATAAAATGCTGGCTATGATAAGCTCAATCAGCACTTTGTACCCATCTACCAAAGTGGTGGTTCGAGGACGTCAGACTAAATACTCTGGATTCTCTGGGACATCGGAAGGCTTAAAATTATCGTAAATGACGGAAACGCATCTCTATCAACATTTTATCCTTCAGAGCTTCTCTGTGGTGTGAGTGCAGCTCATGATCTAGAACTGCCCCTGTCCTGCAGCCAACAACACATTTAACCAATTATCTGCAATCACTGGTGCTCAAGATATTTTCTGATATTGCGAACATAACTTCCCAGATCATAACCCAGACTATTGTTTTCTGTGAACACAAACAAACAGACCATAAAAAGTGACATTTCTAAAGCCAATTTTTGATTTCTTTCTCTTATCCCGACATGTCATATTAGCTTTTCGTGCTACTTCCTTCAACCCACCATCTCTTATCTCTGAAGTCACACTGTGAGGTTCAAACTCCATCCAGTGAGCTAAGTGCCTGATGGCTGGTTGCTCTCACCAAGAAAAACAGTCACTTGCAAACATCCACATTCTGACTTTACCTTCACAAGGATCTTGCCCCTGAGTGCTTCTGGGGATGGCAACTGCCCAGATTCATCAGCTTTGATATTAAAGACATCCAATTTGTCCCCGAGGATCTCAATCAGGTACTGAGCCATCTTCTTTTGCTGGGGAACACTGCAGTGGTTCTCTATGGAGAGGATCACTGGGTAGCTGCCAGACAATCAGGTTGAAAAAGAGTGCCATGTCAGTGGATTGTTGTAGCACAATTTTATTATTAAAGGTTCACACTTTGAGTGTTCTTGATTTGACCATGAGTGCAGGTAGAAGGACACTACACATTACAGCAAAGAATGTACATGGCTGGATTACAGTATTACAAAATTACTTTCAAGAACAACATTCAAACTAAATAAGATGCTTATTTCCATCGCAGAGGGGCTTACTACACAGCAAACTCCAACCACACTTAAGGGGGATTATGTTGTGTGCATCTGAGCATCATTTGACTACAAATAAAATAATCAAGTACTACACACACATGTGCGTGTGTGTTACTTTAGGTTGTATGTACAGCACCAGTCAAACATTTGAACACTTTTGACTGCTGCTGTATAACTTATTATATTTGACTTTACTGTACTCATTATTATTTATTTTTGCATTTAAGAAAACATTTTCTTTAAGAAAATATGATTTTATGGCCTGTATTTACAATGAAAGGTTTTAGTGTTTTTTGACAGATGTATGCAGTCAAACTATTATAAACACTGCAATTTCGAAATGGAAACCAATGAGCAGACCTGTTTTTTCCCTTTGGAAAATTTATTATTGCTCATTAATAAGACAAACATATTTCTTATCTGATTACTCAATTAATTGATGGAATAATCACTTGATTATTAAAATAATCGATAGTTGCAGGCCTACCCCAGCCTCTATCGATCTTGTACTCAGAGCTTGTTCCTGTGCTGCCATGATTAGTGCCTCTGTGCTTTGTCCAGTCATTGGTAGGATTTCTCTGTATCAGCCACTTCTTCTGTCTGCCGGTGGTACATGCCCTGCAGGGGCCTGTCTTGCTTTTCTGTTTTATCAGGTTTCTTCTGCCTGAGGTACTCTATAAGCACATGATCCTTTGTGACAATATTCCTGAAGTACTCATGAATCTTTGTTGTTTCTTTGGCCAGCTCATTACCCCAGCAGGGCATCTGACAACTGGCAGGCCATAGGTGTTGATTACCTGGATCTTGTTCTTCCGATTCAGCTGACTCTTCAGGACTTGCCTTACTCTTTTTGGAGGTCATTGAGTTCCTGATGAAGACTCATTGTTGATCTTGTATACTGTAGTTCTAGGCATTCCAGGATCCACGTGTGCGGTATTGAGTCATAGGCTTTCTTGTAGTCAATCCAGGCGGTGCACAGGTTAGTCAGTCTGGTCTTACAGTCTCAAGTGACTGCTTTATCTACCAGTAGCTGGTGTTTTGCTCCCCTGGTCTCTCTGCTCCTTTCTGGGCCATGATCATGTATTGAGCCATGTGCCTGCTCATCTTAGCTGCTATGATGCCTGACAGGAGTTTCCATGTTGTACTGAGGCAGGTTATTGATGGGTAGTTGGATGGCACCGGTACCTTCTGGGGACAGTCCGGCCTTCAGTCAGCCATGGAGTGAGTGAGTGTGTGTGTGTGTGTGTGTGTGTGTGTGTGTGTGTGTGTGTGTGTGTGTGTGTGGGCTGTTGTTCCCCTGCCACTGAGAGTACAATTTGGATGGTTCAGTGGAGAATATCTATCTCTCTGGTAGACCTCTTCAGGCGGTTAGTGAAGGCTGTGAGTCTTTGCTTGGCAGTCTCTGAGGCCTCAGGTATGGACAGCTGGTTGTAGTTCTTAGGCACTGCTTTCTTCACACCTTTCTGCAACTCTGACAGCTGGCTAACTTCCCTCCATGTTGCCTTGATCTTAGCCTCTAGGGTCTTTTCCATGGAGGGTACTGCTCCTTGTGGCTGTTCATCTTATAGCCAAGCATCTCAATGATCACTGTTGCTGCAGTAGAGATCAACTGATTGGTTTCAGTATATACTTCTAGTACCACTGGAAGCACTTTGGAATTAACATGCACCAGTTGTTCCTTCAGGCCCTGGTCCTTCTCTATTTTCTCATGCACCTTCTTCTTACTGCCACATTTATCTGTTCTATTGGAGCATTCAGTGTCTCCCTCAGTGCAAGTCAGTTAAAAAGAATAAAAATGGAAGGTAAGAGAGTGTAAACATACTCATTCTTGATGAAGGCATACTTATTGATGGTCTCAATTACATCTTTGAAGAGGATCTTGGAAGTGAGGGTGTAGCCGTGGTGGACAATGGGCTCACCGTCCTGTCCATCCCAACAGTCAACTGTGGACAGCAAAGAGGAGACAGGCATTGCAGTACAAAACTAACTAAAGCTGGACAATGATGGGATACAAATTACTATACATTTGCTTATGTAACATAACTGTAAGATATAGAATGAAGCCTGCAATCTAGTTGCTGAGAACAAAATATATCGCTAAGACCGAAATAAAGTTTTCACAGGACTCTATGCAGCCCTGTGAAAAATTACAAACCCTTATTATTGCTTCTAGAAGAACTAAGAGTTTAAGTAGCAGCCAGGCGCTGCTTATCAAATACACTCGATTAATTGAACATCAGAAAGTGTAACCACCTCTATAAAAGCAGAAGTTTTGGCAGTTAAAGTAAGACCATGACATTCCTTTAATTGGTGCTACAGTGCTCTCTGTGAACAGATGAACCAGATTCTATGAACTCTTGATTTAACAAGTAGATCTTTTATGCAGAACACGTAAGCCGATGTCTGCTAAAAAAGATAAAGTACTTGCTTGAATAGCTGTAGTACAGTTGTACACGTGAAGGACAGTAGGATACTGAGTGGAACATAACAGTTCTTCATTCCCCATAAAACTAACAAATAAAGATCTGGTACAGGATATGAAAGAATTCAGAACTGATAAATTAATTTAGGACTAGATTCAGATTCAAGATGCTACTGAACGCCATCCCTAATCTAGAGGCCTGACCTAATCCTGTTGTCCACATGGAGCCACAGGATATGACTAAAACAAGCATCTTCAATCCAAAAATTAGCACTGCTGCTTGCTTTTACAGTATGGCATTATTTAAGCTGTGCCTGTATACTGTGAGTCCATGCTAACCTTCTATACAGCGACAGCCGGACTGCAGCACCCAGGCGTACATATCCACCCTGGACTGTGACATTAGCTGGTCACCCATCAGGTAGGTGTTGTGTGATGAGGCGATGAAGTAGTTGCACAGGGGCTGAGTCATGTCCTGGTTCACGCTGTAGTGATCTGGGTTAAAGATGTCCCCTGCCGGGCTGCGCATGTAATTTGTAAAACCTGGAAAGATAAACAAAGAATTTTTCTACAGGATTCCTCCAATTATTTAATTTTGCTCTCAGATCTTTTCCACAGTGTAGCTCCACTTGTATCAGAAGTTATTAAATCATAATACTGCAAAGTGGACATTTTCTGCTCATTTGCAGCTCTGCTTTTTTATTCCTGCAGTCAACAAGAGCAGCTCTACATGATTCTGAGTTCAAAATAATCAGCCCCGCTATGCATCCTCTCTGAAACAAGAGATTTTAGCTCTGTTCCCACTTCCTATATGCCAGGTTTCTTCTGAATGGCTGCCCCTCACAAACAAAGTATGAACAGGTGGGTGAGATGACTCACAGTCAGAGCTGCCTGAAAAACCACAGTATATCCACTTTCTATGACATCATATAAAACCAAGAGTGGTGAAAGACAGCCTTTAGGACAGTCTGAAGCCTGGGCTTTAGGCTCACAGGAATTGCTTGCACATGTACTGACTTCCATTCAAACTTCCACTCCACTGAAACTGCCTTACTTAAAGTATCTTTGATGGCAGCAGACTCTGGAGAGTTCAGTTCTGGTTTTATTAGATCTCACCTCTGCTTTTGATACCTTTGATCACAGTATCACGATAAACAGGCTTAGGGATCTGTTTGGG
Source organism: Archocentrus centrarchus (assembly GCF_007364275.1). Classification (NCBI taxonomy): domain Eukaryota; kingdom Metazoa; phylum Chordata; class Actinopteri; order Cichliformes; family Cichlidae; genus Archocentrus; species Archocentrus centrarchus. Next base: position 35,894,752 of record NC_044352.1, on the reverse strand, counting down.
AATACTGGTGTTGTTTTAGAATGGTTAATGTCATATTTATCTGAGATCTTTTACTGTTCATATGGATCAAGTGATGTCTGAAACAACAGTTTTCTCTTGTGGGGTACCTCAGGGATCTGTTTCGGGTCCAATTCTCTTTTTTATTTTATATATTCCCTCAAGGCCAAATTAGAAGACATTACAAAGATATTTCTTATCATCTCTATGCTGATGACATTCAGTTGTTCTTTCAGAGCCTCTGAGTTTTATAAATTGTCTTATAAAAGTAATTGCCTGACAGAAATCAAGCAATGGTTAAACGACAATTTCCTCCAGTTAAATACCGATAAAAGGGAAATATTGATTATTGCTCCTGACCACATGATCTCGGAAATTAGGCGACATATCAGCTTTTTAGAACCCTCTGTGCAATCAAGCCTCAGAAATTTAGGTGTCCCTTGAGCATCACTGCAAACAGCTGGTTCAGAATAGTTTTTATCATTTAAGGAATATTTCAAAACTCAGATTACTGGTGTCAAAGGCTGAGCTGGAGATGATTATTCATGCTTTTATCTCTTCTCGTCTGGATTATTGTAACAGTCTTTTTACTTGCTTCAACAAATCAGCTTTGGATCGTCTTCAAACTGTGCAGAATGCTGTGGCAAGACTTTTGACTGGCACCAACAGAAGGTCTCATATCACTCCAGTTTTGGCTTCTCTTCATTGGTTGCCAGTAAATTTTAGATTTCATTTTAAAATTTTAGTTTGAACTTTTAGGGCCTTACATGAGCAAGCCTCCTATTACATCTCTGACCTATTGAAACCATATTATTCGTCTCGAGTTCTTAGATCATCAGGTCAAAGTTTACTGTTGGTCCCGCGCACTCGTTTGTTATACTTTTATTTTTTGTCTTTTATTGTGAAGCACTTTGTGATTTTTATCTGTGATAAGTGCTATACAGGTGCTGGTCATAAAATTAGAAAATCATGAAAAAGTTGATTTATTTCAGTAATTCCATTCAAAAAGTCAAACTTGTATATTATATTCATTCATTACACACAGACTGATATATTTCAAATGTTTGTTTCTTTTAATTTTGATGATTGTAACTGACAACTAATGAAAACCCAAATTCAGTATCTCAGAAAACTAGATTATTATTTCAGACCAATACAATAAAAGGATTTTTAGAAATGTTGGCCAACTGAAAAGTACGAGCATGAAAAGTATGAACATGAAAAGTATGAGCATGTACAGCACTCAGTGCTTAGTTGGGGCTCCTTTTGTCTGGATTCCTGCAGTAATGCAGCGTGGCATGGAGTCGATCAGTCTGCATCACTGCTCAGGTGTTATGAGAGCCCAGGTTGCTCTGATAGTGGCCTTCAGCTCTTCTGAATTGTTGGGTCTGGTGTATCGCATCCTCCTCTTCACAATAGCCCATAGATTTTCTATGGGGTTAAAGGTCAGGCCAGTTTGCTGGCCAATGAAGAACAGGGATACCATGGTCCTTAAAGCAGGTACTGCCAGCTTTGGCACTGTGTGCAGGTGCCAAGTCCTGTCAGAAAATGAAATCTGCATCTCCATAAAGTTGGTCAGCAGCAGGAAGCATGAAGTGCTCTAAAACTTCCTGGTAGACGGCCGCGTTGACCTTTGACCTCAGAAAACACAGTGGACCAACACCAAAGGCCTTGAATCAGCTTTTTCATGATATTCTAATTTTATGACCAGCACCTGTATAAATAAATTTTACTTACTTCTTGCTGTGAGGCAACAATGCTAACCACCTTGCCACCGTGCCGCCCATGTTCACCGACTTCATTATGTGAAACTCTGCGCATGTTAAATATGAACATCCACCATTGGAACAGGATATAAACTATATTGGCAAAAACATTTGCTCGTCTACATATGCACATGTGATCTTCTGAGTGACATCCAAAGGTATATGTTTTTCTTTTCAAAAAGTAACGCGTTCAGACAGAAATGTTTTAAAAAGGATCGCCAATCACACGGAACCAAAAGACATTGAGAACGTTGTAGATCCCATGCCAGGCGGTGTGGGTACAGGAGTCGCAACCATAATGTGTGTGGTGATCACAATTACAGTTGTTTGGGAGCAACTTCTGCTTTGCAGACTTTACTTCTTTTTCCTATGAGTGACTACTTATGGCAATATAGTGTATATGAAAATACAAAAAGAGAGAAATAGGTTCACTTTAACGTCTCAGAGTCTATATTTCACCCACATTTCTTGATTTAATTAAATGTAAAATTAACAAGCAAACATACATCTCACACCAGGAACTGCTTAATAACACAGTTTTATAGCATTTACTTAAAAAGCTAAATGAGAACAAAAGTGAAAAATAAAATTAAGAGAACAAAAATCTGGGAGGAAAATACTTTTCAGTATTTATTTATTTTTATTAATTTTTTTCGTTTTTGGCCACATCGGCTTTTCTATCAAGTGAAGATAGACAGGAAATGGGGGAAAGATGCGGAGGAAGACACGCAGGCGAATCGGCGACAGGCCGAGACTCAAACCTGCGCCGCTCGGACCGCAACGCCTGTTCCATCACTGAGCCACCCGGGTGCCCCATACTTTTCAGTATTAAAGAGGAAAAAAAAACAGACAGCTGGATTATATTGTTTTTAAACTTACATTAGCAAAATATTGGGTTTTTTTCTCTCAAACACATTTCTTCTTTTCTGAAAACAGAATATATCTTTACTCTAACAGTACTGGGAGGGTTTTTTTGTTGTTGTTTTAATAGTGCCAAAATAACAAAAGCAAAAAGGATCCTAAGCAAAGGTTTAGGCATCCTGCACATTCAGGAGCATCCAGTTTATCAGCTGTCACAGCTTAAGGCTATAAGAGTTGGATTCTTATTTGAGGGAATATACTGTAGTCTGCAGAAATTCTTAAAGTCTTCTTCAGAGTTTTTCTTTCTTTGGTACCAATCCAACAAGCACTTTTCAGAGTTTCTTGGTCTTCCAGACCTCACTGCTCTACTTAACTGTTGTTATAAAAAGAAAGGAAAAAACAAACAAACAAACAAACCAAAAAAAAAAAAAAAACCAACAGCTTAATGAAATAAAATATCTTGCTTCCTGCTTTGTCAGTGCAGGACAAAGGAGACCAAGAATAAGCCCTTATGCCACTGAAGGCACATTTTAAGTCTTTTCTAACAGTGACTGCTCTAACAAGCTGAAGAAACTATAAGATCTTGGTCAAATTAGTTTCTGGGCTTAAATCTCTTGGTTTGCCCGTTGCATGCATGAACTCTTGTTGTGAGTCTGAATAAATAAGAATGTGCAACAATCTAAAGATAAAGACTATGTGCATAAGCATTTTCACATTAACCACTGAACCTGGTTCAGCACTAAAAGACCTCTCTTTAAAAACCAGTACAACATGCAACCTCCATTACCCTCTCCTGGAAGAAACCTTAGATTATTAAAAAAAAAAAAAAGAAATTCAAAGGGACTTACCATCAATTCCCAAAACTCCTTGCTTCTTGTTCTCAGAGCATGGCTCAAATTTGTTGATAATGTCCAGGCAGTGGTCTTTGGTCACCTTGGTCATCTATAAAGTGTGAAAAATACATGTCAGAAACCAAACTGAAGAAACTATTACTGAAGAGAAATCTCCTTTGTAGAGTGAAAGGATAATCCACCAGGTGATGTGCCTGCATGTCATTTTTATTTTCATCTTGGCTTCAGAATTGAGTTATTTGCCTGGTATCTACTTTTAAAGCCCCTCATTGGTCAATCAGATTCTCATCTGTATTAATCACTGACAGGGGGTGGTCTCTTTCCTCGGCTAGGACATTGTGTGTGTTTGTGACAGTTGCATTAAAGAAAATGTTCCAGTCCACATCAGTGTCTGAACTGTTTAAAAGGAATAGCCGTCCCATCCTTATGAGTGTGTGCTCTGAGGAGAAGAAACAATCCAAGGTCCTGTCAGCTCTCTCTGCACACTATCACACTCTCTTTCTCACACACACACACACACACACTACTCTATTCAGTTCAATTTAATTTTATTCATATAGTGCCAAATCACAATTGTATTGTAAAGTAAAGTACCTACAATAATAGAGAGAAACCTGCCAGACAAACAGACTCATTCTTATATGGGGCTCTACATGAGCACTTCACACACCGACTCAGCCATTAACTCACATTCATACAATCACTTTCTACATCTAAGTGCTTTCTAACATTCTCACACAAAATCACACTCGAATGAATTAATAGGGAGCAATTCAGGGTTCAGTATCTTGCTCAAGGATACTTTGGCACGCAGACTGGAGCAGCCAGGAATTGAACCACCACCCTTCAGATTAGTAGATGACCTGCTCTACTTCCTGAGCCATAGATACTGAGCCTTTTATATGGCTCCAAAATAAAACAAAGACCCTACAATAATAGAGAGAAAACCCCAGAACCCCCTGTGAGCAGCACTTGGTGACAGTGGGAAGGAAAAACTCCCTTTTTAACAGGAAGAAACCTCCAGCAGAACCAGGCTCAGGGAGGGGGGATCATCTGCTGTGACTGGTTGGGGGTGAGGGGAGAGAGACAGGACAAAATTGGGGTGATACGGTACTATGAGGTCTTTAAGATAAATGGACTGGATCTTCTATACAGCTTTTCTACTCTACATGAGTATTCAAAGCACTTTATACAGCACGTCTCATTCACACATTCACAGTCACATTCATACAAACACTTTGTTCTATGGTTTCTGTCTAACATTCACACATGTTCACACTCCAATAAATGCATCGGGAACAACTCTGGGTTGTGTGTCCTGCCCAAGAGTACTTGACAGCATGTGGACTGGAGCAGCCTGGGATCAAACCACCAACCTTCCAATTAGTAGATGACAGTCTCCCCGTTTACATGAGCAAATTGTACTGTATATTAGATAGATCTGATTCATACCACAGCAGTGAAGTACTTTTAATACCTACGTAATAAAATGTTATGGTCTAGGAGGACAAGCACAGAGATGAGTCCACTGTCAGAAGATCATTTGTAACCTTCACTAGTGATGTTTCTGTACTGTGATGAACTCTGAATCCTGCCTGAAACCCTCCTCTAAATAAATCATTCCACACAAGTGTTACACATCTTATGTTATTTGCCTACACACGATACCATCAACAGCACTGCACATTAGCATCTTTTAAATTAAACTGCATCACAAAACTGTTTCCACCACTCTCCGATAACAGCAGGGGGCAAAAAGGATTTCATACACAATGCCAGAAACTAAAGTGATTATAACTATAGAAAAATACAACTCGAGTGGAAATGATAGTTATCCAGAGAAGGCCTCGTGCTTCCAAAATGAAATTTCTGCACACTAAAACAGCCTGTCAGAATGCAAATATGCTGGAGGAGCACACTGGCTGTTTTAGAAAATTAGGTGCTCATTAGCTTTTTTCCTTTTTTTAAGACTATGGCCTCATTAACAGGGAAACACACTGCATCCATAAACCCTCACAAGTACTACCTTCTAAATGCTGTGATGGTACTAATGATCAAATTCATACAGGACCCCTACTGTCATCATTTCCCTTCTGAGTTAAGCTTTTGATCTCTCACCTCACAAAAGCTAAAACCAGATCCTTGTGAGAGTTTAAAAGATGTTTCTGTAGCAGCCCATGAAGGGCTTATAAATCTAACTAGTTTGGTAATCAGGGAGCACCATTTCAGGGCTCAGAACACTGAAAGCTCACTGACTGGGCTTATCTTTAAGAAAGTAGGGAAATGTGGTGGTTTTCATGTAAACAGTGTTGACAGAACAAATGCTGAAAGCAGTTGATTGTAATGAAATTAGTACAATGCAAATAAAGAGAAAAAACTGAACAGACTGAGTTCAGAGAGGCAGAGATACTAAAACAAAGAAACAGCAGATGGCTGCACTGACCGATAACGGACTGCAGTGTCAACATTAGCATTGTGAGGAAGACAGTCATATTTTTCTTTTTGTATCAGAGAACAATCAAGATGCTGCTGCTACACTGCTTTATGTGTTTAAGCAGCAAACAGAACAGTCACACTTATTGGAGTCTACACGGGGACAATGTGTATTTGGACTGATTCTTCTGAAGTCCTCGATCATCTCCTTTGTTTTTTGTCACATTGGTGCAGAGATGGTTCTCTCTGCACCCTCCAGGTGTTCCACCGCCTGCCTGTAGCCAGACTCATCGTTAGCGATGCATCCGACCACTGCTGTGTCATCTGCAAACTTCACAATATGACAGCCTGACTGAAAATGTCATAACTTACTGGTATACAAATATGAAACAACTGGAATGTCAAATAAAATCTTAGAAACACGCCTTCCCAAAGTGGCAGTGGAATGTGCTCAATCACATATTTACAGGCAAGTACTTTGATCCAGTCAAAAACTGGATGAAGAGAACAGCCTTACACACGTCTGCAGCTCTTGAGTACTATAGGCCAGTGATTCCCAAAGTCAAGAGTGCTGCAGCCCACCTAAAAAACTGAAAATCCAATGATAGCACTGGCCTGTGAAATTTTCCTGGCTAGACACCTGTCAGAGAAAGTGATGGATTTCCTTGAAAATTTGATTCAAAAAACAAACACAGGCCGTTGGCTATAAATTGCTAATGCTGCCCAGTCATTTGTAAATTGCTAACGACCCACCTGCCACTGGGACACAAACTTCAATACAAGAGCAGTAAATTTATGGCAGAGTAATGAGCAACGTCACAAACTATCCATCCTTTCTCTTCTCTATTCAGGGCCACAGGAGGGGCTGGAGCCTATGCCAGTTGTCATAGGGCGAGAGGCAGGGTACACCTGTGCAGGTTGCCAGTCTGTTGCAGGGCCAACACAGAGAGACAGACAACCATTCACACCTATGGGCAATTTAGAATCACCAATTAACCTGAACCCAGTAACTGCATGTCTTTGGATTGTGGGAGGAAACCGGATTACCAAGAGAACGCCCACGCAAACACGGAGAGAACATGCAAACTCTACACAGAGAGGCACTGGCCAAGGTGGAATTGAACCTAGGACCTTCTTGCTGTGAGGTAGAAGTGCTAACCACCATGCCACCTTGCTGCCCATTGTCCTATTACCAGTTTTAATTAACTTTTTTTTTTTAATATAAATACATTTATTAGGGCTGGGACTTTAACGCGTTAATTTTGATTAATTAATTACGGGGAAATTAACGAATTTTAACGCATTTTAATTGCACTTTGCACCGTGGAACGTTTCTCAGTGCACCAGTTCCCGGCATACAGATTATATCGACGCACAATGTCCAAATTAGGGGCCACATCCTGCAAAGGACCCGGCCCACGTCCTTCAGAGCCCACGAAGACCGCAAAGGGCGGAAGTGAGCAGCTAGCCTTCATATCAGCTGCCGTCACCTCTGCGTAGCTCATGGCGCCTAGCAACCGTGAATGTGAAGCACAGCTGTGTAAAAGCAGCTGTTAAACGGAGAACGAACTTTTGCTCCTTTTTGTGGTTTAATTTTAAGTCTTTGATTGAAAATAAGCTGTTAAAACAAGCATAACACATTTCAACATCAAGGAATACAGCTGAGAGAATGATTAATTTCCAACTATAACAAGTGAGACATTAATGTTGAATAAAACTATCCAGTTATGATGCTTAACTTTAATTTCAGGAGTTTGCTTATCACAGGAGCACTTCCACCCTTCGTTGGTCTGTGTAGTAGACTGGTGGGAAAATAAACAAAATTTTGAAGTTTAAGCTTATGTATATTGATTCATTCATCAACCAAACTTAAATTAATATTTCTCATGTCAAATATTGAAATGCGATTAAAATGCGATTAATTTTGATTAATTAATTACAAAGCTTCTAATTAATTCGATTAATATTTTTAATCGAGTCCCACCCCTAATATATATATATATATATATATATATATATATACACACATACTCAGTGTGCTGGTAGAATTCTTCCTTTGTTGTGACAATTCTTAATTTGATCTTTCTTTAATACTAGCTTTGATATTAGAATTCTTAGAAGCTTACAATTCTCAATGTGTTGGTAGAATTCTTCCTTTGTTGTAACAATTCTTTGAATTCTTAGAAGCACACACACACACACACACACACACACACTGGATTTCTGTTATTAATGCAGGCCCCCCTGCAGTACCTTTGCAACCCACCAGGGGGTCGCAGCCCACAGTTTGGGGACCACTGCTATAGACTATTTTACTGCCTAGATCATCAAAGGCTGCGTGCGCATTTTGGTAACAGAAGTGAACTGCTGCTCCATTCAAATCAATAAGAACGATACTGGCAGAGTGTAAACGTGATTTAAAAGCGATATCAGCATCAAAATGTCTGCTGTTGCATGTTTGTCTGTCAGAATTTCTACTCTACCAAAAGTGGACTGAAATTGTACCGAATCCCATGTGATCATGGCTGTTTAAGAGAAAACGGAGGCTCTGTGGTTGTAAACCATCAAATGTATGATAACTAGAAGCACTCAGAGAGCGCAAACCTCCACCAAGGCCATAGGGTCACTGACGCTGTAATATGTGTACAGGGGTTGGACAATGAAACTGAAACACCTGTCATTTTAGTGTGGGAGGTTTCTGGTGGCCAATCTTCATTAATTGCACATTGTACCAGTAAGAGCAGAGTGTGAAGGTTCACTTAGCAGGGTAAGAGCACAGTTTTGCTCAAAATATTGCAATGCACACAACATTATGGGTGACATACCAGAGTTCAAAAGAGGACAAATTGTTGGTGCATGTCTTGCTGGTGCATCTGTCACCAAGACAGCAAGTCTTTGTGATGTATCAAGAGCCACGGTATCCAGGGTAATGTCAGCATACCACCAAGAAGGATGAACCACATCCAACAGGATTAACTGTGGATGCAAGAGGAAGCTGTCTGAAAGGGATGTTTGGGTGCTAACCCGGATTGTATCCAAAAAACATAAAACCACGGCTGCCCAAATAACGGCAGAATTAAATGTGCACCTCAACTCTCCTGTTTCCACCAAAACTGTCCGTTAGGAGCTCCACAGGGTCAATATACACGGCCGGGCTGCTATAGCCAAACCTTTGGTCACTCGTGCCAATGCCAAACGTCGGTTTCAATGGTGCAAGGAGCACAAATCTTAGGCTGTGGACAATGTGAAACATGTATTGTTCTCTGATGAGTCCACCTTTACTGTTTTCCCCACATCCAGGAGAGTTACAGTGTGGAGAAGCCCCAAAGAAGCGTACCACCCAGACTGTTGCATGCCCAGAGTGAAGCATGGGGGTGGATCAGTGATGGTTTGGGCCGCCATATCATGGCATTCCCTTGGCCCAATACTTGTGCTAGATGGGCGCATCACTGCCAAGGACTACCGAACCATTCTGGAGGACCATGTGCATCCAATGGTTCAAACATTGTATCCTGAAGGCGGTGCCGTGTATCAGGATGAAAATGCACCAATACACACAGCAAGACTGGTCAAAGACTGGTTTGATGAACATGAAAGTGAAGTTGAACATCTCCCATGGCCTGCACAGTCACCAGATCTAAATATTATTGAGCCACTTTGGGGTGTTTTGGAGGAGCGAGTCAGGAAACGTTTTCCTCCACCAGCATCACGTCGTGACCTGGCCACTATCCTGCAAGAAGAATGGCTTAAAATCCCTCTGACCACTGTGCAGGACTTGTATATCTCATTCCCAAGACGAATTGACGCTGTATTGGCCGCAAAACACCGCCCTACACCATACTAATAAATTATTGTGGTCTAAAACCAGGTGTTTCAGTTTTATTGTCCAACCCCTGTATCTAAATACTGTGAAATAATCTTTCATCTTTCCCAGACAACAATAACCCCCTATCCCGCAATAGTGAAGAATCCTTAAAAAAATTCCTGGATCCAGATCATAATCCGGATCACCGCCAAAATTTAATCACTTCTTCCTCTTGTCATTTCCAACCAATCCACAAAATTTCACCGAAATCCGTTCATAACTTTTGGAGTAATCCTGCTGACAAACAAACAAACAAACAAACAAACAAACAAACAAACAAACAGACAGACAAACAGACAAACCAATCAACGTGACTGAAAACATAACCTCCTTGGTGGAGGTAAAAATTGGACTGAGTACACGATCAGAAATGCTCACGTTTGAAGCGCCCATTTTATATCAGGTAAATGTCAGGTATCTAAAGTAAACAGCATCAGCTGGTAGGCTGTTTGGCTTTTAAACTGTAGTGTGGCTGTTTACAGGTGAGGCATCGCTGGACTCAGAGTCCTGATTTTTAAACTAATATTTAATCGCACTATAGATTACAAAATGCAGTGCCAGTCAAAAGTCTGAGCAGACTCACATATAAATGGTTGAGTGAGTCTCACAGTGTGACTGGAACAGCATATATTTTTTTTCATTGTAAATCAATAATATCTGCAGCCAGAAAACTCTTAACAAGCTAGAAAAGCCGTTTGATGAAGTACTCGGGCTGCCATGCAGGTACAATCCGCTGTGAGGACGTAGCTCTCTGACTTGTTTACAATGACCCGAGCCTCAGACACAGCGCTCCTGTTTCCTTGTCTTTGACTTGGAAGAACTTCTGACTTCAAGACACAAAACTCAGAGTCTGTGTCAGGATATTTGATGTTCGGTACACGGCCGCAAACAACATAACTGTAAGCATCCAGTGACTTCTATGCACTGCAACTTCTCTCTGGTGTATACGCTGGGTTTCTCCACTAAATACACGTATATATCCACCCACGGATACTGGGCCACTTGCTAACAAACCACAGGGATCGGAGTCGGTTGCTGGTGGTCAAAATAAATATTTGCAGGTAGTTTTCACGATCTTTCGTTGATAATCCCTTCTTGTAGATTGAAACGCTATTGAACTCCATCGTATTTCCGTTTCCAAAATGCGTGCATCGCTACCTACGTCATCATTGTTTACAAACAGTAAACAAGCAACAAAAAAGTTGCACAATGCCTCTGTTGTCTCCAGAGATTGCTGTATGAACTCATGTAACTTGAGTCAGCATGGGCTGGTATGAACAATACAACTTTTAAAGGTAAAACAATTTGTTTGAGGTACTTAGAAGATCTCTGGAACTGCTCCTCATCTCATATACCAGCTAAAAGCTGCATGCTACATTGGCTGCTACCATCATGACACACACACACACACACACACACACACACACACACACACACACACACACACACACACTTCTCATCCAACAGTTTGCATCGGCGTTACATTATGGGTTTTCACATTAAAGAAGAACATTAAATAAAAAAGAAAATAGCTGCTTCAATCAGCAGATTATTTTCTCACTGTGGGTCCCATGTAGACTCAGTTTGTACCTGTTGCTCAGTCTCCAGGAAGCGGGCCAGGTCATCAGCGTCGAGGTGGTCTTTGTGGTTGCTGTAGGTGAGCAAGAGGAGGTACAGATCCCTGCGGGTTGACATCATCTTGTAGAAGGAGCAAAACTCTTCAAAGCCCAACGTTCCCTGGTTGTCATCTGTGTCTGCCTCCTACAAATCAAGTCCAAAAATGTTTAGTTTTGTGATACTCTTACCAGACACTCAGCACATATGGACTAAAAGTATGGTATAGTCATTTTTACAGAACCTACAATTAATTATTAACACAAAATCATGTAAAATCATTAAAAGGAATCTTATAGTTAGTTCTATCATTTATATATAACTAAAGTTTTCTTCTGTGATCATTTGCTGTTTGGCAACAAGCCAGAACTTTACAGATTTGCTGCCTAGTTCAGCATTAATTTTGGCAACTAATTAATGTTGACAGCAGGTTGCACTAACCTCAAAATAATGTGGGCAGCAGAGGACATGAAATACTAATTACCAATCAGAATTGATTATTCTGATATTTAGAGCTGATTTTCTACAAACTACTTGATCCAAAAACAGACGTAGAACTGTGAGACTGTGTAAGTAATCCTTGCTTCAACTTACTCAGTTTGTGACTGACCACATATCCCAAACAGCACTGGAGACTGTAGGGGGATGATGTAGGAGTCTGACCTCAGAGCAGCTTAATGCACGCCCAGTTGAGAACATATTTAGAAAATGATACACAGACTTCTACTTTTGCAGTCCCTTAAAATACTTCCAAAAGGCACTGCCAGAGAAGATCTTGGGAGTGGAGAGGATGGAATGGCCTGCAGTCCTGACCTCAATCCCACTGAACACTTGTGGGATCAGCTTGGGCACACAATTCGAGCCAGAGTGACCAACACAAACACAATAGCTGCCTGAAGATTCCTGAAGACTATTTAAAGAAACTACAAGAAACTTGAGAGATTATGAGAGGTAACCTTATGAGCTTATGAAATGAGGGATAATTTGAGACACAATACTGTATATTAACCCTTTTACTCCGAATGTATCAGCCATGGCACAACATACTTCAAAAGTGCCGCCGTTTGCAGACTTCCGGCAACAAATACCATAATACCCCTATACGGCTGTGACATGCAATTTCTGAGCTTTCAGGAACCGTTTGCATTTTTTCGATAGGACAAACGATTGCCGAGTTACGGTAATAAGCCAGCTGATCAACGTTCCTTTGATCAGGCGACTCTGATACACCACGTCTCAATCAGCTGTTCGCCGCTATTGAGGGCAAGAAGCGGGCGCTTCAGCAGCGATCACCCGGCGTTAAAGGGCTCCAGGAACTTAACTATCTTGATCTGCTACAAGTCAACATTAAAAGATGCACACCTAAAGTGTTATGTCACAACATGTTTTCTTGTGAGCCATTAGTGGGAGCATTATAATGTTCAGGAGAGGTTATTAAAAAATATCAAGTAGTTTGAATATTTTTTGTTGAAAATAAATATTCTCATGTTTACCAACAGCAGGGAGGGTGTAATGCAGCACTAATGTCAGAAGCTGCAGTAATGCACCTAGAAGCTGTTTGCCAACCACCATCAACAAAAATGCAGACGATAAAATGTGTGAGGTACAGTGAGATCAGCCAGTACTGTACAAATATGCAGTTTATACAGAGAACGAAATATTTGTCTTGTTCTTTGTGATATATGCAATTACAACAGGAAAATACACTTTTGGAATTAGTGATAAACAGCACTGATAAGAAGAATAACACACACCATGTTACCTGCGTCATTATTTAGTTATTCGTCTTTTCAGAAATAATCTCCCTTTTCAAGACACACCAGGTCTCAGCAGGATAATACAATATGAGAAGTGCAACTGAAAATGAGACAGAAATCATCAATCTAGCTATACTGACTCTCATTTATTATTTATGAACCATGAACCACTTAAGTTGTTAGCAGGCTTGTACTGGGTGCTTAAGCTCAACATCTAATATGGATTATTTCAAGAGTTAGTACTGCAGTGTCCTCTCCCTACAAAGCTTCCCCTCTAACTGTGTACAACTGCAACACTCCAACACTTGTGATTAATCATTGAATAAAGTCTCTGTTTCTTTACTCTTATTTAGCAGTATAATAACACATCCTGCTGTCAATAACAATACACCTCTGCTTGGTCAATACAAACATAAGAAATGTGTCTAGGCCATATCGTGGAATCAATACACAACCTGAAGGTTGCATCAGATGGCACCGTGAGAGTGGGAGCCTTTGCAGCAGCTCCCGTAGGTTTGTGTTTTTCTTCATAGCTGTGGTTTAATCTCATTGTTGGCAAGACAGCGGGAGTATCTGAGAGCAGCGTGTTATGCTTCACAGAGACATGGCTGCATCAATCAGGACTGAGAATATGCAGATAATAATGCAGAGTACAACAGCTGCTCTTAATGGTTTTATTAATGCAAATGACAATAATCAGCACGGTGCTGCTCTTTTTATAGACCTTTCCAAAGCATTTGATACTGTTGATCATGTTCTCTTGTAGAAGTGGGTTTGCATCAGTGTGTGCGCATTTCAAGGGTGTAATTTCAACTTCAGTTACTTTAACTAAAGGAGTGCCACAGGGGTCAGTCCTGGGACCACTCCTTTTCATTCTCTACATTAACATCATTACACAGAATGTACAGAATGCACATTTTCACCTTTATGCTGATGACTGTGTTATATACAGATCAGCACCTACTGAAGCACAAACACTGTCCCAATTACAGCTGGCTTTTGACACTGTACAACAAAATCTTAACAATTTAAAACTTGTTTTAAATGTGGACAAAGCAAAAGTCATGTTGTTTTCTAACACCAATTCCAAATCTAAACCTGTGAGCCTGCCCTGGATATCTATATCTCAGGGTACCCAAATCGAATGTGTATCAGAGCACAGATATCTTGGGATCGTAACAGATACATCTCTTTCTTTTACTCCTCCTTACTATTCAACAGCTAGTCAAAAGACTAAAGCTGAAGCTGGGTTTTTATTTTAGAATTAAATCATGTTTTTCAGTTCAGTCATGAAACAGATTGGTTGCTGCAACATTTCTTTCTGTGCTTGACTACGGTGATGTTCTGTATGTGCACGCTTCATCTCAGTCTGCGTGCTCTAGACACTGTGTATCATGGAGCATTAAGCTTTATCACAAACTCTAAGGCTCTTAGTCATCACTGTTTGCTGTATGAGCGTGTCGGCTGGTCATGCTCGCAGATTCAAACATTGGTGTGTTCTTCAAAATAGGTGTGCATTAGGTCTGCTTCCCTCTTATCTTCAAATCCACTTGCAACATAAGAGTTCAGATCCTTACACTCTGAGTCTGTTTGTTATTGTCTGGTCCCAAGGCAGGGACTGAGACTGCTCCTTCTACATGGAAGGAATTACAAAAAGACCTTAAATGTGAGGACCTGTTCTCAATACACGGGTTTAAGGCCCTTTTAAATAATCTGCAAGTGACCACATCGAGTTGTAGATGTTTTGATTTTAATGACACCCTTTTATACCTAATTATCCTGTGTTTAATCTTATCTCAATGATTTGTATGGCTACTTTCTGTTTAAAATTCAGTTTCCTTTAAAATTTTATTCTAAATGTGTTTTTCCTTGTTAAATAAAGGTTAAATACAAAAATAAAATTTAAAAAAATAAAGAGTTATAGGGCCCCTATAAGAAAACCTTTTAATTAAATGTCTCACAACTACTGGATATTGTCCTGTCAAATTAATCATGCCTCTACGATGAACTCCTACAAAGCCTTATCACAATTAGGCGTACAAATATTCGCAGGACTGTGATCGACACTCGACCTACTTTGTTTAAAATCCCATCAGAATGGATGGACAGAGACAGACAACATACACACACACACACACACACACACACACACACCTACACACACACACACCTACACACACACACACACACACACACACACACACCTACACACACACACACCTACACACACACACACACACACACACACACACACCTACACACACACACACACACACACACACATACATAAACTAAATGACTTATAAAAACACAAAAAAACTAAAGAAAAATAAACTAAATACTTTAAAGACAAAGTAGCTGCTTAATTACTGTATGTAAATTAAGTAAGTTTCTGCTCTAAACATATATACATATATATGTGTATATATACATATATATACAGACATATATACATATATACATGTATATGTATATACACATATATATACACACATATATACATATATACATGTATATACATATATATACGTATATATGTATATACACGTATATATGTATACATGTATATACATATATTTAATTTTGCTTCCAAGGAGCCAGACTTTATTTTAATTTTTAAGTGGTCTTTAGTAATAGTTCTCCAGGCCTTCTGAAGGTCTTCCATTGGCTGCTTTTTCACTCATTTTCTGTCCAGTCACTGTACCTTAACATTTTCAGAAGAATATGTGAGGTGTGCCAGAATAAGAACAGAAGAATAATCTGTGGCAAAAGTACACAATTTGTTCACATTTCTTTAGCTGAATGCCAAACACACAGTTTGAAAAGTATAAAATATAATTTTTGCACCAACAAGGTTATTCCCAAAGAGCTATTAGCTGAAAACTTGGCATATCCCAGCAGTGCAGTGTGTCCTACACAATGACACACAAGTGAAGGTCAAAAGAAGAATCTACAGCAGATGAACACTATCTGAAAATCATGTCCTTACGAAATAGGACAAAATCCAGCAAAGAGCTGACACAAGAACTGCATCTGGCCCCTCATTTGATCCACCACCTAAGCCTCATCAGAAATGATCTCAGTGGAAGGGTGGCTGTCAAGAAGCTTTTTGTATGGAAGGCAAACTGGGAGAAAAGGCTGATGCACACCAAATTACACAAAAACTAGACTGAAAATGACAACAGGTCTTATGGAGTAATGAGTCAAAATATTTGAATGTTTTTGCATTTCACTGTCAATATCTATAGAGGAGGTCAGGACAACAGTCTACAGCCGTACAACCAAATCTAGAATAGAATTTAAAATTCTTCTCCTCACATACAAGGTCTTGAATAATCAGGCACCATCTTATCTCAAAGACCTCATAGTCCCATATCACCCCAACAGAGCACTTCGCTCTCAGACTGCTGGCTTACTTGTGGTTCCTCGGATACTTAAGAGTAGAATGGGAGGCAGAGCCTTCAGCTTTCAGGCCCCTCTTCTGTGGAACCAGCTTCCAGCTTGGATTCAGGAGACAGACACCCTCTCTATTTTTAAGATTAGGCTTAAAACTTTCCTTTATGATCAAGCTTATAGTTAGGGCTGGATCAGGTGACCCTGAACCCTCCCCTAGTTATGCTGCTATAGGCCTAGGCTGCTGGGGGGTTCCCATAATGCACTGTTTCTTGTCATTCACCTTATTTACTTTGTTTATACTCCACTCTGCATTTAATCATTAATTGATATTAATCTCTGGCTCTCTTCCACAGCATGTCTTTCTCTCCCCTCAGCCCAACCGGTCGCGGCAGATGACCCCCCCTCCCTGAGCCTGGTTCTGATGGAGGTTTCTTCCTGTTAAAGGGAGTTTTTCCTTCCCACTGTCACCAAGTGCTGCTCATAGGGGGTCGTTTGACTGTTGGGTTTTCTCTGTATTATTGGAGGGTCTTTACCCACAATACAAAGCACCTTGAGGCGACAGTTTGTTGTGATTTGGCGCTATATAAATAAAATTGAATTGAATTGAATTGATTTTGAGCCACCATGCATTATAATCTGGAAACTATCTGATCTGCGACGGCTTCATTTTTCAACACTCCCAAACACACTGCAATGTAGGAAATTACTGTGTTTATTTCCCATTTTCCAAGCAAAACATAAAGAAGGTGGACTTTCTCCATCTTGGTTTTACAGTGCTGGAGAGTTAGCAGCTAATGTTAGCACTGTTAACTAGCAAGTTGAGCAAGGTGCTAATCTGCAGTTAACTGTTACAAAACATGATATTAATTTTGTCAAGTGAAAAACAAGATTTAAAAAAAAATTCTTACTGGAAAAAATTGATATGTAACTGTCTTCCATTAAAATTGAACCCTGAACAAGATGGAACAGGGGGTGGCTAGATGACATTTTTTCCATGTCTAATACTGATCCCACAGACTTTTATTTAAAGAATTAAGGTGTTTAGAATATATTTGTCAGTACACAAATATGAGCTCAAAACATGATACAAGATTGGGTGATAACCATATTGGATTATTGATTATGGGCTTTATGATGCCTTCGCACTGCCAGGCCAGCATCTGTTTCCATATTTTTTTTACAATGAGTCAGTCACCTCTTTTCCTCCAATGCTATGCTGATGGGGATACCAGGTGTAACTTGATGCCTTTTAGAGAACTAGAACATTATTCCACAGGTTTCTGAACTAATCACTACTTAGCATTTCTGAAGAATGTACGTCATAAAACAATTATGGCAGACAGAATCAGTGTCTGCCTCAAAAGCAGATGTTAGAAATGGTGTGTGGGTGTGTGTGTGTTCCTATACCAAGTTATCGGCTTCATGTATTGTTTTCTTCTTCAGTCTAAATGTGTTGTGTGTTTTTAAACCAACAAACAGATTGTTTTTCTGTGCACTTCACCTGCCTGAGATGTTTTATTATTCAGTATGCTTTGCATAAGAAAAAAAAAGAAATTGTGTGTCAGTCACTAGTCTATGCAGCTACTGTTAATTATACTGTCCTCTGTGTCAGGGAAACACCTCTTAACCTCTGAATTCAAGTGTTTTCAGTCCAATTACCACAGGTACATAAAATTAAGCACCGAGCCATGCAGCGGGCCTTTAAAAACATTTTGTGAAGGATTGGTTCATTGTAAAGAGCTCACTGATTTCCAAGTGTGGTACTGTAACGTGATGCCACTGACAGTTTATTAAATTTCTTCTTTTCTAGACCTTCCACAATGAAGTGTGAGCAGCTGTAGTGCAAAGTGAAAGTGTTTAGGAACAGCAAACTATCCATGACATGGCAGACCACATAAAGCTACAGAGCAGGTTCACCAAGTGCTGAAGCGCATAAACGTTGCCAACGCCGTCAATAACAGACAGCCCTAACTTGGTAACAGCCTCTGGAATTAACTTCAGCACAAAAACTGAGCTTCGTAGCATGGGTTTTCTAGCGCGTAGGGGGGCTCAGTACTCGTGCTTGTGGGAGGAGCAGTAAAAGGAACTCAAACTGAGAGGAGAAAATGAGAAACAACTTATAACAATTTCAAATTTTAATTTGCCCCTTAGCTCTCAGCCTAACGACACACTCAATTTACTACATAATTTAAATGATGCTATAAAGGAGGCCAGGGGTGGGGTGATGGAGCTTGGATATTACTTAATTTTTGGCACAAAGCATGATTTGGTAAAAATAAAGGTTTTAACCAAACAAAGGTAAAACACAGGCCAAACTCATACTGGTTTTACAGACTGCCACTCAAGGAATAGAGCTGGGGAACTTGTGCCCTCCAGGCTGAATTATGTGGCTTATAATGCTCAGCTATGTCAGCATCGGCCATAACAGATTCAGGATGATTATAAACAGAAGACAATTTCAAACAATGAAATGCAGATTTTTAGAACTTTGTGAAAAATGACAGTTTCTTTCACACAGCTCTAAAAATACTGGCAGCTGCCAGTGCTCCCCCTCAGCCTCCTGGCAGTGGAATCTTTAGGTGGCACAAATACACTGAAAGTACAAGATCTAGAACACATAATTACCATGTCTCAGTACATCTTAGTGGAGTGCATATAAGCCTCAGTGACTATTCACCATATTCATTCAAAAGCGAGTAAGAACCAGGAATAAGAAATGCTAAAATCATAATAAATATAAACCACTAACAGTGCTGTCACTTTCTGTGATTGGCATAATTATGGTAAGAACTACAGCTGGAAATTCCTTTATGACCACAGAGGTTTGTGACTGATATTCTACTCAGCTCGGTAACATGTTAGCTCTTACTTGTTGTATGCCATGGAAATAACACTGAGACATGCACATCCAGCAAATTCTTAGACCCACCTTATCCATCCCTAAAAGGCCTGGCTGTTTGATTTTTGCTGGGTGACCATAAAACAAAGCAACACATTACTAGTATATTAGCTGTGTGATATTTTACCTCAAACATGCATGCATTGTTTTTTCATCACAAACAAACACTGAAGGAATGTTTTCAGGTTGAAAAATGAAGGTTCGTGGCATATGGGAGGTGGAGTATGAGCAACACTCAGTAATACTCAGTAATACACACAAACCACTAGTTAAAAGCAGGTCTGTGCATATAAGTCTTGAGCTGCTCTTTAAAGGATTCAGTCGAGCCCACAGACCTCAGCTGTAATGCACCGGCTCCTTTAGTTTCAGTCTAGAACGAGGAACCACCAACAGATTCTGGTTAGAAGACCTCAGTGGGCTGTGCATTAAGGGTTTTAGAGCTCTCCAGTGTACACAGAACTCTGTAAGTAATCACCAAGACCTTAAACTGAAGTCTGAACTTAGTATTTAATGCTCACCAACAGAGGACCACAGACCCTTGGACCCGGCTATACCACATAGACAAGCCATATTATTTGTCTGATGATTGCATTAAATTACTCCAAAAGGAACCAACATCATAAACAGAGGTGGAGAGCTCCAGTTCAGTGACTTGAATTAATGGGGATGAGGCCTAGCAGACAACTCTTAGCTATCATTTAACATCCCTGTGTGCCCACCTAATGTCCCTGTGCCCTCCTGAGTCTGAAGGTCCCTGATGTGATTGTGCTCTGTACCTTGAACATCTGCTTGACCTTCTGTCGGGGCAGGTTGACGTTGAGTTTGTGCAGGAGCTGCAGAACTTCGCTGATACTTAAGCTGCCATCACTGTTCTTATCAGCCTCTGTGAAGGTCTGCTTCAGCCATGTCGCGACAGTCTGGCTAAGGAAAGTCAGCACAAAGATTCAGGACGTTTACTCTTTTCAAAGCTGCAGCAGTCTGTAATGTTTCACTGTAATGGCTAAGTTCAGTCTGTAAAAAGCCCAAGGCTTTAAACTGTGGGTGGCTGTGCTCAGGGGGTAAAGCAGGTCATCTACTAATCAGGAGGTTGGTGGTTCGATCCCTGGCTTGGACGAGATAATGAATTTCTCTTAAAGCATTCATCAGAGTGTGATTGTGTGTATGAATGTTAGATAGAAAGCACTTGTATTTGTATGAGTGAATGACACATGCTGTAACAGTGTGTACAGATGAAAGGATATTGGTCACGGGTGCGCTGCCTCTTGGCTAGGCTGTCCTCGTCGCTGATTCCAGCCATCAGGTACTTGAGGCCTGTGATCCAAGTCCGTGCCTCCTCACCAGTACTGGACACCAGGTCCAGGGACTCCATGTGTTCTCCATAATATAGGCTGAAGCAACAGTTTGGGTCAAAGCTGCCCTCTGCATAGCGCTGGAAGATCTCAGACTGCTTACCCTCACACACCTCCCGGATGGAGTCGATGGAGACTGTAGTAGGAAAAGTCAGCGAGTCAGTAGTAGAAGGTAACACAGTATGGGGGTAAATTGACTCTATGGTATATTTCAACTTTATGCATGGTATCTGTTACATATGATATTGCTTTGCAAAATCTCAGCTTCAGAAATCTTTTTTTTTAAAGTAGTTACCTTAAAGTTGAGTTTAAAAGGAAAAAAACTGCTAACTCAAAACATAAAACTGATAAACACACAGTGCAACTTTGGTTGGGATGTTGGTTTGTATATTTCTAAGGTACGTGAAGCCACTGCATGTGTGTAGATAGCAGCTCCCTAGGCTTTGGACAATGTGTGCAACGGCATTCAAAAATCTACAAAAGGAAAAATTGTACAAGAACCGCACAAATTAAACAACCCACTGGAAATATCGCCATCTAGACACTGACAGCAGGGTTGGACAGGTGTCTTCATAGTCCAACCGTTACCCTGTGACATCGTCTGCATTCATATGGGTCAGTAATATGCTAAGATATGAAATTACAGACAGATACAATTTTGTATTATAATAATAAAACAATTTGATTTACTCTGACTTTTGATGCTTTAGATATTGTGCCTACTTTTATACTCTACGATGACTTTCAATTAGTTCTTGTTCTTGTTTCTTTAACCTTATTTACATTTCTCAATACTATTTATCAGTATACTTAAGCACAATGTTCAGGTATCTTGAGTATTTAAGCTGATGATGCTTAGATTCATTCACTGAATTCCACCTTTATACCAACTGTATACTGTCTAGTATAGAGACAGTATAACTGTCACCAAGTGCTGCTCACAGGGGGTCGTTTGACTGTTGGGTTGTCTCTGTAATTATTGCAGGGTCTTTATCTTACAATATACTTACAATATAAAGCACCTTGAGGTGACCGTTGTGGCGCTATATAAATAAAATTGAATTGAATCAATTATAATGATCAAATTATTGGGAGTTGGGATTCTTTATACCACACTAAGCCGCCATAACTGATTTTGTGGTTCCCCCACCTGCTGAATCCCACTTTAACCCCTGATTGACTCATTTTTCTGTTTAGGTGTCGAGACAAAGTCAAAAAAAGTTTGTTTTCCCATGTCTTTAATCATTTTATCATCATATTAATATAACACAAGTTACTTTTTACTTTCTTACTTTGAGTACATTTCAGAGCATGTACTTTTTCACTTTTATTTGAGTAAAGAAGCTGAATCAGTACTTCAACATGCTTTTTTCAAACATAAGCACCTGTACTCCTACTTGAGTAAGGAATGTCTGCACCACCTCTGCTGTTTAGTAGCCTGACAAGTTATGAACCTCGTGACAAAAAATGCCGGAGTACTTCCCAGCTTTAGAGCGGAGTCTTATGGGATTGTTAAATGAGGAATCTGATTTCAAGCTTTATCAAGTACAGGATAAAGCTGCTCAGCTCAATGAGCTGTAGCCACAGGACTGTGTTCTAGGATCAATTATTTATATTAGCTGAATTAGCTGCCTTTTGTCCATTGATTAGTTTTTCCCCTGTGATAACAAGTGCATGATAAGTACTTTTATTGAGTACAATGTCTCCTTATTGAAAAATGTTTATAAATTATGCATGAGTGCACACTACGTACAAAATGTGGTGGTTTAGGAGAACCACTGCCACCACTGTCTGCTGAAGATGATCATATTGATAATGTCAGTTGTCCAGTCGTAGAAGGATCAAGATATTAGATCAAAATGTCCATTTGTGCTACCTGTATTTCTATATTTCAAGAGTTTCACCAGTATTTCTGATCAAATTACATACAGAATATTTATACTGAAAGATCGTTGCACTGCTGCCTCCTAAATGAAATCAACTTAAAGCAGTAATGGGAGTATCACGACTTTCCTCAGAAAGACAAAGAACCAATTGTCCTCTCTTCTCCGATTCTTCTTTTTCTTAATTTTAAATTATGGTTTTGGTCTTAACTTAGCTGCAAACATATTCTTGCTCTTTTGGCCTCAGTCATTGCAACCCTTTTTTCATATTTGTGTGGCTTGTTCAGTTTGTGCAGGACAAATGTCTTTGCTAGGGGAACCGATGAGGGCGAATAAAATCTAACAGCTTCCATCCTTCTTTTCCCGTGATCTACTGTCACTGATGACAGACTGCCAAACTCAAAGTGTAAATCTTATTGCCAGAAGGTGCCAGCAGCAGGATTACTGTGTAATAGCAGCGACACAGCATAAGTCAAACGTAAGCACAAAAACAGCCTAAGCAGTGTTTGCTCTGGACATACTGAGTAAAGGTGCAATGTGACTGCTTAAGATTAACCTTGTAACTCTTTAGGATCCAGAACAGAATTGTGACGCAACAGAACTGAAAATGAAAAATATTTTCTACATGATGTTATATCTTAGGTTGAGCCTTCAAAAGCCCTTCTTTACCACCATGTAACTCATCAGTGACGTCCATCCATCATTTACGGTTACGGTCGTACGGAGTGCAGCTAGCTAGTGTTCCAGCGACGCTCGGTTCAGTCATTTGCTTACTTCAAAGTTAAACATCACCAGGTGTTAGTATCTCCTCGTGTACGTTTATGGCCTGGTTGTATTTTAAAGTATTTTGCCTCTAGTATTGCAACAAGTTGGATTTCACCTTTAAGTACTGTGTTAAGTACTGTGCATTGCTGGAGGCCTGACCTCTTGTAGCTCCCTTTTCTGGCACTACATCATCACCAGAGGTCGACATGCGGTTCTGTTTGAGTCTGTGTCACTGTTGTGTACACATGGCAACATGATATCACTGAGCTTAGCAAAGCTTAGTTTGGTATTATCATGAAGATTATTAAAGCTAGTCTTACTTCACATATTACTGCCTCTCCAGACAGCCTGACAGCAAGCCTCTGCCACCTCACTGCTTCAGGCTGTGAATGTGTTACTCTGTGCTGCTGGCTAACCAGATAATTCTGTGGGCAGGTCATTGCTCTGCATCACAGAGCGGAGCTCTACATCAGAGCTGAATCAGAGACAAAGTGCACGAATTTATTTTCAGAATTAAAACAACAAAACAAAGATGACAACCACCTAAAAACATAAACAAAACAAACCTCCCCAAAGCTTTAATTGTTTTTATCTGCCAGTGAAGCATGAGTGTCATTTTCATTTAGTGGCATGTGTGTGTAAGACACAATGTGGGCAGATTAAAGATGATGAATAATTAAACTGACTTAAGAAGCTCATTAAATCCAGGGCTAGAGATGAGAGAGCAACAGGAAACCAAGCACCTAAGCCCCCATGAGACGCTGCTGAGAGCTACTGCTAAAAGTCCCCTTTGCTTTCTTTCATTATAAAACACTAAAGGGAATGGTTTTTGTTTTCTTTGTTTCAGATATGTGCACAGAAAATAATTTCCATTTCTAGCTAAATACTTCAGGCGCTGTGGGAAATGTATGGGAGCAGAGTTAAATCTAGCAGACCTTAAAGCTGAACGCTGCACATTTAACATAAAGGTGTTGTACTGGTTTTAGGTGAGCAATTAAATTGAAGCCGATCTGAGATGTTGATTATGTCCTTAGTGTAAAAGGTCAGAGTCACCAGAGTTGTAACAGTGATACAATACATTGGTTTGTTTTATTATTGTTGTCATCAATTGTGGTAATAATAATGATACTACTGAACAGGAACGCATCATCTGAGTCTCAAACAGTCTTTTAAGATTTCTCAATAAAACAAAACAAAGTTACAAATGAAATAAATCGCTTTGTATATGATATTCCATTCAATGTTGTGGCTCCACAGACCTAACTTCTTTGTCTGACTCACAATACTGATGCAATATAATAATAATAATAATAATAATAATAATAATAATACATCATAAGGCCACCAATTAAAGAACAAAGGAGCATTTCCACTATTTTACCAGAGACATGTTTGCCTAATGTTACATAAACTTATTTTAACATTACAAGCAAACTAAATATACTATTCTTCCTTTTCCTGAAGCAAAACAATCACCAAACCATCTAAGAGCTAAAGATGTCACATGCACTGATAATATTAATGTGCAAAATATCTAAAGAAACAACTGCACCTAAATAATTCTGGCTGGCTCATAAGGGATCAAATACTTATTTCCCTCAACGACATGCAAATAAATTTTTAACTTTTACATAACTTTTTTTTTTCTGGATAATTGGTTGCTATTCTGTCTCTCTCCATATTAAACTACGATAAAAAATTAGTTGCACCTCATCCGAGCCAACCAACAGGAACCAGCGAGGAGCAATCGGATCCAGGAAGCGCCACGAAATGAAACAACAAAATGCCGACTCAGTATCTCCAGAGAAAGTGACGGGAGAGCAGTCCAAACTGGTTTTGGCAACCTGCTGCTTCATTTCCCATGATGTCTACACCTTGTGCATGCAGGTGGAGCTGGAAAATGGTGGCGGTCCTGTATACCTGAGGGAGGCTTTTTGGAGATGATGTGGCACTAGAGCAGTTTGCAGCTTAGTGTGAAGCAGCTGAAATCAGAATTAGAGCCTCCAAATCTA
This sequence comes from Archocentrus centrarchus, assembly GCF_007364275.1. Classification (NCBI taxonomy): domain Eukaryota; kingdom Metazoa; phylum Chordata; class Actinopteri; order Cichliformes; family Cichlidae; genus Archocentrus; species Archocentrus centrarchus. The sequence goes on along the minus strand of NC_044352.1, from coordinate 35,869,304 downwards.
TGGCCACCGACTTTTAGGCTGCAGCGATGCGGATGCCGTACTGGTCCATCGTGGTGAAGAGAGTCACCCTCACCTGTGGTGACAAGCTTTGGGTAGTGACTGAAAGAATGAGATTGTGAATACAAAGCGGAGGAAATTGGCTTTCTCTGAAGGGTGGCTGGCCTCTCCCTTAGAGACAGGGTAAGGATCTTGGTCATTTGAGGGGCTAAGAGTAGATCTGATACTCCACATCCAAAGAAGCCAGATGAGGTGGTTCAGGAATCTGACAAGGATGCCTCTAGGACACTTCCTGAATGAGGCGATCCTACTGTGACGAGGTCCTGGGGTAGACCCAGGACACGCTAGAAAGATTACATCTGGGAGCGCCTTGGTGTTCCCCAGGAAAAAATGGAGGAGGCAGCTGGGGAGAGGGAGGTCTGGGCTTCTCACCTTAGGCTGGTGCCCCTGTAACCCAGCCCCTCATAAGCAGAAGACAATGGATTGATCTTTGAATCACGGATTAATAAGATTAATTAAATAATTTGTCTTTTCATAAACTCACAGGTAAATAGGAAAAGATATAATTACTGAGGATTTGTAAACATAATTATTATACTGTTTGTTAACATTATAGTTAAACTAAAGTAAATATTCATTACCCACAGTGAATATTTGTTTAATTTATCACTTGTTCACAGTGATTATTATAAAGTATTACCCAGTAATCATGACAAGTAATTACATACTGGGTGCAATCATCTCCATGGGAACACAGCACAGTCAGCTCAGCGTGTTCTCGGGTCTAACCCTCACAGCACTTTGAGTGCTCAGCAATATATAAGTGCCAGTACATTTATTATTTAGCAAGACATTTTGGAAGCACACAACAAACACATGATGAACACTGTGTTCACTCCTCGTTTCTAAAGTGATCTGACTTCAGGAGACCACACTGCTCACTGCGGCCGAGGGGAAACATTTAGCAGTGAGAAGCAAATATCCTAAAAGAACTGAACACACAATGACTAATAACTTATTTAATTCATATTTTAAATGATCTATTTTTAACAAAAATTGATCAGTTTTTATCATTTTTAAAGAAAATATGTTGGTGAACTGAATATATGAAAGAATACTGACTTCAGGTCAAGTTGTTTTCCAGGCAATTTCTAAAACATAGATTAATTGTTATAGTGCCATCTATATGTGCAGCACAAACACGCTTACAGTAGAAAAACTATTGCAACTTTATGACTTGGACCCCTAAATGTAGAGCCATGTAGAGCCATTTGGAAGGCTGACATATGGAAATTTAGGGTACAAATATGGTGGGGTGCCTTGGAACATCCAATGAACCCTTTCCTGTCATAAAAAAATATGGCACCAATGGCTTCACATATATTTGAAGTAACTGTACTTGCATGCACTAGAGTGGCAGGACAGTTTTCTCCCTGTGCCTTTAAGAAGAGAAAACTCACTCTTGGCCTTTTCGTTCTTGCGTGAAGGCCTCCAGCGGATGCAGGACTTGTGTTCATCCAGATAGAAGAACCGCATCAGTCCCTTGGAGCTGCCGCGGAGCTTTACCATCTGTGTCCCCATCTGCATGGAGCTCATGCATTTCTCCACTGTAGCAATGAAACACACAGAAGGAAAAAAGGTTGGAATGTTGCCAAAAGGAAAACTGCTGGAGTGTGCGCTGAAACAAAGAAAAGTGTGTGACAGAAAATTAAAGAGCGTACACTACATGTTTTCATTTAAGAAGTGTGTGTGTGTGTGTGTGTGTGTTTCCACAAAATCCATCTGGAGTGTAACGCAAACAGAATTATTTGCACAGAGAAAATGCATTAGATGTGCCCGTCGCTGCCCACAGGGTTTTTGTTTCTCTCATGGGAGGAAGAGAAAGCAAGTGCAGACAGACGACAGCAAAAATGAATTATAGTAACGGGAAAAACAGGGAAAAATAAATCAATAAAGTTCCTTGTAGATACAAGGATTTACACTGTAACCTAAACACAACAAAATGCTGCCATGCCTTCCAAGAATAAAATTACATAAACTGCTATGCCAAAATCCTGACTGACAGCACTGAAAATACGGATAACCTCTTTGAGAGTTTGCCATTATTCAGAGGGAGAATTTGACAGTTCATCCACGGGAAGCTAACGGTGTGGTAATCACACCAGGTCCACACTAGTTGGTGTGGGCAGTCATGTGTCCCTGCTGCAGTTACACCCGATCTCAAGTGTCTTCACATCCTATCAAAGTGTCTCCCAGCAGCAGTTCAAACCATGCCACCACAATGCTGACATCTATGACATCCTGCCTGCCTGCTGTGTGAGTAATGCTGCATGTAAGGTATATTGAAGCAATAAAGAAAAATGGTGGACATGATCTGAAATATGTGGCTGAATCCAGCCTTAAAATGTGCTTCTTAACAAAAACATCTGCAAATGGAATTTCAAATACTGCAATAAGATCAATACTACTGATTTGATTTGATTTTCAATTAGGATTTACACTTCCAACAACTCTGAAAACGGGATAATTGAAATTAAATAATTATCCAGTGCACCCCCTTTCCCTTACAATGGTGTGTTTTCACCAGTGGCCAAAAGCCCACATGCCCAGTATGTAAGAAATGACAAGGTCAGAACACCTGTTGTATATGCTTGTGACACTCACACTCTAATATCAATAAATAACATACAGTTCCACCACACTAATTCCATTGGTATTCACACCAAACCTAGTTAACCCTTTAACACCGGGCGATCACTGCTGATGCACCTGTTACCTGCCCTTACCTGCCCTGAACAGCTGGCTAACCAGCTTATGGTTATCCAACTTGAATGTTCAAGTTTTAAGAAAATATGTAAATATAAAACGACTGAGGCCCAGTGATTGAATCTTGGTGACCTCCACACATCCTCTTACTCTGACATGTAAATATTAGATGTTACTATGTATTTTACTACCATGCTAAAGATGCTGTGTGAAGCACTTCAGGTCTATGTCTAAAATTTTGGGGAAAAAAGCTTTCCACTGTTGCATAAAAATACATTTAAGTGGGTTGTGTGAGAAAGCTAAAATGGCTAAATTCTTTCATGCCAATATGAATGTTTAAACACAGTGTTTGTACACCGAGCGATGGTCACAGCAGGCTTTCTGCAGATCAACATGCTACAGGTGTGTGTAAACTAACGCAGTGAATAAGCCAGCAAAATAAAGCAACTGACAAAGTGGATAGTACTGTGTTTGACGGGCCTGTGGACTTGCAAAGTGGACACCCAAAGGAAGAATCAAAACTGCAGCCACCACAATGCCCAGAGACCAACACTTCATCACAGCATCTCATGCTGCATCACTCACACTGTTCAAACCACACAGCACATGCAACATTGGTTTTTGGGTTTTTTGGGCAAAGATGAAGCAAAGATTTCCAACTGCAAATGTGATGACAAGTATAGATGCTGTACATCAGTTTTCATGCCATCACTGTCTCCTCTGCCTTTTCACAGCACTCAGAAAAACATTAATGAACAGTTTGGTTTTAAATGTCACAGACACAAATAAAGTCATCTGGGTTCTTGATATAAACAGTAAATGGACTAGTTCTTATATAGCGCTTTTCTACTCAGTATAAGATCGAACTCACACGACAAACCTGCAAAAACTGAATGTGAAGGACACTACACTACAGTGTAACATAGGTCTACATTTAGACATCATATTCCAATGATCCTGCCCTGATCAATACACAACTATTTTTTGGCATGCACCATGAACCAAATTATTCTTTTCTAGTTATATAGCCCCAAATCACAACAAACAGTCACCTCAAGCTGCTTTATATTGTAAGATAAAGACCCTACAACAATATAGAGTGTGAAGGAAAAACTACATGAAGCCTGAAATTGACCTCTGAGCTCTTTTTCCTCTTCTTCCACCTCGGTTTCACGCTGGTCGCCATTTTGCTTTCTGTAACTCCACGAAATCAAGTGTGAGCAGGACCGTCACGAGATCGCGTGTGCACGTGTGAACAACGCCGGCCTGAACCCTGCTGGCCTGAATCTGCGGGCACCTCCTTAAGGCCTTTACACACGGACACATTATGAAAAAACGACAAAAAAATTCTGAATCTTTCGGATGCAATCTTGCCGTGTAACACACATACGCACTGAACTAACTGAGTTTTTGCACTGTGAAAAAGTCGACATTAAGCGATGATGTCATGAGGTCCTGAGGTTTCCGATCGAGAGAAGGAAGAAGCAGAGATTCTGGGTTCATCCAACTATCACGAGAAAACAGCAGCAGGGAGAGTTTCATGGTTTGATCCCGGAGTTGAAGCTGGATCACGGCTGCTTTCAGGATGTCAGGGGGCAGTTTGAGTTCTTGTTGGCAGAGTTGGGATTACATCTGAGGAGGCAGAGAATAATTTCAGTGGCTTGATTGAGCCGGAGCAGCATCTCGCTGTTTGTCTAAGGAAAAATTGTATAATTTTACTACTCCCACATCACTGTATATTCAGTATGCACATTCGACCTGAGATATGACCTCAGATTGCCAAATGCAGTGCTCTGATTGGTTAGATCTTTTTTTTTTTTGCTTGCCAAAATCGGAAAAATCGAACTTGATGTGAAATAATAAATACCAGTGTGAACGGCTGCATTAATAATAACGCACGAAACCTTTATTTATTTTATGCGTCTGGTGTGTAAAGGCCTTCAGACAAAATCCATCTAACACACCCAGTGTGACCCACTTTGGCCACATAACATCTCAGAAGATTAATTTAAGTATATTGATAACTGACCTGACCCCATATCATGCCAGCAAAATGCTTCTATAGCATAGCCAAGCTGTGAGATTCACACTGGACTCCACACTTAATTAAAACTCGTGACAAAACTAACAGCGACACTGTGCCAGACACTGTATTAACCCTTCTATCATGCTATAGCTGATGAATAAAAAGTGATGCACTGTCCACATTGCTGACATAAGTCTTCAGACAACAGTTCTGGCTAAGTGCATGAACTAAGGACATGCAATAACTAACCAAAGGACCCAATAGTTTGGGACAGCATGAACCAATTTACTGCTCAAACAAAGGGTACGCATTCTGAGTGTGAACTATTACAATTAAGCTATTTTAATAATGAAAAGATTTAAATATCTTAATAGGCTTCCACAGAGATGAGATCATGTACACAGAGCGCACACGCAGCATCCTGTGAGTGAGTCACAGCAGCCCAACTACAACACAAATTCCTGCTGCTGCAACAAATTGGAAAGAAGTGGATCCTCTCTTGTAACATAACTACAACATGGCTGTGAAGCAGCTTTTTATTGATTTCAAGGGAAGAGTTATTTCTGTGGCTGTTGACTGACTGCAGTGCCTGATGCCTAGTAGCTGTAATGGACCCAGGCATCTCCACTCCTTCAGCCAAGCAAGGGGGGAGTTATCCATGAGATGATCTGCTGTCAGAGCCTCCGGTCTCTGCAGGCCCTCTGAACAGAGTGGCACACTGACACACTGATCAGTGGTCAGATTTGAAATGCACTCTAGCAGCCAGCACAGTCTGCTAGCCTACATTTCCTGCTTTGCCTGCATGCATGTAGAGTCCTACTGTCCTCTTGATTAGAAGGGAAACTCTCAGGATATCCATAAAGTAAAAAAGCAAGCAGCATATTTGTTTGATTTCACTCAAAATGCTGCCAGAGAGACTCATTTAAACATGGAACACACACTGCTTTGTGGTTGCCTTAAATATAATTAAATCACTGATTGATATGGGGGGGACAACAAAGGAAGACATGCGTTACTCGTGCTCCCCTGCCGCTGTGCTAAAAGGAGAATGTGTTTGTTCAAAGCTGGCTAAGTGTGAATAATCTCTTGGGAAGTCAGCTTAATCTTTGAAATAGCTATGGAGCCCTCATGGAGAGGTAACGGCTGGCGGAGTAAAACCGGTCAGGGAAGGGTATGGGTGTCCAAATTAAATCGTACTTTTGTGTTCAAACACTGTAGCTCGCTGACACAACCTACCAGTGAAATTAATGATGATTTAAACAGTTAAAAATACAAACAAACAACAACAAAGGGACCTGACAGCGCACAGATGAAGGAATCCGTCTGCCTATTGTAAGTTTAATCGTAGCCTGTGGAAGGCTCACTGAACCTGGGTAACACAGGCTGCTGTAATCACAGCATCAGCCCAGTTGTTTAGTTAAAATTTTGTGTCCACAGTTGGAGCCAGCGCTCCAAGAGGCCCATAGATCAATTATAGATCATAAAGAAACTTGATTTAGAAGTGTGTACACATGCAGGTAAGCTTATGAGGTAGCAAGTGGCATTTCTTCAACAGTGTGTAGCTTATACACAATAACAAGCTTAAGCTATACACCCATCAACCACAACATTAAAACCTAACAAGCATCAAGTGCTGACAGCCAACCAACCATCTACACAGCGTGAAGACATGAAAGAGATAACAGAATCTGACTGCCTCGATGTGTTCAGCCGTAAGGTGAACCCTGCTGCCAGATAAACAGGTGGTGAACCGAGACCTGATAATGCTTTAAAACCAGAGTATTACAAGCCTGCCAGCTCACTGCACCTTAAGACCTTGCCTTGACCTATACACTGGAAAACTTCAGCCATTAACTTATCTAATATAAAATATTATTCTTCTGTTCCCGTTAGCTGTCTTTACACATAAAAACTAGAAAAAGAAGTATGTCAGTGATTCAGTGCTCTCCCACGGGTGTAAATCTGGGACCTCTTCATGCTGTGAGCTAGAAGCAAACTCTTCTGTCCTCCTGTGTGAGGCTGTGCAGCTCGGCTGTTCTGACTGTGCCGCAGCACAACCCACAATTAGTTTGAGAAAATCCTGCTCTGTGCTCCGCTCTGCTGTTTTCCCACTCCAACCTAGTGGTGTTTCTGAGCTTCTGTCCTTAACCACAGCTGGGATTTACAACATCAGCAGAATCCTTTTAATTAGTGCACAGGAAAAACACAGAATTGTTCTCATATAATAGCAAAATAAATGTTTAATAAGAATATCCTGCTTTGAGAGACAACCCCATCACAAACATGAAGAACAGCTCTTAGAGACAAAACTAGAGCAGGAGGCGCACAGGAAGGCTGCACACTCTTTACCTCTGGGGAGCTGGGCTTGTTGCCATGGTTACAACATCATATTTAAAGTGTTTAATGAAAACAGGCTCAGATTCTGTCTGAAAGTTTGACTAATGATGCTACAGAAGTCGCAACAAGAGCGATAACAGCTCAACAAAAGTGCATGGTTTTTATCCAGCTGTAGCAATGATATGAAAAAACATATATAAAAACATCACAGAGAGACGGGGGTGAGGCCAGCTGTGCTGAAACATATGAGACAATTATCATGCTTTGGGAACAGAAATTGCAACTGAAGCTAAATGATGCTTTAAATGCACAGAAATTACTCCGATTTTGAACAAAAGGTAAATAGAAAACAAATTTTTAAAAAAGCACTGAATCAACAAAATTCAGTGCACATTTTTATTGGGATCCAGATTATGGTGACACCCAGTGAGATCATCCAGGTGGACAAATTTCAGTGTCCTCGATTTATTCTGCACGTGGTAAAGCTGCACTCTGGGTTTGCAATAGATTCATGCAAGTCTTGTTTCAAAACAGAGGATTTCCTTATAATTAAATTTGAGTTCATAATTCAAGGAAGGAAAAAACATGTTGTACAGCAGGCCCACGCTAACTTGTCTTGGGAAACAAACTGTGTCCCTGCTGGCCTGCAGCCTCAGCTGTGGTGCACAGATCAGTGGTGTGTGTGTATCAGCAGGTCTGCACCGTAGCCACAAAGGGGCAATGGTGAGCTGAGGCCAACAACCAACACCTCGAACACAAGCTGCTGATAGCAGAGCAGGTGAGTGACCCCTGGAGACAAAGTCAGCTGCAGGCAGCTGTTACTGATTGTTCCACAGGACTGTCCACAGACACCGTTTACACCTTTTACTTCTTACACAATTCCTGTTGACCAAAAGGCTCTTCCTGTCATTTTGGTTACAGATGAACTTTTACTAACGGTTAAAGATGAACTGAACAGAGAGTAAGTTTTGAACTGAAGGCAGGTGCGAAAGCCCACTAAAGGAAAGGTGCACTTGATTCATTAATTGTAGCTGTTCTGTAGTTTCTGTGGCTGTTAAACCACATCAGCTGCATTCAGCACCTGGGTGGATGGGATGCCGTGTAACAGGATGACCTACATCAACAATCCAGTATTTAACGGGCATTAGTGGTCCTTCTGGGAGTCCTAGCTTTGTTAATGAAGTTAAATCAGGAAGCAGACAACAGGTGGCAATGGAGGTAGCAGCTTTCCACAGTGACAAAGCTGAGGCTCGGACCTCAGTGATGTGGCACAGGGACCTAAGTGGCTGCTGACCTGCTACCACAGTCACAATATGGGCCAAGGAGGTGGAGTCAGCTACTCTCCTCTGTCAGGCCACCAGGTTAAGCCCAGGGGGATTGGACTGTCTGGAGGCCATATGTTGCAGCCACACACACACACACACACACACACACACACACACACACACACACACACACAGGTGAACCTATGGTGCAGATGGCCCCGCTGAGGCAGCAGACATAATGAAGACTGACAGTCACTGTGTCACTGAGGTAGAGACTACAATAAATCTAAAATTAGCAAGAGGATCTCATTTAAAGAGCACGCTAAATATCAATGTTTGGCACTAGTTTCCTGATAAATATTGCTATAGCATCCCCTGTTATTAGAGTTGGGGCTATTACTGTGGGACAGCCCACAGTTTAAACTTCCTGCTTGTATAGATTTTAAGATGGATTCCAGAGCATTTAATAAACCGCACACAACAGTTCAGCTTTTAAACTGACAAAACCAATCACACAGTTCTGTGACTGCTCTGTTTGCTTCCATGTAAATCCTCTCTTCGGTCTCACTCTGGTCACAGTTTGATTGTCAACTTTCTCACCAGCCCAACACAGCACTGCAGCTGACTAAGCTTACCCATGTAGCCAAGCCTCCACTTAGAAAAGGCCACAATGCTGCTGCCTATCCAGAAAAACTCCTCCACCACGTGGGTGAGAAAGGCCTGCTGCTGGACGAGCTCCTTCTGTTTGTCCTCGTTCTCCTCGGGGAAGAAAGCCCTTTTAGCCGGAGCTCCAGGCTTGTCCCCGGTCACTGCAGCGGTGAGGGCTGAAGACACCGGGCTGACGGGGAAGAAGCTGTTCATCTTGGATTTGTTCATTTAGGATAGCAGATCGTTATTGACGCTGTCTAGAAGTCACACGAATGTTCCCACAGAAAGAATAAATTCAGCTTTGGATAAATTAGGTTGGCAAACAGAAGTCTATTTCAAGTGCTTTATAGTAAATGTTCTTTATGGGTAATCCTGTTATTTCACCTCTCAAAAAAAAAAAAAAAAAGAAAGAAATTATCAGTACGTGCTTTCCTTTTTAGCTTCAAAACAGAAGCAAAGAGAAAAGCCCACATAAAAAAATCCCTTTCAGTCTCTGAATATTTGTAACTGATCTTCAGATGTTACTGCCCCAGCAAACCTGCTTACTGCAAAGCCATCTCCTCAATATTCTTCCATTTCAGAGCAGAAAGATGCAGATGTATGATTCCACAGCTACAGTTTGTCTTGATGCTGTGTCATCGTTTCCTTATTTCCTCCCTCAGTTAGCGCTCAGCCATGAAAACGGCTGGAGAGACTGCAGAGAGACTGCAGCTCCAGCAATGGAAAGCAGGAAAGACTTGAAATCACAACTCGCAAAGGTAACTGTGCAACATGTGTTGGGCGGGCAGAAATCCTAAATCCCTAGGAAGCCGTAATCCCGGTCTAGGAGATTTGCTAAACGTGTGAAGTGAAATGCAACGACCCACAGGAAAAGAGAGAAAAGCCATCAAGCCGTGATAAAAGCCCAACTAAAGACAAAGTTTCTTTTATGTTCCAGGAACAATTAAAAAGTCTCTTTGATATCAGTCAAGTGAAGGGCTGTTTCCTCTGACGGTCTGAACAGAGAGAGGTCTCATGTACCCTCACCTGTCTGCACATATCACATACTCCCAGCCGAGCTCCAAAAAAGTTTAAAGAATCCTTTCATCAAATCACTCAGCACCCACTCTGTCTTTCTGGCTGCCTTACCGAGGCTCAGATTAAAAACTCACTATGGTTATTTCATTGTGTATGTAAATCCTTTCACCCACATACCCAAGCAGCCACAGATGTATATGATGTGTTTACCATTATCCCACATCAGATTCATAAATCTGGCTGCTAGAACTTCATCATAGCACCTACTGAACAAAACAAACTATCAGCTGAAACAGATCAAATTCCAGGTTTTTGACCTGAGCTTGTTGAACATGCAGACGCTGTCAGAGCCTTTGGATCCAGACCTCTGACCAACCAGCTCGTCTTCTCCACAAACAGCTGCCAGGTACTGAATATGGAACAGTTTTATTTAGAGAACTGACAAAACCTGACAATGAGCATGAAGCATAAAGCTCTGCTGCAGGAAGGAAAGCGTGCGTGTCGTGTTAAAAAAGTAAGAAGACGTGATTCAAAAACCACATCTCAACTGTCCATATTTAATCAAAGGAAATCACCGACAGTCCACTGATTACCAGCCAAAATTACACCTTTGTTCAGACTGCATAAAAAGCAAAGATCTGATGCTGTCTGTAACAAACACGTCTTTATACTATGATGGTTATTCTAAAATTTAATTTAAAATATTGCAATGTGTCACATTTCCCAGGGTACTAACATATGAAATCATAACCTCTGTATCATGATAGGTATTTTCTCCTTGCCAATACAAAGTCCTGAGGCAGAGCATGTGGATTAAACACAGAGGATGCACCACAGTATTACCACAGCTACCTGATGCAGTTATGAAAACAGTACTTGGGCTGGGTTTTTTTTTGTACCACAGGTACTGTAGGTACTGTATGTATCAAGGCTGCAATTCTTATGGAACTGACAGGGGCAGCATACCTACACCTTCTACCTACGCCTTCTTATCCATCCTTATAATTCTGAAGAAAAAGAATGAAGACGCACAGGAAAACTACACATGCAGATGCCATGATGACTCTGCCCTGAAAGGCAGTAAGAATCAGGTATGGAAGTATGTTCCACTTTTGTCCTTTTACTTTTTTAAGACAACTGGTATTGCCACTGCTAAAATGCTTACACACAACTGTAACTGAAGTTATACTTCATAGTAACATTAGCTGGCTGCAGTTTTGGTTTTTCTTGTGTAATTATTCAGAAATGGAAGAAATCTAAACTGACCATCAATCGCCCTCCGTCTGTCGCTCTATGTAAGATCTTGCCTCATGGGGTAAGGATGATCATGGGAAATGTGGTGGATCAGCCCAAAACTGCACAGGAGGAGCTTGTTGATGATCCGGGGTTCTAGCCAACGCTGCACCAGGCGCAGGTACGCTGAGAGCTGTTTGCTATTAGCACAATTAGCAACCGGGTGCAACTATTAGCACTAGCAAGCAGTTGTCCAATGCACAGGGAACCTGACAGTACTGGGCTATGAATTTCTTCTGGCTAGATCCCTGTGATCTGAAGGCAGTTGGGACCACAGTGACCAAAAAAACCCCCATTGCTAACACACTACACCAGACTGGTTTGAGGTCTTGCAGCACCTGCTCAACAAAACACAAGAATAGGCCCATCTCAAGTTTGCTGAATGCTGTGGTCAGATTAAACTTGACCTGTCGTGTTTGGAGGAAGAGAAATGTTGAGTATGACCCAGTGAACGCCATCCCCAGAGTCAAGCACAGAGGTGAAAACATTATGCTCTGGGGCCGTTTTTCTGCTAAAGTTACAGAAACACTTCACTGCATTGAGGGGCCAGTGGACGGAGCCTGTAGCGTAAAATCCTGGACTACAAGTAGGGATGTTCCTGGTGACTTAGTCGACTAAACAAGAGAATAAATAGACTAACCAGCTAGTCTAAAACCAACACTCAGATATAAAGTTACATTTTAGGACTGTTTAATGGACAATGTCAAAAACGGTAAATGGTAAATGGACTAGTTCTTATATAGCGCTTTTCTACTCAGATATGAGCACTCAAAGCGCTTACGGTCTAAACAAAAGCCTTTGGAAACCATAACTGCAGTCTTTAATAATGAATCGCACTTTAAATGCTGCTTAACTGTGTGGCAGTATGCACTGTGCATCATGAACACTGCAGACGGAGATGAGAGGGTGGGGGCATTGTGAAGCCAGATTCCAGCTCCTAGCCAAAACAGTTCGCTGATAGTGGTGGAAGTTCATCAGCGGCCGTGGTACACCAGATCCAGCTCACACAAATCACAGAGAGGGCTGAGGGGAAGAGCGACCATCACACATTGTCCTGGAGAGATATGATTACCAGGCTCAAGGCCGACTAGGGAGCCGAATTCCTGATAATGCAGATGTTGTTTTGGAACAGGCTGCTAGTTTTTTCCAACAGCCTTCAGTCTCACTGGGGAACCATTCAGTAATCCAATAATCCAAATTCATTAGTTACCGTCCTCGCCGTGCAGGAACCGAACCTTATCTCCAGATCTAACCCCTTTCTCCTGCGAGCACGCTCTCAGCTGGACTACGCGTCCAGCTTGCAGCTCAGGTCCAACAGGCTTTGAGTCTGAGTCTGTACGGCTCTGCACAGCCCATCCACCTGGGTCTGCAGATTCGGCAACTGTCGAACTGCTGCCCAGATTTTCTTAATTTCCCGGTGAATCAGGTATCCTCCGAGCCCAGACAGAAGAGATCCTGCTACCAAATAGCCGAATATGTAGACGTCTTCCACGTCCTCAACCTCCAGAGCTGAGAGCACACAGGTCTCCATGAACTCCAAGAATCGAAGACGTATCCGACCGGGTCTGTTCCACTCGGACAGGCAGGCTCCTCTTTCTCCGATCTCATAGTGGAGAAAATTCAGTCAGTGGTGTTGAGGGCCCAGTTTGCCAGATCCATGTTGCTTCTTAATCTTATTCTTATTCGGTCAGTGTGTGAGAGACGCTCTCATAGTAAGCAGCAAGCAGGAGAGATGGGGGAGGGCAGGGAGGCAGGAGAGAGAGAGAATGTGACCGTCTCCGTCAGAGAGCAGGAGGAATAGGAGAAGGCCGGGTCGCAGGGTGGCATCCTGAGCAGTGAAGCCCAGACCTCCCTCTCCAGAACACTGAAGATGGGTTGTGTATGGGTCTTACAGCATGACAATGACCCAAAGCATACTGCCAAGGCAACAAAGGAGTAGCTAAAGAAGAAGCCAAGAAACCTGAAGGGTTTAGAGAGTTTCTGTAAAGAGGAGAGGACCAAAATCCCTCTTGAGATGTATGCAAGTCATCTTACTGCTGTGCTCGCCAACAAGGGTTTCTCCACCAGGTACTAAATCATGATTTGCTTGGGGATCAAATTCTTATTTCACTCAATGATATGCAAATCAATTTATAACTTTTAAATAATGTTTCCTCTGGATCTTTGGTTGATATTCCATCTTTCTCTATTAAAATGAAAGTACTATAAAAATTTGAGACTGTTCGTTTCTTTAGAAGCGAGCAAACTTGCAAATTCAGCCGAGGATCATTTATTTCCTCCACTGTGTCTTCAACAGGACACCGTTCACACAGGAGAATTGAACTCAGTTAATTTCCATGTAAATTCACTGCACACGTTTAAAAATATCTTTGCGTTTGCTTATTTTAGTAATTCAGAGACTGAGTGAGATGAGGTCAGTGAAAAGCCCACAGTCAGAGTACGGACACAGCCTCCAGCTCACATGAATGTGCACAATCAGTGGATTTTCTGCTCCACAGAAACTGGATCATTGCTGTGAAATAAGATCACAGTCTGACCAAGATATGAGCCAGCTTCATGCCAGCTGGAGTGAAACACTTATTCTGCAACACGTATTGAACTTTAAAAGTTGACTGAAGAAAAAAAAAATCCAAGCACTGTTGTACAAAGACAGAAACAACAGTTTCCTCCACTCAGTGCCTCATTTGCAAGACGAAGACTGAAACGTCAGTATTTATCCAAATGATATGAACTGTGCCTGTATGTCATTACAGTCCATTTAGGTCGTTATTAATCACTGTGCAGTGGAGTGTGACCAATCAAAAAGCAACATGTTCAAGAGAACAACATTTTTTAAAAAAAAGCTTTTTTTGAGCATCAGGCAAAAACTTGTCCTATTATGAAAGCCGCTGCCTGCCAACGAAGTAAATTAGAAGCAGGCCAGATCTCACAATTCCTCCTCCTCCAAACTCTTAGAGCAAGTGTCATCACCAGCAAAGATGAACTATGAGGATTTGGCAGGATAAACCTGACTGTCCCAAGTAATATTCTGTGCATATATCTGCCACTATTAAAAATAGGCAAAGAAAGAGTGACTATCAAACAAGCTAGATGTCAGTTCTATTAAAATTACTGCATATTAATACTGACTTCCCTACACCACAAGTTGCCCCACTAAGCAAGCACATGTATTACTGCAAAGGGCTCTCTGCCACGTTCATAATCTTGAAAGTTGCCTTTCCTCACAGATCACCACAAATATGATCCTCCCACTCCTAAAGCTTAGAGCACTCTTAATTTGGTACGCTGTCCCCAGCAAACTGTTAAATCCTGCTTTACCTTCTCACCATGTTATCTGTAATTAAACAGAGTGCCTGGCACAAAGTGATGCAGAGTAATCCACACCATGAAGCCCCGCCAGCGTCAGCTAACCGTCCTGATTCATTACTAGAATTTGTTTTGCTTGTCACCATCATCATCTGCCCTTCAACTCAGGCCACCAACTGAATCATAAGGACTACTTCTTTCAGCTGGGGTTGCCAAAGCAGGCCATCTGCCTCCATCTCATCCGATCCCCAGCATCCCCTTTTGTCGCACCAACCATCTGCATGTCCTCTCTGACTACATCCATGAACCTCCTCTGAGGTCTTCCTCTGTTCCTCCTGCCTGGCAGCTCCATATTCAACATGTCTAAATCAACTTTACCTTAACTTTTGTCTCCAAACTGCTCGACCTGAGCGGTGTCTCTGATGTGCTCATTTCTAATCCTGCCCATTCTGTTCCCTCCCAGTAAAATTCGTAATATCTTCAGCTGTGCCTCCATCTCCAAACTATACATCATATACATCATGTAGACCTTACCTTTCACTCTTGCTGCTATTCTTTTGTCACCCTGCTTTCACTTTTCCTCACTTCTCTTGTGCATTGCCCGTTGCCTTGGGTGGTTGACCACAGGATTCATCTACCTTGCCTATCTTTACCTCGCCTCATTCTCATTCACACACATATTCTGCCTTGCTTTTACTGACTTTCATTTTTGCTCTCTCCAGTGCATACCTCAACCTCTCCAGACTTGCTTCCACCTGCTCCCTACTCTCACTAGAGGTCACAGTGTGATCTGTGAAAATCATAGTCCTGCCTGACCTGTCTGTCCATCACCACCGCAAACAGTAAGGGGCTCAGAGCGGACCCCTGATGCAATCCCACCCCCACCATCTGTCACTCCTCACCACAGTCTTGCTGTCCTCATGGATGTCCTGCCCCACCCTCACATACTTCTCTGCCACTCCCAACTTCCTCATGCAGTACCACAGTTCCTCTCCCATCATATGCTTTCTCTAACAGTATAATTCCTTCTGGCCTTCTCTATACTTCTCCATCAACACTCACAAAGAAAACATTTCACCTGTAGCAGCATGAAGCAACATTGCTGCTTGTTGATCATCACCTCTCTTCTTAATCTAGCTTCGACAGCTCTTTCCCATAGCTTCATGGTATGGCTCATCAACTTTATCCCCCTGTAGTTAATACAGACATGCATGTTACACTTGTTCTTGAAAATTGGTACCAGTACATTTCTTCTCCCTTCTTCAGGCATCCTCTCACTCTCTAAGATTGTGGTAAATAATTTGGTCAAAAAGTCCACTGCCATCTCCATACCTCCACGGGTATGTCATCTTGCCCAGCTGCTTTTCCACCCTTCATCCTCTTCTTCACTTTTCCCCTGCACTTCCTGATTCCTGATTCAACAACTGTCTTTCATCCATCCGCCTCTCTCTGCCATTTTCTACATTTATCAGCTCCTCAAAGCACTCCTTTCATCTTCTCAACACACTCTCATCACTTGTTAGCACATCTCCATCTCTATCCTTAACTATCCTAACCTGCTGCACATCCTTTCTAGCTCAATATCTCAGCCTAGCCAACTGATACAAGTCCTTTTCTCCTTCCTCGCTGTCCAGCCTCACGTACAACTCACTAAGCCTTTTCCTTTGCCACTTTTTTCTTTGCAGTACGCCTAACCTCCCTGACTATCCCACTTTTTCTTTGCTAACCTCTTCCTTTGAATACTTTCCTGTAATTCCCCATTCTTCTATCAAGTCTCCTCATCCTCCATCCAGGACAGTTTCCCACAGCGCTACAGGTGTATTTTTCCAGTTACCTGTCACCCAGAGCCTGTCTCAACTCCTTCCTGAACTCTATGCAACATTTTCCACCATTTAATTCGCTTCACTCTTTTTGACATCTAAAACCATGCTCCAGGCTACAGCCCAATTCTGCCTAGCTAACACAAGTCTCCTATCTCTTTTGCACCTTCTGCATAAGGTGCACCTGTCTGAACCTTCCTCCACTTTAATATACTGCTCATAAAAATGAAAGAAACTCTAATATCATTCATGAGAGAAATTTTTGACACGTTTCACAGATTATAGGTCAATCATTTACAACAGTTTAAATACAGGCAACCACTTTTTGGCAAATACTGGAAATCACTTTTTGGCACAACTTTTTGCCCCCCCCCCCCGGGGACATTCCCTACCACTTTCATCCAACTCACTCCTTCCAGTAAAGAAAGCTACACACACTTATGCATTTACAAAATAGAATAGCATAATTTAAGAAACTAGAACAGAATAAATAATTCACTATAAAAAGAAAAATAAAATACTGATCTGGTACCTGAGCAGTTTGCATTGCACTTGAATTCTGTATTGCACAAGACGGTGGTTTCATTGCACCTGCATGTTGTCAGTGACTTTAGAGGAGCAGACTTTCTATTTCACATCATCACCCCTACTCCATTTCTCTTCCTAACTACACCACAGTGGAAAAGTGTAACTCCACTTCCAGCGCTCCTGACCCTGCTTCCCTTCCACCTGGTCTACCGTACACACTATAGCTCTACCGTCCTTCTCTCCATCCCATTGTCAGCTCTCTCCCGTTGCCAGTCATTGACCCTACATGTAGAGTCCCTACTCTCAGCTCCACACCTCTGCCTTTTCTTCCTTCCCAGAGCAGTCCAATCCGAGATGGAAATCCATATTTACCATATTATGTACCAAGAGAATCAAGTCATATCATAACAACAGCTGTGTACAGTCCACCCAAGGCAACAGCCAAAGTTTCATGTGAAGTTCTCCGTGAAACTGCTGCAAGAACACAGAGTAAACATCCCGAGAGACTCTTCATAATTTCAGGAGACTTCAATCCTGTTTCTGTGTCCTCCCACCTGACTGGATTCACAGGTAGTCGACGTCCTACCAGAGAAAATAAAACCCTTGATCTGCTGCACCCCAGTGTCAAAGAAGCTAACAGAGCTGCAGTCTTACCACCACAGAAGCCATCCTGAACAACTCTGGTCACCTAATTTATAACATCTTTAAGAACAGCAACAAAAAACCATCATCACCATAACTTTCACACGGTGGGTTTGGATAGCGTTTCCCCTTAATAAACAAAATCACCATCTAAAACCTGAGTTGAACAGTTATCTTTGATCAACGCACATTATGTATGTCTCAATAATTTAATGGGTTATGCCATATAGCACACAAAATTGTGAGAGCGGGAATCATCATGTCATCATTATATGATGATATTGCTTTAGTCCACCACATTATTGGTTTGGAATATACCTCCCATATTTTTCCAGGACATTTTTTTTGAACATTAT
This sequence comes from Archocentrus centrarchus, assembly GCF_007364275.1. Lineage (NCBI taxonomy): Eukaryota > Metazoa > Chordata > Actinopteri > Cichliformes > Cichlidae > Archocentrus > Archocentrus centrarchus. Next base: position 35,851,303 of record NC_044352.1, on the reverse strand, counting down.
ACATTTATGATGAGCTGGAAAAGACAAATGTCATGAAACGCGCTGACCCATCCACGCGAAACTCCTGTCCTCACCCAAAAAAAGGGAGCTTTACTCTGTTCACGCAAAAGTGTATCCCACACCTTCTCCAATATGGTTACCTTTATTGCACATCAGACAGCTTGATAACATCTATTATTAACCACTATTATTATATTTATATGTTCACAGTGTGAGAATTTAAAACCTGTCCTGGTGTCCCTTAATTGATCCTATAATAGGAATACACAAATTACGTCACTGGTCCGAAACATAAACAACGGTATAATATTAACAGGTTTTGTAATGTAGCGAACTGCGGTGTGCGCAGATGAAGGACAAACGATGGTAGCTGACTCACCGTGACCTCCGCGTTTGCCCTTTGTGACGCTTCTGCCAGGCGGACATCTTGAAACACTGTTTACAGACAGTAAACTGGCTTCGTCATTTACGCGTTTGCGCACCTTGGACCGACTGGCATAAATGTGAAATTTCGAGGACTCGTCCCTGAGATACCAAAGATGTGCCGAATGGTGGAAGGTAGCGATTTGTGGCATAACAGCTCACACCTGTTGGATCTCATTAAAATCGACTAAAAGAGGCTGATGGCCACGTCGGTGCTTACCGCTCTTTTTCACTTTAACTAATATGAAAGCTTTAAAAATAGAAAAACAAGACAGTGACGTAGTAATTTGACTCATTCATATCCATACATAACCAAATGGCAGGGAAACGTTTTGCCGGATGTCATTTTTCAGTGCGCATGATTACACATGTCGCATTCAGGCACACTTTAGAATATGGGAAATGTAAACTCTGTTGCAAAATGAGTCGTTTTCAGATTCAGATTAGTATACAGTAATCCCTCACTTATCGCGGGTGTTATGGTCCAGGACCACCCGCGATAAGTGGGACGCTATATTTATTTAAATACTTATACATTATTTTAGTAGTTATACACTATTTTAAGTTTTTATAAACCCTCCCCACACACTTATACAACAAATATATACATTACAGTACAAAACGTACTACGCATGTGAAGACCGAGTACCGCAAAAACCCGCGAAACAGCCAAAATACCGCGATAAATATTTTACATTAATATTGATTGAAAAGCGAACCGCGAAATAGAGAGGGATTACTGTAGAACAATGTGAAGATTAAATGCTAAAGCATGCGGACTTGGTTTATAGCAGAGACCCTGTGATGTTTTAGTTTTTATATGTGTGTTTTAAACCTGTTTGCTCTTACTTGTGTACAGCACTTTGGCCAATGGCATTGATTTTAAAGTGCTTTATAAATAAAGTTGAGTTGAGTTGAGTATATCGAGAAATAGATTTTCACTAAACATGACACAGGCATACACAATAGAAAAGGAATTTTGTTCTGGAGTTGGACTTAAATAAAGCAGAATACCCAGACATGGTCTGTCCAGAGAATAGTAGGCCAAAACCCAGGTGACTAATTTTAAGGATGGCTGTGGCTCAGGAGTTCGAGCAGGTCATCCACCAATCAGAAGGTTGGTGGTTTGATCCCTGAATGCTCCGGTCTGCATGCTAAAGTATCCTGAGTTGTGCTCCAATGCATCCACTGGTGTGTATGTGAATGTTAGAAAGCATTTAGTAAGTGCTTGAATGAATCTGTGTGAAGGGATGAAAGAGGCATGTAGAGCAGAAAAGCCCTCCATAAAAACCAGTCCATTTACATGTCTCCTTAGATGGTGTTGTCTGATTGGGATAGAACCTGATTCTGGAGTTAGCCTGTGAAAGGGTGCAGGCTCTTGACTAGTAAAGCGGACACTGAGTGTGATGATTGTTGACAAGTAGTGGGAAAGCTCCCTGTGGGTAGGGTGGGGGAGTGGCATGGAGGATTCAGGAATCTCAGCAGTTTGCCATTTAATTACAATCCCCTTAGAGAAACATGTTTGCTGTGTGTGAGCTTGTGCTTTGGGTGTGGAGTGTATTGAGTGATGCTAAAAATGTCTGTTTCATTAAGTCTGTTTGTCGTGTGCAACTGAAGAAAAAACAGTGTGAGGCTGACTTCATCAAAGAGCATGCACACAATTACTGACACAGTCAAGAAATGATTGAAATCTGTTTATACAGCACTGTGGGCTTCATTCTAACTGATCAAAACTAATCAACTTTTTCAGGCAGCTTTCTTCACTGAAACAGCGCCACCTCTGTGCAATAAGGTTAACGAAACATTATATATTAACCTGTGTATTCACTTTGTAAAAAGCAAATATAGCTTATATCACTGTATATCAAATGCTCTAAAGATTTTTCATTCCAAATAATAAGATAAGCTTAAATATTTTGGAAAAACAGTGAAAAATGTACACTCTCTGACATCTTCATGGATGCAGTCATGAGTGACGTCAGTATACTGCTGCTACAGTGAAGCTGAAGTTTCTCACTGAAAGCTCTGTCTTTTACTTCTGCTCCACTGTGCCTCTATTCATCAGTGCTGAACTAATTGAACTAATTTGACATTGTGAAACACTGTGCAAAAAGAGCCCCAACACAGCATCTAAAAGTATAACTATACAGTACAAACTTGTGTATTTAAAATGTCTTAAAGGTTCCATCAATGATGTGATAGTAATATCCTTCTTACTGCAACAAATGAGGATGCTGAGTATCCTTTTCAGCTGAGATGTGGCCAAAAATATGCATTAAATGGTGTTTCCCCACATTAAATTCAACTAGCCTGCAAATCCAGAATCTGGATTGGATACAGATGGTTTTGGTACTAGTTCTTGACATTCCACTACAGTGCACTAAATATCAGATGAATCTGAGGGAGATTAAATTTTGCCCTCTGTGGAGTCCAGAGTATGTTTGGCCATTTGTAGCTACTTTTGATTTTGCCTTAAAAACTGTTTGGTGTCATTTTGGGTGGATGTAGTTCAGGAGTTAGAGGAGGCCAACTTCTAATTGGAAGATCTGTGGTTTGATTCCTGTCTGCTCCAGTCTGCATTGCCAAAGTGTCCTTAGGCAACATACTGAACCCCGAGTTTCACTCCAATGTGTTCACTGGAGTGTGAATGTTAGAAAGCGCTGAGGTGTAGAAATAAGTGCCTGGGTGAATGAGGGTCACTCAGTGTACTCAAGTACTGATGGAGCTTCTGAGGAGAGAAGAGTTTACTCAAGAGAAGAGCTTTTTTTCATTGAAATGGAGCAAATCTGGAAGCTACCACCCTATTCCAGCTGAGGAAAATAGGTCTGGAAGTGCAGATAGAAGTCCTTTCTCCCAACAGTCATCATGGGAAATGTCAACTCTCTGCCCAACAACAATGATGAGCTGGAGATGTTGGTGAAGACTCAGATTATATGCTGTGAGTGCAGTCTCATGTGTTTTACTGAAACATGGTTTAATCAAAACATCTATCTTGACTCTAATGAGGATCTACCTGGTTTCACCTTCATACAGTCAGACAGAGATGCTAAAGCTAGGGGCAAGAAAAAAGGTGGGGGTCTGTCTTTTTTTGTGAACCACAGATGATGTAATCCTGCACGTCACTGTCAAGGAGAGGATATTTTGTCGTGATATTGAAATTATTGACAGTTGGTATGCAATCATATGCCAAGAGAATTCAGTCATATATCAATACTTGTACAGTCCACCCGAGGCAACGGCCAAAGTTCAATGTGAAGTTCTCCATGAAACCGCTGCAAGAATACAGAGTAAACACCCAGAGAGACTCTTCATAGTTTCAGGAAACTTCAATCTGTCACGATCCTGGGCCGATGGCCCAGTGTCTTGTGTTATTTTGGTAATGTTTTGTTATATCTCTGATTATGTTTATTAGTTTTCTTTCGTGTAGATTTTCAGTTTGTTTTGGTTTTGAGTTTAGTCTGGTTATTGTATCCAGTTCTTGTCTTCCCCGCGTCTCGGTGTTTCAGTGTCTGTTAGTTCCTGGTCTCTTGTCTATTCTAGTCCTCATGTTGGGTTTAGTCTGCATTTGTGTCTTGTTTGTTTACTTCCTGTTTTAGTTTGACAGTCCTGTGTTCCCTGTGTGTTGTGTTGAGTTTTGCTTCCTGTGTTTTCATTATGTGATTCTGTCCACCTGTTCTCCCCAGCTGTGTCCTGTTATCCCTCATCATTCCCTCTGTATATATTGTCTGCGTTTCCCTGTGTTCTCTGTTGCGTCCCCCCCCCTCGTGGAGGTGTGGGTTTTTGTTCCAGTTATCCAGTTGGCCACTTATCAGTTTAGTTTTGTTAAAATACTCCCTGCCTTTGTATTTATATTTTGGATTATTCAGTAATAAACCACCATCAACCTTCCGTCCTGTTTTGGAGTCTGCTTTTGGGTCCACTCTGCTTGCCACACCACTCGTACACGACACAATCCTGTTTCTGTGTCCTCCCAGCTGACTGGATTCACACAGTTAGTCGACTGTCCTACCAGAGAAAATAAAACACTTGATCTGCTGTACCCCAGTATGTCAAAGAAGCTCACAGAGCTGCTGTCTTACCACCATTTGGCACGTAACCAGTCACCACCACTGAAACCATCCTGAACAACTCATCATTATCTTTATGGAACAAATAAAAAAAAAAAAAAAAAATCGAGACTGGAAGACTCCCCTCTCTGTTGTAAAATGGGAGAGAAATACAGAAAATCATTCGTACCCACAGCCATCGGACTTTTTATTTCTCATACAGATAACAGATGTGCTATGCCAGACATAAAAAATTTCACTCTGGGATCAATAAAGTTATTCTTACTACTACTACTACTACTACTACTACTACTAATAATAATAATAATAATTATAATGACAATAGCATGTGCATAGCCACATAACAAACACCAATGTATTTAAATATTTATCTTATTATTTACTTCAATCACTGACTAGAGTGAAATCAGTGACCCATCCATCCATCCATCCATCCATCCATCAATCCATCCATCCATCTCTTCTGTAAATCCAGGGCTGGATTGCAGGGAAGCCCAGACCTCCCTCTCCCCAGCCACCTCCTTCAGCTCATCTGGGGGGACCCTAAGGCATTCCCAGGCCCCAGGGCCTCCTCCTGGTAGGACATGCCTGGAACCCAAGAGGCGCCCAGGAAGCATCCTAGTCAGATGCCTCAACCACTTCAAGTGGCTCTGGAGGAGCAGCAGCTCTACCATGAGTGGGCACTCCACCCTTTTCCGGCTGAGGACCATGGCCTCAGACTTAGAGGTGTTGATTCTCATGCCAGCCGCTTCACTGTTCCACTGTGAGCTGGAGGCCACCACCTGATGAAACCAACAGGACCGCATCATCCACAAAAAGCAGAGATGAGATTCTGAGGCCATCAAGCTGGAAGCCTTCTGCCTCTTGGCTACACCTAGAAATTCTGTCCATAAAAATTATGAACAGAATTGGTAACAAAGGGCAGCCCTGGTGCAGTCCAACACCCACAGGAAACGAGTCCGACTTATTTCCGGCAATACAGAACAAGCTCTCACTGTGGTTGTAGAGGGACTGAATGGCCCACAACAACGGACCAGACACCCCACAGATACCCTGAGGGACGCAGTCAAATGCCTTCTCCAAGTCCACAAACACATGTAGACTGGTAGGGCAAACTCCAATGCACATTTGAATATCCTCTAGAGGATTCATTAATGTTCAAGTGTTATTGATCATCAAAATTGTTACTTTAGCAGATTGATTACATATAGACTATTCAGACAAGACATGCACACTTACATCCCAGGTCTCCCAAAGAAAAAAAGTTTCAAAATATATGAAAAGCTGAAAGTTGTGTTTTATTGTGTTAACTAATTATGGTGGAAAGTAAAAATAACAGTTATTCAGTGGTTATTAAAATGTGTTCATAATTTGCAAATTAATGCTGATTAATCTCATCAATCATGGCACACTGCTCTCTGCTACATAAACTGCCTTTATACTGTAAGTTAAAAGTATCAGTATATGTATTGGTAGTTACTTGGTATCGGATTGAAACCAAAATTTGAAGTATTGCACACCACAACTGGAAACTGGCTAGACCAGTGGTTCCCAAAGTCAAGAGTGCTACAGCCCACTTAAAAGCCAGAAAAACAAATGCTTAGTTAAGGTCTTGATCACATCTAACCATTATTTCCAAATTGCGAATTTGTGTCTTTGCTCGTTTATTGCAACATTCAGGGTGGCTGTACCTCACGAAGTACACAGAAGAGGTCATCTACTAATTGGAAGGTTGGTGGTTCAATTCCTTGCTGCTCCAGCCTGCATGTCAAAGTGTCCTTGGGCAAGATACTGAACCCCAAGTTGCAACTGTCAGTATGAATGTTAACTTAAGCTTACAAAGAAGTGATGTGGGTGAATGAGGTATGTTGTATAAAGCGTGTCGAGTGCTCAACATAGAGTAGAAAAACGCTGTATTAGAGCCGGTCCGTTCATCATTTGTTTGACATTTTATTTTCTTGTGAAATAGTTTTGATTAGACAGCCACACAACTTCTACTCCAGGTACAAAAAGTTTTGATTACAGAAATACAACTAAATAAATACCGTACTGTAAAATGAATACCATGTATATGCTGCTACATGTATTTCTGTTTCTCATGAGGTCATGTCTCATTTTGTTTTGCAGGCTGAACTGTGTACAGGGCTTTCCACATGCTAGAACAGGATAAATTGGTGTGGGTTGGATCTGCTTGTTGTCTGATGAGTTTGCAGAGGTGCTGTAGCCAAACTAAGACATGAGAACACAGCATTTTCAAGACATCTTTTCAATGATTTGAGAAGATGACTTTCCAAATGTCCAAATCTGAACATTAAGGTTTCTGGAAAAAGTTGTTTTCAGTGTCTCTTCAAAGACTTTTTGCTGGCTGGGTGTATTTTTCATGTATGGTCAATGAAATGTGTCCAGTTGTGAAAGCCTAAAGGAGCAAAGAATGCACTGGCTTCACTTTGCAGACCTGGTGGCTGTGTCCATCTTCTGGATACAGTCTATAGCTCAATGCAGCAGTTTCAGACAAAAACAAGAAGAGCTCCATTCATTAGCTAGAACTGAGAAAATGTATTTAACTGCCTGAGCAGGGCCTTCAAAACACAAAGCCTCAGCGAGAAGAGAATGAATTAATAATGGCGGCGACCTGGGGTCAGTTTCTTGATGCAGCAGCCTCGGCTATAGCCTCAGAAGAAGGGCTGACAACACAGGCATATCCAACTAATGATGATTCACTTTATACTGTATGTCTGCATTGACCTGCTTTGTTCTCGCTTTTGGTCTGATTTTGGAGTCCTGCAGGCTTTCACATCAAAACCGGCGAGAAGAAGAAATAATGAGATACTGATGTGGGGGGTGCTGAGTCCTTCCTTACAATCTGAAACGATGCAGAAAGAAAGCCTGGCAGCTGCTATGAGGCATTCTCCAGGAAGGAGAGATGCACCAATATTAAGATGAGATTTACCTCTTTTTAAAAAAGTCTCAAAGATCCTCAAGCAAAAACGAGAAAGATGGTAGCAGAAAGCAGATGTTTGTTTTCTGTGTGTAAATGTGTGTGTGCATGAATGTGAAAGAGAGAGTGAGAAACAGAGTAATGAACTCCCTCTTGGCAACTATAAATAAGAGGAACAGGATATTACATCAACAGCCGTATGGGCACAGGACATATTAAGGCCAGACCAGCATCTCTGTGGAGTTTATAACGCCCTTGTGCACTTTAGCATCATTATTTGTTATTGCAGGAGAGGTTTCACTGTGCAGAATGTGGCTGTGTTTCACAGTTAGAGCCCCAAACACAATTTTTTTATAATGTGATGATTTTGCAGTCTGCAGGTCTTCTACTGCAGTTTTGAAATAAACCACAGCTGACCTGGTTTGAGCTACACTGCATCAGCCAAAGGTATACTCTGCTGCGACTGGTCGTTACATTGTTAGCTGCGTCTGACGTAACAGTTTCCTGATCATTTAAAAGCCAATAGGCAGAGCGGAGAAGGGCATTACTCACGTTACAGTAAGATGTAGGTTAGCCCCCCCACCCCCTTTAAAATCCCCTCACAGTGCGGTGTGTGCAGACCTATTTTTGATACTTTATATGCCTACCTGAAAACATTACACAGAACAGATATAATCTTCGCTTTATTGGTATGTGCCTGACAGCCTGAGCTATAAATTTTGAGAATAGGTTTTTGACATACAAATGAAAAGCATATGTGATATTATGTAATACTTCATTATAAACTGAGCCCATCATTAGTTCAGGGAGGCTACAAAGTCAAGCTCAGCAGAAACCCTGACAGACTGGCTGATCTCAGTGCCAGCCCCCATCAGCTGCTACTGCAACTATATTCTTCTACACATTCAAATGGCCAACCTCACACAGGCTCTGCCTTTAAGCCGCTTTAGCGCACAGTTGTTGCTGCAAGCTGCTTGGCAACCAACCTTGCCCCCAGCTCCCCCTTTTCATGGTGTTTCTGACTTAATGTCATGTTGGCACTGATAAATTCTCTGTTCTATCCTGTTATATTGTTGCCAAATATAAATTAGTGCTGATGAAAACATCATATTATTTTGACTATAGCGATCCTTTCCTGAATATTAGAGCTGAGCTGAAACTCAAAACTCGAGGTTTGGACTGTCGGATGGACAGTGTAGCATCATGATGATGTCCCTTTGTATGCAGAGACTATGTTCAGAATTGAAAAAATACATGTTCATATAAGTTAGGTGCGGAGGCCTGCTGGAACCATCCATGCTTTTAGTTAAGATGGTCCATCCATCCATCCATCCATCCATCCATCCATCCATCCATCCATCCATCCACTTCTGCTTATCCTGTTCAGGGTCGCGGGGGGGCTGGAGCCTATCCCAGCTGTCATAGGGCGAGAGGCAGGGTACACCCTGTACAGGTCGCCAGCCTGTCGCAGGGCCAACACAGAGAAACAACATCCACACTCATATTGACGCTCTCAGTCACACCTATGGGCAATTTAGAGTAGCCAATTAACCTAACCCCTAAGATGGTAAAAACCACAATTTCTTTTCTGAAGCATTTCTGGGTTAACAGCAGTAAAGCAAAAACAACACACTAACAAGCAAGACCCAAACTAAGCTATTCAGCTGACAGCAAAACAAATAATTCAAAAATAATAGTAAGTTAAAAACTGTCTACACACTGATTCTAAAATGTATGAATAGACTTATCTCCTAAAGACTAGAGCTGTTCCTCTGTGATACACATTTCTACTCAGAATGATGTGCTAATTAAAAACAGTCACACTCACAATAAGTGGTTTCATTGGTTCAGCTTCTGGTTCACAATCACAGCATTTCACCTTTTTTTTAAGAGCTGCAAAGAACATTTATATGTTCTCTTTCACTCACTGAATATGTGTGCACATTCCCTCCCTGAAGATTAGGATTTTGAATTGAAATCAAGAGGGGACACTTTAAATGAAGAAACAGATTTCGCATGTATTTCTAGAAGGAGACGAGATGAGAAAAGAAGGCCAAGCAAACACTGCAAAGCTGAGGCTTCTATTTTTAGTTATTTCCTTGGTGTCTCTTGCACCAGGTTTGGAGGATTAAAGTAGATCACATTAGAAGCAAACAAACGGTACAGTACAACAAAACCTACAGAAGTATTTCTACTACGATCACTTTCTTCATCGATAACTTTAGAGGGGGCTCTACAGGGCTCGATTAACATGTTGCTCCTCACTGCGTTTTGGGCATGGGTGGACCAGCGGAGCATCATAACCAGACCTGTTTTTTGATACCTTTCTGGGTCCTTTGGGAAGTTTATTTGGTGGGAGGGTATGTGTTCACATACACAGGGTTTGTTCCTTTTATTGTTGTTGTTTGTTTTGTGCCTTCCCCTACACTTCTGTGCACTTACGCCTGGTGGTTTACTTAGAGCCGGGATCCTTAAACTTTTCTATATTGTAGTAGGGTGTCTGATCTGTGGTTTGCCTCTTGGAAAGTTAGGGGTCTGAATAAACTTGTTAAACTGAAGCAGGTCGTGATTAGAATTAAACAGCTGAAGGCTGGTGTGGTCTTTCTTCAAGAAACTCCTTTAACTTTGGAGGATACAATCAGAGTTAGGAAGACATGGCCTGGTCGGGTTTCTTCAGCGTCGCCTAATTCACGCTCTCGCGGGGTAATAACGTTGATACATAATTCTGTGCCCTTTTGCCTGATAGAGGATGACGAGGACAGACAAGGCCAGTACCGTATTATTCAGTGTGAAATTCTTTCAGTGAAGCTGAATTTAGTTAACTTATATGGGCCCAATGATAATAATCCCTATTTTTTCAGACATCATTTTTTATTTATTTATTTTTAACTCTGGCTAAACTGCAGGGCAATTTTATTATAGGTGGGGACTTTAATTGTGTTCTCCAACCTGGACTGGATAAATCTACAGAGACGGATGCCTCCCATACTCAATCCAGACGAGAACTGCTACAATTTATTAGGGATTTCATTCTAGTTGACATATGGAGGAATGAGTTCCTTTTCTTTTCTTGTTATTCAAGCAGAAATGTGCCCTTTTCTAGAATTGATTATTATTTAGTTTCAGCCTCGTTGATACCTGTAATTTCACAATGTCAGTATAACAGTATAGTTACCTCAGCTACTTTTAAGATGAACTTGTCTTAAGCTTGTTCTAGACCATCTGAACGGTAAATGGACTAGTTCTTATATAGTTCTTTTCTACTCAGTCAGAGCACTCATACAACATGTTTTACATTCACACCCATTCACACAAGCACTTCCATGATTAATTAAGCTAAGTGCTTTAATTATCTAACATGTCAACGGTTGCGTCGGAGAGGGTTAAGAATCTTGCCCAAGGATACATTGGCATGCAGGAATCAAACCGCTGACCTTCCGATCATTAGGTGACCCGCTCTACCTACTGAGCTACAGCCACCCTGCTGAGCTATAGCCACCCTGTAGCTCAGTAGAATGGCATCTCCAACATTTTTGGCTTAAGGATCTGGAATTTATGAAATATATTGGGAATCAAATCGATTATTATTTTCAATATAATACTAATGAGACGTCAGCTAGTATACGTTGGGAGGCTTTTAAAGCTTATCTACGGCGCCAAATGATTACTTTTACTAACTCTAGACATAAAATTTGGAAGTTGGAGAGGTTGGAGATGGACAGTTTGGAAAAGAAAATAAAGGATACTGAATTAAGATATTTTGAGTTTCCATCACAAGCCTTATTTATTGAAATTAATGAACTTAGAGCCATATACAATGTTATATAATAAAATAAAGCAACTAAAAGCTTCTCGAGATTAAAACAATCCTATCTTAAGAAGAAAAAGCAAGTAAACTTTTAGCTTGGCATATTAAACAGGCAGAAGCAGATAGGACAATCAATGCAATTAAGGCTGAGGGTGGCTCTGAATCAAATGACCCATGGGATATTAATACATTTTTTTTAAAATCAAAATTTATATCAGTCAGATTATCCAGATGCATCTTTATCTAAGCAGAAAGAATTTTTGGATTCTCTAACTTTTGCACTTTTGCACTTTTGCAGGAGGGAGATTTGGATTCCCTGGAATCTGATTTAATTGTGGAGGAACCTTCTGCCGCTATAGCCAGCATGAAGGGGGGTAAGACTCCGGGACCGGATAAAATTCCTATTGAGATTTACAAAACTTTTAAGGATAAACTAATTTCTCCCATGTTTGAAATGTTTCGTGAGTTGTTGGTTAGAGGTTATCTTCCCTCTTCTTTGAATATGCAACAATTGTACTTCTATTGAAACCAGCGTCCTCCTGTGGTTCGTATAGGCCTATCTCACTTCTTAATAATGACCTTAAGATTCTGTGTAAGTTATTGGCAAAACAATTAGAAGTGTATCTTCCACGGATGGTGCATTCAGATCAAAATGGTTTTGTTCGGGGAAGACAAGGTTTTCACAACATTCGCAGGGTTCTTAATGTAATCTTCGAGAAGGCTGGATGTAAAGATACTGCCACTTAGTCATTAGATGCCGAAAAGGCTTTTGACAGCGTTGAATGGCGTTATTTGTTTGACGTGCTAGTACGATTTGGTATAAAAGGAAATATTTTGAGTTGGATTGAACTTCTTCACCCCAGAGCCACAGGTGGTAATTTTGACTAATGGCTTGATTTTTCAGCCCTTTTATCTACAGCGAGGAACAAGGCAAGGTCGTCCCTTGTCGCCACTTTTGTTCACATTGGCTACTGAACCATTGGCTCTGGCAATTTGGCAGAGTAAAGTTTTTAGAGGTATAGACACTGGGAATTTCCTACCCTATTGATCTACATTCCTACCCTCACCTATGGTCACAAGCTTTGGGTAGTGACCAAAAATAACAAGATCGTGAATACAAGCGGCAGAAATGCATTTCCTCTGAAGGGTGGCTGGCCTCTCTTTTAGAGATAAGGTGAGGAGTGCAGCCATTCAGGAGGGGCTCAGAGTAGAGCCGCTGCTCCTCCACATCGAGAGGGGCCAGTTGAGGTGGTTCAGGCATGACTAGGATGCTTCCTGGGTGCCTCTTGGGTGAGGTGTTCCGGGCATGTCCCACCGGGAGGAGGCCCCGTGGTAGACCCAGGACACGCTGGAGAGATTATATGTCTCGGCTGGCCTGCGAACGTCTTGGGGTCCCCCCGGATGTGCTGGTGGAGGTGGCTGGGGAGAGGGAAGCCTGGGTGTCTCTGCTTAGGCTGCTGCCCCCGCGACCCGGCCCCGGATAAGCAGAAGAGAATGGATGGATGTAAGACTGGTCGTTTTGTTCATTTTCAAACTATAAATGTGAACTTAAAGTTATTGCAATATAAATGGTTAAACCGGTTGTATATTACACCAGCTAGGCTGCACCGCTTTAATGTTAACATTCCTGATACCTGTTTGAAATGTAAGCTGTTGAAGGGCTCGCTGTTCCACTGTGTATGGGAATGCACCTTAATGTTAGCCTTCTGGAAGAAAATACTGGAAATTGGTAGTACCTCTTACTCCAAAATTGTGTTTACTGCATATATATCCAAAATACATTAACCCATATAAGAATATAGGAGCATTATTGAATATTTGTCTATTGGAGGCTAAACAGTGCATAGCAATAATGTGGAAAAATGAGAAACTTTGCACTGTTCAGTGGTTGAAATGAATGTGTCTGCGCCTGGCCTTGGAGAAGATAAGCTACACAATTAAAAATAAGTTAGATATCTTCTGGGAAATTTGGAATTTGTTTTATCGTTTCCTTGGAGATACTAATATCATAATTGATGGCTGGGAACATGATGATCAATTAAGTTGAGGGTGTTTTTTGGTGGGGTTTTTTTGTGGTTGTTCTGAGTTCTGGTTGTTAGGCTGTTAGGTTTGTTTCTTTTGCTTGTTTGCATTTTGGTGCTGTGTTGTTGTTGTTATGTTTGTATATAAGTACCATGTAAATTAATTAGCCTATTTACTTTCTGGCTGACAGTTTCTTGCACGTCTTCTATTTAAGATTAGAACTGCGGACTTATTCCACAGCTTCCAAGTTCTCCTCTGTGGAGAGATTGAACAGCTAAATAGCTTCTGAACAAATGATCAAAATCTATTTTCAGGGAGCGGCTCAAGCACATACTGAAGAGATGGAATAGTTGGTGAAGAAGTCAAATGCATGAAATATTTGTCATCTAAAACATGTGTGGCAACTCCACCAGCACCTCTCAGTGTTAGTATTTCTTGGTTTAGTTGGTTATCTTTTACACAAACAAAACAAGTGGTGCAGTGCACAACAGACCTCACCCCAGCACACGTTTTAGCTCATTTGAATGTCTGTCTCACAAACATGTCGCTCTCCCAATGTTGAATCACAGAGATAACACATATCTCCATAGATCCTATTGTTCATGCCCATAAACATCTGAACTAAAATAATGTTCATTTTATGGCAAGATGAGAAAACACAATTTATCAGGAAGGTAATAAAAGGAAAATTAAGAGATAGGATTGATAGAGTCAAATGTTGTGACATATATTCAGGTATGCAGATCTTATGCTGATCAAATGTTCCATGTCCATGGACAATAGTGATATGCTTCTCACTACAATAAATGAGGATGATGTGTCTTTTCACTGATATATGGCCAAAAAAATGCATTAACAGGAGTTTCCCACATGAAAGCCTGCAAATCCAGTATGTAAATCAGATTCAGAAAGGCCATCTACTAATTGGAAGTTCTGTGGTTTGATTCCAGTCTGCATTGCCAAAGTGTCCTTGGGTAAGTGAAGTGTTCGTTGGAGGGTGAATGTTAGATAGAAAGCACTTACGTGTAGAAATAAGTGGGTGAATGAGGCATGTTGTAAAAGAACCAGTCCACCTACCATTTCTTCAGTGACTGTACAGTTATTAATTTTTTTTGGCCACAGCAGCTTTTGTTGACAGTGTAGAGGCAGGAACTGAGTGAAAGACACACGGGCAAGCCGGCAACAGGCTGGGACTCAAACCCGTGCTGCAGGGCGGTGTATTTATGTGGTCACCTGCTCCACCACTGAGCCACCCGGGTGGCCTATTTTTTTTCATTTTAACATACTGTATTAACACTTTGGAATAGAAAAAGATCATTTGCACTTTCGTAACAGTGGCTACATTTCTTTATGATTGTATTGTGTGTGCATCGTTGTAAATATGATTGTGAATCCTTGTCAAAGTTGGTTACTAGTCCAGTTTATATAGTCTGCTTCCAACCATGTGGGGGTGAAGTCATTCAATGCAGCAAATAACCCTTTCTGTTTAAAGCAGAAAAAACTAGAGAATAAACTGAGTTAGCTCTGAAAATTGCTCCCTGTTTTATTTTTCTCCTTGGAAACATGGGCAGGTTTTAATGGGATAATTTTGTGAATTTACAGCGCTCAGTGGAGCACAGTCAGCAGTCTCTTTCTTTCTCACATCTATATGACAGCAATCATTCGAACGAGCCAATATTTATTTAATTACACTTTGAATCTTGGTATTTAAATGATAGATAGCATATACTGGCCTTCACCATCCACAGCAAAAATAATAATGAATTATACATGCGTGTGTGTCTGCTTGTAATAAATAGAAGAGGTAGAATCAAAAACATTCATTTAATAATTGCAAAGGTTAAAAAAGGGAATCCTGGCACCTCACCTGCTTATGAACGCACCCAAACCTGGCTTAGACAGGGTCATGTGATGTGGCGGTTTTGAGCCGCGCTTTGGAAGCTCAACACAGTGTCAAGCATCCCATCCCTAGTAGCTACTTTTTTGTTTTCCACACAGCATTTTGGATTTCATGGACATTGTAAATGATTTTTCATTCAATTGAAATTTAAAAAAAATAATAAATAAATGCTTATTACACATTTGGTCCCTGACAACATGCCACACTGTTCTGATTAGAAGTGCTGGGAAATGTAAACACATGGTATTCAGTTCAATTCAGTTTTATTTATATAGCATCAATTCACAACAACAGTTGCCTAAAGGTGCTTTATATTCTATGGTAAAGACCATACAACAATACAAGTTATTAAAATCATAACTGTAGTCTTCAATCAGAAATATTTGAACTATGTATGCACTTTATGAAAAGGAAAAGATGACAAACTGGTCAACAATAATTCTCAGCTGTGGTATTTAAATCATGACTAGAAAAACTAAACCAATGCAGAAGTGGAAGCTTTCACCAAAATTAATCCCCACAGACTCCCATTTTGTTTTTAATAACTCATCCATGTATTGTTCTGGAACTTGTATTGGTAAGGCTCAGTATTGTGGACGTGGCTGTCCTGACTGACTATTGTAGCTCTTATTAGCAGATATGTGTGTCTGTGTAGTTTATAAATGTCACCTACCACACAAACATGCTAGCATTAGCTGACAACCAATCACTCCAGCCTCTTGTCCAAATTTGATTTCTTGGCTAACAAGAGATCAAAGTCCTTCAAAATCCAAGTCCATAACCAAAGGGTGACGGCATAGTGACTACGTCTATCTTTTATATACACAATACATTAGCACTCAAGAAAAACCTTAAATTCACAAGCACAAAGAAACCATAAATAAATGCTATTTAAGGGGACATATTTCTGTGACTGCATTTGCTCAGTGGGATGTAGTGGGTTCATGAATTATTTGTTTCTGTTTATTCAGTTTTCTTGGTCCCACTACATAAAAGGGCAGGACCCTGGTGTGGCGTTACAAAACAATCTGAAGCTGCCAGATGGCAACAGTGGTACCCAGGAAGCTGAGGCCGGCTGCTTAGCTCTGTAGGGGCATGAGAACATTGCTGCATGTATGTGTTAATGTGGAGTCTGTGCAAAGGATTAACTGCAGCAGAATCCCTTGAAACCTTCACATGTGCAAGCAGACACACAACAAACTGCACATGCTCACATGCACAGATGGATTCTCTTTGAAATCCTGCTGCCAATCTGGCAAATGCTTCTGCCGCTGAGCGCACACACACACACACACACACACACACACACACACACACACACACACACACACACACACACACACACACACACACACACACACACACACATTCATTCATTTATTTCCACATTGACAATTAATCTTTATTATTTTAGTTTATTCTGTTCATGACTATCTCCCATGGACTGCAAATTATTTGTGACCTTTTTATTAACCCAATAGTGTGTTAATTTTGTTACTAAAGGAGAACCCAAATAGAGAAATTAGAGGCAGTTTGAACCAAAAAAATGATGAAAACACAAACACTTACAAACTATGAATGCTATAAACTATTGTTATTTCAACTGTAGCACATGATATAGCTCATGCTATGCTCAGGTTTGTATCCTTCAAAAATAACAGATATATTACAACAGAAAAAGGAAACAACATAGTACAGGAGGTAGCACAGCTGCAACAAGAAGGTTCCTGGTTTGAAGCTCCTGGTTTGCTGGGGCCTTTCTGTGGAGTTTTCTATGTCCAAAAGCATACATGTTAAGTTGACTAGTACTAAATTAGCCAAGGATGTGAGGTTGACAAAGTATATAGAATAGAGCACTGTATGAATTTATGGTTAAATGTGACTTGTTGTCTAGTATCTAGAATGGTCAGTAAAACTAGAAAAGCACTATATAAATGCCAGTCCAGTTCCAACCATACGAGGGAAACAGAAGCATGATGCTAACTTTGTAAGTACAGTGATTTATGAATGGGAACAACAGAACAAAGCACTGAATTGTACTTTCTGTGCTCACGACTCGAGTGACACTTGAATGATGTAAAGTTTGTCATTAGATGGTGACCCAAAGGACACTATCCCCACAGTCAAGCACTGAGGTAGAAACATTGTGTTTTGGGGCTGTTTTTCTGCTAAGTGTACAGAATAATTTCCCCACATTGAGGGGCCAATGGATGGGGCCATGTAACATAAAATCGTGGACCTCCTTCCCTCAGCCAGAACACTGGAGATGGGTCATTGATGGTTCTTCCAGCATGACAGTGACCAAAAATATACTGCCACAGCAGCAATGGAGTGGCTAAACAAGAAGCACATTAAGGTCACACAGTGGCCAGTCTGCAGACCTCAGTCCAATAGATAGCTTTAGCAAGATGGTTGTGCACAGGAACGCAGCAGCTCAAGGCTCCCTACTTCTGTGCGTTATTGTGTGTTTTTTGTCAATTTTAGTTGTGTACTCCCACACATATATATCCTACAGTTTTCAAGACCTGGTAGACATTGGACTCAAGTGCACTTTAACCAAAGTAACGAGTGCCTTTATGCAGATACATAACATTCCTCTGGAGATAGCCAGACCAGTGGGAGTTCTGTGGTTTGTTGTCGGCCCTGGCAGGCAACGGATGCAGAGGACTGCTAGCTCAGCTACGGAAACAACCGCACAAACCTCTGCTACCATCCTTGTGCCTTACAAATGCCAGATCCCTTGCAAACAAATTAGATGAGTTGCAGTTACTGATTTCCTATAACCACCTCATGTGTGGATGCCGTCTGTTGATTGTTATGGAATCCTGGCTACACCTGCTAATCCCGATGCTACAGAGGAGCTGGCTAGCTGGACCATTCATCGCCAGTACCAAAACAGGGGGGCAGAGGAGGAGGTCTATGTGTTTATGTGCATGAAGAGGCCATGTCTGTACAATGTAGACCATTCTACTGTATCTGCCCAGGGAGCTAACGATTGTCATTGTTACTATTGTTTACATTCCACCCGACGCAGATGTAATCTTAGTGCTAAGCCAGCTTCAGCTCACAATAAGCAGACACTGAACCCCAGGAAGGCTTCTGGACCTGACGACATCCTGGGAGCAGTGGTCAAAGCATGTGCAGACCAGCTGGCAGGGATCCTCACCATAACTCTTCAACCTGTCCCTGACACATGCCACAGTCATTAATTGTTTGAAGGCCTCCACCATCATTCCCATCCCAAAAGAAAACCATCATCAACAACCTCAGCGACTACAGACTACAGTCATAGGGTGAGAGGCAGGGTACACCCTGTACAGGTTGCCAGCCTGTTGCAGGGCTAACACAGAGAGACAGACGACATCCACACTCTCATTCACACCTATGGGCAATTTACAGTTTCCAGTTAACCTAATCCCAGTAAGTGCATATCGTTGGACTATGGGAGGAAACCCACGCAGACACGGGGGGAACATGCAAACTCCACACAGAGAGAGAGGGAGGGGCCTGGGCCAAGGTGGAATCGAACCCAGACCTTCCAGATGGTACAGTTTTTGTATTTACTTATATTTCATTGTATTTATTTTTACATTTCCTATATAATTGAGTCCACAGAGACTTGACTAAGTCTTGGGTGGAGCACCTAAAAGTTTGTGGTACTATGTACAATGACAATCTAGTCTAGAAAATCTGTGGAAGGAACTGCAACTTGAAGTTGCCAAGTGGCAGCCAAAAAACCTGAAGGATTAAGAGAGTTCCTGTGCCTTTAAAAAATGGTTTCTCCATCAAATACTAAGTCACGTGTTGCTTGGCATCAAATACTTATTTCACTTAATGGCATGCAAAACAATTTAGAACTTTTATGCAATGTGTGTCTCTGGATTTTTGGTTGATATTCTGTCTTCCTCCATTAAAATGAAACTACTATAAAAATTAGAAACTGTTCTTTAAGTGAACAAACATACAGATTCGGCAGGGAGCCACTGTACATTACAATGCACCAACTGTGCATGCACCTCAAGTGGTGTATAAGAATAATTATAAGACTGACTGCCCACAACAGTCAAGGCATAAATTCCAGCAATGGTGCAGAACTTACCGCCAAATGGACATACTTGGTGGGATGGTTTATGAGACTATTATTTCCCTTCCTGAACTACAGTGCTAACAGGCTCCATTTAAAGGTAGCTTTGCTTTGCACAACTCCATTGTATTATAAAACATACAAGAATAGGTAAATCAGTATCATTAGGAAATATAAAACTGAGTATTATAATAAGATATTTAATGATAATAAGGACAATATTAAAGGAACATGGAATATATTAAGTAGTATTATTAGAAATAAACCAACCAAAGCTAATCATCCTGATTATTTTATAGAGAATAATATGCCAATTACAAATAGGAATGTTGTGGTTAATAGATTTAATGATTTCTTTGTTAAGGTGGGTCCAAGACTGGCCAAGGAAATAAAAAATATACCATCAGAGCAGAACAGTGTAAGTGAGTTTTGTGGACTTAACAATTCAAATTCATTATTTTTAAAACCGGTAGAAGAAAGAGAGATTATTGAAATGGTAAATAAATGTAAAAATAAACTTTCAACAGACTGTGATGATATTGATATAACGGTAGTAAAAAAAGGTAATTGATGGTAATTGTGTCCCCTTTAACATATCTGTGTAATTTATCATTTAGAACAGGTACATTCCCTGAGAGAATGAAAATTGCTAAAGTTATTCCTTTACACAAAGCCGGTGATATTCATGATTTTACTAACTATAGGCCAGTCTCTTTACTTTCACAGTTCTCTAAGATAGTGGAGAAATTGTTTGTGGCAAGGCTGGACAACTTCATTGAAAAGAGCAATGTTTTAATGGAAAGTCAATATGGTTTTAGGTCAGCCAGGTCAACATCATTGGCAATGATAGAGTTAGTGGAACATATAACGGGATATATACAAAACAGAAAATATGCAGTGGGGATAGTCATTGACTTAAAAAAGGCCTTTGATACCATTGATCGTAAAATATTAATATATAAAATGGAAAGATATGGAGTGAGAGGGGTAGCAAATAACTGGTTGAAAAGTTATCTTGATAATAGACAGCAGTATGTACAAATTGTTCAGTCCAAATCTTCATGTTTGAATATTACATGTAGTGTTCCACAAGGCTCAGTATTGGGTCCCAAGTTGTTTATTATGTATATTAATGATATATGTAGAGTGACTAATGTTTTGAATTTTGTTATATTTGCTGATGATACAACTATTTTTTGTTCTGGGGATGATTTGAAACAGCTTTTGGAGGATGTTGGAAAAGAAATTGATAAACTTAAATATTGGTTTGATAGAAAAAAATTATCTTTAAATTTAACTAAGACAAAATTTATGTTGTTTGGAAATAAAGAAATTAATACAATGGTAAAGTTAGAAATTAATAATGTAAGGACTGAACAAGTTTTTCAACATAAGTTTCTAGGAGTAATTTTGGATCATAAGTTATGTTGGAAACCCCATATCAAACATGTGTTTAATAAGATGGCAAAAATTATAGGGATATTAGGGAAAACTAGGCATATCTTGAATATTAAAACTTTGCATACTCTCTACTGTACAATGTTATTACCATATTTAGAGTATTGTGTTGAAGTTTGGGGTAACACATATAAGAGCTCTCTACAAAAAATATGTATTATGCAAAAAAGAGCACTAAGAATGATATATAATGTTTGGTATCGGGAACATACAAATCCACTATTCTTTAAATCAAAACTTATGAAATTTATGGATTTAGTAAAATTTGAAACTGCTCAGGTGATGTTTAAAGCAAAAAACAATATGCTTTCAAAGAATATTCAAAATTTCTTTAAAAATAGAGAGGGAAGGTTTGATCTGAGAGGGAAATGTAACTTTGTTCAACCATGTGTTCGCTCCAATCTTAAAAGTACGTGTGTATCAGTTTGTGGAGTGTGTTTGTGGAATGGTTTAGATGATGAAATTAAGCTAAGTACAAATATTGCACAATTCAAGAAAAAATATAAGGAGCATATAAATAATGTGTATAAATACAAATGAGATATGTTTTGTTATTATTGAATTGTAGATTCATTTACATTAAAATGATCTATAGAGGATTGGGTAGATTGTATCTTTATGTACTTTGGCGTGGTAGGTGTGTGTAGCCATGCATTCTTGTGTCATGTGAATAGATATGTTTGGTTAATATTATAATCCAGTTTAATTATGAACTTGTAAAATGCAATGGGGACAGGACTCGATAAGCTATTGCTTCTTCCTGCTCCCTTTTCGAACACCTTGAGATTGTAAAAAAAAAAGAAAATACATTGCTGGTTATTTCATTTATTGTTGTTTGATTTGCAGGTAAATGTATGTACATATGCATATATAGATATATGTATGTTTTATTTTCCTATACGTTTATTTTCTTTGTTTTTAATTTTGATTGTTCGAAATAAACTAAATAAAAAAATAAATAAAAAAAAA
Organism: Archocentrus centrarchus; assembly: GCF_007364275.1. Classification (NCBI taxonomy): domain Eukaryota; kingdom Metazoa; phylum Chordata; class Actinopteri; order Cichliformes; family Cichlidae; genus Archocentrus; species Archocentrus centrarchus. The sequence continues at coordinate 35,829,634 of NC_044352.1, read as the reverse complement.
AAAATTTCAGGGGCCATGTGTGCCAATATGCCTGATATCCTTGCTGTCTCATTAGGTAAGGTGCTGTACTATCATCCTTGCAGTCTAAATCCTAAAAATTGTCTAAAAGCCTACAGATGTCTATGGGAATTATAAACCTCATCAAAAGACCCAAGCATCTCATACTGGCGTCATAGCAAGATCAAATACTGAAATTTAAGATATCTTACGAATCATTGGGCAAAAAAAAAAAAATCCACCATAACTTTTCATCTCTCTTTTTTCTTAACTGTTTATCCAATTCATGGTCATGGTGCTGAAACCTAACCCAGCTGTCATAAGGTGAGAGGTGCGGCAAACCCTAGATAGATTGCCCAGTCTATCACAGGGCTCAGTAATCTTTCATATTGTAATTTTATTGGGCTAAGATCATCCTAGATTTGTACACTCTCTTTTGGCTCTGCTTTCATTCTGTTCATTTTGTTTGTTTCTGTGGGTGGTCTTTTGTCCTTGGGTCCTCTATCAGAGACCTGGGAGCTTGAGGGTCTTGTGCAGTATCTTAGCTGTTCCCAGGACTGCAGTCTTTTAGACAGAGATCTCAGATGTAATTCCTGAACTCCATTTGAGCCACTCTCCCAGTTTGAAGGTCACGTCCCCGTGTGTTATGATTACCACAGGGACCACTATTCACCTTCCACATCTTCTCTAGCTCTTCCCTCATGCCCTTGGTATTTATCAAGCTTTCCGTGATCTTTCTTCTTGATGTTGCTATCACTTGGTATTGCAACGTCTATCACTAGGGCCCTCTTCCTTTGTTTGTCTAACACTGCTATGTCCGGTTGGTTAGCCATCACAAGTTTGTCTGTCTGTATCTGCCATGGATCGGCTTTGTGGCAGGCAGGAAGAGGACCCCAACGCAGGATACACAAGACGGAAGGTAAAATAACAACTCAGCTTTTATTTTAGCGAGGGCAGAACAGAAGACAGGGTTGGACCAAACCAGCGGCAGATTCAGGACAACAGAAAATAACTTCTGAAAGCCCAGGTGAAAACAGGATACACACAGCAGGGGAACAAAGACGACGACAACAACGCAACAACAGGCACCGAAAACACGGGACTTAAATACACAGGAGGACTAATGAGGGGAGTGGGAACAGCTGGGGACACAGGTGATGCTAATTACTATGACAAGACCAGGGGAAGCAAAACTGAACACAACAGATAGGGACCGGATGACTATCAAAATAAAACAGGAAGACAGAGGGGGGAAACAAAGACTTGACACCGGGACTTGACACCGGGAAAGAATCAGAATCAGAATCAGAATCAGAATCAGAATCTTTATTGTCATTGTACACAGAAGTTGCACAACGAAATTTAAAATGCATTCCTTTCTAGGTGCCTCAGACAATAAATAATAAAATAATAAAAATATGAGTGATAAAAATGATTACTAAAATACAGTGCACAATAGTAAATTAACAGACGAATCTAGCCCCAATACACACCAACGCACGCACACAGTCAGCACTACCACCCCACATCACTGTCCAAACCAAACAGAGTTCAGTTCAATGATGGCCCTGGCATAAAAGCTGTTCCTCAGTCTGTTTGTTCTGGCCTTCATTGTCCTGAAACGTCTGCCTGATGGCAGTAGCTGAAACAAGGAGTGTCCAGGGTGTGAGGGGTCCTGGAGGATGTTCTGTGCCCTCCTCTGGCAGCGGGCATTGAACAGTTCCTGGAGGGAGGGCAGGGGACAGCCTATGATCTTTTGAGCCGTGTTGATGATTCGCTGGAGTGTTTTCCTGTCTGCTGCTGTGCAGCTGTTGAACCACACGCACAGACAGTAGGTCAGGATGCTCTCTACAGAGCAACGGTAGAAGGACACCAGCAGATTCTGGGTCAGATAGTTGCTCCTAAGAACCCTCAGGAAATGCAGTCTCTGTTGGGCCTTCCTGACAATGCTAGTCGTATTGATACTCCAGGTCAAATCATCCTGCAGATGTACTCCCAGGAACCTAAAATCTGAAACCAGCTCCACTTCATCCCCCTCGATGAACAGAGGTTGAATGACATGTGTTGTCCTCCTAAAGTCTACTACCATCTCCTTTGTCTTAGTGGTGTTCAGGATCAAGTTATTCTCACTGCACCACCTTGACAGCCGCTGCACCTCGTCCCAGTATGCTGACTCATCCCCGCCTGATATGAGCCCCACCACAGTGGTGTCATCCGCAAACTTAATGATGCAGTTACTGGCATGTATGGAGGTGCAGTCATGTGTGTAGAGGGTGAAGAGTAGGGGACTCAGCACACAGCCCTGTGGAGAGCCGGTGCTGAGGCTGATGGCTGAAGAGAGGTGGGGACCTCTGGGAACGGTCTGTCAGGAAGTCCTTGATCCAAAGACAGGTGGAGCGTGGTATCCCCAGATCTGACAGTTTAGTCACCAGTCTGCCAGGAAGGATGGTGTTAAACGCCGAGCTGAAGTCCACAAAGAGCAGCCGAGCGTAGTTCCCCCCCTGCTCCAGGTGAGAGAAGGCAGAGTGGAGGGCCGTGGCAATGGCGTCCTCTGTGGACCGGTTGGCTCTGTAGGCAAACTGGTGGGGGTCTAGTCTGGGGGAGAGACTGGAGATGACGTGAGCCCGGACAAGCTTTTCAAAGCACTTCATAACAATTGGTGTGAGTGCTACTGGCCTGTAGTCATTCAAACCTCTGATAGTTTGAAAGCATAAGGAACTAGAAAGCAAAACATAACCAAACCCCGCAATCAAAACCAAAAACAGAACAGACAAAATTAAGCCAACAAAAATACGGGGTCCAGTGCAGAGCCTGGACCCAGGGTCTTGCCTTGTGTGGTAGACCCCAGCTTCTATCAATCTTTTGCTCAGAGCTTGTTCCTGTGCTGCCATGATTAGTGCCTCTGTGCTGTCTGTCAGTCCAGCTTTGTCCAGCCATTGGTAGGATTTTTCGATGTCTATCTGTTTGTGGTACATGCTGTGCAGAGGTTTGTCCTTCCATGATGGTTCCTGTGTTCTTTTTACAGTGAACACACATTGAAAAACTGAAAAACTGCCAACTGGCACTTGTGCTTAGTGACCCAGGATATAATGTGACATTTTCACTATGGCAAAATGCAGTAAACAGACTCATACAAAGATACACACATGAATGCACACAAAATGGGTTACATTAAAGTTCAACCAATATGGGTTTTTGAATGTCAATGTCAAAAAATTTTAGCTCAAACTGCTGATGGCTGATATTTTGAGCCACAATTCATTATTTTAAACATTTCGTGTTCTACTGTATATAAAATAGAACATTGTTCCACATTTACTTATAATCAGTATAATCTTATAACTTATAATCAGTTCAAATTAAAGGTTTCCTATAAACAACCAGGGTAACTCTGATTAATGTTCCAGTGAATATGTGATTAGAATAATGGCTTGTATTGATTGTATCCAAGGTACACATCAATGGCTAGATCACTTTCCTGACCACCAGCGTAATATTATGTTGGTCCCCCATTTGCTGCCAAAACAGCCCTGAACCACTGAGGCATGGTTTCCACCAGTACACTGAAGGCATGCTGTGGTATCTGGAACCAAGGTGTTAGCAACAGATCCTTTATATCCTGTAAGTTGCAAGGTTGGGCCTCAATGGATTGGACTTGTTTGTCTAGCACATCCCACAGATGCTCAGTTGGATTGAAATTTGGTAAATCTGGAGGCCAAGTCAACACTTCAAACTCGTTGTGTGCTATTCAAACCATTCCTGACCCATTTTTGCTTTGTGGCATGCTAACACTGAAAAAAGGCCAATGTCATCAGGGAATACAGTTTCCTGTATTGTGAATCCTTGTGGATTGTATTCCCCAGGCAAGAGACACACACACCTCACTATCCATATTTCTCTTTCTCCTTCCATGATGGTTCCTGTTCTTTCTCCTATTCTTTCTCGGGTTTCTGCTGCCTGAGGTAATCACAAAGCACGTGATCCTTTGTAGCCATCTTCCTGATGTATTCATGGATCTTTGTTGTTTCATTAAGGAAAGTTGTTCTTATTCTCACTAGTCCTCGTCCTCCTTCCTTCTGCTTAGCATACAGTCTCAGGGTGCTGGATTTGGGGTGAAACCCTCTGAGCTTTCTTATCTTGATATCAGTGGCTTCTATCTCCTCTTTTGCCCAGCTTATTATCCCATCAGGGTATCTGATGACTGGCAAGGAGTAGGTGTTGATTGCCTGAATTTTGTTCTTCCCATTCAGCTGACTCTTCAGAACTTGCCTTACTCTCTGGAGGTACTTGGTAGTTGCAGCTGTCCTAGTGGCCTCCGCATAGTTCCCATTTTACCTGTGGGATTCCAAGGTACTTGGACAGACAATGTCTGCAATGTTACCTTCTAGTAGTGTAATCCCGTCAGTTCTGACTACCTTCCCTCTCTTTGTTACCATCTGACTACACTTCTCCAGTCTGCATGACATTCCAAAGCCATTGCTGTAGCTCGTAGTGGTGTGGATCAGGGAATCAATATCTCATTCACTCCTGGCTTACAGCTTAATGCCATCCCCGTACAGGAGGTGGCTAATGTTTGTTCCATTCTGTAGTCGGTATCCGTAGCCAGTCTTGTCAATGATCTGGCCGAGGGAATTCAGGTCTATGTAGAACAGCAGTGGGGACAGAGCATCTCTTGGTAGATCCCACACTTGATGTTGACATGTGCGATGGGCTTGAAGTTGGCCTCTAGTGTTGTTCTCCACATTCCCATTGAGTTCTTGATGAGGGCTCTTAAGGTCCTGTTGATCTTATACAGTTCTAGGCATTCCAGGATCCATGTGTGTGGCATCGAGTCATAGGCTTTCTTGTAGTCAATCCAGGCGGCGCACAATTTGGTCAGTCTGGTCTTACAGTCTCGAGTGACTGCTCTACCATTAGCTGGTGTTTTGCTCCTCTGGTCTCTCTGCCAGTTCCTTTCTGGGCCCCGCTCGTGTATTGAGCCACGTGTCTGCTCATCTTAGCTACTATGATGCCTGACAGGAGTTTCCATGTTGTACTGAGGCAGGTTATGGACTGGTGATTGGGTGGGACCGGTCCCTTCTGGGGGTCCTTGGGGATCAGCCGGCCGTCAGTCAGCCATTCTGGGTGTGTCTCAGCCTCTAGCAGCTGGTTCATTTGTGCTGCCGGATGCTGTGCAGTTAGCTTCTTTAGCCAGTAGGTGTGAATCATGTCAGGACCTGGTGCTGTCCAGCTCTTCATATTTGAGACTCTTTCTTGGATGTCTGCCACTGTGATGGTTACTGGATCCTGTTCAGGGAGGTTGCTGTGGTCTGCTCTTAGAGCCACTATCCACTGAGCATTGGTGTTGTGTGTTGCATCCTTCTCCCATATGCTCTTCCAGTATTGCTCCGTCTCGAGCCTTGGTGGTGGTGCTGTTCTCATATTGTTCCCCTGCCACTGATAGAACAGTGGATGGATGGTTCACTGGAGAACATCTGGTTTATTCTCCAGGCTTCTATCTCTCTGGTATACATACCTCTTCAGACAGTTATCCAAGGCTGTGAGTCTTTGCTTGGCAGTCTCTAAGGCCTCAGGTATGGACAACCTGCATTCTTCATCACACCTTTCTGCATCTCTCTCTCTCTCTGGCTCTGTTTACAGGACATTTCCAGTGGACACTGTGTCGTTTTGATGGGTTTTGGAGTGAAAACGATACTTTTTGGAAACGTCCTCCAGAGTGGAGCGTTTCTGAAGTGCTCTTGCCTCCATCACCATGTAAACGGATGAAAATGAAGCGTTTTTTTAAATGGGGGCACTCACACATGCAAACTATGGTTGCGACGCCACAGTTTTCTGTGCTAATAGATGAACAACAATTGCAATGGTGGATTCATGAGTGCTTCTTGTGCTGCTGAGTCTTTTGAACTTAACTTAAACTTTAACTTAATATCTGCGTACCCCAAATGGCACAATTCCCAGTCAATATTTTCCTGTGTTTTTGCAGTTTTATAATTTAGTGTTGTGTGCAGCAGCGATCCAACCTCGTTGTCAGTCCACAGAAAGGTTCTCACATTGGCCATTTTGTAAATAATGTAACAAATCTTTGTTGCACATCCCACTGAGTCCCTCCACGCATGTGTGTCTTGCATAAACAAGCTTTGTAAAAAGAAAAAACAACACCAACTTGTGGCCTGGCAATGGGAACTACATCGTTTTCACTGTTTCTAGTGTAAACAGAGATGGTTTCTGAAACGCCTCTGTGTAAATGGGAGGACGAAACACATCAAAAAGACACCGTTTCCACTGGAAACATCGTGTAATCAGGGCCCCTGTCTCACTCTCTGGTCTATTTGGTGATATCTGTCATTACTGGTCAGATTTTTTAGAATTTTTTCTTTTTTGTTGATTTTCTATTCATTGTGCTTCAGTTGTGTTCTTCACTGAGTGAAACACACACATGCACTGACACTGACACTGTACTCTGTGCCACCAACAGTCAAACATACAGACAAACATACATATGGACAAAAATACTGGGCTAACTACACATTACACTGACAGGAGCTATGGAAACCCATGCCATCAAGGTCCCATGCACATTTTTTGGGGCAGCACGGTGGCACTGTGGTTAGCGCTGCTGCCTCACAGTTAGAATACCATCTGGTCCAAGTCCACCTGGGCCCAGGCCCCTCCCTCCCTCTGTGTGGAGTTTGCATGTTCTCCCCGTGTCTGCGTGGGTTTCCTCCCACAGTCCAAAGACATGCACTTACTGGGGTTAGGTTAATTGGAAACTCTAAATTGTCCATATGTGTGAGTGTGGATGTCTCTCTGTGTTGGCCCTGTGACAGGCTGGTGACCTGTACAGGTGTACCCTGCCTCTTGCTCTGTGTCAGCTGGGATAGGCTCCAGCCCCCCCATGACCCTGAACAGGATAAGTGGAAGTGAATGGATGGATGGATGGATGGATGTTAATACCAAAGAAGGTTTGGAACATTTAGGCACAATGTGCCTCAGCACTCAATGGCGTCACTCTGTGACCTATGTGGTAAGCCACATAAATTCAGCCACAGTGGCTGAATTGTGGTTCTTAATATAATCTTTTTTTTCTTGTGTACTTCAGTACCTTCATGGGCTCACTTTATCCCTTTATACAGCTCTGCACATTATCCTTGTTCATGGAAATTGGTACTAGTACACTTCTTCTCTATTCCTCAGGCATCTTCTTACACACAGGATTGTTTTAAACAATCTGGTTAAAAAGTCCACTGCTCTCTCTTAGACATCTCTGTACCGTGATAGATATGTGATCGGGACCAGCCACCTTTCCACTGTGTCCACTCTTCCCCCTTACTTATTCTCTTCACTTTCTGATTCACTAGTGTTCCTCTATCCATCCTCCACTCATCATTTTCTACATTCATCTGCTCTTCAAAGTACTCCTTCCATCCTCTGAACACACTCTCTCTTCATTCATTAGTACATTTCCATCTCTATCCTTAATTACCCTAACCTGCTGGACAGCATTTCAGGCTCAATTGCTCTGTCCAGCCAATCAATAAAAGTCCTTTTCTTCTTCCTTAGAGTCCAGCCTTACATACACCTCATTATAAGCCTTTTTTTTTTTGTCTTTGCCACACACCTAGCCTGTCAGTACAGTTTTCCTTCTCCCTGACTATTCCACCTTTTATTTGTTAACCTCTTCCTTTGAATACTTTCCTGTCATGGGTGGAGGTGGGGGTGGGGGTGGACATGCAACGAGCTAGTGTACTCCTAGTGCTGACCCTAAGCCTGGATAAATCAGGGTTGTGTCAGGAAGGGAATCCAGATTAAAGTCAATCATGAGGATCATAAAGAATGAAACAATACAAATGCAAAGTTGTAAATGATCATGACCTATTAAAGCTTTAGTTCATGGTTTTGCAAAGAAAAAACTTTAGGTGTTAATTTCAAAGCCATACAAAGTAGTGGACCAGGTCAGATCAGGGTCAGTATCAAATGTGTAGCTTTCCTATTGGATGTGAGCATGGAAGCTCAGGCAGAAGCTGACCCACTCCAGCATGGAGATGGGGTGTAGGCATTAGAGCTCCACTGCATGGCTTTGTGAAATGCTGAGTATAGTGCTTGGCAGTGCACCTAAGACTACACTGCTTCTGTGAGCCAAGGTGAGCTAACACCAACGAGTTGTTCTATGGTTACTTGGGCTCGGGGGAATGCTGAGGCAGGAGGGAAGAGAAAAGGGGAAGGCGGAGTTTACAAGCACTAATGGGGAGCTGTCAAAGATATATGATTTCATTTTGCTTGCATTTTGTTTAATTTTACCATCTCTTCTCCCTTCTCTGTTTCTGTTCTCCTCCTCACTCAGGTTCCAGTATGAAAGTTGTAACTGACAAATATTGTACTTCACCTGGAGCTTCTTAGCATATCGCCTCCCAGGTGACCACCTCTGAAACTGGACTGAGCTGGTGATATCTTTGAAAGTGACTGATAGTTAACAGCTTGAACCTCACACAGAGGGAAACATCCAATTTTACTGTCACATTCAATTTAAGTCTCTAAGCTTTAGTGCCATTAACATAGAAAGCAAGGAATATGAGCATGTGCAGAGAGTGACAAAGTCATGAAGGTGATCTGTTTCAACCAAATCAAGACAAACATAATACAGCTAAAGTCAAAGTTACATGCTGCGTATTTTTTCATGAGTTGGGAGGTTGAATGCAAGTAGAAACTACTCTCCTGTTACACCTCCTTCTCTGTAACCCCTCATGGGCATGAGGAGCTCCTCATCCTGAGCTGGATTACTTCTTCAGTGCTGGTGCATGCAAAGAAAGTCTGAATTTGGGACTGTTTGCTTAGCTTACCTTGCTCTGGGCTCAAGCTGCGAATATTGCTGGATTCGTCCATTGATGTATTCCCAAAAGAGTCCGAGCTCCATGTGTTGCTAAAACAGGGACAGAGGGGCTGGCTTCATCCTAACTACCATCTGGAGGGTGGCTACTGTCACAGGCATGCTTCCCCCCATGGGTGTCATCATCTGAGGTGTGACAGAAAAGGCTTTGGTGGAAACTTACTTGTTCTCCCCTCTTTCTAGTCTATCTTTATTGTACAGTGTTTCCTCTCTGCTCGCTTTCTATCTTCATGAAGGCTCATCCTCTCTGTCGCCATATAGTAATGTGGTGAGTAGCAGCAAAGACAATAGGGTGGTCTTGCACACTACTTCTCCTTTTTCTCGCTGTACTATACAGACTGGAAGGATGGGGGGGAGGTGTTGCCTGGAGAGCTTTGGGAGCGTGCTCAGTGCAGTCAACCACTCACAGCTCTTGTATGAGAGGCTGAATCACTTGGTTCAGTGCTGATTACCTGGGAGAGCATGTGCTATTAGATAGAGGAGGGAGGGAGCAGTGGGGAGAAGATAAGGGAGAGAAACAAGGGGTGGGAAACTCAGTGAGGAGGAGGAGGAGCAGGAGGCGAGAGCAGAGAGAGAGCGAATGGACCGAGCTACATCTGCTGAGATAAAGGAGGCGAGAGTGAAGGAAAAGAGAGAGATATGAAAGGCGTGAATGAGGCAAGGTGGCTGTGATTTGCAAGTAGCAAAGAGGAGCAGCATGAGGTTCACATGTTTTATTCAACAGGGAGGTGCTGACAGAGGCGACCAGCCAGACAGGGATACGTTTGTCCCAGCAGTGAGCAAAGACAGGAAGTAACAGATGGAGGGATATAAGAGAAAGAAGAACGAATAAGGTGAACTTCCCTTCTGTGGTTTAGCTCCGAGGCTCCCCTCAAGCCCTAATAGAAAGAAGGTGTGTAAAATGCAATAGACTCTGAAGAAAGTCTGCCAGTAAAGTACATTAAATTACATCACCTGAAATGTCAAGCTCCTATTGGTCTGAATTCAATAAAGAGCAAAGCATTGTGTTTATTTTGATTTTATTTCATTAAATTAGAGAAACAGATTGTGCATTAAGTTCCCCTGTGTGTTCTCTAAAGGTGGAGCTGGACTCAGCAATTGGTTAGTCCATAATGACTGTTAGTAGACAGTTTAGCAGCATTGAAAAAGATAAATACCAACACTTCTGAAGTTATATGGCTCTTTGCTGTTTCAGCTGTTTCAGTTTCAGCCTTTCTTGTCTCTTGCAATTCTTGAACTGCTTCTAAAATGCCATACCAGTTAACTGAGGTTTTAAAATCCACCCATACCCAACAAGCTGTGTCACAATGGCTTATTTGGAAACACACCGACCCTTTCTCTTCTTAAAAGATCACACTATCAGCAGCTTCGGGCTAAATCCTCTGGAACTTGTCTCTATTGAATTAAATTGGCTGAACTACATATTAGTGTAATGTTGCTATATATTAGCAACATTACACATAGGTGATACTTAATTAAATGGAGATGTAATAAGAGGACTAAAAATGTCAAAGCTAATTTATGAATGCACCTTGTAATATTTATGCATGTTGCTGGAAAGGAATAGGAAGAGTCATGCTTTGTCACCATGAAATACAGAATGCAATTTGCTATATTTTCAGCAAATTTCAACTACTGCATGAATAATACACAGTGAATTGTCTCACCACATGCATGTTTAATGAGGGTAGAACAACACAACTCTGCTCTTCTCTGCATGGCATTTCAAGCTTTGTGCTACTCTTCAGCCTCCATAAAATCATATTCTGAACCTCTGGAATTGCACCCAAACCACAGTTCACACTTCAACCAGAGGTCAACCCTCATTTACTTCCCTGTGTCTTCTTTACACAGTGGTGTGCTTTGGCATGTTACAGTAGCAGTCCACTAACTCACAGTACAGTATAGAGCTTGGGATCATGACATCACCAACAAAAGGCATTATGGAACCGTTGTTTATGCAAGTCCGAGTTGATAATGGAATATATGGAGATAGATGTTGCTGTGGAAATTAGAAACTCATCATAATGGTGAGCTGTGGTGAGTGTGCATGTGACTGTAATGGAAGCCCTTTATGGGATGGAGTAAGATTTTGTACTATGGTACTATGAGGTCTTTAAGATAAGATAGGGCTTGATTATTCCAGACCTTGTATGTGAGCATTTTAAATTCAATTCTGGATTTTCCAGGGAGCTGATAAAGAGAAGCTAATATGGAAGGAATCTGCTCTCTCTCTCTAGTCCCTGTCGGTACTCTAGCTGCAGCATTCTGGATCAAATGAAGGCTTTCAGATAGCTTTTAGAACAACCTGACAGACACATGTTTCTAAGATTCTTAGGGTCAAGTGTAATAACCTCAGTTGTATTTGATTTTAGGGATTTGCAATGAAATACCTTAACAAACAGACAAAAAAGCCTGTCACAGCTGAATGACTTTTATTTTTAAGATTCAAAATACAACTTAGTGCAACTACAAAATAGATCATCATGCAAGTATTAAATATTAAGTAAAATAAACTATACCCTCCTGAGACCCTGCGTCCACATATGGGGACATTACATTTTGGCTTTGCTGCACCTTATACTTCATTCTGCTCAATAGTGTTTTATACTTTGTTAAGTCAAAGTTAAGTTTTGTGTTATGTTATAAAATAATACCACTGTCCACATCTGAGGACATTTTTTTTCCACAAAAGTATGTAACAACCATGTAACAAAATATAACTTCATGTTCAAAGAGGAAGCTTAGTTTATACATTTCTGGTCCATCTAATCACAAATATCTAGAAGAAATTAAAAATGCATTGCAAACAGGAGCTCGGGTCTCAGGAGGTTAAACTACATTTTTGCAGAGTAAGAAATGCCAAAAAAACCCAGGTTGTCTGCATCATGGCTCAGCGATGAGAGTGCCTGACTGTGTCCCAACTGCAGGAATGCGAGCTTGAAGCCATTTATAATTCTTAACTTGTCTGATGTGTAGGTGCCCACCAATAATGGTTTTTCAGTCAAAAGCTGACACAGCTATACACTGGCAAGACAATGTGAGCATGGCGATGAGTATAATCGTCTTTTTGATGTTTAATGGTCTTGATGTGATTGTGTTGGTAGTGGAGGTTTGGGGATTATAGCTCTAAAGGATCTTAAGGGCTGCACACAACCGTGTATAGTAAGTGGGACACAGTGAATATGCAAAATATGTGTTTGGGGACAGAAGCAAGTATGCAAGTATGTGTTCTATCAGCATTAATATGGCTGAAATGTGCACAGAAATACAGTATAAGATTAATGTTAAATGTTTCCACTACAGGTAAATGATGGTAATTGATGGTAATTGTGTCCCCTTTAACATATCTGCGTGATCTATCATTCAGAACAGATATATTCTCTGAGAGAATGAAAATAGCTTAAAGTTATTCCTTTACACAAAGCTGGTAATATTTATGATTTTACTAACTATAGGCCAGTCTCTTTACTTTCACAGTTCTCTAAGATAATGGAGAAATTGTTTGTGGCAAGGCTGGACAATTTCAATGAAAAAAGCAATATTTTAATAGAAAGTCAATATGGTTTTAGATCAGCCAGGTCAACATCATTGGCAATGATAGCGTTAGAGGAACATATAACGAATATATATACAAAACAGAAAATATGCAGTGGGGATATTCATTGACTTGAAAAAGGCCTTTGATAACATAGATCATAAAATATTAATATATAAAATGGAAAGATATGGAGTGAGAGGGGTAGCAAATAACTGGTTGAAAAGTTATCTTGATAATAGACAGCAGTATGTACAAATTGTCCAATCCAAATCTTCATGTTTGAATATTACCTGTGGTGTTCCACAAGGCTCAGTGTTGGGTCCCAAATTGTTTATTATGTATATTAATGATACATGTTTTGAATTTTGTTATATTTGCAGATGATACAACTATTTTTTGTTCTGGGGATGATTTGAAACAGCTTTTGGAGGATGTTGGCAAAGAAATTGATAAACTTAAATATTGGTTTGATAGAAAAAAATTATCTTTAAATTTAACTAAGACAAAATTTATGTTGTTTGGAAGTAAAGAAATTAACACAACTATAAAGTCGGAAATTAATAAAATACGGATTGAACAAGTTTTTCAACATATGTTTCTAGGAGTAATTTTGGATCACAACTTATGCTGGAAACCCCATATCAAACACGTGTGTAATAAGATGTTAAAAATGATAGGGATATTAGGAAAAACAAGGCATATCTAGAAACTTTGCACACTCTTTACTGTACAATGATATTGCCATATTTAGAGTATTGTGTTGAAGTTTGGGGTAACACATATAAAAGTTCTCTACAAAAAATATGTATAATGCAAAAAACAGCACTAAGAATATATATAATGTTTGGTATTGGGAACATACAAATCAACTTTTCTTTAAATCAAAACTGATGAAATAATATTTAAAACTGCTCAGGTGATGTTTAAAGCAAAAAAAAAACAAACAGTATGCTTTCAAAGAATATTCAGAATTTCTTTAAGAATAGAGGGGAGGTTTGATCTCAGAGGGAAACATAACTTCCCAGCTAGCAATGAACGTTCAGACAACATTCACTGAACTCACCTTTAACGTCTGGTGAACGTTCACCAGACGTAAATCTGCAACACCATATTACGTTCAGTGAACGTTCACAGTGAACATACTCACATTCACTGAAAGTTCACTGAACGTCCTACTTTGGATATTTCCAACATGGCAGAAAGGTTGAATGTATTTTTAAGGTTCTCCTGTGACCATAAGTTCTCTATTTTCCACTGAGATTTGTACACACTTGTAACAACACTTGGCAAAGAACAAATTAATTTTACTGGTATAATGGGGAAGACGTTTGCTGCAGTTTATTTGAAGAGTCAGCCATTCCCCACAAAATATTTACATTTATGTGCACATTTTAATTTTGTGTGATGATCCATGATTCCATTTAAAAAGAAAAATCAATGTAAAAATATTTTAACTGCACATAAATCAAGACTGCAGAATGCTTGCAAATGTTTTTCCAGGTTATAGTATCCTAGACTCTACGCGTTTACCTGAAACTAGTGTGAAGTGCAGGCCTAGATGAGATCAAAGCATTAATAACAACCGAGGTAAAGTATTGATATGATAAACAGTCATACTTTAATCTTGTTTTTATTATATACACATGCACTTTTTATTGGATGAATAAACAATATTTTTGGACCACCAGTAAACTGAGTACAAGACTGTTGTGTGTATAGAGAAACAGTTCAGATTAGCAATGCTGCGTAGTCTGATTTAGGGTTCCTCCTCCTCCTCATCAGACCTGTCATGTTCTGGATTGGCCGACTTGTCTTTATGACACACTACATGTTTCAGCTAATCTCCCACCACAGCCTGGATCTCAGTATCACAGCATCTGACCCTTGATTCTTTCGTACAGCCCCTGAAAAATATACAGACAAATATACATACTTTTAAGAGTGCTGCGAACACATGGTTATACTAATTAGTACAACCATGTGTTTGCAGCACTCTTAAAAGTATGTGTATCAGTTTGTGGAGTGCTTTTGTGGAATGGTTGAGATGATGAAATTAAGCTAAGTACAAATATTGCACAATTCAAGAAAAAATATAAGGAGTATATAAATAATGTGTATAAATAGAATGTTTTGTTATTACTGAACTGTAGATACATGTACATTAAGCTCTGATCTATAGAGGATTGAGTAAATTGTATCTACTGGTACTTTGATATGGGTAGGTATGTGTAGCCATACATGCATGTGTCTGTGTATACATATACATATGCATGTTTGGGTTATAATATAACTAGTTTAATTAAGAACTTGCATAATGACAGGACTAGATAAGCTATTGCTTCTTCCTGCTCCCTTGTTGAACACCTTGAGATTTGTTTACATAATACTTTGCTGGACATTTTATGTTATTAATGTTGTTTGTTTTGTATCTGTTGTATATGTAAATATATGTACATATACATATATGAATGTTTTATTTTCCTAAACTGTTTTTTTTTTCTTTTTAATTTTGATTGATCGAAATAAAGAAAAAAAAACATCTTTATCTGGAAGACCAAAAAGGTAAGCAGCTCTTGTATAATCAGAGAACTGATAAAATTATTGACAAAAGCACTACAGAGCAATGATTGAGGGAACAAGCAGAATCAAAAGCTTGCTGACCAGCAGCTTGGGAGAGCCAAAAGCCCCCAAGTGACTCTTTGAAGTCTTCAAAAGCACATTGATGACTTCTGGTTATGGCTTCAGTGTGAGCACACAATGTTTAAGTCTCTCCCTGCTTGTATTATTACTTTTCATTTGTTCTCACCTCCCTAGGCATTGCATAAAGCGGCATGCTGACCTGTTTGAAACTCTCAAGCATGCCTAGAAAACAAAAACAGCACAAACTTGATCAGTTCCTTGAATCTACAGATGATTGGTTTTCTCTGCCCTGGAAGATGATGTTGTCCCACTGAAGAAAAAGTTGGCTGCGCTGGAGAAAATGAACATGGATCTGATGACTAAGGTGACAGATTTAGAGGGACAGTCTAGGCAAGACAGTATTAGGATCCTGAACCTCAGGGAGTCAGCCGAGAGAACTGACCCAGTTACATTTATTTTTGAGAAGTTTATCTCCAAGGTTCTGGAGCTGTCAGTCATGATGGCCATGCTCGCTTATCACTGAGATTCATTATACCAGGGACGTCACCCTGATAATGACCACAGCCAGGTGCAGAGGGAAGTAAGAAAGCCAAAACCTACGCTTTGCTCCTGACATCCCGCTGGTGGTCTGTCCACACTTTCAACCCTATTTGTGCTGAACTGATTAAGAGGAACATCCCCTTCCATATGGGCTTTCCCGCAGTGCTGTCCTGAAGTGTGAACAGGGTTCAAAAGACGTCCAGTGAACCGGAGATCGCCAAAACCTTTTCTGGAGGGTAGTATCTGACAGGTTCTTTGGGTTGCAATACAGTGTTAAGCCTTATCACCACGTATCATAATGCCGGGTGATAGTTGAGTCATAGCTTTACCATCCCATATTGTATAGATTCCCTCCTTTATTGTTTCCGTTGTATTTAGGCTGCGTTTGGCTGCAGGTTTTTATTTTACTTTTGAATTTTTATTACTGAATAAATGTATTTATTGGTTCCGTTGGCCCACAATTTTTAGATTTACTTTTTTATACATTTTACTAACCTTAATTAATAATGTTGCTGTTTTACTTACTTTTTTTTTTTAATTCAAATGATGTTATTTTTTCTGGAGTGGCAATCCCTGTGGTCAGTGTTAGAATCTTTTGGTTTTGGCTCTTCATTCATAAATATGATAAGGGTGCTGTATAGTAATCCATGACCATGGTAATGGCAGGAAGATCTTGTTCATCTTCATTTAACATTGCCAGAGGTTCTAGGCAGGACTGTCTCTTGAGCCCGTGTCTTTTTGCTCTTTCTCTAGAACCTAGTCAATTCGCATGTTGGATTCTATTACCCCCATTACATTGTGTGGGACCAAACATCATATTTCGCTATATGCAGATGACATTCTCCTCTATATAGAAAACACACAGGAGTCTATTCCTAACATCCTATCAATTTTAAAAAGTTTTGGTGAAATATTAGGCTACAGGATTAATTGGACTAAATCTGCATTCCTACCCTTGAATGAACCAATGAAAGCCATACCATCTGACATACCAGAGGTTAATAATTTTAAATACATGAGCATTAATGTTTCAGCATCTTTGCAGTTGACAGCCAGGGCTAATTTTGAGGATACTCTCATTTGGATCTCTTGTGATCTTGAAAGCTGGTCCTCGTGGTCAAACTTGCATATCTATCTAACTGGAATGCTTATTTTTAATAATCATGGTCTTTTAATTGACAAGCACCCAGTTAAGTTACTATTAGTCTGACAGGGGCATTCACTCTCTTGGCAGTGTGTTTGATGAAGGGGGCCTGTATTCCTTTGAGGAATGTTCTGTACATTTTAATTTGCAGTGCTCTACCTTTTTCTTTTTTCTGCAGTTGTGGACTGCAGTGAAGGCCTATGGCGTCCCACGGCAGGCTCCACTTAGCAATCACCCATTACTCGAGGTTTTGTGTGGGACTCGAGGATATAATGGAACAGTTTACAAATTATATTGCTATATTTTGAGAGGAACATACCTTCCATTGCCAGTGAATTCACAATGGTGCACTGATATTTTCGACTTCAGTCCTAGTTTTGATGGGACACGATTAAACGCTCTTCCAGGAATCCTGATCAAAAGCAAATAGATTTTAATTTTATACACAGGACATATATGACTCCATGAAGACTTTGTAGCATGAAACTTAAAGTTGACCCAAATTGTACACTTTGCTCCTTGGGTACAATAGGCACCTTTTATCATATAGTTTGGGAATGCCCTGGAGTGTGTGCATTTTGAAGGCTGGTCAAGGAGGGTCTGTCTACTTTATTACATATTTCTTTTCCACTTCCACATCTGTTTTTTCTGTTTTCTGTCTTCTCTTGCCTCCTTCTGTTGATTGTTTGTTTTTGGTTTTTAACTCATGTTTTTTGTTTTGTGGTTACCTTCTGTTTTGTCTACCTCTAATTGTAGTTTTTTTATATTACTGTTTACATTTTGTAAATGTTTGTGTAAAGGCAATAAAAATGTGATCACAGAAAAGAAGAAAGAAGTAATTTAATTAATTTAGTGGCATGAACAACGAAACACACACACACACACACACACACACACACACACACACACACACACACACACACACACACACACACACACACACACACACACACACACACAGTTTAAACACATCTTGTGGCTCCACGTAAACATAAAACTCAAATAAAAAGTGGAATTTAGAAATGTCATAAAATATTAAGGATACCATCAGCACTGAAAGACTTTTTGTGTTTTTACTCAGTTATGTTAAATCTCTATCTCTATCTATCTTTAGTGAGTGTGAAATTATTGTGGCAGTGCTGATGAAATTTCTGTCTAATTTGTTACTTGTATTAAGTGTTTCTAATCTTATGCATATATTCGAATTTGCACCAAAAAAAGCTGCTGGATGGTGACCCAGCTCAGTGGACAAATAATACAACATAATATAATAATATAATTATTTATATATATATATATATATATATATATATATATATATATATATATATATATATATATATATATATATATATATACCTGTCATTTTGTGAAAGGCTTTGGCATGTTCAGCACACTGTTCCTGTTGTCTTCGTTTTTGTGATGTGCACGTGGCGTGAAGCAACTAGAAAAGGGAAAAGGCTATCCGGGGTCACAGGGCTCAAATATGAATTCTGTCAAAGTCAAATTAATTTTAAGGGGGGATTTAATTTATGTTGTAAGAGACACAGTCAGGTCCATGAGAATTTGAACAGTGACACAATTTTCATAATTCTGTGACTGTGCAATTAGCAAAGATGTATTTGCACAGGAAGCACGAATGGGATTGAAAACAGCTTCAAATCAAGGAGTTCCATAAATTTACTGCATTAACTGATAAATGGCTACACAACTTCAGTGCTTATCCCCAGCTCCATATTTTTATGCTTGTACTCTGCTGGAGTAGCTTTGCATGATTCATAGTTCAAAACTTTGTCATACTCTGCCTTGTTGGAGCACCTCAGTTGGCCTCCAGAGTGAAAAAAGCCATTTTAGCTGTTCTCACTTTAAGGACATGGTTTAAATATGAAAATATATAAAGAAAATAAGGAAAAACATCATAGGTCCACTTTAAAAGACCGCAGGTCATCTACATATACTGTGTTTAAAAAACAAACAACAAACAAAACACTGTTGTGATTTAAACTGTTTTTCATACACATCATATTCTGTATTTAAGATCTGCAAAGCATCTAAAGGCTACAGCTGTTAAATAAATGTAGTAACATCCAGAGAGACGTTATTTTTGTAGTTTCGCCTCAGCCCACCACCACGTTGGAGTTTTACACAAAGAACATATGTGATTGAAGACTGGATTTTAGCTTTAATTCAGTGAGTTTTACAGCAGTTTTACACTGACTGTCGAGGAATTATATTCATTTTTATACATTTTTGAATTCCCATTGATTGAAAACAATCAAACAAGCTGATCTTAGGAACACAATTTTGCACAACAGACCAACTGCAGAGTTTCACAACCTGGACAAACAGGGAAAATGGGATCATATTAAAAGAAGATATCAGCAATCCTGGGTTATAGTTAACACTCATTCAAGAGGCTCAAAAATATACTAAAATTGTCATCTACATCATAAACATTTGTGTATGTGTGTCTGTGCAAAATAACAGGTGGATTTGATTTTCTTTCTTTCTTTCTTCTTCTTTCTTTCTTCTTCTTCTTTTCTTTCTTTCTTTCTTTCTTTCTTTCTTTTCTTTTCTTCTTTTCTTTCTTCTTTCTTTCTTTCTTTTCTTTTTCTTTCTTTCTTTCTCTTTTCTTCTTTCTTTCTTTCTCTTTCTTTCTTTCTTTCTTTCTTTCTTCTTTTCTTTCTTTTCTCTTTCTTTCTTTTCTTCTCTTCTTTTTCTTTTTTCTCTTTCATTTCTTTTCCTTTTCTTTTCTTTCTTTTTTCTTATCTTTCTTTCTCTTTCTTTCTTTTTCTCTTTTTTTTTTTTTTTTCTTTCTTCTTCTTTCATTTTTTCTTTTTTTCTTTTTTTTTTTCTTCTTTTTTTTCTTTCTTTTTTTCTTTTTCTTCTTTTTCTTTCTTTCTTTCTTTCTTTCTTTTCTTTCTTTCTTTCTTTCTCTGGGACACAAAGCTAAACATATTGTGTCTTGTGTGAGGAACATGTTTACTGTTTACATTAGCTTACATGGTCATTTATAAATGTGTAGGCAGCTGCTGCTCCGTAGTTAGTGACAGCTAGCAAACGACGTGACCTGTGAATCATTGTTTCAGATTATTTTATTACACTATAAGTGAAACATCTGTAAAAGCTTGACGTAATGTTAGAAAATATCCAACAGGGTTGAGGCTACTTGTCAAATCCTGTATCATTACTGGTCAACTCTTGAGAAGTGCAGGCCATCCGTCAAAATGTTGCCTCAGAGGTGATGCTATCGTGCAGTGAATTGGACAGTAAAAGGGGATGATTGACAGTTTATATTTTGGCTGTAGGGTTGTTGGTTGTTGGACGTCGTTCAGCCAGACATAAACTAGCATGATATATCACGGCCAGGACAACTGCTGAAGTGGAGCTATTCAGGAAATGACAGTTTCATCTCTTGCACAAGATCATGGCCAGGAACCACAACTGTGGTACAACAGTCCTTAGTACATTAGAAGGTTCCAAACTGAGTGGAATATTCTTAAGGGCAGCAATGATGAGAATTGCTCAGATTCTCTAAATACTAAAGAAAGGGGACTCAGTGCTTCCTTTACTGTCTGCTGTAGCATAAGATACACTGAACCTTTCCAAAAAGCACAGTCCTACAACTTCCTGGGGCAACAACATGTAAAGCAGCGCAGCATTCACAGCCCATATAACCTCTACCAACCTCAGCGGACAATGAGGTCAGAATTTTCAGGTATTTTTTTAGGAAGTGGGCTTAATCAGATTAGAACAGTGTCAACTGGAAGTTTTGTGCTTTAGTTCTTTTTAGTCAATACTGCTAAAAGTCAAATGAAGGATATTAGTTCCATCTGAAGCTGCTTTGGTGGCATTTCTCTGTTTTGGGACATTTCTGCCCCTCCACATGTACACACACTGATGCAGACAATGGCAATAAATATGAAGGGAGGGGGCACCTGGGTGGCTTAGTGGTGAAGCCGGCAACCACATACATACATGCCGTGTTGCGGTGCGGGAGGCGCGGGTTCGCGTCCCGGCCTGTCGCCAATTTGCCTGCGTGTCTTCCCCCCATTTCCTGTCTCTCTCCACTGCTAACAAAAAGCCGCTGTGGGCAAAAAAAAAAAATGAAGGGAGGAGCTGGATTGGAGGTGAGTTTCAAAGCAATTTCCAGATACACAGCAACTGTGGACATGCTAAAGCTCTCAGACAGTTCACCATATAAGATTTCCTGTTGGCCATGAGGAAGATATCAGCAGAAACATGGGTGAAGATCAACCAGAACACTCTGGGCAAAAAAAAGAAGAACCCCATTTTCCAAGAAGACAAACGAGAGCTAATTTAAGCCTGTAATGATGATCCGAATGCACTGGTGTAAGAAACATATTTGCTTTTACAAGAACAGCTCTATAAGTTTTCTATAGGCTACTCTTGTTAATGTTTGTATTTTAATTTTATCTATTTATGCCAGGCCTGACAGGCAGGAAGGAAGGGGTAAGAAAAAGAGGGATAAAGAGAAAGAGCGAGAGAACAAAAGAAAAACAAAGGGGATTATTAAACATTAGATCTCTCTTCCAAGTAAATGTTAGTAAATGATTTAATAATTGATCAACATATTCAAAAACCTGTTTTATTTGTTATTATCTATCGTCCACCTGGTGTCACCTGGTATCTGATTTAGTGCTCAGTTCAGATAAAATCATTATAGTGGGTGATTTTAACATCCATGTAGATGCTGAGAATGACAGCCTCAACACTGCATTTAATCTATTGTTAGATTCAATTGGCTTCTCTCAAAATGTAAAGGAGCCCACCCACCACTTTAATCATACTCTGGATCTTGTCCTGACATATGGCATAGAAACTGAAGACTTAACAGTATTCCCTGAAAGCCCCCTCCTGTCTGATCATTTCTTAGTAACATTTACATTTACTTTAATGGATTACACAGCAGTGGGGAATAAGTTTTATTACAGTAGAAGTCTTTGTGAATGTTGGAGTTATGGTATAAATTCCATTCTGTTTATTATAAATTATCATATCTTCTGTTTGTATATTTTCTATAAGTTGTTTTATGTACATATGATACTGTTGTTTTTATGTTTGAAATGGGAACACGTGGTGACATTTCTTACAAAGGAAGTTGTAGTTACCTGCAGGCTGTTTCAAGCCTGCAGAGAACACATATAGGATACGTGTCTCGTATACGCCATGTTACATGGGGTGGCTGTAGCTCAGTAGCTACTGTACCTACTGCTCGGAAGGTCAGGGGTTCGATTCCTGGCTACTCCAGGCTACATGCCAATGTATCCTTGGGCAAGATACTTAACCCCAAGTTGCTCTCCGACCGTTCCGTCGGAGTGTGAATGTGTGTGGATGTTATATAATTAAAAAGCACTTAGCTTAGTTAACATGGAAGTGCTTGTATGAATGGGTGTGCATGGGTAAATGTAAAAAACGTGTTGTATAAGCGCTTTGAAAAAGCGCTAAATAAGAACTAGTCCATTTACCATTTACATGCGCACATGTCACAGTATGCTTACGACCATATATGGTAAGGAAAAAGCCAAGAATGTTGTTTATTACATGCTGTAAACTGCGTTTGGTGTAACCCACGTGATCTTATTGTGAAAGTCCGAATAAAAGCGCTGCGCAGCCGCGAGCTGAGTTCAAGGAACGGATCTCTCCTCTTGTCAATAGTTTTACATCCTCACTGCGTATAACTTTGGATACTGTGGCTCCTCTGAAAAGGAAAGCTTCAAATCAGAAGTGCCTGACTCCGTGGTATAATTCACAAACGCACAGCTTAAAGCAGATAACCTGAAAGCTGAAGAGGGAATGGCGTCTCACTAAATTAGAAGATGCTCATTTAGCCTGGAAAAAGAGTTTGTTGCTCTATAAAGCTAGGACATCTTACTATTCATCATTAATTGAAGAAAATAAGAACAACCCCAGGTTTGTTTTCAGCACTGTAGCCAGGCTGACAAAGAGTCAGAGCTCTGTAGAGCCGAGTATTCCTTTCACTTTAACTAGTAGTGACTTCATGGATTTCTTTACAAATAAATTTAGAGAAAAAATTATTCATAACCATCTCAAAGATTATTCTTCATGTTCGGCTGCTTTCAGCACTGCTGGTATTTGTTTAGACTCTTTTGCTCCAGTTGATCTTTCAGAGTTAACTTCAATAGTTACTTCCTCCAAACCAGCAACATGTTTATTAGATCCCATTCCTACTAGACTGTTCAAAGAAGTCTTTCCAATTATTGATGCTTCAATCTTAAAAATGATCAATCTGTCTTTATTGGTTGGCTATGTACCACAGACCTTCAAGGTGGCTGTAATTAAACCTCTACTTAAAAAGCCATCACTGACCCAGCTGTCTTAGCTAATTATAGGCCAATCTCCAACCTTCCTTTTCTCTCAAAGACTCTTGAAAGAGTAGTTGTAAAACAGCTAACTGACCGACTAACTGATCAGCTAACTGGTTCCATCTGTTAAGCAACCGAAGTGTAATTTTATCCTGCACAATTTAATTACCCAGTTAATGAATTTCTTCTAGATAAAAACATAATCTCTGTGCATTAAAGATGCTTGGGTTAAGGACATTGGTGTAGAAATCTTGGACAAAATATGGGCAAAGGGGCTGTGTGGGATTAGGTCATGTCCCATAAATGGCTCCAATTCATTCAACTTAAGGTTATTCATCATTTGCACTATTCTAAAACTAAACTGAACAGAATATTTTCCTTGGTCTTCCCTGTCTGTGATAAATGCAGGTTGATTGATGGGACACTTGGCCATATTTTTTGGTCTTTTCCAAAAATCTTTGGTTTCTGGAACAGCATCTTTCAGTTGTATAGTGGCATATAAACAATGGCTGAATGACGTGGTTTCTTGTCAGTATCTTGAAAAGATTTGGTACATAATGGCTGACTCAAATCATGAATTTACAAAGATTTGGGATGATGTCAAACACATTAAGATGATCAGTCCTTGGACCGTGTCCCGATAGCTTGTTTGAGACGTACTGTAACATTTCAAATTCCAGTCTATAGCCTCTGTATGCACGCTGTTGTGTGATGCTGGTTTTCATGACTTGCTCTGGGCCTCGTTTGTAGTTGGTCATCCAACACAGACTGTGGCCCTGACACTTAACTCATAATATTCAAATGCACTGATTGGACTGATATGATTACAGTCACTTGGCTGGGCAGCTTGTTTTCTTTGTTTTATTTATTTATTTCTATAAATAAAATATTTTTTAAAATCATCATATATTTACAGACACATGACTTTTGCACAAACATTCATAACAGACTCCATTACTCATGAACACGGTGTTACCAAGGCGTAAGTACAACATGGCGCCAGCTACGGCGAGTGCAGTGCTCATCAGATCACAGGCTTTTCTCCTACCTCATGAACTTAATACTGTCTGATTAACACTAACAAACTACAACACAGTTTCTGACGTTGCAGATTACTGCTATCAGTAACACACTTGGAAAGGTACTTAAAATACTTATTGAAATACTATTGAGCATCAGTATACTGTTGCCAGAACAAATTACAAGACAGCTCTCTCACAGTTACATTACTTTTAGAACCACTTTAGTGATATAAAATGAAGTCTTTTAGTATCTGTGGATTAACAGAAACCAAGGTTAGCGTCTTACTGAAGGTAATTCATTTGTGAGCTGCATGCACTGAGCCAGTAGCGCTCTCTAGTGGTTTCACAGCAGCACAAGAGCAACATCTACTGACAGAATAAGGTATAACCTCAGTATGTAAACATGACAGAATAATGTCAGAATAATTCATGAAGATAAACACAAAAATTGGGTGGGGGGGGTTGTTTCTATGAAACTAAACACATAGCATTTTCCAACCTACTAACAAAAATAAAAACTCTTAGTGTTAGCGTACTACGCAGAATGTGGCTAACGTGACCATTAGTTCTGATGTTTGACCTTCTGGACAGAGCTGGAAATTGTATTTCTGAGACACAATAACAAATTGTGCAGTTTGTGAGAAATTTGAAACTAATGAATAAGAAATAGTTGTTCTTGTTTATTATTATTATTATTATTATTATGAGAAATAGTTGTTCTTGTAAAAATGTAGACCCAAACCTACAAGGAACCTACACCATGCTTCAGCATTGTCTGCAGATATTCAGCACTTGTGTTATCGATGACAGATCAGAGCAGAGCCCTGCTAACATTTTTATTTTTGTACCTGTTCATGTTTTTCACATCTCCACATCAGAAGACATGTTTGGTGGCTTTTGTACAGACCACTTCTCACTCTCACCTATGTGCAACTATAATGACTCCCACTATTATGTGGCAGTCCTGAGACCATAGTGCTTTTGGGCACCTTTCCCCTTTTCAAGGAAAGCCAACTAGATTCATCTCTGTCAGTTATGTATCTTTTTGCAGAAGAGCTTGGACAGCAGACATGGAAACACAAATGTCTTCTGAGATATTTCTTCCTGTCAGAGTCCTTGTTGATGGTGTATGACCACCTTTTGTCTTGTTGCTAAACTCACTCTTGCAGCGGTGTAATTGTTACTTCCTCGACAAGCTCAGCTTCAGCAGTTGTCTTTGTTTACGTGCTGGGCTGCATACAGATATATTCCCCCCTGATTTTATCTCTATGATTTTACCAAGTTACTTTCTTTAACAGTGTATCAATGTATCAGTGGAATATCTGAGTTTCTGCAGATATGATACTTCTCCTTGACTCGAGTGTGGAGGTTATGAAGTAACCACTGTGGAGAAGCGTTTTTGTGTTGCATAGTGTACACTCTCTTTTTGTCTGAAAATCTCTTTTTTTGAGCTAGGTAGCAATAATTCATTTTCTAAAGTTCTACTTTGATGAGTGAACATTCATCATAAGCACACGAATGAAAAACTGAATTTATAAATTAACTGAATGATTTCTATTTAACATTTTTACCCATGACATTCTGTTTCTCATTCCTTTAATGCTGTCATTTCAATTTATGCATCGCACACAGCATGATGGAGCCAAGGGGTACAAATCATTCTTCAGTTACTGAGAAGTTCAGTCTCTCTCCTTTAATATGCAAATACAAACTTTCCTTTGATTTAATATATGATAAAAAGGGGCTGAGGCTAAAAATGTTACTATATATGTTTAATACATAAAGAAATTCTGTTTTGCTCTGCTGTTATGTTCGTGATAGTTGTCTTGAGAGGTGCTATATTAATACAATTTTACTTTACTTTTAATTTATTGGTATACTGCATATACTTGAAAAAATACGAATCTATGGTAAACTTTATCTAACCTGAAGAAATGCGAACTCAGAAATTTCCTACTCCATGTGGAATTATATTTTTCATAGAGTATACGCCTTACTAAAGCACCAGTCTGGCTGGCAGCTGTTGTTTAATCATGTTGCTCCTGTTATATACAGTAGCACACTGAGACAGCAGAGGGTGAGGAGAATCTGGGTCTTGAACAAACTGAGCAACACTGGATGATGTCTGTAAAGACAAGCTGGTATAAACTGAAACATGTAAATAAACCACACAAACGCAACTAAATCCCTCAACCTGTGTCTGTCTGTGTTGGGAAGTCTCAGTGGCAACGTGTAGCTACACTAATTTTACCCCATGCTGAGAGACAGCTCATTATTTTACAATGAAATAAGTCTGTATCATCAGCAGTGTTAGCGACAGTCTGGCTCACTGTAAAATAAAACTCATTTCAATTTAAAAACAGATAAAGGGGCGGCCAGATTAAAAAGAATACTGTTATATAAATGCTTGTGTAAATGCTTGTTTTCCTCTGGTTCGGTGTATCAATGTAAAGAAAGGCTGAGGAGGTTGTTTGAACATGTAAATTAATTTTAGCTCAGTCAAAACTGCCTGCTGTGGTTTATTGAACTCGTCTTTGAACTACCAAACTTCATTTTCAGCATAACTAAGGGTCGGTTTTATTTTGCTTCATTTTTTCAGTTTGAAGTCAGTTTGTTTCATTCAACCTTTTCTACCCTGGAGCTTCCTGTACTTCAGCTTGATTAAAAGAAAGTTACTGTTTTTAGAAGGTTGCTGAGGGGCTCACATTGAGTGAAAGTTTCAGTGTAGCACTGAATTCTGGGAATTACATTTGGGAGAATTTCTGCTCAGAACTTTTTTGTTATTTATTTGTATGACAGATTATTCTATAAGGCTGTTATTTACTCTTTAACTTAGTTTTAGCAGAAGTAAAAAAATACATCCAATTATTCTTTCATCTCACAATGTAAATAAGAAGCTTTATCCAAAGATAAAGGTACTTATTTGCACCATTTACTCCAGGTTTTAAGGTGCAGTCTCAGGATAGAGTCTGTGTTGAGCCAAATATAAAAAGAGAAATGTATATTTAAACATAGGCTTAAATGTGTTGCCTTGTTTATTTAAGTTTAAAGTAAATGGACTGGTTCTTATACAGTGCTTTTCTACTCTAGTTGAGCACTCAAAGCGCTTCATACAACACGTTTGCATTCACCCATTCACACACACGTTTTCCTATATCTAAGTGCTTTCTATCTAATCTTCACACACATTCAGACTCCGATGAATACATTGGGAGCAACTTGGGGTTCAGTATCTTGCTCACGGATACTTTGGCATGCAGAGCGGAGCAGCCAGGAATCAAACCACCAACCTTCTGATTAGTAGATGACATGAGCCACCGCCACCCCTAAAAGCAATTGGACATCTGGATTAGAAAAGCTCTACATAAATGCCAGTTCACTTACAAATGTAGTAATGAATAATGATAAAAAATATTCTTTTAAAAAGGTCCGTTTTTGTACATATTAATGTGCACAAATGTTTGTCACATTAATGTCACCAGAGGTTCAAGACTGGTAGTTGTTCCACAGTTGTTTCCTGTCAAGGTTATACACTTCATTTTTTGAGAGTGCAGAAAGAAAAGGAAACACAGCTAGAATGAGAACATCCTTACTACTGGGAAAACTTGGACCATTTTTTACCAGTTTTTTTTTTTTTCAATTTCCCATTGCGGAGAACATGATATGAACTGACCAGGGGTGGGAAATAACGAAGTACAAATACTTTGTTACTGTTGATCCATAAGTTGTGGCATCAGTGACATCTGATAACCTGGAAGTTTAAAGCTTACATTAAATCAGGTCTTGGATCTGTACATAATGTGAAGTTATGTTTTGTCATATGTCCTCCAATCTCATTGTACATTCTGTATAATGACAACTAAGGGCATTCTATTCTATTCTATTCTATTCTATTCTATTCCTGGGGTGGCTGTAGAGCAGGTCACCTACTGATCGGAAGGTCGGCGGTTCGATTCCTGGCTACTCCAGGCTGCATGCCAATGTATCCTTGGGCAAGATACTTAAGTTGCTCTCCGACACAACTGTTGGAGTGTGAATGTTACATAATAAAAGCACTTAGCTTAGTTATGGAAGTGAATGGATAAACGTGTTGTATAAGTGCTTTGAGTGCTCAGACAGAGTAGAAAAGTGCTATATAAGAACTAGTCCATTTACCAAAACAAACTCAGGTACACAAACTTTGTGTTATTCAAAGGTTGCATGAAAATACTGCAGTTTAGTGCAGGACAAACAGGTTAATTTGCTGTACTGTGTGGATTTTACAGTAAAGTACATGGCTGTGATATTCATGGTCATTGTTAGGTTACATTATTATAGCAGAGACAGTTTGAATTTGAGCTGATGAAGCTTACTGCCCTCCACGCTGAGGGTGGTGGGTGCTGGCCTTGGACTTGGCAGTGCTCTGGGGTCTTAATTGCTGGCTCTCTCCTTCTGGGGGTAGCCCCCTCCCTCCCGGTCTTATGCCCAGGAAGGCTTGTTGGCCACGTGGCACAGTGAGCAAAGCCACATAAATGGCCCTATCCACTGCTGCCCATGCGACCTACTCCCTTGGGGGGTGTGGTTTGGGTTGGATTGGATTGCTTTGGTGTGCGGGGGTGGCTCTGCCGGGTGCTGGGCGGTCCTTGGGCACCTGGGGCACCTGGGGCCCCACCCTCAGCTCACGCTGGGATGGCCAGCCTCTGGTGGGCTGGCTGCCTGTTGTCGCTGGTTCTCTGGGGTTCCTGCCCTCTGGACTCCAGCTGGGACATCCCTCCTCCTTTGGGGTTGGGCCCACGGTTATCACCGGGATGTGTGGTCTCTGGTCTTCAGTATACTTGGGGGGGCCGCGGGTGACCTAGGTTTCCTGAGTCTTTCTCTGTCTCTCTCTGACTCTGGGGTGGTTGTTGTGGCTTCTCACCATCATTGTCAAGTGTATTTATGACAATCACACACACACACACACACACACACACACACACACACACACACACACACACACACACACACACAGAAGCAGCAGAGTGTGTGTTGCGTTCTTCTCTTTCAGGTGTTGTTTGTTGTTTTTTTGTTATTTGTTACATTAAAATCTCTGTCATTTCTTCTCCCCCTTCCTGCCTGTCGGCTCTCGTGCTGTTGGGCCATGCTATTTGAACATGTAAATAAAGAAATGAAGAAATAAAATAAAATAAAAATACTCACAAGAGGAGCCTACAACAGAGCTCCTCTTGGCACAGCAAAGGTGTTTGGCACAACAGAGCATGCAGGCAACAATTTTGCTGGGCTGGACCAGAGGGTGTTTGTGGACATGTCCGTAAGGCCTGTGCTGACCAGCTGACACCTCGGTTTACAGTGATTGAAACACTGTGTCATTCCCACCTGCAGTGGCGGTCCTAGCCTGTTTGGCGCCCTGGGCGAGCATCCCTGCCGGCGCCCTCCCACCCCCACCCCAACCCCCCATAGCAATCGCGCAGCAGCGCCTACCACACTACTCCCTTCGGGGGGTAATGAGCACCTGCTGTGTGGTGCATGTAGCTTTCTGCCATGGTCTGACAGACAGGTTTTAACAGAAGGTCTCCCCACCATCACAGGCACACTCAGAATTTCTTTTAAATTTTATTTGAAAAAACATGGAAGAAACTGAAATATTACACAGCTTCTGCTTACCTTCATCTTTGCTTATTTCTCCTGTTCTTTTCTCTTTTTCCTAAACTGCACACCTGATGGCTTTGACCTTTTCCTTTCCATCTGCCGTAATTTGCACTGAAGCTGAATAGGTTATAACCACCGCCCATCCACAGGGTTGTCAGATCTGACTGACAGTTGCCAGCCCAACACAACAAAACCTCCATTGAAACTCATGTTAATAGCACCAGGTGTGATATATATTTAACTAGAAGCACTCAGAGAGCGCAAACCTCCGCTAAGGCCATAGGGTCACTGACGCTGTAATACGTGTATCTAAATACTTTGAAATAATCTTTCATCTTTCCCAGACAACAATAACCCCCTATCCCGCAATAGTGTGTTACCTCGACCAGATCGCGGCTCCTAACCGTAGTAGGGAGACCTCTGGTCTCTACTTCGCTTGGCTCGTGGCTGGTAACTAACTTGCTCATCCATGTGGGTCACCTTTAGCAAGGCGGAGAAATGCAGCAAGTCGAAGGATTTTAGCAACAGAACTTTTATTCCTTTTTCCACCGCCACCGAACACACTTTTTCCCTCGCGCTCGTCTCCCACGCTAGCCCACATACACACACACGGGGCAGAGAAAAGTGGGTGGTGTCTCTTAAAGGGGAAGGCTCTGCCTGTATCCCGCAATACTGAAGAATCCTTAAAAAAAATTCCTGGATCCAGATCGTGATTTGGATCGCCACCAAAATTTAATCACTTCTTCCTCTTGTCATTTCCAACTGCTCCACAAAATTTCCGTGACATCCGTTCATAACTTTTGGAGTAATTCTGCTGACAAACAGACAGACAAACAGACAAACAAACAACGCAACCGAAAACATAACCTCCTTGGCGGAGGTAAATATACAGAGCTTTGGGTGAGTTGCCTTTATTTATAATTCAGCAGTTACTGTTGGCTGTAACCAGGCCAAAACTGTACAGGCATGAATGAATGAACCCGGCTGACTGTCTCACTCTCACGCCATCACTGCTTCACTTGACTCGCACCCCAGGCTGAGAGGAGAAGGGGGCGGGGCAGCGCTGTGTGTGTGTGACGATCTAGTGAAGCAGTGACAGCGAGACAGAGAATCCCCCGCCTGCCCCTTTCCTTCTGTTACAACCTGTCTGACCATTGCAGAAAGCTACATGCAATACACAGCAGGCAGAGGGCGCCCATTACCCCACAAGTGGAGCAGTGCGGTAGGCGCTGCTGCGGCGATCGCAATGCATTGGGGGAAGGGGGGCGGTCATGCCGCCCTAGATGAAATGCCGCCCTGGGCGGCTGCCCATGTCGCCCATATCAGAAACCGCCACTGCCCACCTGCTTTTAAAAGTCTGTTATAGTCCCAAAGAAACCACATCCCAGCAGCAGCACTGACTTCCGGCCCATAGTGCTCAGCTCTGTGGTGATGAAATGTTTTGAGAGACTCATCAAGATGTTGATCAGCTCCTCACTGCCCATCACCCTCGACCCACTACAGTTTGCATACTGGGCGGACAGATCCACAGAAGATGCCATAACCTTCCTCCTCCGCAAGACCCTTTCCCACGTGGACACTGGTAAGAGGAACTATTTGACAATGCTGTTTGTAGATTACAGCTCAGCATTCAATACCATAGTCCCTTCCACACTGTTTTTAACCACAAGCCTCCCCTCTACTCAACTCTGAGCCCTAAACTAGACTGTTATGTACAATGTAAATTATTTGAGTGCTCAGATAGAGTAGGAAAGCGCAATATAAGAACTAGTCCATTTACCTTACTGACACAGCTGCAATAAAAGGTCCTCATGTGAATACCTCAGTGACTAGAATTTTATATTTTTATCTTTATATATTTATATATGTTTATCTTGTGCGCTGTGATGTGTGAATTATTACTATTGGCTGGTGGTACAAAAATACATTTCACTGTGCATTGTACTGTGTATAACTGTGCATGTGACAAATAAGGCTTATCTTACATTCTCCAGGGCAAATCCCATCAACCCACCCATAGCTGAATATGCCATATATGCCGTGTGTGTGTGTGTGTGTGTGTGTGTGTGTGTGTGTGTGTGTGTGTGTGTGTGTGTGAGTGAGTGTGTGAGAGAGAGAGAGAGAATCTGTGAGATCATTACCGAGTCTTATTGCAACTGTGTCGCTGTGCAGTTTCATAATAAACATGTCACATGATTGATGATGTATCATCATTTGTTTGTCTTGTGTGCATCTTTCCACTCTCAGCAGATCATTATATGAAAGACGTCTTTAACTAACACTCAGAGACTTTTCAGCCTCCCTGTCTTCTGCCAACTGTGAAATTATTAATGAAATCAGTGTGCTAAGGCTGACGGTTACCTGACCAGTCAATGAATATTAATAATAAGAATATCAAGGAGCCTAAGCAAGGCATATCCGATAACAAGATCAAAAAGTCATGATGCAAAATGAACAAATGAACAAAGTCCAACAAACAACAAAGTGCAGTCCAAGTGCTTAACTTTGTCTGTCATATACTAGAGAAGTAATTTGTACTGTTACATGTTTGAACCAAAACGATGATCCCTGTAGTACCTGCTCTTAAGAATATTCAAAGTTTGACTTTGAATATTTTTGTATGGATGTGGGTGTTATGGTCCCTGAGTTTGGAGTTTTGTACCTTTTTTCTGCATTTCTTGCTTTGCTTCTTTATATTTATGTTCCTGGGGTTTGGTTTCACATTTAGTTACATTGATGCTTTTGGTTTATGTTGTGTTCCCTGAGTCCTTACATATTCTTGCCTCCCTGATGTTTCTGTGTCTGGTTTTGTCTGTTATCCTTTTGTATCAAGTCTGTTGTGGTTTCCTCGCTCTCTTGGCTCTCTTTCTGGTTTATTTTCATAATAGTTATAATATGGTTAGTTTCCTTTTGTGTTCCTTGGTGTCCCAGTCTCATCTGCATTTGTCCTTTGTCTTCCCACGTTCTCCTGTGTAGTCCTTTTGCTCTCCCCTATGTTAAGTTAACTTTGGTTCCCTGTTCAGTTGTGCCTTCCTGTTTTGTTGTGGTAACTGTTTTCTGCTTTTGTATTGTGTTTACTTCCCCTGCGTTGTTATACCCACCTGTCTCCTCTCCCCTCATTACCCATTAATATCTGAGTTTCCACTTGTCCAGTGTTGTGTGCTTCTCTTCTCCTTGTTTGCTGTGGTCCTTGTTTTCCCTCCCGGTGGTATGTTTCCTTGGTCTGTGGTTTTCCTGTGTTTCCTAGTGTTTACATTCCTGGCTCCAGAATCAAAAAAACTCAGATACACAAACAAACCTGTGTGTGTGTGTGTGTGTGTGTGTGTGTGTGTGTGTGTGTGTGTGTGTGTGTGTGTGTGTGTGCACTCGTGCGTGCCCTTGTTATGAAACATACACAATAATGACGCCGATAAACCACAACAACGCTCCTCTGGGATTCAGACGTAACCAGAAAAAGACCCAAGGGACCCAGGCCGTCCACAGTCCACCAGGAGCTCATCAGAACCTTTCGGGGTTCCTTGTTTATGATTGTTCCTCTCCTGGTGGTGTGTCTGTTTGTGTCCCATTTCTCCTTGAAGATTCCATGTTTTGGATTTTTGTCTTGTTCTGCTCTGTGAAGAATTTTTGCACTTTGTTTTTGAAATTTGCAATAATGTCATTTTTTTAGTTCATGCCAGTCTACGGAGTCCTGCATTTAGGTCCTATTCTGCCACCATGAGCTGCCTGTGCCACGCCACGAGTGGGCGTTGTCCCCTTTGGAGGTGGTCACTGACCCACTATTAATCACAGGCATCATCACGTGACCCAAGGCGTGAAAAAAGGCATGGCCCATTACCACCAGGGGTTTTGGGACTTTGACCCACCCTATCATGTGACCTATTGAGGTCACCTGTAGTAAGGTGTGAGTGGGGACTGAGGCGTCTGGGGATGGCTTCTTTTACAAAGACCATAACCTACAGCCATCTATGGGAAAATTCCCAGCACAGGAGTGAAATTTGGCCGTCCTGTCAGATCAGCATCATCAGAAAACAGTCAACAAATATCTTCTTGTTTCATTAATGTTTGATAACAGCTACAGTAATCTGCTGTTATGGAAAATTACTGAAACTTCCGAACCAGTGAAATGTGTGTCCAAAGGTCGATTGGTACTGTTCATATTTGCCTGGTGTCGTGTTATCCAGTGATTAGCACATTGAGGGTTTTCTTGTCGAGACACAAATTTCTTACAAAAAAATGCAAACAAAAATAAAGTGGAGCAATCCTTTGGATCCAGATGGTTGACTTACATGAGGCCCATGCATGGAACATGCATGCATGGACCATCTGGGTCCCAATATTCAGGGCCGGTTAAAATCTATCTGGGCAAACCCCTGTAGGGCCACCATGGAAACTGCGGACAAAACCTTATGGGGCCCATAATGTTTGCCCTTACTTGTCCCATATGGGGCCCACCTATGTGTGCTGGCAGGGTTCTGGGAAATCACAAAGAAATCTGCGGGCTGAGGACTTGATGTAACTGGTTACATTCAGACAACTGTCAGTTTTAAAAAAGCAAGACAGTGAAAAGCAGACTGCTGCTCTCTCAAACATCACCATCAACGTAAAACAAACAGCAGCCACCTTTTGATATTTTGGTGTCATAGTGAAAGCTGTCACAAAATTATTACGGTGTAAATCAAGTAGATGCTACACTGTAATGGAACCAGAAATGCTAGATGGGCCATTATGAGGTTCATTCCTCTAAATGATTGCATTGTTTTATGATTTCATGCAGTTGAAGGCAGCAAGGGATTCCTCTAATATGAGGAACACTCCTTCTACCTTAAGTAATATTTTTTGTGCATTCCAGATGTCATTTTTTTAATCTTCATTCACATACAGACATTACCTCTGTTGGTGAATGAAGAGTGTGTGTACATTCTATGAATATCCTGCAGACAGCCTCTCTGGGAAAAACCTTCTGCCCCTTGTTTCTGCTTTGAGATTGGTCTTCGTCAGCCTCTTGCATTTGTATGCTTCTTTCAACAACCAGTGACATTCCAGTCCTACACAAACAACCTGCAATTTAACTTTATCTAAACTAAACACACTGCTATAAAAATGTTCACAATTGAAATGATTGAATGATGTCTCTAAAATAGTTTTTAAACAGGAATATTTGACTAGAGAATGAAACATCCTGAAGAAAATGCAGTGTGAATGCTGAAAGCTGAATGATTTGAGTTGATTTATTGTAATTGCTGAATCTTTGCTGAAATTGTTGAAGAAGCTGAAATGCACAGAATAGTTCTGCTGTCAATGGCAGACCAGCTGAAAGATGATGAGTGTATCCAGAGAAGTGTAAAAATTATGAAATTTGCATTACTAAAATAAAAGGATGGAAACAAAGTGATAGTTGAGCAGAAGAAAAGGGAGAAGACTATTCACAAAGCTGTAAAACATAAAAATGAGTAAATACTGAGACTGAAAGGTTGAGATTAACAGAATATCTAAATGTAACCAAATGTTAAAAATGGCTGATTAATTAGAAAGAAATTAAAATGGCACACTGCATGTAAATACAAGAGAGTAATATACTGCCTGGCCAAAAAAAGTCGCCACCAAAAAAAAAAGGTCGCAGACTAATATTTCGTTGGACCACCTTCAGCTTTGATTACAGCATGCATTCGCTGTGGCATTGTTTCGATAATCTTCTGCAATGTCACAAGATTTATTTCCATCCAGCGTTGCATTAATTTTTCACCAAGATCTTGCAGTGATGATGGCAGATTCAAAGCCTTCTCCAACAAATCCCAAAGATTCCCAATGGGGTTGAGGTCTGGACTCTGTGGAGACCAATCCATGTGTGAAAATGATGTCTCGTGCTCCCAGAACCACTCTTTGACAATTCGAGCCCGATGAATCCTGGCATTGTCATCTTGGAATATGCCCGTGCCATCAAGGAAGGAAAAATCCATTGATGGAATAACCTGGTCATTCAGTATATTCAGGTAGTCAGCTGACCTCATAATGTTGCTGAACCTAAACCTGACCAACTGCAGCAACCCCAGATCACAGCACTGCCCCCACAGGCTTGTACAGGAGGCACTCGGCATGATGGGAGCATCACTTCACCTGCCTCTCTTCTTACCCTGATGCACCATCACTCTGGAGCAGGTAAATCTGGACTCATCACACCACATGACCTTCTTCCATCGCTCCAGAGTCCAATCTTTATGCTCCCTCTTTATGCAAATTGAAGCCTTTTTTTTTCAGTTAGCCTCACTGATTAGTGGTTTTCTTAAGGCTACACAGCTGTTCAGTCCCAATCCCTTCAGTTCCCTTCTCATTGTGTGTGTGGAAATGCTCTTACTCTCACTATTAAACACAGCCCTGAGTGCTGCTGTTGTTTTTCTTCGATTTGATTTCACCAAACGTTTAAGTGATCATCGATCACGATCATTCAGGATTTTTTTCCGGCCACATCTCTTCCTCGAAGACGATGGGTCCCCACTCTCCTTCCAGTTTGTAATAATGTGTTGGACAGTTCTTAACCCAGTTTTAGTAGTTTCTGTAATCTCCTCAGATGTTTCCTCTGCTTGATGCAGCCAATGATTTGATCCTTCTCAAACAGACATCTTTTCCACGACCACGCCATGTGTCTTTTTACATGATTGTTTAAGAAATGAGAAGCAACTCATTGCACCAGTTGGGGTTAAATAACTTGTTGCCAGCTGAAAGATGCAGTAATTATCCAATAGGAGGCTCGTACCTGTTTGCTTAGTTAAATCCAGGTGGTGACTTTTGTTTTTTTGGCCAGGCAGTGTAATTGCAACTGTAATTGAGAATTAAATAATGTCTAATGCTAATAATCTAAAATCCATTGCTTTGCTCTAACTGTGTGTGTGTGTGTGTGTGTGTGAGAGAGAGAGAGAGAGAGGAGAGAGGAGAGAGAGAGAGAGAGAGAGAGAGAGAGAGAGAGATATTGAATTGATGGTTGAACTGACTTCAAATGAGCAGTGAAATAGTTTTTAATCTTTAACTGTGTTGTGGGTTTATTTTAGAAATGCCTCTGTTTTAGTGGCACGATAACACACACACACTAAAACACAGGAGACTAAGACCTTCATCATCTGACACAAACAGGCCAGATTTGAACCACCTACATGCTGAAGAGAAATCCACCAGTGGAAATCAGTCAAGTGTAATCTGCCAATCAGAATGAGCTATCATTTCCATAACTTTAATTCCACCATGTGAAAACAGCTGCCCTGCATTAACTGCTCAATGCAGTCACTCTGTAGCAAATCCCTGTTAATTTGCTTTGGTGCACCTGAAAAAATTGAAAAACTGCTTCCTAAATTCAAGACCGTAGCTCCTATCAAAATACTTTTTGAACTGTGAGGGTCACAAGGACTAGTTGTACACAGCAGTGTGTTTTCTATTCCTGATGTCAAAAATGTGGCAGCAGTTTTAAAAAGGGGCTCTGTCCTGGTGTTGGTACAGTTAGAAGGTTCTCCCTCTGCTTGGATCCACACAGATCAAAAAGTTTACATCTATCAGGGTTGAGATACACATCATTTGAAAGAAGAGGAATGACTCTACATTTGGAGGGTAAACTGATGGCTGCAGAGTGAACACTGTGAATACAGCTGCAGTTGAAAGAGAACATTTTCAGATGAATTTCTGGATTTCCCCCCCTGTGTCAGGTCTTTACACACCGGACACGTAAAATATGTTTCATGTGTTAAAGATATTTTTCAGACTCACCTGTTCTTAATGCAGCTGTTCACACCAGCCGCATCATTTCACAGGACGAATTTGTGGCATTAATATTTTCAGATAAAGTTCGATTTTTGCAAGTGAATAAACTGATCTGACCAATCAGAGTGCTGCATTTGGCAACGTGAGGTCATATCTCAAAATGCACAGCAGTACACTGAATATACAGTGATGTGGAAACAGTAAAATTATACTATTTTTTTCTCAGACACACAGCTACACGCAGCTCTCTAAAAGTTATTTCTCTGCCTCCTCAGATGTGATCCCAAATCTGCCAACAAGAGCTCAAACTGCCCCTCTGACCCCCCACTGACTCTTTACTAGCTTTCATGCATTAGTATTTTAAATTACGAAATTGGACAGAAATGTCCAATTTCTCATAATTCTCTGCCTGTCTATAGTTTGTACAAGATGTCCTCACTGCTAAAAGCTGATGTACAGACAGAATCTAAAGCTCACACAAAGCTGTGTTCCCTTCAAGGACTTTCTTTTCAAAATCCTTCAGAGCACACGCTGTTTTATTATGACACCTGCTTTGTAAGGAACTCAAAGCATGAATTCTTGTGACATGGAGGCACAGCGAGTAGTATTTGTGTCGTCTATGTGCTTCTCTATATGCATTTCATACACTGCGCTGAATGTGGGTGGAAGGAGCGCATGAGACGCATTGACTGATATGAGGCAACATCGATATCTCATGCTGCAATCTGTCTGTACGACTCTTCAGTCAGGTAATAAGTAATGCCTTAGAAAATGTAGAAATAAGCTACAACAAACAAACACACACACACACACACACACACACACACACACACACACACACACACACACACACACACACTTTTGTATCTGAGGAGCTATTCAGCATCGTCATGCATAAATGTGTTTAAATAAAATCTTGTTGCTGAATCTTGAACTGAAACCATCAGTTTGCAATGATGATTCACTCATGCAGTAAAGCCTGTGAAATGTTCACTGTGATCGTTAATGGTACAGCTTTTGGGTGAGCAAAGCCAGTGCAAATGGAGATTCATACTAAATAGTCACCAGTATTGTTAAAGCATACGTTAAAGGCAGTGCTGGCTGTGGCTCAGGAGGCAGAGCAGGTCACCTACTAATCGGAAGGTTGTTGGGTTGATCCCTGGCT
This sequence comes from Archocentrus centrarchus, assembly GCF_007364275.1. Classification (NCBI taxonomy): domain Eukaryota; kingdom Metazoa; phylum Chordata; class Actinopteri; order Cichliformes; family Cichlidae; genus Archocentrus; species Archocentrus centrarchus. The sequence goes on along the minus strand of NC_044352.1, from coordinate 35,790,983 downwards.
GCTCCGGTTCACATTCCAAAGTATCCTTGGGAAAGATACCGAACCCCAAGCTGCTCTCTGATGTGTCATTGGAGAGTGAATGTTAGATAGAAAATACTTAGACACAGAAAAAAGTGCTTGTGTGAACGAGGCAGGTTTTATAAAGTGCTTTGAGTACTCAAGTAGAGTATATAAGAATGAGTCCATTTAACATATTTATGAATATTTAAACTCTTCAAAAGCAAGCTCACACTTCAATTCATAGAAAATGAGTTGTTTGCAACACTGCACTGCATGTCAAAAACATCTTAGTGATGCTGAATATCTGCACATCGTGGTCTGATTCAGGCCTTGTGTAATGTATCTGACAGCAGTAACTCACAGTGTTCTGCTTGTAATCAAAGACCTCTGGGTCTTACAGCTTGCTAGGAATCACAAAGACTTATATTATCCAGTCTTATTCAAGGTTACTGACTCACTGAGCAATCACATGGATGTCTCCTTTCTACTAGTACCTACTCCTCTCCACTTGTCTTGAATCTATTCCTCGACTCTACTAATTCCTTCATTATTTTCCTCTTCTATGCCATGTGCCAACACACTGCAGAGCAGCTGCCTAAACTCTGCTCGATTATCTCATCATTTTTTTAACATCTTTACTGCCAAGCCATCAACGTGTCTATTAGACCCCGTTTCTGCTAGACTGCGCAAAGACGTCCTGCCATTAATTAATGCTTCAGTCTTAAATATGATCAATCTATTAATTGGCTACATATCATAGCTTTTAAGGTGGCAGTAATTAAACCATTAGCCATCACTGACCCAGCTGTCTTAGCTAATTATAGGCCAATCTCCAACCTTCCTTTTCTCTCAAAGACTCTTGAAAGAGTAGTTGTAAAACAGCTCACTGATCATCTGCAGAGGAACGGTTTATTTGAAGAGTTTCAGTCAGGTTTCAGAATTCATCACAGTACAGAAACAGCATTAGTGAAGGTTACCAATGATCTTCTTACAGCCTCTGACAGTGGACTCATCTCTGTTCTTGTCCTGTTGGACCTCAGTGCAGCTTTGATACTGTTGACCATAACATTTTATTACAGAGATTAGAGTGTGGTGGCCACATATATGCACATTTCACACCAGAATGCCCCAAGCTCTTATTGCGAAGAGAGAGACCGGAATAGAGAGGGAAAAGGCGGGAGAGAGAGGCCTGGGATAAAAGGGCTTGACTCCTCCTTTTGCAGGAGTTATATTTGGAGTTCTAGTTTGTTGTGAGTTTACGGAATAAAGCTGAGACTACATACCTGCTCGTGTCTCCTTCCACCGACTCCTACATTGGTGACCCCGACTAAAGAACATGTCTGCTGACGACAGCTCAGCGGCCGCGGCCGCTGTTTCCTCACCAGCCGCCGCCGTTTCCTCACCAGCCGCCGCCGTGTCTCCCGCTATTTTTGCGGCCACGGTCAAGCTCCCGGAGTTCTGGCAGCACGATCCAGAGCCTTGGTTCCAGCATGTGGAGGCCCAGTTTCACCTCCGCGGGATCACCTCAGACGACACCAAGTATTACCATGTCGTCGCGGCGCTGGACTCTGCTTCTACCCGCCGGCTGATGGGACTGCTCCGGGACCCGCCGCCTGCTAACAAGTATGGAGCGCTGAAGGAGAACCTGCTGCGGATTTATCAGCTTTCAGACGAAGAGCGGGCTGATCGCCTGTTGTCCCTGAATGGCTTGGGAGATGGTAAACCCTCCGAGCTGATGGAGCACATGCTGGCTCTGCTCGGCCCGGGCGACGCTTCGTTTCTCTTTACGCATCTGTTCCTGCGCTAGCTCCCCCCTCCCGTGCGCACCGCGCTAGCCAGCTCCGCTCTGATACGGGCCAAGGATTACCGCGGGCTAGCTGAAGAGGCGGACAAGATTTTGCTGGCATCCAGGCATTCCGGTGTGCATGCACTTTTACCGAGTGCGGCTCTACAAGGGACGGAGACTAGAGAAGCTGGTGCTGTGGCCGCCGTCGCAGAGCGCCGGAGGAAGGAGAGCGTGCTCTGCTTCTATCATCGCCGGTTCGGAGTGAAGGCGAAGCGCTGCATTCCGCCGTGTACCTTCCAGCACCAGGGAAACGAGAGGGCCGGTGCTCACTAGCAGCTGTGTGCGCTGGCAGCTCGGACAAGCTGCTCTTCATTGAGGACACTGCTTCGGGACGCCGTCTGCTTGTGGACTCGGGTGCTCAGCGTAGCATCATGCCGGCTTCAGCTGCGGACGCCTTGGGACAATGTCACGGACCCCTGCTGGACGCGGCGAACGGTACCCCCATTCGCACATATGGAATGAGGTTGGTGTTGCAACTTTGTTTGGTTGGCCTTTGAAGGACAGTAAGGCAATATTCCCATATAATACCGACTATAGTCAACTGAGGATTTCATGTTATATTTGATTTATTTACATGAGTGAACAGTTACTAGTTAAAGGATTTGTTAATGTATGTTCCTAATTTAACGCTGCAGTTTGAACTAGTTTGAGCGGAAGTTATAACTACATTTCCAAGATGCATTTCATGTCCCAGAATGCACTGTGTTTGTTGTTGTTGCGTGATGGAGATGTACCGATGTGACCGTTGGTTTTCTGCTGAGTAAAGGTGATCATTTTGTACACGGATCTACTCCATTTTTTTGCTGGCTAGACAGATTGGATACAACATTTTTTGGTGCCGAAACCCGGGATATCTAGTCAGCAAGGATAAGGAAAATGGAACTGGATCGATTGATAAGGAAACGCCGAGCGATCCGTGGAGCCACAACGAGGCTACTGCAAACTATGGACACGGAGCTAAATCGGGACCCCGCTGATGTTGGACGCTTACGTGAGTTACTGGCGAACCTGTCCACTAAAGAGGAAACATTATGGGAGTTAGACCAAGGAATTGAGGACGCGATAGCGACGGACGATTTGGAAGCAGAAATCGCGAGCACCGAGGATTATAAGGAAAGAGTCATCACGCTGAGGACACGTGCACAGCGAGCGGCGCAAGCTGGTGAGGGCGTAAGTAGCCCAAGGAGGGGCGCGCTGCAGCGACCCCCACTCACACAGAACTCAGTTAAATTACCCAAACTGACAATACCGAGGTTTAATGGGGATGTGAGTTTATGGAGAGACTTTTGGAACCAGTTTGAGACAGCTATTCATAATAATGACGCTTTAAGCAAAACTGAAAAGTTTAGCTACTTGAAATCATACCTCACAGATGTCGCAGCTAAGACAGTAGCAGGGCTGATGTTAACAGACAGCAACTATGATCATGCACTGCAAATCCTGCGTGACAGATATGGAAGAAAGGACATTGTAGTGAATGCACACATGACCAAACTCCTGAATCTTGCCCCAGTGAAGAAGGCGTCAGATGTGGTTGCATTAAGACAGCTCTATGATGAATGTGAGATCCAAATACGAAGTCTGGAGTCACTGGGAGTTGTGTCAGAGACTTATGGCAGTTTGCTTTGCCCCATCCTGCTGCAGTTGATACCAGAGGAGATCACACTTCAGTACAGCAGGCAACGAGGTATGAGCGATGAATGGAAGGTCTCAGAGGTAATGGAATTCCTTCAGAACGAGATCATCAGCAGAGAAAGAACCATGCAACTGACCAGAGGGAATAAAGAAAGGGATAACCAGAGCCTCCTAAGGCCATTCAAAAGGCCTGACACAAATTATGAGCTGAAGGAGAAAAAACAGAGACTGTCATCAGCAGCTGCTTTGCACACTGCAAGCCAAAGAACACCGAGCTGTGTATTTTGTGACAGTGCAGAGCACAAACCTGAACATTGCCCCGCGCACAATATAACAGAGCGGCGTGATATCCTCAAAAGGACAGGGAGATGCTATGTATGCCTGAGACCGAAGCACATAGCAAAAACTGCAGGATGAAGGACATGTTCTGTGAACAATGTGGAAAAAGACATCACAGTGCTGTATGTGAAAAAAATGGAGAGCCTGCACCTGTCACCCGCGATCAAGTGGAGAATGTTGTCTCCTCCTTCGCTACTCATTCCCCAAAGGTGAGACCAAGGGGTCAGAGCACAGTGTTGTTACAGACTGTCAAAGCATATGCAGAGGGACCGGGAGGACGGACAGTAGTGCGCTGCCTACTAGATGGTGGAAGTCAGAGGAGCTTTGTGGGTGAAACGGTGTCAAGGACACTGAAGCTAGCAGTAATAAGGCAAGAAATGTTCTCTCTTCATACATTTGGCTCTCCTACTCCTGTAGCAGCTAAACGCAACACTGTGAAGCTGGTTCTGGAAAATATGCAGGACAGTGGACAGAAAATAGAAATTGAAGCGATAGAAACTCCACAAATCTGTACTGCAGTTATGAAGGTTCCAGGTGAGCCGATTCAGCGAGAACTGGAAAGAAGAGGTCTGCAGTTTGCAGATGCGCCAGCAGATGGTGCTAATGACTCCGAATTGTCAGTGCTAATCGGAGCAGACTTTTACTGGAGCACGGTATCGGGCCGTGTAGAGAGGCTCACAGACAAACTTGTTGCCCTTGAGAGCGTGTTTGGATGGTCTGTGCAGGGTCCAGTGACAATGTCAAGTGTCACTGAAGCAGCATGTATGCATGTACGCATTGAGGAAGAGGCACTGATTTCGAGCCAGCTTAAGGCCCTTTGGGAGGTAGATTCTCTTGGAATAATAAAACATGAACCAAGTGATCCAGATGAAGACAATGCACTCCAGATGTTTGGAAAAACAACTCAATTCAAGGATGGGCGATATGAAGTGGAACTGCCATGGCGGCACGAGAACCCAGAACTTCCAGACAACTACCAAATTGCCAAGAAAAGATTGAAGGACTGAAACGCAAGTTGCGGGCAGATGTAATCTTCTACAAGAGATACAGCGAGGTGATAGAGGATTACCTGCAACAGGGCATAGTTGAAGAAGTTACTGATGATGAGTGTTTATCACCCACAGTTAAATATTACTTGCCTCATCATGCAGTGCTCCGCGAAGACAAGATGACAACTAAGCTGAGAGTGGTGTTTGATGCCTCATCACATGAAGACGGCTGTCCGTCCCTGAACAATTGCCTGCTAACAGGTCCAAACCTGAACCCAGACCTGCTTGGCATATTGGTCAGATTCAGACTGCATAAAATTGCATTCATGGCGGACATCAAGAAGGCATTCTTGCAAATTTCTCTTGCTCAGAAAGACAGAGACGCAGTGAGATTTCTGTGGCTCACTGCTTCACCAAGAGAAGAGGCTGACGAAAGGCTGCGCATGTTGAGAATGACCAGAGTGGTGTTTGGGGTGTCCTCAAGCCCATTCCTGTTGGCAGCTGTGGTGAGAAGGCACCTTCAGCAATACAAAGAACACCCTCACCCTGTACAGCTAATCACAGAGTCACTGTATGTGGATGACTTTGTGGCCAGCGTCCGTGACATAGAAGAGGCTTTGTCTGTGACAACTGAAGCCAAGAAAATCATGGCTGCTGCTGGAATGGACCTGTGCAAGTGGATGACAAACTCTCCAGCACTTAAGGAGAGGTGGAGGAAGACAGTCATAGGGCCCATTGAAGAGCCAGATGCCCACGGAACAGTGCTGAAGGTATTGGGCTTAGTGTGGAGACACAGACAGATGACTTTGTCTTTGACCTAAGACCTCTGTTGGAGAAGCTGACAATAAGCGGCACAAAGAGAAATGTTTTGCAACACGCTGCTAGTATCTTTGACCCTCTGGGTTTCCTAACACCATTTACCATTAGGGTTAAATGCCTGCTGCAAGAAATGTGGGAGAGAGGGCTGAGCTGGGACGAGAAGCTGCCACTGATCTGAATGGACAATGGCGCAACTGGCGCTCTGAACTCCCCCTGATACACCAGATCGCTATACCACGCTGGTATGGAGAAAGGAATGAGCAGAGTGACAAAACATTAACACTTCATGTGTTTTGTGATGCCAGTGAAAGAGCATACAGTGCTGTGCCTACCTACAGTGGGAGGGAGAGGACAGAAGATGGCTAGTCTGGTTGCATCAAAATCCAGAGTAGCACCACTAAAGAAACTGTCCTTGCCACGTCTCGAGCTAATGGGAGCACTGATAGGAGCAAGGCTCGGAAGAAACTTGATAAATCTGCTGAAGATGGAACTCTGTCAGCTTCACCTGTGGACAGACTCCATGATTGTGCTACACTGGATTCGCAGCTCAGCACACAAGTGGAAACAGTTTGTTGCCAACAGGGTGGTAGAAATCCAGTCCCTCACTGATCCAGCTGCGTGGTCTCATTGTAAAGGTAAAGAAAATCCAGCCGATTTACCCACACGTGGCCTGTCAGTGACGAGCCTGAGTCAGAGTCAGCTATGGTGGAGGGGCCCTGCCTTTCTGACCTCCTCTGAATCTGAGGCAGACTGCGCCGATCAATCAGTAAACGATAACTCTGCTGAGGAAGAATTGGAAGTAAGCGAACAAGTCACAGTACATCTCAGCACTGAAAACAACAAGGCAGTAGAGGCGGTGTTAGATCTTCAAAGATACAGTAAACTGAAGACTGTACTTAGAGTAACAGCCTGGTTAAAGAGATTTACAGACAACACACGTTTAGCAACCAAGAGAAAGGGAGAGCTGACCGCTGAGGAGTTATTTCAAGCAGAAAAATACTGGATCAAGTTGACACAACACCAAGACTTCAGTCAAGAGCTGAATCTCATGAAGGATGGGAAGTCAACAAACAAGGATTCAAAGATCAGAGAATTAAGGCCCTTTTTTGATGAAGATGGATTGATGTGTGTTGAAGGCAGGCTACAACAGTCAGACTTAAGCTTCCGGCAACAACACCCATGGATTTTGCCTGCAAAGAACAAATATTGTGAGTTGTTAGTTCAACAGAACCATGAGACCCTGATGCATGCAGGTGTGCGAGACACACTAGTGCAACTGAGAGAAAGATACTGGATAATAAAGGGGAGACAGCTTGTGAAGAGTGTTCTATCTAGATGCACCGTGTGCAGAAGATTCAAGGCGAAACCTGTGCAGCAGGTTACTGCTCCATTGCCTCGTGATAGAATCACAGAATCTCCCCCATTTGAAGTCACAGGTGTGGATTTCGCTGGGCCACTATATGTCAAGGTCAGTGGTGCACTCAGTAAAGCGTATATTGCATTGTTCACCTGCGCTGTGACCAGAGCTGTCCATCTGGAGCTTGTATCCAGTCAATCTACAGAGCATTTCCTGTTGGCTCTGAAAAGATTCGTAGCTAGAAGAGGACTGTGCAAAGTTATTTACTCAGATAACGCAAGGACCTTTAAGCGAGTCGACCAAGACTTAAAGGATCTGTGGAAAAACCTAAAAAACCCTCAGCTTCTAGAATACTTCTCAGGGAGGGGCATAAGCTGGAAATTTATTGCAGAACGAGCCGCTTTGGTGGGGTGGTTTCTGGGAAAGGCTTGTCCGGTCTGTTAAAACCTGCCTGAGAAAGGTGTTGGGGCGAGCATCCCTAAGCTTTGAAGAAATGACCACCATTCTGACAGAGGTGGAAGCCACTTTAAATTCCAGACCACTTACCTTTGTCAGCAATAATCTGGATGAGCCGCAGCCATTGACACCCGCTCACTTCCTTGTAGGGAAAAGGCTCACTTCTCTGCCATCAAAACAGCTTTCTGCTGTCAGCGGGACAGCACTGAATAGACAGGAGATGACCAGGAGATGGCGCTATCAGCAACGACTGATGACAAGTTTCTGGAGTAGCTGGCGTAAGGACTATTTATTGGACCTGAAGTCAGCCCATCACAGTAAAACCTTACAGCCTACTTTGCTTAAGGTGGGTGACGTTGTCCTCATGGGAGATGAGAATATGCCACGACAGACCTGGAAGCTAGGAAGGGTTCATGAACTGTTTCCAGGGCGTGACGGGAAGGTGAGGTCCTGTGTGGTCCGCACATCATCGGGAACCTTCCTGAGAAGACCTGTTCAACTGCTATATCCTTTAGAGACTGAGTGATGAACTATTGTTCATCGGGGGGGGGAGGATGTTGCAACTTTGTTTGGTTGGCCTTTGAAGGACAGTAAGGCAATATTCCCATATAATACCGACTATAGTCAACTGAGGATTTCATGTTATATTTGATTTATTTACATGAGTGAACAGTTACTAGTTAAAGGATTTGTTAATGTATGTTCCTAATTTAACGCTGCAGTTTGAACTTAGTTTGAGCGGAAGTTATAACTACATTTCCCAAGATGCATTTCATGTCCCAGAATGCACTGTGTTTGTTGTTGTTGAGTGATGGAGATGTACCGATGTGACCGTTGGTTTTCTGCTGAGTAAAGGTGATCATTTTGTACACGGATCTACTCCATTTTTTTGCTGGCTAGACAGATTGGATACAACAGTTGGTGACTGTGTGTTTCAAGGGACGTCAGTTTAACTGGGACTTTGTGATAGCGTCTGTGTCAGTACCTATACTCGGCGCTGATTTCTTGTGTGCTTTCAGGTTGTTGGTCGATGTAGCTAATAGGTGCTTGATAGATGCTGTGTCTTTTGATACCTACCCCTGTACACTTGGTAGTCCTGGCCCCCTGCCCCTCGCTAACATGCTTGCCACAGGTGATGAGTACCAGCGTTTGCTTGCCGAGTTTCCCACCCTCACGGTTCCCACCTTCTCTGCAGCCGTAGCTAAACATGGTGTGGAGCATTACATTACCACTGTGGGTCCGCCGGTTTTTGCGCGTGCACGCCGTCTCGATGCCGCGAAGTTAGCGATATACAGGGAGGAGTTTGCAAACATGGAGCGCCTTGGTATTGTGCGCTGCTCAAACAGCCCGTGGGCGTCCCCGTTGCACATGGTCCCTAAAGCTGACGGTGGGTGGCGCCCTTGTGGGGATTTTAGGCGCCTTAATAATGCGACGACTAATGACAGGTACCCGGTTCCCCACATTCAAGATTTTTCGGTTCATCTTGCGGGGGCAACTATTTTTTCAAAGGTGGATTTGGTGAGGGGATACCATCAGGTTCCTGTCCATCCGCGTGATGTGCCCAAGACCGCGGTTATCACTCCTTTTGGCCTTTTCGAGTTTTTGCGAATGCCCTTCGGTCTGAAGGGCGCGGCACAGACGTTTCAGCGCCTCATGGACTCCGTTTTGCGTGGTATGCCATTTTTGTTTGTCTATCTGGATGACATACTGGTTGCCAGCCCTTCCGCCGCGGAGCATTCAGTGCACCTCCGCCAGTTGTTTGAGCGTCTCAGTGAGCACGGTTTGATTGTGAATCCAGCTAAATGCCAGTTCGGTCTGCCGGCCATAGAGTTTTTGGGACACCTCGTTTCGCCCCAAGGGGCGTTTCCCCTGCCCGCTAAGGTGGAGGCGGTTTCTGCTTTTCCGCGCCCTTCCTCAGTGAAGCCCCTGCAGGAGTTTTTGGGGATGGTGAACTTTTATAACCGTTTCATCCCCCGGGCTGCTCACCTCATGCACCCTCTGTACAATGCGCTTAAGGGCAAGAAAGGCAACCAAGAGATAGAGTGGACACCTGAGCGGGTGCAGGCATTTGACAGTGCCAAAGCTGCTCTTGCCAACGCTGCCCTGCTGGCCCACCCGTCTCCCGAGGCGCCTGTTGCCCTTACTACCGATGCCTCCGATTTTGCAGTCGGGGCCGTGTGCGAACAATGGGGGGGTGGTGCTTGGCAGCCCCTCGCCTTTTTTAGCAGGAAGCTTCGGGATGCGGAGAGAAAGTACAGTACGTTTGACAGGGAGCTCCTTGCCCTTTTTCTCGCGACGCGTCATTTCCGGTTCCTGCTTGAGGGCCGTGACTTTACCGCTTTTGTAGACCACAAACCTCTCACATTTGCCATGGCAAAGGTTTCAGAACCATGGACTGCACGGCAGCAACGGCAGCTTTCTGCTATTTCAGAGTTTACCACTGACATTCAGCACGTCGCCGGCAAGTGTAATCGGGTGGCTGACTGTCTGTCCAGGGCGCAGGTTAGTTCTGTGCATTTGGGAGTGGACTACTCTGCCATGGCTGCCGACCAACTTACGGATACGGAGATTCAGGCTTTTAAGGCGGCCGAGTCCAGTTTGCGTTTGGAAGATGTCTCATTTCAGGATAGTGGCGTAACCCTACTTTGCGACGTCTCATTGGGCAGGCCTCGCCCCTTGGTTCCTGCTTGCTGGCGTCGGCGGGTTTTTGAGGCAGTTCATTCTCTTTCGCACCCAGGAGTTAAAGCCTCAGTTAAGTTGGTAGGGGCCAAGTTTGTGTGGCCCGGCCTCCGGAAAGAGGTCAGGGCGTGGGCTTCCTCATGTGTTGCTTGTCAGCGCGCCAAAGTGCAACAACACACCAAATCCCCTCTGGAGCACTTTCCCATACCCCAGAGAAGGTTCGAACATGTCCATGTAGACCTGGTAGGTCCATTTCCCCCTTCCCGGGGTTTCACCCATCTCCTGACAATGGTGGACAGGACGACTCGGTGGCCTGAAGCAGTTCCTTTGGCGTCAACCACCTCAGCAGATGTTGCTCGTGCGTTCGTCTCCTCCTGGGTATCTCGGTTTGGCGTACCGCTTGACTTGACATCTGACAGGGGTCCTCAGTTCACGTCTGAGCTGTGGACTGCTGTGGCGGAGAACCTTGGCGTCAGACTCCATCGCACTACCGCGTACCACCCGCAGGCCAATGGCCTTTGCGAGAGGTTCCACCGTACCATGAAGGCTGCCTTACGGGCTGTGCTGGTGGACAGCAGCTGGGTTGACCGCCTTCCTTGGGTCCTGCTGGGCCTGCGTGCGACACCTAAGGAGGACCTGCAGTCTTCTTCAGCCGAGCTGGTCCTGGGCCAGCCTTTGAGGGTTCCAGGGGAATTCCTTCCTGGTTCTGCTTCGGGGCCGACAAAAGGAGCGGGCCGGTTTTCCCGGGGAATGATAGGTTTTTGGCCCCAGTAGCGGCGCATCACTGCCTTCCACAGTCATATGTGCCAAAGGACCTGATGTCTGCCAAGTACATTTTTATCCGCCATGACGCGCACCGTTCTCCACTTCGACCTCCTTATGATGGTCCATTCCGTGTGCTAGAGGTGGGACCTAAGGATTTTTTGGTTGAGCTGGGAGGTCGTCAGGAGCAGGTTTCGGTGGATCGCCTTAAGCCTGCTCACATGTTTCCGGATGGTCCTATTGAGTTGGCCCAACCTCCGCGCCGCGGTCGTCCTCCCTTTCTATGCCTCACTCGGAGGACCTGCCCCCCTGCTGTTTTTTCCCCTGCGAGGGGGCAGTCTCGCCGTAGTCGGGGCTATGCCCCTCCCTCGTTTTCACCACCTGTGGTCGCCAAGCACAGCCGTAGCGGCCGCCTTGTTAAACCCCCTAGGAGATACTCTTGATGTGGTATTTTATTTTTGCTATGTTGAGTTGAAAATGGTTGCTGTTTTTATTGTTGTATTGTTTGCCATTCTGTGTGTTCAGGGGGGGCCTGTGTGGTGGCCACATATATGCACATTTCACACCAGAATGCCCCAAGCTCTTATTGCGAAGAGAGAGACCGGAATAGAGAGGGAAAAGGCGGGAGAGAGAGGCCTGGGATAAAAGGGCTTGACTCCTCCTTTTGCAGGAGTTATATTTGGAGTTCTAGTTTGTTGTGAGTTTACGGAATAAAGCTGAGACTACATACCTGCTCGTGTCTCCTTCCACCGACTCCTACAAGAGCATACTATAGGTATTAAAGGTACTGCACTGCAGTGGCTTGAATCATATTTATCTCATAGACTCCAATTTGTTCATATAAATGGGGAGTCTTCTTCACACACTAAGGTTAATTATGGAGTCCCACAGGGTTCTGTGCTAGGACCATTTTTATACACGCTTCCCTAAGGCAGTATTACAGTATTTCTGAACTGCTAAAACACTAAACCCCATTCCCTCAACCACATCCACAGAGGCCTAAACAAATTTCTCAAATCACACACTCTTTTTTGCCAAACAGCAAACACATTTTCAGTCACTCCACATGTGTTGCTGAACCTTAAACACTGGCAGCAGAATGCAAACACATCTCCAACACTGCTGTCATCTGTTACACACAGCAACTCATAACTGAACAGACATGTGTCCAATGATGTGAGCAGACCAAATGGGCAGGATAAAAGTCAGTTTATTGTGCAGGCGGCACATGTGCATCTCCAATGGACAGACACATCCAAAACCTAAAATCGCTGGGTAACAATCCCAGGACCATGACATTCAGGGACTCAGGTGCATGCAGTAGATGAATTCTGCTTCATACCAAAGAGTGGTATGAAGCAGAATTCATCTGAGAGAGAATGCAAAATGACCCCACACACACAGAAAACAATACAGATACATCACCAGTCCCAACTTTGAAGCTGAACTGGATGTGCAACAGAATAATGATCCTTAGCACACTGCCACATCCACCAAGGATTAGCCTTACTTTAACCCTGATTTGAGTCCCATTGAAATTTTAGTGGTGAGTGCATTTCAGAGACTGCTGTATCATTATTAAAAACAAACAAAACCTCCTAAAGGTTATTTCTGTTGAAGGTATGAGAAAACTATGCCAGAACGCTCCCTTGTCATGAGGAGTCACCACACTGCATGTTTGATTTGAGTTTTATGCTGGATGCCCTTCTCATGCATCTTGAAAGAGGATTTGTCTTTCTGGCTAGAACTGACTCAGTGACACTGCTATCCTGCAGAACCACACACTGTTGCATCTGAAATACATCATCTAATTTAGATGATATATTTTCTCTATATCAACCTGATGTCTTTTTTAATTGATTTTTTTCTGTTTTTAAGAGGAAAAAATTTAAATGCCAGCATTTACCAGACTTTATTTCAAACTGAATATCTTCTAGTTTCTGCCTATTTAGCATGTGGGTAAAACGACTCCAAGCCCTAACACTAACCTTTGATTGAGGTTATGGCGCATGTTACCTGGTGCACATTAAGAGACTAACATAATGGGTTATTTCAGTGGTTTGTAGTGCATTTTCATTATTATGATTTCATAATCAGCAGCAGTAGATATGACTTTTAGGTTCTTTGTAAGGTTTAAGCTCCAAAAGCACGAGCTGAGGTGCCTGTGTGGTGTCGCTCCAGGCGCCACAGAAGGCTTCAGCTGCAGCAGGCTGCACTGTGTGATGACTAAGACATATTTAGGATGAACTAAAAGTCACATCCAGGTGACGCTCTAGCACGTGATCCTTTGAGAAAACAACCCTGCAGGTTCCTATGCCGTGATCTTTTTTTTTAGGTTTACCCAAGTCTAATCATTTAGTGAACGAAATAGCAAAATCATATCTGTGCTCACTCTGATGTTGATGATGTGCTACAGGAATAGATTCAGTTCAGTAACAGTTTACCCTTGGCTATAATGTTCATATCACTAACACAACAGCTTGTCAGCCGCTGCTTAATACTGGAGGCCACTAACAGTGATTAATAGCTGAGGTTTTACAACAGAGGACAAGAAATTCAGAACATAAATTTCATTAAAAACTGTGTATATAAAAAAATAAAGAATTCCTAATTCACTAATGTCCCATGAAGAGTAACCACTCCGAGTTAATGATTTCACAGAACAACAAAACATATTAACACTTGCATATTATTGAATTAAAGTGTTTAAGCTTTCCACACCATTACAGACCAAAGTTAAAAACACAGGAACACTAATGGATCCTGCCCACATATGACTTTTCAATTATACTCGGCTATTAAATTAAATAAGATTACTGTGCAATTAGAGGTGTCATTTTAACTCATTTAAGAAACACCAAGCAATTATTATGGTTTCCTACACAGAGCCAGAGTCTTCAGCAAAATGAGAGTCTGATATAAACCTGCATAATATGAGGCTAAGATAAAACAGCTCAAAGACAGGTTAGAAAAGCATGTTTAAAAATTACTTTGGTGGAAATTAGCAGAGTAAAAAAGAGTTGATGTGATAAAAACTGATATAAATATTTCCACTCTAGAACAGGGCTAAAAATAATCATTGCATCCCCTCCTGTACCCAGACTTAGGGACAGGTTAACCTACTGTTTGATTGTTGCTCTTGTCACATCTTCATTATTTTGCCCAATAAGGTCATAATTAGTTCACATTTTTTTATATATATAAAAGCAAAAATGGGCTTGAGCTAATAGATGGAATAGTTATTAAATAGTTATTAAAACACATGCAACAGCGGAATAGAATTATAACTAGTGTATATGTGTCCAAAGTTTGCTAGAAAATACAAAACATACTTTATACAATGTGAGGAGAATAGAATGAGAGCTGGCTCTATTAAAAGTCATTTGTTTTATTCTTCAGTCATGTTTGCATGAATGACTTTCACATTAAGGTCAAATATAGGATCTAATAGGACCTCAGAGCTCCAACACAAAGATAGCTGCCAGCTTCATGAACTGCAGTTTGTTTCTCAAGCTTACTTGAGTGAAAATAATACACGAGACAAAATAATACAAACTACGTGGAATCAAAACATGAAGCATAATTTCAGTGGCAGCATGACTCACTCTGTGCCACCGTCAAAGAAACAGCCGATATTTCAGCATTATTTGTTCTTATATTGGGTTTAAAAGCCTGAAATCATTCATCTGCCTTTTCATGTAACACAAAACTCACCTATTTCATCTATATGGTTTGTTACCCAATTATACATGTATTTGTCCATGTAGAAAAATACATGTTTATAATTTATGACTGTCATGAAAGGGCTTGTTATATAAGATTAGCATCAGCTTGCCAGCTCTGAGAAACCATGAAGTGAAAGAGCATGGGCAATAGTCCATGTGGCTTTTAAATGTGGAGCATGTTGCCACCTGAGCCAGCTCTGCAGAGACCGCTAGGAAGCATCTGCAAACTACACAGTGGGACTCTTATTTGGTATTTGAGTCTTGGGTTATATCTTGAGCTTGGTCTTGTGAGCAAGGGACCCCCTCTGACCTCTGTCACCTTGAATATGAATAACACAGATAACATTTAAGCTGAAGAGCATGTTTATTTGGTTAAAATGCTATAAAATGTAAATGTGTAATTAAAGGTAAAATTGAGTTGTTGAGTTGTCCCAGAATCCTTTTGTGTGGAGCGAGCCTTTCTCAGGTGTGGGCAGGGGCTGAAGGAAGTTTAAAAAACTTGACAGTATGATATTTACAAGGTCACCTAAAAGTATCCAGCCTACAGTTCATGTTCAAAACTTTCATGGTTTGTTTTCTCAATGTTATAAATATTTAGGACTCTGGCTGGATGCTAGACTCACTTTTAAAAACCATGTGGAACATCTTTCAAGATTTTTATATAGAAACAAATCTTGTTTTTTTATTCACAAGTCATATAGGGGTGGCTGTAGCTCAGTAGGTAGAGCAGGTCACCTACTGATCGGAAGGTCAGCGGTTCGATTCCTGGCTACTCCAGGCTACATATCCTTGGGCAAGATACTTAACCCCAAGTTGCTCTCCGACCGTTCTGTCGGAGTATGAATGTGTGTGAATGTTAGTTAATTAAAAGCACTTAGCTTAGTAAAAACATGGAAGTGCTTGTATGAATGGGAGTGCATGGGTAAATGTAAAACGTGTTGTATAAGCGCTTTGAGTGCTCTGACTGAGTAGAAAAGCGCTATATAAGAACTAGTCCATTTACCATATGATCATTATAGAGTCAAGAGTTTTATCTGTTCTTGATTATAGTGATATTGTATACAGTACTGTATGAGCATGCTTCTACATCTACCTTTAAGCCTCTTGATTCTGTGTATCACATTATATTGTGATTTATCACAGGTGCCAAATTCCAAGGCACCCCAAAAATCATATGGCAATTATATGGCAATCTAGTTCATTTTGCCAAAATTTCACTGCAACAACTTGGAATGGTACTCAGTAACATTTTTAGGGCCCCCCACGTGCTTGTATGCATGCCTGATAACATCGGGGCTCCTAATGAGACGATGGATGGTGTCCTGTGGGATCTTCTTCTACGGCTCTCCTAGAGTAAGTGCCCGTCTCCAAGAATGTCCTCCATGCTCTTCATAATGTGCTGGGAGACACAGCAAACCTTCTGGCACTGACATGTATTGACGTACCATGCTAGAGGTGTTGGACTACTTGTGCAACGTCTGTAGGGTCCAGCTTCCACTTCATGCTACCAGCAGTGACACTGACCCTAGCCAACTAGAGAAAAAACAGTCTGAAAAGATGAGGAGGGAAAAATTGTCAGAGTCCTCCACATGCAAAAACATTCCTGTTTTGTAGGTTCTCATTGTTCCCCTCTACCACACTTTTTGTTAATTTCATTAACACCAAAACAGCCAAAACTGATCAACAACCCCCTCTGATACTTAACTGACCACGTAAGTTTGAATTGAATTGAATTGAAGTATAAGTTTAATTGGCTTGATCCTATACTTTGATTAAAAAATGTTCCTTTAATTGTGTATGTATTTATTTAGTGCAGTCTTCATGAGGACATGTAGGTTTTTTTGTTTGAAGCATCTGGCACACCCACAGCTTTTGGTCAACCCAAGCTAACAAATCACAACTGAGACAGAAAGGGCCAAAGGAAAATCACAGGCTGGAGTCCATCAGTATGTTTGTAGTCAGCCTTACTATCCAGTCACAAAGAAGTCAAAGTTTCTTTATTGTCAATACCACATATGTGCAGGACATACAGAGGACTGAACTGCCTTACACTCAGACCTGAGGTGGATTGGTGTAAACGTACATTTAAATCTTAATTTGTACAGTATAATAGAAGTGCAAAAGAGTATAGAAAGTACTAAAATTAATAATTTTCTCAGCTGCTCTCACGATGCACTGGAGGGTCCTTTGTTCACAATCCCTCCTGAGTATCATAACTTAGTTTTTCAGAAAGACCATGCTCTTTTCCTCCTCACTATAAAAGTATGTTACATTAATTTTTATTCTTCAAAAAAAAGAAATGAAGAAGAAAAGCAGTTTGCATCATTCACAATGCAGGGATCATACAAACTCACTATTCTTAGAGCTTGAATTACTGAAATTTGCAGACCTAGTGAAAATCCAAAGAGCACAATTTTTGTTCAGAGCAAAAAAAATAATCAACTATCAGGAAATAGTGAAAGCATGTTTTTCTTTTACGAGAAGGAAGTTATAATCTAAGGGTTTTCAACTTCCAAACTGTGAATGTGCATACTTCTAGGAAGAGTTTTTGTGTTTGTGTGTTGAGTCAAACTGTGGAACAGCTTAAGTGTGGAATGTCTAAGCATAAAGCATTTCAAAACGAAGTATAAAGATCTGATCTTCATGAGATACAAAGAAGAGGAAGATGTTTAAGTTCAGTAAATGTTCAATAAGTTGCTACTTCATCCTTATTCAGATTTTCCATCTAACATTGCATAACTGGAGGTACTTGGCTTTGATGTGTGCAGGCACAGTTATGAAGTTGTAAATTATGATAATGTGTACTTTGCATAGTGTATACATATATTCTGTTATTAGAAATGTCTATTATTGATATTGAGGTTCGTTTCAATAAGGAAGCTGGATAAATGTTAACATCGCTATGGAGAAGGGGTGTGTACTTCTACCTGCTTCTTGTTAATATGTAGACAGAATGAGGACAGGAGCAATACTGGACTGTATTTTGCTTTATTTGGTATAGTATTTTTGTTTTCATTCATGACTTCCTGTTTATTGTTTACATGATTGAAATCAATTGAAACATTTACCTGAACTGAATTGAAGAACAAACTGTTTGTACAGTACAAGCTGAAAATGTGTATTTCATGTGCCCAGTGCACAGTATATCACAGCATCCAACCATTCTCGTGGCTTGCGGTTCATACAGCTAAATTCAGCTGGCACACTGGCTCAGTCTTCTTAAACTTCGTAGTTGCCCAGTTTGGAAAAAGGATGTTTGTTGAGATGTCTCAACTTGCCCTGTCTGTGCATGAAAAAAAAAACCCTTCACACCCCTCAGGTCTACTCAAACTTCAGGGTTCTAGTCAGCGGCTGATTGCCTGGCGCTGTGCCTTGATGAGGTGCCATCGCACCAGGCTGAGAATTTCAGCAGTTAGCTACCAGAACAGTTGTATGCTCGGTACCGAGAGCGCCGAGAATACCGAGACATCATGAGCCCGCTGAAAGATTTGGAGAGACATCAAGGCCACTTTAAGAACAGCTATTTGGAATAAATGGGTGACATACTGATGACACACTCCTGTCCAGATTTCTGCCCAGTACAGTCTGTTTGGCTCTCTATTAAAGACATCCCTTTGAAAGGTGACTTGAAGAAACTCTTGCCTAGATACAGTGCTTTACAAATGTATTAGACCACCCAGGGCAAGGTTTATAAATATAATTGTTATCTATTAATTTTCTCCACTGTAAATCGCCACCTTATCGTGGTGGAGGGGTTTGTGTGTCCCAGTGAACCCGGGAGCTATGTTGTCTGGGGGCTTGTCCACCTGGTAGGGTCTCCCATGGCAAATTGGTCCTGGGTGAGGGGCCAGACAAAGAGCGATTCAGAAGACCCCTAAGGAAATGTAAACAAGGGAGTTGTTTACCCTGACCAGGATAGGGTTACCAGGGCCCCACCCTGGAGCCAGGCCTGAAGAAGGTGCTCGAGGGAGAGCGTCTGGTGGCCGGGCAGAAGCCCGTGGTGCCCGGCTGGGCGCAGCCCAGAGATGACATGGGCCTGCCCTCCTGTAGGCTTACCACCTGCAGGAGGCGTTGTAGGGGTTGGGTGAAGTGTGTGTATCGGGCGGTGGCCCTGGGGAGAGGTCCTGGCGGACCGATCCCCGGCTATCGAGACTGGCTATTGGGACATGGAATGCCACCTCTCTGGTGGGGAAGGAGCCTGAATTTGTGTGAGAGGTTGAGAGATACCAGCTAGATATAATCGTGCTCACTTCAATGCATGGCCTGGGCTCTGGAACCAGTCTCCTGGAAAGGGGCTGGACTCTGTTCCAGTCTGGAGTTGCCCTCGGTGAGAGGTGGTGAGCTGGGGTGGGCATTCTTGTATCCCCCTGGCTTGCTGCCTGTATTGTTTTCACCGGTAGACGAGAGGGTTGTTTCCTTGTGCCTTCAGCTCAGGGAACAGGTCCTGTCTGTTGTTTGCGCTTATGCACCGAATGACAGTTCAGAGTACCCACCCTTTTTGGAGTTGCTGAGTGGGATGCTCGAGGGTGATCCATCCGGTGACTCCATCGTCCTGCCGGGAGACTTCATCGCCCACGTGGGCAATGACAGTGAGACCTGGAGGGGCGTGATTGTGAGGAACAGCCTGACGGATCTGAACCTAAATGGTGTTTTCTTATTGGACTTCTGTGTAAACCACAGTTTGTCCATAATGAACAGCAAGTTTGAGCATAAGGATGTCCATAAGTGCACGTGACACCAGGACAACCTAGGTCACAGGTCTATGATCAATTTTGTAATCACATAGTCATAATCTGCGGCCGTATGTTCTGGACACTTGGCTGAAGAGAGGAGCTGAGCTGTCAACTGCAAATGATCACCACCTGGTGGGGAATTGGATCAGGTGGCGGGGGAGGATGCACCACAACGTATTGTGAGGGTGCATTGGGAACACTTGGCAGAAGCCCCAGTCCGTGAGATCCTCAACTCCACCTCCGGCAGAACTTCGACAGCATTCCGAGGAAGCTGAGGACATTGAGTACAAATGGACCATGTTCCACACTGCCATTGTTGAGGCTGCCGCTCAGAGCTGTGGTTGGCCTGTGTGGTGGTAATCCCCGAACCAGATGGTGGTCACCGGAGGTGAAGGAGCCATCCAGCTGAAGAAGGAGTCCTATCAGGTTGGTTAGCCCATGGGACTCCGGAGGGAGCTGATGGGTACCAACAGGCCAAGCGGAGTGCGGCTCAGGCGGAGAAAGCGTTGCTCTACTCATACGGTTCTATAGTGTAGGTGATGCTGACTTTAGCTGAGGCTATAGTCAGGCAGTGGAAAGGAATACTTTGAGGCCCTCCTGAATCCCACTGACATGCCTTCGTAATGGAAGCAGAGTCTGGGGACAAGGGGAATGATTCTCCCATCACTGGGGTGGGTCACTGAGGTGGTTAAAAACTCCTTGGTGGCAGGGCCCCTGGGGTGGATGAGATTTGCCCTGAGTTCCTAAAGGCTCTGGACTGTCATGGACTGTCTTGGTTGACACCTCTGCAACACTGTGTGGAGATCAGGGTTGGTGCCACTAGACTGGCAGACCGGGGTGTGGCAACCCATCTTTAAGAAGGAGACCGGAGGGTGTGATCCAACTTTCAGGGGATCACACTACTCAGCTTCCCCGGTAAGTCTATGCCAGGGTGCTGGAAAGGAGGATCGTCTGTTAGTCAAACCTCAGATTCAAGAGAAACAATGCGGTTTTCGTCCTGGTCATGGAACACTGGACCAGCTCTTTATTCTCTTGAGGATATCTGAGTGTGCGTGGGAGTTTGCCCATCCAGTCTACATGTGTTTTGTGGACATGGAGAATGCATTTGACTGCATCCTCGGGGTGTCCTGTGGGAGGTCCTGTGGGAGTATGAGGTGTCTGGCCCATTGTTGAGGGCCGTTCTGTCCCTGTACAACCGCAGTGAGAACATGATCCGTATAGATGGCAATAAGTCGGATTCGTTTTCTGTGGTGTTGGACTTCACCAGGGCTGCCCTTGTCACCGATTCTGTTTATAATTTTTATGGATAGAATTTCTAGGCATAGCCATATGGCAGAAGGCTTCACCTTGGTGGCCTCAGAATCTTGTCTCTGCTCTTTACTGATGATATTGTAAGGCAAAGGCCCTACAATAAATCAAAAGCTTTGCTTTTACGATCAGCCCATTCACCAAGACAGATCGGTGCAGTGTCCGCATCACTGCAGAAGCAGCCCCGATCCATCGTCGATCTCCCGCTCCCTTCTCCCGTCACTCGTGAACAAGACCCCACACCAACCCTCCTCCCCCCCTGAACACCCCCCCCTGACATACTTGAACTCTCCACTTGGGGCAAGAACTCATTCCTGAGCCGGAGAGGACACTCCACTCTTTTCCGGCTGAGGACCATGGCCTCAGACTTCGAGGTGCTGATTCTCATGCCGGCCACTTCACACTCGGCTGCGAACCGTTCTACTGCGAACTGGAGGCCACCCCCTGATGAAGCCAACAGGACCGCATCATCTGCAAAGAGCAGAGATGAGACTCTGAGGCCACCAAGGAAGAAGCCTTCCGCCACCTGGCTAAGCCTAGAAATTCTGTCCATAAAAATTATGAACAGAATCGGGGACAAAGGGCAGCCCTGATGGAGTCCAACACCCACAGGAAACAAATCCGACTTATTACCGGCTATATGGACCAAGCTCTCACTGCGGTTGTACAGAGACTGAATGGCCCGCAACAACGGGCCAGACACCCCATACTCCCGCAGGACCTCCCACAGGATACCCCAAGGGACACGGTCGAATGCCTTCTCCAAGTCCACAAAGCACATGTAGACTGGTTGGGCAAACTCCCACGCACACTCGAATATCCTTGAGAGGATAAAGAGCTGGTCCAGCATTCTGCGCCCAGGACGAAAACCGCATTGTTCCTCCTGGATCCGAGGTTCGACTAACAGAGGGACGGACCCTCCTCCGGAGGGTGTGATACCCCAAAAGTTGGATCACACCCTCCGGTCTCCCTTCTTAAAGATGGGGACCACCACCCTGGTCTGCAAGTCCAATGGCACTGCCCCAGATCTCCACGCGATGTTGCAGAGGCGTATCAACCAAGACAGCCCTACAACATCCAGAGCCTTCAGGAACTCAGGGCGAATCACGTCCACCCCAGGGGCCTTGCCACCAAGGAGTTGTTTAACTGCCTCAGTGACCTCACCCCCAGTGATGGTCAAGTCATCTCCCTCGTCCCCAGACTCTGCTTCCACTACAGAAGGGGATTGTCAGTGGGATTCAGGAGGTCCTCAGAGTATTCCTTCTACCATCCGACTATAGCCTCAGTTGAAGTCAGCAGCACCCCACCCGCACTATAAACCGTGTGAGTGGAGCACTGCTTTTCCCTCCTGAGTCGCCTGACGGTTTGCCAGAATCGCTTCGATGCCGTCCGAAAGTCTATTTCCATAGCCTCACCAAACTCCTCCCACACCCGAGTTTTTGCTCTGGCCACTGCCCGAGCTGCATTCCGCTCTTCCGTGAATCGCCACCTTATCGTGGTGGAGGGGTTTGTGTGTCCCAGTGATCCCAGGAGCTATGTTGCCTGGGGGCTTGTCCCCTTGGTAGGGTCTCCCATGGCAAATTGGTCCTGGGTGAGGGGCCAGACAAAGAGTGGTTCAGAAGACCCCCTATGTTTGTAACAGCAAGGGAACAGTTTACCCTGCCCGGGATAGGGTTACCGGGGCCCCACCCTGGTGCCAGGCCTGGGGAGGGAGCTCGAGGGAGAGCGTCTGGTGGCCGGGCATTAGCCCGTGGTGCTTGGCCGGGCGCAGTCCGAAGAGATTACATGGGCCCGCCCTCCTGTAGGCTTACCACCCGCAGGAGGCATCGTAGGGGTCGGGTGCAGTGTGTGTCGGGCGGTGGCCGAGGGCGGAGGCCCTGGCGGACTGATCCCCGGCTATCGAGACTGGCTATTGGGACATGGAATGTCACCTCTCTGGTGAGGGAGGAGCCTGAGCTAGTGCGTGAGATTGAGAGATACCAGCTAGATATAGTTGGGCTCACCTCAATGCATGGCCTGGGCTCTGGAACCAGTCTACTGGAGAGGGGCTGGACTCTGTTCCAGTCTGGAGTTGCCCTCGGTGAGAGGCGGTGAGCTGGGGTGGGTATTCTTGTATCCCCCCGGCCTGCTGCCTGTACGTCAGAGTTTTCAACGGTGGACGAGTATTGTGAGGGTGCACTGGGAACGCCTGGCAGAAGCCCCAGTCTGGGAGATCTTCAACTCCCACCTCTGGCAAAACCTCGACAGCATTCTGAGGGAGGCTGAGGACATTGAGTCCGAATGGACCATGTTCCGCACCTCCATTGTTGAGGCTGCTGCTCAGAGCTGTGGCTGCAGGGTGGTTGATGCCTGTCGTGGTGGTAACCCCCGAACCAGATGGTCACCGGAGGTGAAGGGAGCCATCAAGCTGAAGAAAGAGTCCTATCGGGCTTGGTTAGCCTGTGGGACTCTGGAGGCAGCTGACAGGTATCGGCAGGCCAAGTGGAAAAAACGAAATGTTTTAAAATCATAAAGTGGAACTAATTTTCACCTTCATATGTTTTATTCTTGAACATCATTAGAATAAATTTGCATGATTTTCAGTTCTAAATTTATCTTAAAGTGGGCCTTGGTGTAGCCCCTCAGCTTTTCCTGCCTGCAACAAGCTGTGTTAGCCCCCATACCCCTCTCTGTGAGCATTTGAAACTTTGGTCACATTTGATATGAGCATTCACCATTGGAATGGTAAGTATATGACAGGAAATAAAGAACAGTGTAGGAAATCCTCTTTTTGTTATATTGGTATATTGTTAAAACAGGAAAGACTGTGTATCTGTCTGTATTTATCTATAAAAATAAATTAGTGATTCCCAGCTTCTTAAATCTGTATGAAAACTCTATTGCAGTCCATTGAATAATTGCAGGATCTGAAGGTGAATGGTAAAAGGACATGTAATTCAATTGAATTTTATTTATATAGTGCCAAATCACAACAAACAGTTTTATATTGTGGGTAAAGACCCTACAATAATTACAGAGAAAACCCAACAGTCCAAACGACCCCCTATGAGCAGCACTTGGTGACAGTGGGAAGGAAAAACTCCCTTTTAACAGGAAGAAACCTCCAGCAGAACCAGGCTCAGGGAGGGGGGGTCATCTGCTGAGGGGGGAGAGACAGGACAAAAGACACACTGTGGAAGAGTGCCAGAGATTAATAATAACTAGTGATTAAATACAGAGTGGGGTATAAACAAAATAAACATTAGCCTAGGCCTATTGCTGTCATGGTCCTGGGCCGTCTGCCCAGCATTTTGTGTTCAGGTTTATTTTCCCTGAGTTTTTATTTCCCAGTTTGTTTTGATGCTCTTCTTCCCTTTGTCCCTGTCTCCCCTGCATCTATGGTCTTGTGTCCGTTTTGTCATTTTGTCTTAACCCTGAACTCCTGTGTTTTTATATTGAGTTTTATTCCTAGTTTATTTTATTTACAGATGATACAATTATTTTTTTTGTCCTGGAAACAAAACATTTACAAACTAAACTGTCAAAATGCATCTCTGTAAAACAGCTGTTGGTGACATCAGCAACCTTCAGAGGGCAGGAGTCTTCTACTGTTCACAGATGACTTCATGAACAAAAATACAGCGGCTTCACTAGAAGATGCAAACCTCTAACCAATGGAAATGCTAAAAGGATCTGCTCATGATCTCAAATCTACAAGATCATCTGTGAAACACAGTGGAAATATTGTCATGGTCTGGACTTTAATAGCTTCTTTTGGGACAGGCTCTCTAATCTTCACTGATGATGTCACGCATGATGGCAGTCCACAGAAATATTTTGTCTGTCAATTTAAAGAAAAATGCAAACAAACTGATTGGGAGATCCTTCATCATCCTGCAAGATAATGACCCCAAACACACTGCCAAAACTATGCAAAGGAGTTCATCAGGGGCACGAAGTGGAAGGTTTTAGACCGACCTGGTCAATGTTCAGACTTTAGAACCCTTTAGAGCATTTTATCTGCTAAAGATGAGGCTGAAGGGAGTAACCCCCCAAAACAAACAGACCAAACCAAACAGGTTTTGTCAAGGGTCGACACTCAGCCACTAATACAAGCAGACTAATAAATGTAATAGATTACTATTCCATTAACAAATAAGAAACCATGATTGTCTCTTTGGACACACAGAAAGCATTTGACCAGGTTAAATGGAAATTTTTATTAGCAATTCTACACAAAATTGCATTTGGTTCATTCTTCATAGACTAGATCAATACACTATGCAGCTCTCCAAATGCATGTGTTAGGACGAATGATCTAGTTTTCCAAAGCTTCAGTCTGCAGAGGTGCACTGGGCAGGACTGCCCATTCTCCCCCTCGTTTTTTGTCATCTTCATTGAGCCACTAGCAGCAACAATCAGACAAAATGACCAAATGAATGGGTGAGTGTGTCCAAACCTTCTGTAGCACTCATGAGGAGTGTTGCCACCATTAAAATGATGGTTTTACCTAAAATCAACTGATCTCATTGATCCCTAATAAACCTTCTATTCCTTGGTTTAAGTCACTCAAACATTTCAAAATGTTTATGGCAAAACTAACCATCATAAATATTTTTAAAAACTCTACTAAAGCCAAAACACAATGGTGGTCTAGAACTACAAATTTTACGTCACTACTTCTTAGCCAGTAGATTGCAGTATGTTTCAAAATACACCACTCATTAGACAGCCCATGGTTGGACCTAGAACAAGTACTCTGTGTAATAGTAAAGATCTCTGATCTGCCTTTTAGTAGCTCCAGTATTAAACATCATAACTGCTTTAACCTTAGCATAAACAGTAAATTTCTGGAATATCAGCAATTAACGTCTACATAGGAAAGTTTTAATCTCAATTAACTAGAAATAGAAATTAAGTTAGAAATATCTACATGGGTAAGAGTCTAACTTGCTGTACATCCAAACTGTGTTATTGTTAAAAAATGACGATGTGATTTCCCTCCCAACTGCAAAATGGAAGCAAGATCTTTCCATCAGCCCAGATCAAAACATAAGAAATATGTTTAAACATCTTCAACATGACTAAAAGCCACAACTTACAAATTATACAATACAAAACTCTCCATAAACACACTATACAGGGCAAAGGATGTCTCAAATGGGCCTTACACACTCGTACAGTTATGTCATATTGTTATGTGGTAGTTTGGGTCAGCTGATGGCAGCCTGTTTCAGACTTAGGCCAGTTTGTGTCTCGTCCTGTTTTTGTGTCTGTTGTTGACTGAGTGGGTTTCTGGTGTTGGTCTGGAGTGCATACACAGCTGTCTTCAGACTGTGTGGCCTTGGGTCTTCAGGGCTGCTGGGGGGCTGCAGATGGCCCAGATCTCCTTGGTCTTTTCTCTATCATTGTTGCAGGTTCTCACCCTCATCATTAAGTACATTTCATGACAAACACAGACACAGATAGAAAGCACTTCAACGTAGGAAGTGCTTGTGTGACTGGGTGAATGAGCTCATCTACAAAGGCTGAAGGAAAGAGAGCACACTCCTCCCACAGAGGAAGCCCAGGCAGAAAGAGTGGGGAGGAGTGGTTATGTGTGTGATTGATGGTTGTGTGATCTAGTCGAGCAGCCCACCTTTTCACTAGTTTTGAACAAAACCATTATATTTAAGGATGCTTAATCAGTGGAGGACATTGCACATCCTCTCATTGGATACTGTAAATTACCAAAGTGTGGGCTGTACCCCCCCATTAAAGTATAGCAGGTTTTGTCATTAAGTTTCAATTAAAAACTCAAGCCCTGTGATATATTGGTGACCTGTCCATGGTGTGCAGTGCCTCTTGTCCTGTGACAGCAACCCTGAATTGGATAAGCTAAAGAAAATGGATGGCTCTTGAAAAAGGCAACTGGACTTCTTTAAGTTCTTTAGAGAAGTTTCACCTCTCATCTGAAAGGCTTCTTCAGTTCTAAAACCAAATGGTGGAGAGTCCCAGGTATGTAAACCCCAGTGAGAGTTGTCCCCTGGAGGTGTTTGTACTATTGTTATATGCATAATCACATATGCCAAGATGTGAAAAAAACACATGGGTCATTACAATCAGTGGTTTTGGGTGAAATCACTGTGAGACTTTGCTCAACTCTATCAAGAGAACTGCGATATAGCGAGGGACGACTGTATTTTATGACAACAAGTGACTGAAGAAGAGATGATGTAATCATTCTCTTACAAAGAAAAAGCTTAATTCAGACATTTAATCATTTTAAGATTATTAGTTACCCTCTCTGTGATGTAACAGTTTTAATTACACCCAATAATCAAATAAGTGTAATATAATACTTTTGATTCTGAAGTGTTTTAAACTGGGCAAACAAGCTTTCACAAGGAAATTGCTCATGACCTCCCAACACTGAACTGATGACTTTATGATGCCTACTTTGGTGGATAAGAATGCAGACCTTCATTTTTTTCTAATTTTCCACTGCACTGCAGGTTACCAGGACCTTAAAGTTATTCTATTTATAATTTATATCCTCTTTGTATTCAGAAATGAACTGAAACTTACTTGTTTATACACTGACCTCAATAACTGAAATTCTGGTCATATTTAATATGAGCACAGGCCCCCTATGAATCCAATCAAAAGTTTAGACACACTCACATGAACGGGTGAGCGTGTCCAAACTTCTGACTGGGACTGTATGTTTTTCCTATTATTCTCTATAGTCCTGTGCTGTCTGCCATGCCATGAGAAAATGTCAAAATGAGTCCCTACTTTCTTGTATTCCTGCCTTGTTTTATGTGCCAGTGTAGATGAAGAGCTTGGAATGGTAAAATAGTCATGCCTGACAATAACAAGTGTACAAAGAAGAAAAAAAAAACATCCAAAAGGAATGGGATAACAGACACACAAATAAAACACTTGAAACACGTCTGGTGCTCACGGTGCATCCAGATCACTTCACACTACAAATGGACATGAGTACAATTTACACTGCTCAAAAAAATAAAGGAAACACTCAAATAACACGTCCTAGATCTGAATGAATGAAATATTCTCATTGAATACTTTGTTCTGTACAAAGTTGAATGTGCTGACAACAAAATCACACAAAAATCATCAATGGAAATCAAATTTATTAACCAATGGAGGCCTGGATTTGGAGTCACACACAAAATTAAAGTGGAAAAACACACTACAGGCTGATCCAACTTTGATGTAATGTCCTTAAAACAAGTCAAAATGAGGCTCAGTATTGTATGTGGCCTCCACGTGCCTGTATGACCTCCCTACAACGCCTGGGCATGCTCCTGATGAGGTGGCTGATGGTCTCCTGAGGGATCTCCTCCCAGACCTGGACTAAAGCATCCGCCAACTCCTGGACAGTCTGTGGTGCAACGTGACGTTGGTGGATGGAGCGAGACATGATGTCCCAGATGTGCTCAATGGGATTCAGGTCTGGGGAACAGGCGGGCCAGTCCATAGCTTCAATGCCTTCATCTTGCAGGAACTGCTGACACACTCCAGCCACATGAGGTCTAGCATTGTCCTGCATTAGGAGGAACCCAGGGCCAACCGCACCAGCATATGGTCTCACAAGGGGCCTGAGGATCTCATCTCGGTACCTAATGGCAGTCATGCTACCTCTGGTGAGCACATGGAGGGCTGTACGGCCCTCCAAAGAAATGCCACCCCACACCATTACTGACCCACTGCCAAACCGGTCATACTGAAGGATGTTGCAGGCAGCAGATCGCTCTCCACGGTGTCTCCAGACTCTGTCACGTCTGTCACATGTGCTCAGTGTGAACCTGCTTTGATCTGTGAAGAGCACAGGGCGCCAGTGGCCAATTTGCCAATCCTGGTGTTCTCTGGCAAATGCCAAACATCCTGCACGGTGTTGGGCTGTGAACACAACCCCCATCTGTGGACGTCGGGCCCTCATACCATCCTCATGGAGTCGGCTTCTAACCATTTGTGCAGACACATGCACATTTGTGGCCTGCTGGAGGTCATTTTGCAGGGCTCTGGCAGTGCTCCTCCTGTTCCTCCTTGCACAAAGGCGGAGGTAGCGGTCCTGCTGCTGGGTTGTTGCCCTCCTACGGCCTCCTCCACGTCTCCTGGTGTACTGGCCTGTCTCCTGGTAGCGCCTCCAGCCTCTGGACACTACGCTGACAGACACAGCAAACCTTCTTGCCACAGCTCGCATTGATGTGCCATCCTGGATGAGCTGCACTACCTGAGCCACTTGTGTGGGTTGTAGAGTCCGTCTCATGCTACCACGAGTGTGAAAGCACCACCAACATTCAAAAGGGACCAAAACATCAGCCAGAAAGCATAGGTACTGAGAAGTGGTCTGTGTTCCCCACCTGCAGAACCACTCGAGTGTGTCTTGCTAACTGCCAATAATTTCCACCTGTTGTCTATTCCATTTGCACAACAGCATGTGAAACTGATTGTCAATCAGTGTTGCTTCCTAAGTGGACAGTTTGATTTCACAGAAGTTTGATTTACTTGGAGTTATATTGTGTTGTTTAAGTGTTCCCTTTATTGTTTTGAGCAGTGTATATTATATAAGAGGAGGAACAAAGAGGCAGAACAATTCCCAGCTACAATTTTCCACTTTGTTAGAATTTTGCAGTTCAGATCCTAACAATAACTAAACTAAAATTTCTGAGCTGAGCATCTAATGTCCGTCCTTTACTGTCTCACATGATAGGAAATGACTACAAGCCTACAGAGTGCTGCTGTTTATCAGCAGAATTCTGTAAATTAACTTCTGAACATGTAGCTCTCTAAAACCCTCTAGGGAAACGTAATGGGACCAGTCTTTAATGGAGTTTTCCTCATTTTATGGTTTTTCCAAACACTGCAGTTTGACTCCCGGTCATAGTTAGGACTAACTATGCATCGATCCCTTACACACACACACACACACACACACACACACACACACACACACACACACACACACACACACACACACACACACACACACACACACACACACACACACACACAGATTGTGCCATTACTCCTGCAGATATCCCTCCAGCCATAGCCCAACAGCGACCACACAACTTTCAAACCACGTGGCAGCACCATCCCATGAGTCTTTAGCTGTTAGCTGCTTGCTTCCAATCCATAACAATATTGCAGAAACTGTCATCTTCATCTGCCTCTGACAAAATTTATTTCTCACTTAAGCATTTTAAATGCTTGGAAAGCTTGTCTTGGAGCCAGAGTAGGCTGTCTGGAAGTCTGTTGTAGGAAGCATTGCAACATACCACCTGTCAAGGCTTTCGAAGGCATGTCAACAGAGTTGCTGTCGGCAGTCAGATCTCAGAATACCAGGAAGCTTATATTGTCTTCCTATCTTACAGCCAGCATACAAAGCCTCCATTTCTATTTTCTAACCTCTCTCAAAAATCACTGGAAAACCAACAGATGCTGCTGCCAAGAGAGACGTGTTACACCAAGTCAAGTCACAACAAATTCCATTACAAAAGACAAAGCTCAACAGAAAGGAGAGGAAAGGCATAGATTAATGCTTCCCAGTTGCATCACAAGATATAAGTTTCAATGTCTGGAGCCTATCCCAGCTGACATAGGGCGAGAGGCAGGGTACACCTGTACAGGTCACCAGCCTGTCACAGGGCCAACACAGAGAGACAGACGACATCCACACTCACATTCACACCTATGGACAATTTAGAGTTTCCAATTAACCTAACCCCAGTAAATGCATGTCTTTGGACTGTGGGAGGAAACCCACACAGACACAGGGGGAACATGCAAATTCCACACAGAGTGGGAGGGGCCTGGGCCAAGGTGGAATCAAACCCAGGCCTTCCAGATGGTATATTAACTGTGAGGCACCAGTGCTAACCACCTCACCACTGTGCTGGTTTCAAACTTGTATTTTACTGCAAACGCAGACATTTCTCAAAAGAGTGCACTCCTTTAACAGATGGAAAAAGTGTTATTGATTACACCAAAAGACAAGTATTCAGCTCACTGGACTGTCACTCCCCCCTGATAGATGCACATACAAATGTTTTTATTGCTGTGAGGCTTCACACAAAACAAAATGCCAAGGATAAAAGACACAATCAAGTGAGAGAGTGGATGTCCTGGTGGTAAGCCATGCTGTCACTGCCAGGAGGGTGTTGTGAACACTGTGGGACTTTCACGGAAGACACAATGAGGAGTGAGGGTCAGGTCCCTGCTGCCTAAGAGCCCAACTGGCCGGGTCAAAGAGGCAGCAAGCTGCAGAAACCTTTTGTGCTGTTGTTTGTTGTGAGCTATCCTTTGAATGTTTATATGAAGTTAACTTTGCGTTCATCTCTGTTAGTGTTACATGATTATTTGCCTTTTGCCTTTAATCTACACCCCCCTCCATATTCCTCTGTGATGTAGTGGATGATGGATAATACTGAATAACAGCTGAAGTAAACAAATACTTCACCATTTATGTTTTTTTTTTAAGTCCATATTTCATAAAAAATTTCATTTTCTTTATTAATTGCTAATGGTTGGTGCACTTACAAAATTTAAAGGCACCTATTGGGGTTATGCAGTACTATGAGGTCTTTAAGAATAGGTGGGGCCTGATTATTCAAGGTCTTATATGTAAGAAGAATGATTTAACAGGAAGCCAATGAAGAGAAGCCAGTGTGGGAGAAATATGCTTTCTCTTTCTATTCTCTGTACTCTTGCAGCAGCATTTTGGATGGGCTGAAGGCTGGAGGCCAAGGTAAGAGTATGTCTCTGGTTAGACACTGTGTTTCTAAGAATTGTACGACCAAGTACAAGAACTTCAGTTTTATCTGAATTACGAAGCAGGAAATTAGAGATCATCCAGGCCTTTATGTCTGGAAGGAATATTTGTTCCAGCATTGTGTTGCTAATTGCCTGTTTGGTGGCCAATGGTGTTATGAAGTCACAGTAAAAAGGGTAGTGGTCATCTGAGCATTGCCCTCTTGCTTTCCTGTGATGTAATCATCTGGGTTTTCATTCACGTGGCTTCCAAAGCCATGACACAGAAAGTGCTGGTGGATTCTTTCTTTCTTAGCAGCCTTCCTGTCATAGATTTCTGGTATGATGTTTATTCTTTTGCACCAAATATTCAATTATTTTGCTCTGTAGTAAGCAGGTGTTTTGATTATAGGCTGTAGCTGGGGAAACCCTGTACTGGCCATTCCTTCCTTCAAATGCTTTGCCTTCCCTTTTATTGTTTATTCATCTTTATCTATTTTCACTGTTGCCAAGCTTGTCTTTTTATCGCTCTTGTAACTTTCTGGGTCTCGTCTGAAGAAATAGAGCAGAACGTGTCCATTTTGATAATTGACCTTGCATTAGTATTACAGTCGGTCCTCTTAGGCCCAGCTGACTTAGATTTTAGTGGCGACCCAAAATGTTTTACTATAATTGGCATAATCAGTTGGGTTTTGTGCTGTTGGTGTGCAGTAAACCACTTCACACTGTCAATAGATGGTTTATTTGTTTTGATTTGAAGATTATTTAGGTTTCTGTTATGTGTATTTGGTCTGAGTTGTTTTGACATTTATTTTAATTTTTTTGTTTTTTTTTAGTTGCAGATCGCCAGTGTATTCTGCAGCAGCGTCAGCCTCATAGTGTATTTGATGGGTATTATGTTTTGGATATATTAATAATTCTGTTTTGTTTTATTCAGGAGCTGAGGTCCTAAAGTGAAGGTGACTGGGTACCTTTGATGGTGGAGTGTGTGTGTGTCTGTGCATGCACAGGGGGTGGGATGCACATGTGAGTTTGTGATTCTTTTGGGCCTTTTCCTTGGGCATCCCATTTGTCCACTGGTAAACCGCAAATCTGAGTCAATTAACAGTATATGTGTAATTGGTTTGATGTTTTTATGACTGTCAAAAAATAAATGCTTTTAGGACTTGAACTACATATTTGTCTGATGTATTACAAACCTGAATGACTTTTTGTACTTGGTGCAATTCTTGAACTGGAGATTCTATGGGTGAAATTCCCAGGGTGGCGCTGTCAGCCTTTTGAGCTATTTGTAAAGCTCTCAAGCTCTCCACCACTACACTATCTGCCTTCCCCCTCTTTCTCTTTCTCCCTCTGTGCTGCCACATCTTTAAGACATTCCTGCAGTTTAACTAATTGATGGGAGGCATATATAAAGCATGTATAATGTAAATAAAATTGGTCCTAGCACAGAACCCTGTGGAACTCCATAATTAACCTTAGTGTGTGAAGAAGACTCCATTTACATGAACAAATTGGAGTCTATGAGATAAATATGATTCAAACCACTGCAGTGCAGTACCTTTAATACCTATAGCAAGCTCTAATCTCTGTAATAAAATGTTATGGTCAACAGTATCAAAAGCTGCACTGAGGTCCAACAGGACAAGAACAGAGATGAGTCCACTGTCAGAGGCTCTAAGAAGATCATTTGTAACCTTCACTAATGCTGTTTCTGTACTGTGATGAATTCTGAAACCTGACTGAAACTCTTCAAATAAACCGTTCCTCTGCAGATGATCAGTTAGCTGTTTTACAACTACTCTTTCAAGAATCTTTGAGAGAAAAGGAAGGTTGGAGATTGGCCTATAATTAGCTAAGACAGCTGGGTCAGTGATGGCTTTTTAAGTAGAGGTTTAATTACAGCCACCTTGAAGGTCTGTGGTACACAGCCAACTAATAAAGACTGATTGATTATTTTTAAGATTGAAGCATCAATAATTGGAAAGACTTCTTTGAACAGTCTAGTAGGAATGGGATCTAACAAACATGTTGCTGGTTTGGAGGAAATAACTATTGAAGTTAACTCTGAAAGATCAACTGGAGCCAAAGAGTCTAAAATACCAGCAGTGCTGAAAGCAGCCGAACATGAAGATAATCTTTGAGATGGTTATGAATAATTTTTTCTCTAATGTCTAAAATTTTATTTGTAAAGAAATCCATGAAGTCACTACTAGTTAACGTGAAAGGAATACTCGGCTCTACAGAGCTCTGACTCTTTGTCAGCCTGGCTACAGTGCTGAAAAACCTGGGGTTGTTCTTATTTTCTTCAATTAATGATGAATAGTAAGATGTCCTAGCTTTACGGAGGGCTTTTTTATAGAGCAACAAACTCTTTTTCCAGGCTAAATGAGCATCTTCTAATTTAGTGAGACGCCATTCCCTCTCCAGCTTTCGGGTTATCTGCTTTAAGCTGTGCGTTTGTGAATTATACCACGGAGTCAGGCACTTCTGATTTGAAGCTTTCCTTTTCAGAGGAGCCACAGTATCCAAAGTTATACGCAGTGAGGATGTAAAACTATTGACGAGATAATCGGCCTCAGTAGGTAATAATAAAACTCTTAAATGCAGCTGCATCAGTCAGCATGAATGACAACGTAAGTGTGGAATGCAGATTTAGCTGGATTTGCACAACAAGAAATTGTTCACAGCTTTGTTTGTTTGCTTTGCCATGTGTTTTTTCTAGGACATTCACTTCTTACAGACACTGTTAGTCGCTGTTGTTGTTGGGAAAGAGACAAACAGGCTGCAGTTCTGCCAGTCTGCTGCGTTTCAGTCTATACTAAAGTTAGCTTCAATTCAGTTAGCTGCAATTGTACTTTACTTCATCCAGTAATTTTTCCATTAATGCATTATCTCATTTGATTATTTCTTTTTAACCTTTATCCATTTCTGCCCAGCTCTGTTCCTGCCATCATCTCATCAGAGGTCTTGAGCCTGATCTAATATTAAACCTCTCTATATCCAATAAAGCTTTACAGTCAGGGCGCATGTCACCATTCACTCTCCACAGCTGTGATCATCTGTCTTTCCGCCTCCTTGCTTTCATACAGAAGTCAGTCAGCCACAATCAAACCTCCATCAGAGTCATGTGAAAGGTGGAAAAGCAGAAGCTTTCTGAAAATGTGCCCAGTAATAATTTAGCATTTTAGAGGCTGAGCTCTGAATAATGAACCCTACTTCAGATTCTTTTTGAAGTGATCTGTTTTTTAATCAGTTTGGATATTGTCAAAGTAGTAAAAGTTAATTAAACAGAAGTGTGTGGCTTTCACTGCCTACTGTCTCCTGAAATCTAAACTGCAGCATATTCTCAGTGTCACTGAGCGCTGCCTGTTTTAACTTGGTGTCAGCGATCAGTGCTGATTAGAGTCAGGCTGATCAGTTCTAACAACAGTTTTCCTGTGTCTTTTGTCCTCCTGTCTCTCCTAAACTGAACTCATATTTGTGCTAATCACTGTCCATTTAATAGATAACATTTATCTATTAAGGATCAATAGTTATTAGAATTCATTTTGTAAAGGCATTTTGTTCTGGAGGATCCATCATTGAGAGGTGGCTGAAATTGTCTCCCTAGAGTAACAGCATTACCTGGTGGCTAAAGTCGTGCAAATTAAATACAATGAACTGGAACTTGAGAGAGTGACATAGAACAAGACTTAAACAAGGTTCTAACACACTGTTTCAGAAGAACCGAGCGGGAACTTAGAAGACGAAGCACGGATGTGACGAGAGCGTTACATAAATCCTGACACCTTGTACATTTGGGTTTTGATAAGACTGGGTGGATTAAGGTGCTTCAGGGTTGTAAGCATGTGTTTACTGTATTTATTATTTTCAGTCTCAGATGATAGAAATATTATTTTTTAGTCTATGCTTATATTGCACCTATATTTGCTGATCCTGCTGCAAACGAACATTTTTTTTTTCTCCCAGTTTTAACCGGAATTGTTGGTTTTTCTTTCAAACTGATGAAAATTTTAAAAGAATTTGACTCTTTAAACTCTGTCCCTGTTTTTGTATTCAGATAATAATTCCTAATTCAGAGGATGAACACAGCTGACTAAAAAAACCTTCACACAGCCGCACAGAGAAGCAAACAGAAAGACTCGACCTCAGCCTCACGTTGAAGCTCAGCAGGCTGAAGAAAAGCCCCAACGAGCAGGTGATTAATTCATCAGGCATTTTATATTTCAGACCTGAAATTTATGAATCTCATTTCTGCACATTTCTTAGTTTTACATCAGTACTAGATTGGAAGCAAAAATATAGCCCTTAAGATTCTGAGCATCTGAAGTAATGACACTGATGAATGAACATGAATGTTAATGAATGAAAAAGAACAAGCAGCCAACCAAAAATCTTCATCACAACCAGCTCAGGTTAAAAACTTCCACAAAGCAGCAGTCTGTTATGTTAAAAAGCTATCATAATAATTAGACATCCCATTCATCACTTTACAGTTGAAGCACACTGATAATTCAACTTTTCATTGTGCCATGCAACCGCAGCAAACCAGTTCAACCAGTAAAACAGTAACCACCCGCTTCAGCTCAATAAAAATGTTTGATAAGGCGTAAAAAAGAGCGCAGCAAACAGAAGCAGTAGAAGAAAAGAGGAGCAAAGGCTTACGTACTGAATCTCTGAGGCTCCAGCTCCATGCTGCTTGCTGCTGAGTCGCTGAAGCAACTGACACCAAAGAGACAGAAAACAGGAAGTAATAGGCTGCCAAGCTCTAGGTATCTCCCTCATTCTCTCTCTCTCTCTCTCTCTCCCTGTCGCTCCCTGTCTCTCTCTGGGTTTGTCTGTTGTGGTCGATTATTTCTGGCAAAGCTAATTTTTCTCTTTCTCTGCCCTTTCTCATTTTCCATCTGTGACTGCAATAAGTCTTCTTCACCTCTCCCCTTGCTTACCCCCCCGTCTCTCTATTTCTCTGTCTTCTTCTCTTTCTCTCCAGGCCTTGGTTGCTATGCACACAGTTGTGTTTAAATATTACTTACTACAATGTTACAAGTGGCAGAAAGATAAATAATCCATTGTTGTTATTGACAAGACAATCTGGTTATTATGTCAGAATAAGAATAACGTTACTGATCCCTGAGGGAAATGCATATGTCTGACACAGCTTATCTGCTGTTTGTATGAGGACTGAAAAGCCTGATGGCTGTGGGTACAAATGATTTTCTGCATCGCTCCCTTTTACAGTGGAGTGAGGCGTCTTCCAGTAGTTTTTTTGTTCCACCTCTCCCAGCGTGTCCATTCTGGCTCCAATTACAGAGCCAGCTTTCCTCACTAATTTGTCCAGTGTCCTTGCATCCTTATTTCTGATGATGCTCCCCATCCCCCCCACCCCCCCCACAAGACTGCAGCATAGAGCAGCACATTTGCCTCTACAGACTGATGAAACATCTTCAGTATTTCACTGCAGATGGCAAGAGATCTTAGTTTTCTTAACAAAAGGAGGCACTCTGCCCCTTTTTTGTGTAGTTCATCTCTATCCAGTCTTTTTAGCTATCTAGGTGTTAACCTACTGTAGATATATTTTGTTACCACCTGTACAGTGTGTCCAAACTTTTGACTGGTACTCCCAGGCTAAAGAGGTGGCCTTAATCTTCAGAAATCTGTTATCATTACCTTCATCTTACAGGTGTTCAGTATGAGGTAGGTTTTTGTGACTCCAGTTGCTGAAGGTTTTAACAAGATCAATTCCTGTCAATTCCCAATAATCGTAACCATGCAGTGTCATCCAAGTGTTTCGTGGATGTGGCAGGACTCAGGAGTGTATTTGAAGTCTGCTGTATACAATGAGAAAAGGAGCCAGGACAGTCCCCTGTGGAGCCCCCGTGCTGCTCATTAATGTCCCAGAAACACAGTTCCCCAACCTGACAGACTGCAGCCTTTCTGTCAGAGAGTCTGTGATCCAGGCTACAAATGAAGACTCGACACCCATCTCTGGGAGTACATTTGCTTGGATGGTACTGAGAGCACAAAATCAAAGAACATAACTCTCATGTACATGTACAGTGCTTAACAAATTTATTACAAACACTAATACACTATATTGCCAAAAGTATTCACTCACATGCCTTCACATGCATATGAACTTGAGTGACATCCCATTCTGAATCCATAGGGTTTCATATGATGTTGACCCACCCTTTGCAGCTATAACAGCTTCAGCTCTTCTGAGAAAGCTTTTCACAGGTTTAACAGCGTGTTTATGGGAATTTTAGACCCTTCTTCCAAAAGCATATTTATGAGGTCATTGCCCAAAACTGCTCCCACGTTCTTCCAGCAACCACCAAACCCACAAAGTGTTCTTGAGGGTGGGATGTGGGAACCATCCCATTCTTAATCTGTAGGTTTTTATATGATGCCAGCCCACCATTTGCAGCTATATATGTGCTAATGTTTTTCAATGTAAATGAAAAGTGGAGCACTTTTTTTGACGTTAAAAATCCATTTTTCGCTATGAAAGCACATCGAGCCAGGACCAGGGGATGCACCAACATGGTGTCAGCATGGTCCACAAAACCTGAGCTCAACCCCATTCTCACCAGATTTCAGTAACCTCTCCCCAGCAGTCCCTTGGTCACCAATGCTAGTGATGCACTGAGATGTACTGAACCCAATGCCACACAACGGCTGCTCTCTCCTCCTCCCGTGAATGAGTTCTTGTTGGGTGGGTGCCTTAGCTGTACTATTACATGAAAGCTAAATGAGGACCACTAACACCAAAAGCAAGAGGATAGGAAGTCTCTATGTTTGTTTGGGTAGTAGGTAACACGGTGCAGAACACTACCAGTGGTGGGAGATGCTTAGCATGAAGGTGCTGTGACGTGTGGTCCAAACCTAGCCAGGTGCAGGCTGGCTTCTGCAAGCAGCAGGAAATGAGAAGCCGGTTTTAATATTAAAAATTTTACTATTCTTGAATTTATCAGGCCAGAAACATACTTTTCTTGAAGTCATTTCTAAAGTATAGCCACTTAAAGTGACTTTTTTAAAAAAAGTAGGAAAAAAAATTTTCCAAAGGAAAAAATTTTTTAAAAAAGAAAATAACTTTAAGAAAGTTTCACAGGTTAGTGGGATCCCTGCCGTGTGGAGGTAGATGATTAGGTTTCTTTTAGCTGGAGAAGTCAGCACCCCTGTAGACCTTTTATATTAGTTCCACTGAAAGGAAACAGAGAACTTTAAAGTAGTATTACATTACCCAGAACAAACACTTTGTGTACTGAGATATTTGCTTCAGAGTCTGCTGTGCACTGGGAACAGTGACTGATGATACACACTATGCCTCATGGCATATTCACAGTTTTGTACTTTGCTTCCTTGTGAAACCTGTTTTCACAGTGTTCTGTGGATGTTCATCTTCCCAAAGGGGCGAGGACCTGTTAATGCTTAGCTCTGAATAACTCAGTATTTTTGGTACACAGCCAAGCAGTTTTGACCCCTAGTTCAAACTGATGATTTTTTTCCCTCACTCATCCCGATATGTTTCACTATTGTTTCTGTCTTTTTAATGGCAGCGCCTCCAGAAGGGGGGCGGCATGGCCACAGTTCACCTAGCTCCCCATGTTTGTCTTCTTGGATGAGTGTTCTCTTAACTGTAATTGTAGGATCAAAAAAGTATCAACTGATAGATGAAAAAAATACAGATTTTGAAAAGTTCACAGTGAAATTTTAGCTGCAGAAACAGACATAAGCCAGATCATGATTAGATGAAGGCTTACAGGGTACTCCCAGTGAACAGTGCATCAATTTTCTTGAGCATTTATGTAATTCAGTGTTCCACTGGTGCTGGAGCCTAAAGTCTGTGGGTCTGCAAGCGATGGGCCAACAGTGCATTAGTGTATCAGTACACAAATTAAGCTTTTCATTGTGGTTTTCTGTTCTTAGAAATTGATGGCAAATAATCATGTTTGGCTCAGTGGTCACAGACGGGTGGAACTAGAGCACAGTGTAGTTTTGTCTCAGTACACCTCCACAGTGGATCGTAAACCAAACAATATGTGAATGAAGTGCAGACCTTCAGCTTTCATTAAAAGGGTTTTTCAAAAATTTTCCAATTAATGGTTTGCACCTTGTGCTAAACCCTCTGTATTTCCATTCATACATCTCTTGATTGCAGACTTTGACAGTGAAACACCTCAAGAGTGTTGAGAAGTTTTTTTTTCTAATTCTGTCATCTTGCACTTTAGCTGACTTCTGTGGCCCTCCAGGCCTTTTGGTGTTGCTCAGCTGGTCAATTCATTCATTCTTTTTAACATTTCATTAGATTTGTTAATTTGGCCTGTCACGGGGTAACCCATGCCCTATAGGACCGAATGTGTTAATGGTCAATAACAGACTGCAATGACTTCTATTAGTATAACATCTTGCCGGCAAAATAGAGGTTGTTTCAGTGGTAAATGTGAGCCCAACACTACTTTGGTCCAGTACTTCACTGGGTTTACTTTAATTTCAGTTAGATTCAATAGGATGCAGAATTTTGGTCTTTATATCTTAGCATTAACATTCTCATTATTTCCACGTCATAGCAAAATAAAATACAATGGGCCCACATATTCAAAACCATTTATTAGCACCAAGTAATGTCATGTCAACATTACCAAAATGTTTGTTGAATGCTCTGTTCCATGCTGCCACCATCTTGGACATCCAGAATGCCAAAACAAGAAGGTTCCAAATCTTTTTATAGTAAGGGGAGACTGGGAGCTCACTATGTGAGTAAGAATGCAGAGGGGGAATTTACCACTCTTTTATTGTGAAATAGTCTTTGGTACACAGTGAACAAACTAATGTTTTGATGAGCTTGTGTCAGAGCTTTAAAGGAGGTAACTGGAATGTTTTGTTTGCTCATAGGTAGAAAATCACTAATTGGGAGACTTAATTGGTGAATTCTTATGTGATTTATTCTGGGGAGGGGCTTAGGCTTTATAAGCCAGAGGTAATGCTCCTGAGAGAGAGGGAGGCATAGCAGGCCTAGTGTGTTGGCTAGAGCCCAGTAGCCATGAGCTTAGCCTTAGGGTTTCTTTGGTTTAGTTAATTTTTGAATTCTTTTGAACAGTTTTAAGTTTGTTTTTCTATAGTTTTTGTATCTTTTTTTGTTTTTGGTCATATCACCATCCTGACCCTCTTTGTAAATAAATTGCAAATCGGGTGAAGAGAATTCTCCAAGTGTGTTTCCTCAACTGCAGCTGTGGCTTTACTACATGGCCACTTCTAACATGTTTGCTGTCTCTCTGATAGGTTTATTTTGGGGGGTTCAGCCTATGATGACTTCACTCACTCACACTAACATGTCTTTGGGCCTCATATTTAAAATTGCATTAAAATTATAGTGAAAAGTTCTAAAATACAAAGTCAACATTTTGAATCAACTTCAGAAATTATGTCCACATCATTTGTCATGAAGTAAGGGCGCAGGCCTCACCGGGCCATGAAACTGCTGTCTCTGAAATTAAGGGACTGAATAAAAATGTACACAGTTCAAGCAACATTTTTGTACAAGCTGAAAGTCTACACTTCAATCACACATGGACTGTTTCATTTACAATCCACTGTGCTGGTGTACAGAAACAAACCCACAGACATTATGAAGGGCAGTGTATTTCTTTCACAGTTCTGTTGTGTGAGTCAGCTGTAGTCAGTCAGCCTATGAGGGCGTTTTATTGTGTTGTTTTCTTTCTCATATTCATTCTTCTGTATTTAACAGAAAAACATTGTTTATTGAAACTGGAAGAAATCTACAAAGAATCACAGTTGGATGGTTTCCTCTTATTGGATTTTTTGTATTTATTGATCAAGTAATTCTTGTTTTGTGGGTTTGTTCAAGCTTCATGTGTCCTGTACTAAACTCTGCTGCAGTTTACTGGTCCAGGGGCTGGACACACAGATTAGTTCTTAGTTAGCTGCAGCTCTGAGTGAGGAGGGAAGCTGCGGATTTATTCATTTGCTGGCACACAAACTGTTTGAGGCTGCAAACTCATTTTTAGCTCCACTCAGCATGTTCAATCAACTTTCACATGAATTTCTTTCATAATTCATTTTTGCATTTTCAGATCTTTATTATTTTTTGATAGTTTTTTTTATATTTGTTGATGTGTTGTTCACAAACATGTTTTAATAGTTTATTTTTTTCACAATTTTCTTAACACTGAAAATGATGTTATATATCTGTTGCATATAGTTATTTATAAACTTATATTAACATCACTGTATTTTAACTGTAAATTATGATGTTTGGCAATATTTTTATTTATACTTTTATGCCAACATAGACTATTGATTTTCAGTAGTAATGATTAGAGAGGTCTTCACAGTAAACAACCATATACACAATAATGACACAATAATTACTACAATCCTACAATCTACAATCTACAATCAGGAGTGACATGTTCAGCCAGAGTGGTGTCTAAAAAATGATGTGGGCTTTATAGATAATTGGGGAACTTTGTGGGGGAACCTGGTCTTGTTAGGAGAGACAGCATCATCCCACTTTGGATGGAGCAGCTCTCATTTCTAAAAATCTTTCATCTAATATTAGACTCAACTAATATGTGTGTGTAGGTTCTCAGTCATCGAGGTCATAGTAGTCTTGGGAGCTTGGAAAAAGGGCGACTGGACTTCTTTTTGTTTCTTGAAGACGTTTCACCTCTCATCCCAAAGGCTTCTTCAGTTCTCAACCAAATGGTGGAGAGACCCAGGTATTCAAAAGAGTGACCTTTGACCTTCAGATGGGGATGTAGAGCTGAGTCTTGTCCTGTTGAGGTGGGTAAAAAAGGACGCAAAGTGTGTACTTGTCGTCTTGCTCTAATCGCTGTCCGTGTTTCCCTCTGTGCTGCACACAGATGGAGTTTGGTTTGGACCCTAAAATGTGTTTGCAGCAGAAGAAAGGGGAGCGTGTTCTCCCACGTTTGTGCGCTTCGGCTTCCGTGTCCAGACGAGGACCCGCCCACACTCATACGTAAAGGAGCAGTTCACAGAAACACGGTGGAAACGTGGGCCTGTTCTTAAGTGTTTTGCCGGTTCTTTGAAACCGACACCAGCACTGGCACCATCATTCTGCTGCCTGATACAGAGGCAAACTAGGCTTTTTTCTTGTTTATTTATTTTATTATTTTTTTTTTGTGTGTGTAATGTGTGTGGATGTGTGGATGTGCGAGTTCATATAGCGTTCCTATGTATAGTTACAGAGACTGGATCTCTTTGGACCTAGAGTGGGAGTGTTTAGGGTGGGGGGTGGGAGTGAGGGGGTTAGGGAGAAACTAGCTTACATCTTCTTCTTGTTTTTCCTCTTTGTGACTACTGCTCTTTCACTGTTCTACTGATTAATATTGTATGTTAAGCTGTTAAAATTCATTAAAGAAAGTTGAAATAACAAAATGAAAAACACAGGGGACAAGGCAGAACAGAGGGCAAACAGTTCGGGGGGGGGGGGGGGGGGGGGGGGGGGGGTCAGTTGCAGTTCCAGCTGTGGGGAAGAGGCAGGACAGGAGGCCATAAAGGTTCAGGGGGTCTGCCAGGAAACCCATGACAAAAGCAAAACAGTTCTGGGAGCTGACTGTAGTGCCAATGGTGGCGGCAAGATGAGGCAAGAGGCCGACCGTGATCCCAGTGGCGGCGACAAAGCAGAACAGCAGGCCAGCCGTGGACCCCTTCAGACACCTGCAGCAGGTGACGCAAAAAGTGGGTATGTACTATATGCAATGCATTGGAGCGCCGCACAAGAGGGGGGCGCCAAAGCGAAGTGGGGAAATATTTATCTTGTATTTATCTTGTTATCATTCAGAAAATATGAGAAACATGCTGAGGGATTGGCTGTGTTAGCTCAGAGAGACAAAGTAATGTGTGAGGGAAAACTGCTTACACTAGCAGTCAAAAACTAACGTCTATATTTGTGTCTGCTTTTTTACTTTGTTAAACATGAAGAAAATAATGTCTGGCCACAAAGAGATTACCAATTTGTTTGTTAATACATTGAAAGAGTGAGGAAAAAAGATCTGCGCTCACTGTTTGCACTTTTCTTTT
This sequence comes from Archocentrus centrarchus, assembly GCF_007364275.1. Lineage (NCBI taxonomy): Eukaryota > Metazoa > Chordata > Actinopteri > Cichliformes > Cichlidae > Archocentrus > Archocentrus centrarchus. The sequence continues at coordinate 35,747,526 of NC_044352.1, read as the reverse complement.
ATTATCCAATATCTGAAATTTAAAAAAAAACATTTTCAGAAATGTTTGTTGTTTTGTTTGTTTTTTTCTTTTAATAATAAACAAACACTGAAGTGGCCCTCCAATGAGATGACAGCGCCAGCAGTGACCCCCAGCTCAGTTGAGTTTGAGACCCCGATCTACATCATCCAACAAAGCAAACAGACTCCAAACAATGATGCCACATTGCAACACTTGACGTAATGAGTTTTCAGAAAAGTAACAATATGCACATGCCAGCATTGACAGATTGTCTTGCTTCCTTAGATGAGCACTGTTCACCACACAAGAAGCACTCAAAGGTCACAGATGCAGACACTTACCAACACTGATGGCGTTGGCAGAGGAAGTGGCTATAGGCAGTGTTCATAAAAGCTGTCATCACAGCAGTCCTCGACCTCAGTGGGTTGGGGGAATCAGTCACCCTGGCCATTCTGGCTGCTACAGATTCCATGAGTTCTAATGTATGAATGATAAGTGCCAAGTGTCAGGGGTTCACACAGTGTTATCAGTTTTTTAAGTTGCAGACCTAACACCACAAATAGTCCACTAATGGTAAATGGACTAGCTCTTATATAGCACTTTTCTACTCAGTATGAGCACTCAAAGCGCTATTACAACATGTTTACATTCACCCATGCACTCCCATTCATACAAGCACTTCCATGTTTGCTAAGCTAAGTGCTTTTTAATTAACTATCATTCACACACATTCATACTCCGACGGGACGGTCGGAGAGCAACTTGGGGTTAAGTATCTTGCCCAAGGATACATTGGCATGTAGCCTGGAGTAGCCAGGAATCGAACCGCTGACCTTCTGATCAGTAGGTGACCTGCTCTACCTACTGAGCTACAGCCACCCCTAATGCCTTGACCAAAAATGGTACAAGCCAAAAATTGAACAATAACTAAAAATGAAGTTCAAGGAATATAAAATGATTCCTGTAAAGCTGGGATAAAGGAGCAAAAGCAGACTTAAGAGTTCCTCCCACTGTTCTGGAGTACTGAACAGCTTCCTGGAAAAATGGCTGCCGGAGGCTCTGAACTTGGCACCGTTACGCACCTCTCTGACACTGGAGAGAGCGCATCGGGTTGGTCAGAAAAGTACATCAACCACCGCTGCACCAAGGACTCTTATCATGAAGTTCTTAAACTACAAGGATAAAATGACCGTGATAAGAGCCGCCAGGGCAAAGGGACAGATTCTCTTCAAGAACCACCCAGTGAGATTTTACGAGGACCTCGCAACCGGTGTGCACAAAAAACAGAAGGAGTTTGACGGCGTGAGACAACAACTCCATGCCATGGGGATACGATACGGCATGATTCCTCCCGCACGACTGCTGGTGACATATAATGGTCAGTCTCGCATCTTTAACCAACCAGCTGAAGCAGAGAACGTTGTAAGGACTCTGAAAACAGAAAGTGGACCTGGGTGAGACAATGAAGACATCATCACACTGCAGTGTATTGATAGGGATGAGTAATAATTTAACCGTAAGCCAAGTAGAAACAAACAAACAAAAAAAAGAAGGATAAAACGTTCACTTATTATACTGAAGCTATGCAGATCCAGAGGCCCACAGCCAATATTATTAGCTTAATTTTCTGAACGCATTTAATAACGAGTTTCTTATGTAGCGGGGTGGGGTAGGAGGGAAAAGTATTTAGGCACAGTCGGCTGATCCTCACTTTTGTGTGGAGCAGCCTCCAGCTGTTAGATAGGTACCAGTATACTAAGGGGGGACGAGGGTAGATAACAGAGTTCTAGTTAATAGGGGTATACTGTTCAGTGTTCATTGTTATGGATGTAGTTTTCAACGTCCAGGTGTTTTTGGTTTCTCTGTCTGTAAACTATTTGAAAGAACTGGGAAGCCCATTCAAGGTTATACGGCATGTCTGGTGGGTTAAGAATTAAAATATCTTCTTGGAACTGCAGAGGATTACAAAAACTGAAAAAAGTTAAACAGATAATGACTAGGGTGAAATCTATACACTCTGATATTATGCTATTTCAGGAAACTCACCTGTTGTCGGGTCAAGAGGCTAAAATTGGGAGGAGGTGGCAGAGCAGTATATATTCAGCACCCTATTCTTCTCAGGCAAGAGGTGTTATGATTTTGATTCATAAAACCATACCATTTCATGTGACAAGGGTTATTAAGGATAAGACTGGGAGGTATATTATTCTACAGGGCACATTGATCACAGAAAAAATAAACCTGATAAATTTTTATGCTCCAAACACTGATGACCCAAAGTTTTTTCAGAATCTCTTTCTTACAATTTCATCTCTGTCTGGTAGCTATATTCTAGCAGGGGATTTTAACTGCACAATGAACCCAGGATTGGATAGAAGCTCAGGTATTGACAACTCTCATTCTAAAAGTAGACAAACAATTCAACACTTTATGAAGGAACTTAATTTGATAGATATCTGGAGGGATATGAATCCCAAGGGTTTAAAATACTCCTGTTATTCAAACACACATAAATCATATTCACGTATCGATTACTTTTTAATTTCTGCCAATTTGAGACATAAAATAAAAGACTGTCAATATGATAGCATCTTAATATCTGACCATGCGCCAAATTCATTAATATATGAAGACTCAAGACTAAGGAGAGATCCTCCTAGGTGGAGATTTAAACAAAAATGGCTCCTAGACTCAGAATTTATATCTTTTATAGATAATCAAATTAACATCTTTTTTGAAACCAATAGGGATGAAACTTCACCCTCTTCAAGGTGGGAGGCCTTTAAGGCCTATATAAGAGCTCAGATAATTAGCTGTACAAGTTATAAGGCAAAACAAACTTATCGAAAAACAAAAGAGTTGGCAGCAGAGATTGAACTATTTGAGAGAGAATATTATCAAACGCTATGCCCAAACATCCATCGAAAACTACTGCTATTAAGAACACAGTATAACGAACTTTCTGCCTCTAGAGCAGCTTCACACCTTTTGCGTCTTAAGCAGGCATTTTATGATCAAGGGGAAAAGCAAACTATTAGCCTGGCGCCTCCGACAACTACAAAACGAAAAAAATATTACTTCAGTCAAAAACAGTGAGGGACAGGTTCTTACTGACCCTCTAGAAATTAATGAAACTTTTAAGGTCTTTTTTGAAAAATTATACAGCTCAGACATAATACATAAGGAACAAGAGCAAAACTTATTCTTAGATACCCTCCAAATGACCAATATTTCAGAACTAATGAGTGAAGATCTTGGTGCAGCTATAACTAAGGAGGAAATATCTACAGCAATTGATCACTTGAAAACGAATAAAGCCCCAGGTCCAGATGGACTGCCAACAGAATTTTATAAAAAATTCAAAGCTAAACTGCTGCTCCCTCTTTTTGACATGTACTTGGACTCATTTGAAAAGGGAATTCTCCCTGCCTCATTAAGAGGAGCCCTGATAACTTTGTTGCCCAAACCTGGTAAACCTTGCAACAAATGTGAAAATCTAAGACCAATAAGCCTTCTTAATGTGGATTTAAAGATACTTTGCAAAATCTTGGCTCGAAGACTAGAGAGAATATTACCTGATACAATTTCTAGTGACCAGAATGGGTTTATCGTGGGTAGACAGGGATTTCATAATGTGAGACGGGTGATGGATATCCTTTACAATTTGGAAGAAAAACCAGACACTGCTTTGCTATCATTGGATGCCGAAAAGGCCTTTGATAGAGTGGAATGGCCCTATCTATTCGAGATATTAAAAAGATTTGGTTGTGGGGACAATTTCTGTCGGTGGGTTAAACTTTTATATAATCAGCCCTATGCTGAAATATTAACGAATGGCGTTGTATCTAAATCATTTAAAATCAAACGAGGATGTAGGCAGGGGTGCCCCTTGTCCCCCTTACTATTTATTTTAGCAATAGAACCATTTGCTATTGCGGTGCGGTCCCATAAAAACATAATCGGCTTGACAATAGGCCAACAGGAACACAGAATTGCTTTATTTGCTGATGACGTCATTCTCTTTTTGGAAAAATTGGAAAATTCTATCCCAGCCTTGTTAGACATAATAAACACAGTTGGTAGGATATCAGGATATAAAGTAAATAAAGATAAATCCTCATTAATGTTACTTAACTCAGAAGAAAGAAACAGTGCTGGGAATCCTTTCCAATTCAAAAAAGCAGACTGTTTTACATATTTGGGGATTAGGATAGTACCATGTATAAATGACATTGTCGGGGTTAATTACAACCCCATGACTCAATTACATCCTCTATAGATAGATGGAACTATATTCCCTTATCACTTATAGCAAGAATTAATATTCTTAAATTAAATATAATGCCCAAACTTTTGTATTTGTTTCAGAATATCCCACTGCCACCTCCTGCCAATCTATTTCCATCCCTAAAGAATATGTTCACACGTTTCTTGTGGAACAATAGGCGACTGAGGCTACGTTTATCACTTTTGTACCTTCCGTATGATAGAGGAGGCCTCAGGTGCCCCAATCCACTTTGGTACTACTGGGCAGCTCAATTGAGGACCATGATGTACTACTTTACAGATAAGTCCCACCAACCTTGGATGAATATTGAAAATTGTTCTGTTCCTCTTCCTCTCCCACATTACGTATACTCAACAACAGTTAAAATGTTGAAAAAAAAGACAAAAAATCCTATAGTCAGAAATATGATTTCAATTTGGTATCAGGTTAAGAGGTATTTAGGCGAATCCTCCTCTCTGTCACGCTACAGCCCAATATGGGGTAATCAATCTTTCCCTCCAGGCAGGGCAGACCCTGGTTTCAGGAAATGGGCTGAAAAAGGTCTAAAGACAATAGGAGATCTTATGGGATCATAGGGTGGGTTTGTGATGTCATTTGAAGAGTTGATTGCCAGATATGATATCCCAAGTAAACATTATTTTAAATATCTACAGGTGAGAAACTTTATCAGATCATCTCAAAATCAGTGTGTGTCAATTCCCCCACTGTCTACTCTGGAAATGGAAATGAAGAAAGATTGCTTTGGGAAAAGAATTATTTCCAAATTATATAACATGTTAGCAGAGGGATCCTCCGAGTCTTCTTCATGTAAACTTAAAGCCTGGAGGGAAGATTTACAGGAGAATTTATCCTCTGAGGACTGTGAAGAGGCATGCGCTGAAGCACAAACACAAACTACCAATACACGCCTCAAAGTACTGCAATATAACTGGCTAATGAGGACATATGTGACACCAGAAAAGCTTAATAAGTATAATGGTGCCATCCCAGACTGGTGTAACAGATGTGGAGAGGAGAAGGGGACGTTTTTCCATTGTGTTTGGAAATGCAATAAAATTCAACAATTCTGGAGAGAAATTAAACAAGCTTTAGAGATTATACTAGGTATAAAATTAGCTCTTGACCCTAAACTGTTCATTTTAGGTCTGTATCCGGATGGACATCGTATGACCAGAAAAATAATTACTGCCATTGATTTATGTTTACTACTTGCAAAAAGAGTCATAGAACTCTCATGGAAGAGCACCAGTAAACCAAAATTCATTAACTGGATTAATGAAATCTCCACAACTTTACCCATGGAAAAGATTACTTATACTATAAAGGGGAAACTACCACAATTTCAAAACATTTGGGGTCCTTTTATGGAATATTTAGAGTGTGTGGATTTAACGGACGGGGGGAGTTGGGTGGATGAGGTGTAGTTACTAGTGATTATCTGCAGTATCCTTTTCTAAAAATAATCTGTTTTCTTTGTATACTGGACTTCCTTATTTTGTGAGAACTGGATATCCGGGTTTGTATTTTTTGAATCATATACACAATAGTGAAATAATTTGGGCTAACCCTTGATAATATAGAGAAACCTTTGTTGGTGTGGTTGTTGGGTTCGTGTCCTTCTGTCTTGTTTTGTTTTGGGGTTTACCCACCTGTTTTCTCATTTTGTGTTTTTATTTTTTTAAATTCTCTTTTCTCATACATTCTGTACTGTCATTTAAATGCTGCTCTAAGATATCTTATAAGCACCTGACTTGCAAGGAAAGGCAAGTTGAAAACTGGACAATAATTTAGTTGCCCTTGATGTTTCCTTTGATGAGAGAGCATGCTTATTTTTGTATATTATTGGAAGCATTTTTGAAAACCCAATAAAGATAATGTTGGAAAAAAAAAATGTGTAAAAAAAAAATATTCCAGCAGCTGAGGCATCAGAAAAATCCCATAATAAAACAGAAATTTTCTGTTCCTTAACAAAAAGGGAAATATTCCGGCAGGCTGGAGCAGCCAGGAAACAATTAATAGGTGACCCGCTGTACCTCCTAAACTACAGCCACCCAAAAAGCACCTGATATTCCCGGGTGGGCCCCCATACAGTGAGTGTGAACTGAATCCTGACCTAGCTCTTGGGATGTATGGAAATGCCCCGTGTACTGTACTGCAGGTTTAACTTTGTAACAGCTTGTAAAATGCTGACTTTTTAAATTCAGAGCTCTTGCACAGTGGTCACTTTTTGTTTCACTTAATTGCTATTTTTCATTAAACAGTGAGGTTGTTGTCATTTTTTTGTCAGCATAGGCGTGTATTATATTTGCCTGTGTAAAACAGGCAGACCAAGGAATCAACTGGAATTAATCCAAGTTCTCCCCCAAAATAACCAATGCTGGATTTATTAGTTCTACAATGTTGTATCCAGAGGAAGCAAGACAAACAGTATTTGTCCAGTGAAATCTAAAAACAGGTATCAATAGACATCAATGAACATGTCCATCCATCATCATGACAGTCTGACTGCACTGATGTACATATTAGTGGAATATAGTCTACATTCTTTTATCTTTTAATTAGTCTCTGCACTGTATATTTTGTAAGCTCTAATATCTCTGTATATTTGCAATTTGTATACTTGTATATTGTCTTATAGTTTTTATACTTATTTGTTTTTTTTTTTTCTGTAAGCACGAAGTACCGCAGCAATTTCCTAATGCTGTTAACCTGTTCACCCATATGGCAATAAAAACCTTCTGATTCTGATTCTGATTCTGAGAGGCAGGTACACCCTGTACAGGTCACCAGCCTGCCACAGGGCCAACACAGAGAGACAGACAACATCCACACTCACATTCACACGTGTGGCAATTTAGACCAATTAACCTAACTCCACTTAGTGGGGATTTGGATATATTTATATATATATTTATATTGTATATATTTACTACTCAAAAAAATAAATAAAGGAACACTTTTCAATCAGACTATAGCATTAAGTCAATGTCTGGGATATTGATCTGCTAAGTTAAGTAGCAGAGGAAGTTATTAATCATCAGCCTGTTTGGTGTTAATGAAATTAACAACAGGTATACTAAAGGGCAACAATGAGACAACCCCCAAAACGCGATTGGTTTTAGAGGTAGAGGCCACTTACATTTTTCCCTCCTCATCTTTTTTTTTTTTCACTAATACTGGACCTTACAGAGGATGCACAGGTAGTCCAACTGCTTCGGGATGGCACATCAACTCATGCCATTGCCAGAAGGTTTGCTGTTTCTCCCAGCACAGTCTGAAGTGCATGGAGGAGATAGGTGTGAATGTGAGTGTGAATGTTTGTCTGCCTCTTTGTGTTAGCCCTGAAAAAGACTGGCACGTGGATGATGGATGGATGAATTTACACTGTGCTCATTGCCTGGGACTGTGGAGCTCAATTGGCATTCACCATAGAACAGCAGAATTGGCAGGTCCATCACTGGTGCCCTGTGCTTTTCACGGATAAGGGCAGGCTCACCCTGAGCATGTGTGACAGATGTGAAAGGGTCTGGAGAAGCCGTGAAGAACGTTATGCTGCCTGTAACATTGTTCAGCATGACCGGTTTGATGGTGGCTCAGTGATGGTCTGGGGAAACATATCCATATGGGACACACAGACCTCTACTGGCTAGGAAATGGTACCCTGACTGCCATCAGGTACCAGAATGAAATCTACTGTCAGACTCTACTCTGGTGGAGTGAGTCCTGGGATCCTCCTGATGTATAACAGTGCCCGGCTTCATGTGGCAAGAGCATGGAAACAATACAAACTACTGACTACCATTTTGAGTTGCTTCAATGAAATTTCAGCAAAACATGGCTCGTGTCTGGTGTTGAGGAACCAGGGCATATGGCATAAATGGACACGAGACAAGAACCGAAAAGACGACTAGAGGCTAAGATCAAGGCAGCATAGAGGGAAGGTAGCCAGCTATCAGAGCTGCAGAAAGGTGTAATGAAGAAAGTGGTGCCTAAGAAGTACAACACACTGTCCATACCTGAGGCCTCAGAGACTGTCAAGCAAAGACTCACAGCCTTGGATAACCGCCTGAAGAGGTCTACCAGAGAGATAGAAGCCGGAAGAATAAACCAGATGTTCTCCACTGAACCATCCAAATTGTACTCTCAGTGGCAGGGTAACAATATGAGAACAGCCCACACACACACACACACAAACACACACACACACACACACACGCACACACACACACACACACACACACACACACACGCACACACACACACACACACACACACACACACGCACACACACACACACAAACACACACACACACACACACACGCACACACACACACACACACACACACACACACACACACACACACACACACACACACACACACACACACACACACACACACACACACACTCACACACTCACTCCATGGCTGACTGAAGGCCGGACTGTCCCCAGAAGGTACCAGTGCCATCCAACTACCCATCAATAACCTGCCTCAGTACAACATGGAAACTCCTGTCAGGCATCATAGCAGCTAAGATGAGCAGGCACATGGCTCAATACATGATCATGGCCCAGAAAGGAATGGGCAGAAACAACACAGGGGCAAAACACCAGCTGCTGGTAGACAGAGCAGGCACTTGAGACTGTAAGACCAGACTGACCAACCTGTGCTCCGCCTGAATTGACTACAAGAAAGCCTATGACTCAATGCCGCACACATGCATCCTGGAATGCCTAGAACTATACAAGATCAACAGGATCCCAAGAGCCTTGATCAGGAATTCAGTGGGGATATGGAAAACAACAAAAGAGGCCAACTTCAAGCCAACTGGACAAGTCACCATCAAGTGTGAGATTTAGCCACAAGATGCTCTGCCGCACTGCTGTTCTGCATAGCCCTGAACCCCCCCCATCCAGATCATTAACAAGACTGGCTCTGGATAGCAGCAAAGGAATTAAGCAAACATTATCCACCTCCTGTACATGGACGGTATCAAGCTGTATGTGAGGAGTGAACGATTTACTGATCCACACCTAGGCATGCAGAGTGCCTCTACTAATATTTGTGAAAGAATGAGTTGCTCTCAGGAGCTCTGTGAATTCCAGGAAGAGTTTGGGGATGGTTTCTTCCTATTCCAACAAGCACAAAGCAGTTCAGTTCAATTCAGCTTTATTTATATACTGCCAAATCACAAGAGCAGTCAGCCTCAAGGCACTTTATGATGTAAAGATCCTACAATTATACAGAGAAAACCCCAACAATCAAACAACCCCCTATGAGCAAGCAGTGAGACAGTGAGAAGGAAAAACTCCCTTTTAACAGGAAGAAACCTCCAGCAGAACCAGGCTTAGGGAGGGGGGGTCATCTGCTGAGAGGGGGGAGGGACAGGACAAAAGACACACTGTGGAAGAGAGCCAGAGATTAATAATAACTAATGATTAAATGCAGAGTGGGGTATAAACAGAGTAAATGAGGTGAACGAAAAAGAAATACTCAGAGCATCATGTGAACCCCCCAGGAGCCTAGGCCTATAGCAGTATTACTGTTCAAGTCACCTGACCTAACTATAAGCTTGATCATAAAGGAAAGTTTTAAGCCTAATCTTAAAAATAGAGAGGGTGTCTGTCTCCTGAATCCAAGCTGGAAGCTGGTTCCACAGAAGAGGGGCCTGAAAGCTGAAGGCTCTGCCTCCCATTCTACTCTTAAGTATCCTAGGAACCACAAGTAAGCCAGCAGTCTGAGAGTGAAGTGCTCTGTTGGGGTGATATGGTACTATGAGGTCTTTGAGATAAGATGGGGCCTGATTATTCAAGACCTTGTAGGTGAGGAGAAGGATTTTAAATTCTATTCTAGATTTAACAGGGAGCCAATGAAGAGAGACAATACCTGCTCCCAGACCACCAAAAACAACTTAAGCATAAAAATTCAAAATGAAAAATAATATGACATCCTAAACTGCACCAAAGAGTAAAACAGTTAAATGTGGATTATTAAACATTAGGTTTTGGTAAATGATTTAATAATTGATCAACATATTGATTTATTCTGCCTTACAGAAACCTGGTTACAGCAGGATGAATATGTTAGTTTAAATGAATCAACACCCCCGAGTCACAGTAACTGTCAGAATGCTCGAAGCACAGGTCGAGGAGGATTAGAGCAATCTTCCCCTCCATTAATTAACCATCATCCCAGACAAAGTTTTGAAAAATTCAAAAACCTGTTCTCTTTTTGTTTGTTTGTTTGTTTTTTAAAAGGCCTCAGAAACATATTGACAGGTATTCTGGTCATGTAGCTGGAACAGGTAGGAAACTGAAATACCACATGTGCAATCAGCTACAGGTTGAGATACCTGTTACCTGATTTTGATACTGACTTTTGACACTTCATTAGCCCCCCCTTTTTTTCTTTTTCTTTTTTTTCCTTTGGTGTGTGTGTGTGCACGCCTACATGCCTGTATCCATGCAGATGTGAGGATGTGCATGTGATCTTGATCCCAAATCAAAAGCGGGGGGGCTCGACTCACTATGAGAGAGAAAAATTCTTAGAAAGTCACCAGCAAAATGCACCTCGGTGAAAGTGAAAGACAGTGGACACCTCAGATAAAGAGAAGGTTAGAGGAAGGGGAAAGAGAGAGCCACAAAGCCCAGCCAGCAAGACCAGCCGCCCTCACCATCCCCCAGCCGCACCACCACCAACATCCACACCACCCCCACAGATGCAAAAATGGAGCCCCAATACCACCAACATGACACCCCACCACCATGGCAAGCCACCCCCCCAGAGCGACAAGAACAGGTCCACCAGGCCAACCCCCACCCCCGAGAGCCACAGATGGCCGGACCCGACCAGTACCAGGAAGAGGAGAAAGACAGCAGGGGGGGAGGAAGGAGAGACACAGGGGGCCAAAGGTACAGCCCCCACCAGCCACTCAACCCCTACCTCAGTGATAATCAGCCATACTGTAACACGTGTATAACACGTGTGTAACCCACAAGAGGTTACCTTCAAGTACCCTTGACAGTTGTGAAATATGGTAGAGTAAATTACTTCAATAACTAATACCAATACCACACACATAAAGGGATGTTGGCCTAATCAGAAGACTCTGGATTCGTGGGGGAGCCTAGGTGTGAGCAACAACAGAGGAAGATGCACAGTTTATAGAAAGAGTAGAATTTACTGAATGAAATGTCATTAAACCAACACATATATATATATATATACAATTAACAAACTGCACGCTTTTCCCTTTTTAAACCCAAAGCAAAAACAACACAAGGAAAATAAACAATTAGAAATAAATAATCCAGTCTATAGTCTTTTTTCCTTTTTAGTCTTTTGTCACAGTGTCCATCAATTGTTCATGCAATGTCTCAGTTATAGTGACCAGTCGGGTCACTATCTACCGGTTTGTCCGATCCTTGGGCTGGGGCTCGCCATCCAGTTCTGGAAATGCAATCCAGTCTTCACAGTAGCACTATGGATCAAATAGTGCACCAACAAAAAACCTGACCGATGCTACACGAGGCTACACGGAGATTTCCAGATTCCAACCCGGTCGCATCAGAAGTCTCTAAAGTTTGGCAAGCATGACATTACCATTCGGAACCTCCTCATTGGCAAAGCGATTATTTAGGATGTCTCTTTCTAACCAGTTTCCAAGTTTATTCGCTATTTTCCAAGTTTTTTCTTCAGGCTAACCGCAGAAGCAACAGTAGCATGGAGCTGTGTCTGTGTCTGACGCAATCCGAGCAGACTCCCTGCACCGCGCAGCGGGAGGGCGGGACAACCAACCTCATTGGCTGATGTGATACCAGATCATGCCAGCTATTGGTTGGTCAAGCCATCACTAAAACTACTATTAAAGGTGTATGGCACAATTTGTAAAGATTTTTAACACTTTTTACATATATTTATGAACTTATTTAAGAACTTGGTTTTAAATATTAACTTATAACTTTTTAACCTCATTGTAGAATAAGCTATTAAATCAATATTCATTCATTCTCGCATGTGTTTTTAACACTGGGTTACACATTCCCCCCTTGGAACATGCAAGTCTCTTTGCATGGGGTGGGTTGCATTGAAATAACAGGAAAACTAGATTCCTTCCAAGTAGCTTCAAGGTCAGTCTCTGTCAAGGCACTGCTAAAAGCAAGGCTTAAACCATGAAATAGGGACTGAGCAATAGTTAAGAGTGGGTTTCCTAACTGGTTATACTGGAGCCTGTTTGGTTGATTTGACGGTCTCTCTGAACGTCTCACAGGATTTGTGGTGTCATGACTTGGGTGCATTGGAGTATCCTCTGATACCTGTTTGTTACATCCCTTTTCACTGGGTACATTAGTTTCACTCTCACGATCATTGTCCTGGACTACAGGTTCTGTATCTGCTACTGTTTCAAGCTCCTCTTCAGTAGGGACTACTGGGTCACTGCCAGGAGTGTCATCACAATCAGGTAGATTCTTGCATTCTGATACACTTTCACATCCAGGCGTATTGTCACTTCCAGGTGAGTTTTCACATCCAGGTACATCGTCACATTCAGGTAAGTTGTCACATCCAGGTACATTGTCATTTTCAGGTAAGTTTTCACATCCAGGTACATTGTCGCTTTCAGGTAAGTTGTCAGGGTATATCTGCCGTGGGAACTCATAGACTTGCATAAATTTGATTGGCTCTGGGACAGGTTGTTCTCTAAGCCAGTAGACATCCTCATTTCCAGGTTCAGAAAGATCACATTCTTCAGTTTGCTCAGGGGACTGTCGTGTTTTAGGTTTGCAGACGCGATTTGGTGGAGTGGGATTCTCTTCTGTGGGAGCAAGGAACCCGCAAGGTAAGAGAAGGTCACGATGGACTGTGCGCACTGGCCCATTTTTGGTTTCAGGCTTGATGGTGTAGACTGGTAGATCACCAGCTTGTTTGACCACAACATAAATGTCTGTCTCCCACCTATCGGCTAGTTTATGCTTGCCCCTAAGGCGAACAGCTCGCACCAAAACTCGGTCCCCTGGTTCTAGTTTGGAAGGTTTTACACGCATGTCAAATCTGGCTTTATTCCTGTCTGCCATTTTGTTAGCATTCTCCGTTGCTAGTTTGTAGCTTTCTTGAAGGGTTGTTTTCAGCTTCTCCACATATTGCGAGTGGGACTTAAAACTTTTGGTTCGGAAAGGTAGGTTGAACGCGAGGTCAACGGGTAACCTTGGTCGGCGACCAAACATCAATTCATAAGGTGCAAATCCGGTTGTGTCATTCTTCGTACAATTGTACGCATGGACCAATGGCTTTACAAAGTTGCGCCACTGTGTTTTGTCTTTCTGTTCCAAAGTCCCAAGCATACTTAACAATGTGCGGTTAAAGCGTTCTACAGGATTTCCCCTGGGGTGATAAGGGGTTGTTCGAATCTTGTGAATGCCCATGATCTTACAAAGTTCCCTTATTATGTGTGACTCAAAATCTGGCCCTTGGTCACTATGTAAACGTTCAGGGATGCCATAATGAACTATGAAGTGATCCCAAAGACATTTTGCCACGGTCTGGGCTTTTTGGTTAGGAGTAGGAATGGCTATTGAGTACTTGGTAAAATGATCTGTTAGCACAAGCACATCCTTGGTGTTGCTTTGATCAGGTTCAATGGATAAGAAATCCATACAAACCAGTTCGAGTGGTCTGGCGGACTTTATGTTCACAAGCTCTGCAGCTTTTTCCGGAGGGGTCTTTCTCCGTACACAGCGGTTGCATGTTTTGATCCTGTTCTCAATGTCAGCTGCCATACGAGGCCAATAAAACCTTGTTCGGGCAAGATCAAGAGTACGCTCAATGCCTAAATGGCCCATATCATTATGGAGACTGTGGAAAACTGTCTCACGGAGCCCTTCAGGTAAGACAAGCTGATAAGTGACATTGCCGCCATCTTGGCGTCTTCGGTACAGTACTTGGTTGTGCAGTTCAAGACGATTAAGTTCTCGGAGCAACAGGTTTATATCAGGGAGTTCGGTTCTGACTGTAGGTGGAACCTTTTCTCCAGTCTCCATTTGGACAATGACCTCGCGCAAGCAGGGGTCAGCTCTTTGCTCTTTTTTAAGTTGCCCAGCTGACAGATGAGGTACAACTGGAAGACCACCACAGTTATCTTCATTGACAAAGTCATCTGGTAATGCAGTTACAGAGATAGCTAATGAGTGCACTAGAGGGGTAGGTTCATCGGAGAAACTACAACACAAAGGTCTCTCACAGATGGCCGACACCACCTCTGGACTTAAACTGGTCTCTTGCTGTGCCAAATGAGTTTGGGTGAACTGCTGTATTCTGTCAAACTCTTTTTGTGACACAGCATCGTTTAACAACTCACCATGCGGACGCCTCGAAAGGCCGTCTGCATCAGAGTTGAGTTTGCCTGCTCTATATTGGAGCTTAAAGTCAAAAGTAGACAGGGAAACTAACCAACGGTAGCTCATTGCATCAAGCTTAGCCTTTGTCAGAACATAAGTGAGGGGGTTACTGTCAGTGATGACAGTGAACTGGTTTCCATAAAGATAATCTGCAAACTTTTCTGTTACAGCCCACTTTAGGGCCAAAAACTCCAATTTGTGGGCAGGGTAATGAGCTTCACTTCTGGACAACCCCCTGCTCGCATAAGCAATGACCCTCATTTGGCCGTCCTGTTCCTGATAAAGGGCAGCGCCAAGACCTGTAGTGCTGGCATCTGTGTGGAGTGAGTACGGCAGCTTAGGGTCAGCAAAAGCCAAGATAGGAGCAGAAGTGAGCTTCTCAATGATGCCTTTGAAAGCTAGGTCACAAGAAGGAGTCCACCGTTCACCAAAGGGTTTTTTAGGGTCATAGTACTCCCTAGGCTTAGCTTTGGTTTTCGTGCTCTTACGCAACGGTGGGTATCCTGATGTTAGGTCAGTGAGGGGCTTAACAAGGCTTGAATAGTCCTTGATAAAGCGCCTATAGTACCCTGAAAAGCCTAAGAATGAACGGAGTTGCTTAACCCCTTAACTGGCAAGGGCCCGGTGACGGGCCGTTTGTAGTCCCTTTTATATGGCAGGCTAGACCCTCCCATTTTTATTGACACGTCATTCGGCCAATCATGTAACTGGCTGCACCAAATCACCTGACAAAGCTACGTGACGCCCTCTGAGTATTATTGGCTCTGGGAAACCCATTTCTTAACACGATTGGCCGAATGAGGTGTCAGTCAAAATGGGCGGGTCTAGCCTGCCATATAAATGCACTTCATTCGGCCGGCGGACCAGACGCAGCCAGTTAATAGGCTATGAAATGGGTTGTTCAGAGCCAATAATAACCAGAGGGTGTTATGTAGTTGTTTCAGGTGATTTTTTTGCTGCCAGTTAAGGGGTTAAGGTCTTTGGGCACAGGCCAGGTACTCAGAGCCCTCACTTTCTCAGGGTCGGTCTCTACCCCTTTCTGGGATACTATGTGTCCAAGGTATCGCACAGAAGTTTGAAAGAACTTGCACTTCTCGGGGGAGAGTTTAAGCCCGTACTCCTTGAGGCGGTTAAGAACCTTCATCAAGCGAGTCTCATGCTCCTCTGGTGTCTTAGAGAAGACTATAATGTCATCAAGAAACACCAGCACTTCTTTCAAATTCATATCACCCATGCATCGCTCCATAAGGCGCTGGAAGGTGCTTGGAGCATTTGTAATGCCCTGTGGCATTCGATTGAACTCCCAAAAACCACTAGGACATACAAATGCGGTTTTTGGTTTGTCAGCTTCCTCTACTTCGATCTGGTAGTAGCCAGATTTTAAATCAAGGACTGAAAACCACTTGGATCCAGTCAAAGTAGAGAATGTTTCCTCCAAGTTTGGGAGCGCATAAGCGTCCTTTACAGTCTGCAGGTTGAGCTTTCTGTAATCAATACAGAGGCGGACTTCGCCGTTCTTCTTCCGCACCACGACAATGGGTGAAGAGAATGGTGAAGTGGATTCTCGAATCACACCTGCTTGTTGCAGCTCTTGCAAGTGTTTACGAACAGCTTCCAGGTCATTTGGGTGTATGGGTCATGCTTTGTGTTTGAATGGAGTTTCGTCTATCAGTTTAATGGTGTGCTTGACTTGATCAGTCCGACCGAAATCGAGATCATTTTGTACGAAAACGTCTGGCATGGTATTGAGTTTTTGCAATATGCGCTCTCTCCACTCAGCGCTGATAGGGGAAGACTCAAAGTTAAAGGCCAAGTTGTTTTTGTGACTGACCTCAGACTGGGGAGGCTTCACTGAATGTTCGTGAGAGAGGACTCTCTGGAATGCATGGATCTCTCCAATCACACACTTTTGAGGGATTGTCACGTCGTGTTCAGATTCGTTGGTGAGAACAACTGGTATCAGGTAAGGTGCTCGCTCAGGTAAGCTGATGAGACTTGGTTTTACTAAGACGCCACTAGGCAAGGTTGAAAAGGATGGGTGCTCTAGCAGCACTGATTTCTCAGTGGCATTGGTTGACATAGTTACTGAGCCTTCTAGGACAACTGTCTGGCCTGCTGGGACCAGCTGAGGGCCTCTGTTGTACAGGGTTGCTAGGCCAAGGCTACTGTCTTGGGTCTGTTTGTGTCTTAACTCCAGGACTTTTAGCACTGCCTTATAACCATTTGAAGTGGGGGGCTGCAGTCCGGGACATGCTTCACTATACAACTCATAAAGCACATCTAAGGTGTTGGTCCCAATTAACACTGAGGACTGGGAAGTAGCTCGAATATCTGATACAACGAGGGCAAGTGTTGACACATCAGCTTCAATGCCAAGGAACTCTTTTGGAAAGGTGACGTTCATTTCAATGTAACCTAAGTAAGGTACTGACTGGCCATTTGCTCCTTCGACTTCGAGCAAGTCAAAAAGTGGTTTGATCTCATGACTGGACAAATGTTGTTCATAATATGACTGAGGGACCGTAGTCACCTGGGAGCCAGAATCTAGTAAGCTGTTAACAGTATTACCATTAATCTTCACTTGGGCTGTGCATCTACTGCCGATTAAGCCTCGAGGCAGTTTGAATCTGTCAGTTTTAGTATGCGACTTTAAAGTGGCACGTTGTTTAGTTGGCACATTTGGGTTGGTTTCAAAGGGACGTTTCGACTCTGTGTCAGCCTCTGTTTGTCCCACAACAGAGGCAGACTTCAGTTTAAAGAGGGGGAGCCGCTATGCTGATTGTCCCATATTTGTCTTTTCACTTTTAGCTCTCTTCTTTTAGCTCCCACCAAGGCAGGGTTTGGCTCAGAGTCACAGTTGGCAACAATATGTCCATCATCCCCACAGCGAAAGCAATACCAGGGCTTGGGCCTTGTACTAGAGCGGCTGTGGGAAGGGGAGTTGGGTTCAGGTTTTGCATCGTCAGGTTTTGTTGTTTGGATTTTCTTAGGTACTGTCAGTTTCTTTTATTTCACAACTGCTGCTAATTGGCTTTTTAAATCAGCAACTTGTTTCTTTAGATCATTTAGGGTACTTGAAACTGTTTCAGAAGAGTTAATTTTTGTTTCAGTGGCTGTTTGTTCATGGGAGACTGCTTTTTGTTTTGCAGCACTAAAGTGTTTTCTCATTCTTGCGTTTTTAACTTCTTGTCTGTTCTCTGCAGTACGGAGAAGGAGTAACAGTTCTGCAAATGTGGGCAGATTTTTATCTTTTAAGTCTAACTGCAGTTCAGTCAGCAGGTTATCATCCCAACAGCCTCTCTGGAACTGCTTTAGGAGTTGTCGGTCTGTTTCTTTGGGGTCTACACCACCCCTGCGCACTGCAAGACTCAGCGCCACCTGCAGGCGATGTAAGTAAGCAGATGGTTTCTCCCCAGGATCCTGCAGGGTGCTCATGAATCGCACTAGCAGTTCCTCACCATCCTCAACGGTGCCAAACACTGACTCAAGCAGCCTAAGATAGTCAGCATGTGATGCGTCCGGCCCAAGAGGCCGAACAACATCTGAAGCTGGAGCAAGAAGGCTCTCAAGAATTTTTCGAGTTTTTTCCAAGTTGGAAAGCGATGAATCTCCCATCATCAAATCAACATGGGAACGCCATGTCTCATAGTCAACTTCAGTGTATGGTCTAGGATTCTTTCCAGAGAAAGCTCTCAACCTAAGGGTGGAATGATTATTAGGTGTCTTCTCTGTAGTTTTGACAACATGTTCAACCACGATTCTCTGCACCTCAGGTGAGATTAGATCAGTTTGACTTAACATGTGAGGCGTCTGGTTGGGTTTCAAGGCACTTGGATCAGGGCTCTGAAAGAGCTTAGGTGAGTGGGGGGTGTCAATGTGGTGTGTAGGGAAACCAGCACTTTGTGTGGGTTCTGTGTCACTATTTGGACATGGGTTTGCGGCTGCCTCAACAGACCCCATGGACTCTTCAAATTTTGACATCACCTCCCGTAACACCTCTTCAAAATCCTTCCCACTTAGTTTGGCTAAACCCTTTAGTTCAGCGAGGTAAGTGTCGGTAACACTGCCCCCTACAGTTGTTGTGTAAACATCTGTTAAGGCACGGATACAATATTTGACATCCGGATCATCAGCTGATGGGTAGAGGTAAGGCAACGCAGGTGCTAACTGTTGAACAGCTAAACCAGAGGTAAATTCCACAATCTGATTCTGGTAAAACTCAGATGAGCTATCCTCAACGGTTAGCGTCCTATTTATCGAACCACATTGCCGTAAGTACTCAAAAACCTCATTGTCTTTTTCTGATCCTGTTACACCGCTAACAATGACTGCATTTGGTATCTTAATACCTAACTTTGAGATGAAATCCATTGCAGCAGTGCGTTTACAAGTTTGTTTCAATCGTTATTCCACTGTTGTTACACAACTCTAGGCTCCCTGCTGGCTCGCCACTTATTTGTAACACGTGTATAACACGTGTGTAACCCACAAGAGGTTACCTTCAAGTACCCTTGACAGTTGTGAAATATGGTAGAGTAAATTACTTCAATAACTAATACCAATACCACACACATAAAGGGATGTTGGCCTAATCAGAAGACTCTGGATTCGTGGGGGAGCCTAGGTGTGAGCAACAACAGAGGAAGATGCACAGTTTATAGAAAGAGTAGAATTTACTGAATGAAATGTCATTAAACCAACACATATATATATATATATACAATTAACAAACTGCACGCTTTTCCCTTTTTAAACCCAAAGCAAAAACAACACAAGGAAAATAAACAATTAGAAATAAATAATCCAGTCTATAGTCTTTTTTCCTTTTTAGTCTTTTGTCACAGTGTCCATCAATTGTTCATGCAATGTCTCAGTTATAGTGACCAGTTGGGTCACTATCTACCGGTTTGTCCGATCCTTGGGCTGGGGCTCGCCATCCAGTTCTGGAAATGCAATCCAGTCTTCACAGTAGCACTATGGATCAAATAGTGCACCAACAAAAAACCTGACCGATGCTACACGAGGCTACACGGAGATTTCCAGATTCCAACCTGGTCGCATCAGAAGTCTCTAAAGTTTGGCAAGCATGACATTACCATTCGGAACCTCCTCATTGGCAAAGCGATTATTTAGGATGTCTCTCTCTAACCAGTTTCCAAGTTTATTCGCTATTTTCCAAGTTTTTTCTTCAGGCTAACCGCAGAAGCAACAGTAGCATGGAGCTGTGTCTGTGTCTGACGCAATCCGAGCAGACTCCCTGCACCGCGCAGCGGGAGGGCGGGACAACCAACCTCATTGGCTGATGTGATACCAGATCATGCCAGCTATTGGTTGGTCAAGCCATCACTAAAACTACTATTAAAGGTGTATGGCACAATTTGTAAAGATTTTTAACACTTTTTACATATATTTATGAACTTATTTAAGAACTTGGTTTTAAATATTAACTTATAACTTTTTAACCTCATTGTAGAATAAGCTATTAAATCAATATTCATTCATTCTCGCATGTGTTTTTAACACTGGGTTACAATACCCCTTTCCCTTTTTTATTTATTTATTTGGTCATATATAATACATGGATTCTATGCATTTATGATTCAACTTATTTGTTATTATCTATCGTCCACCTGGTCCTTACTCAGAGTTTCTGTCTGATTTCTCAGACTTTCTCTGATTTAGTGCTCAGTTCAGATAAAATAATTATAGTGGGTGATTTTAACATCCATGTAGATGCTGAGAATGACAGCCTCAACACTGCATTTAATCTATTGTTAGATTCAATTGGCTTCTCTCAAAATGTAAAGGAGCCCACCCATGCCTTTAACTAAACTCTGCTCCCAGTGAGGTCGATTATCTCGTCAATAGTTTTACATCCTCACTGTGTACGACTTTGGATACTGTGGCTCCTCTGAAAAGGAAAGCTTCAAATCAGAAGTGCCTGACTCCGTGGTATAATTCACAAACGCACAGCTTAAAGCAGATAACCCGAAAGCTGGAGAGGGAATGGCATCTCACTAAATTAGAAGATGCTCATTTAGCCTGGAAAAAGAGTTTGTTGCTCTATAAAAAAGCCCTCCATAAAGCTAGGACATCTTACTATTCATCATTAATTGAAGAAAATAAGAACAACCCCAGGTTTGTCAGCACTGTAGCTGACAAAGAGTCAGAGCTCTGTAGAGCCGAGTATTCCTTTCACTTTGACTAGTAGTGACTTCATGGATTTCTTTACATGTAAAATTTTAGACATTAGAGAAAAAATTATTGGTAACCATCTCAAAGATTATCTTCATGTTCGGCTGCTTTCAGCACTGCTGGTATTTATTAAGACTCTCTCTGATTGATCTTTCAGAGTTAACTTCAATAGTTACTTAATCCAAATATCAATATGTGTATTAGACTTCATTCCTACTAGACTGCTCAGAGTGTTTTGTGTTTATGTAGTATTTCTTTTGTTATGCTCCTTGTTTAGGTTTAGGTAGTGCTGGTGTCTGGTTTCTGTGCTTATGGGTTCCCTCTGTTCTCATGTCAAGTTCTTGTGTCTTAGTCTTAGTTGTTGTTCTCACTTCCTGTTTTATTTTGATAGTTATCTGGTCCTTGTGTGCTGTGTTCAGTTTTGCTTCCCCTTGTCTCATCAAGGTATTTTGGTTCTCCTGTGATTTCCTGCTGTTTCCACTTCCCTCGTTATCCCCTGGTGTATTTAATTCCTGTGTTTCCTCTGCTTGTTGTTGTGTTGTTGTAGATGTTGTGTTGTGTGCTCTTGTCAAGCATGGCTTTGTTTTTGGATTACTCTCTATGTTTGGCTCCTAAAAGGATTTTGATTTTTTTCTTCTCAATAAACACTCTTTAGTTATGTCTGTCTCCGGAGTCCTGCAACTGGGTCCATCACTCCATGTCACACTGCCCACCATGACAGTTATGGGGTTTTGTAGTTTTTAGTTTGGTACCTTTTTTATAGTTCCTGGTTAGGTTCACTACTAAGTGCAAGGATAGCAATGCACTAACCTCTATTTCACAACAATCTCTGACTGAAGTCATCAAGAGCACTTCTACGTTAAGCCATGTGAACCAAATACAACCATCACTACATCAGCAGCAGCTGCCATTAAAGCATCAGAGCACAAGACAACTCTGATGACTAAAACCAAAATGCCCACAAAAACAGTTCAAATAATCCATTTGATAAAAACACTCTCTTAGCTGAGGTAAGGTGCTGGGTTTCAGTGCTGTTAAGTCCCATGCGACTGAGCTTAAAGCGGGTGAAAACCAACACCCAGGTAAAAAAAATAAGACAGAATTTCACAAAGGTACAGAGAATCGACTGTTCCCAGCACACTCACACTCATAGCTGCCAAGTTCAGGTGATACAGATGCCCAGCAGCATGTCACAAACATTTACACACACAGTTATTGTTTTGCTTGTGTGAAGTTGACAGAGCTAAAATAATAAAGGATTAAATGGGGGACTACTATTTCTTCATCTTGAGGTCAAGCAAGGGGCATTCATGAGGTTTCCTACTTAGAGAACAGAATGAAAGAAAGTTTCAGTCAAAACCTACTCCACACAGGGGTTAGCTAGAATGGCTTCACCTTTAATTAATGAGCAATTAAATCTGATATTTCAGATTAATTAAGGTGTGAGTCAAGGTGTGAAATAAGATGTGGGTCATTGCAATGAGGGGTTTTGGGTGAAACCAATGTGGGACTCCCCCCCCACTCTATCACGTAAACTATTGAGGTCAGCTGAAGAGAAGTGTGATAGAGTGGGGGTTGAGGTGCCTGGAAAGGGAGCTCAGGACTGCACTGTAGATGGGGGATAGCTGGTGTCGTAAGCCACCACCTCTGTTCAGTGATGGTTGGTTTTTACTCCTCTTTCAAACCATCTCTCTCTTTGTGCCTGTCTGAAAGAGTGACCTTTATCCTTTAGGTGCAGAATTACAGCTGAGTCTTGTCCTGTCAAGGTGGCTCTTCTATGTTGTGCCATGTGTTTTTGTAGAGGCAGTTTGGTTTCTCCAATGTAGAGGTCCAAGCACTCCTCACTGCACTGCACAGCATACACTGTGTTGGTTAGCTTTTTCCTTCAATGGGATAGCACCTAGCCACTGGTACAAATACGTGGATGATACCTGCGTCAAAATCAAAATCCAAGAAGTAGAAGCCTACACGAGCAACATCAACTCAGTGGATAAACATTTTTACCAGGCAGGATGCCAAGGATAATAGGTTACTGTTCCTGGACTGTGCTGTGCTTATTGAGGAAGATGGAAGCCTCAACACTGAAGTTTACCGGAAGCCCTCACATGCAGACCAATACCTAATTTTTGACTCCCACTGCCCACTGATTTACCTGTGGGATTCCAAGGTACTTGTAGCTGTCTTCAATGTCTGTAATGTTGCCTTCTGGTAGTGCAATCCCCTCAGTTCTGACTACCTTCCCTCTCTTTGTTACCATCCGACTACACTTCTCCAGTCCGAATGACATTCCAATATCATTGCTGTACTCCTAGTGGTGTGGATCAGTGAATAGATGTCTCGTTCACTCCTGGCATACAGCTTGATGTCATCCATGAACAGGAGGTGGCTGATGTTTGCTCCATTCCGTAGTTGGTTTCGTAGCCAGTGTTGTTGATGATCTGGCCAAGGGGATTCAGGCTGATACAGAACAGCAGTGGGGACAGAGCATCTCTTAGGTAAATCCCACACTTGATGGCAACTTGTGAAATTGACCTGCAGATGGCCTCTAGTGTTGTTCTCCACATCCCCACTGAGTTCTCGATGAAGGCTTTTAGGGTCCTGTTGATCTTGTACAGTTCTAGGCATTCCAGGATCCATGTGTGCGGCACTGACTCACAGGCTTTTTTGTAGTTAATCCAGGCGGTGCACAGGTTGGTCAGTCTAGTCTTACAGTCTTGAGTGACTCTATCTACCAGTAGCTGGTGTTTTGCTCCCCTGGTATCTCTGCCTATTCCTTTCTGGGCCTCGCTCCTGTATTGTGCCACATGCCTACTCATCTTAGCTGCTATGATGCCTGGCTGAAGTTTCCATGTTGTACTGAGGCAGATAGTTGGATGGGACTGGTCCCATCTGGAGGTCCTTGGGGATCAGGACTGTCCGGCCTTCAGTCAGCCATTCTGGGTGTGTCTTAGTGGTTCATTTGTGCTGCCAGGCACTTGTGGAGTGCAGTTAGCATCTTCAGCCAGTAGTTGTGAACCATGTCAGGGCCTGGTGCTGTCCAGCTCTTTATATATGTGACTCTTTCTTGGATGTCTGCCACTGTGATGGTTACTGGAGCCTGTTCAGGGAGGGTGCTGTGGTCTTAGATCCACTAGCCACTGAGCATTGGTGTTGTGTGACACATCCTCTCCAGCTCACTAGCGGCATCCCTGGAACAACCGGATTGGAAATGCCCTCACAGAGGAGTGAGGGAAACAGGTAAAGGAGAGTGTGGAAATCCAGCCTTAGCCGTCTTATCTACATCAAAGACTGTATGTGTTTAATAAAGACTTACCGATCCTTACCACCGTGCTCTGCACTTGTGTCCAGGTTTATGGAGGAGCTTAACACAGAGTGACTACAGAAGACCACAGGCTTGATTGCCCATAAAGAATATTTTAAAGAACTTCTCTACTCTTACAATGAAGCAGTGAAAGAGGCAAGGTCTTCTTTTTTTAGCAGTCTCATAAACTGTAATAAAAATATTCCTAGGGTATTATTTGACACCATCAACAGCATTGTTTCTCTCCCACCTCAGCATGCATTGGTAGCCTCTGACTGCAACTTATTTCTTAATCATTTTGTAAATAAGGTGATTTGCTTAAAATCCAAACTCTCCATTGGTTCTTCCCCTTTCGAAGATGACCTTCAGTGCTCCTCGTCATTTACTTCTTTTTCTCCAATTACATTAAATGACTTAACTAGTATAATGGATGAGATGAAACCCTCATCATCCTCATTAGAGAGCGTAACTCCTTCTGTCCTGTTTGGATCTCTTGCAAGTATTGGTCCTTCATTGCTATCTATTATTAACTGTTCACTGAGGCGAGGTTGTGTTCCTTCCTTTTTTAAGCAGCTTGATGCCAGTTCTCCCAGCAATTACCGGCCTGTTTCAAAATTACCATTTATTAGCAATTTATTAGAAAAAGTTGTTGAAACTCAATTCAGATCCTTATGATGCACATCACAGAATTCTGACCCTTTTTAATCCGGTTTTCAGAAACAGCACTCCACTGAAACTGCTCTTTTAAAGGTCTATAATGATCTTCCAATGGCATCCAACACAGGAAATTATTCTGTTCTCATACTGCTTAACCTCAGTGCTGCCTTTGATACCACTGACCATAATATTTTACTAAATAGGTTTAAAATTTGGGCCTCTTAAGGTATCTTCTCTTGCACTGCTTCTTTAACCTGTGGGGTTCCACAAGGTTCAATCCTGGGTCCATTGTTGTTCTCCTTTTACATCCGTCCGTTAGCTGGTATCAGTCTTTCTCTGGCATTTCTTATCATTTCTGTGCTGATGACCTTCAGCTGTACATGTCTTTTAGTACCCTGGTTGACTTTTTATCCCGGATCAGTGACTGGCTCTCCAATAATTGCCTTGTATTAAACTCCAACAAGACCGAAGCCATGATTATACACTGCTCAAAAAAATAAAGGGAACACTGAAATAACACATCCTAGATCTGAATGAATGAAATATTCTCATTGAATACTTTGTTCTGTACAAAGTTGAATGTGCTGACAACAAAATCACACAAAAATCATCAATGGAAATCAAATTTATTAACCAATGGAGGCCTGGATTTGGAGTCACACACAAAATTAAAGTGGAAAAAGACACTACAGGCTGATCCAACTTTGATGTAATGTCCTTAAAACAAGTCAAAATGAGGCTCAGTATTGTGTGTGGCCTCCACGTGCCTGTATGACCTCCCTACAATGCCTGGGCATGCTCCTGATGAGGTGGCAGATGGTCTCCTGAGGGATCTCCCCCCAGAACTGGACTAAAGCATCCGCCAACTCCTGGACAGTCTGTGGTGCCACGTGACGTTGGTGGATGGAGCGAGACATGATGTCCCAGATGTGCTCAATGGGATTCAGGTCTGGGGAACGGGCGGGCCAGTCCATAGCTTCAATGCCTTCATCTTGCAGGAACTGCTGACACACTCCAGCCACATGACGTCTTCAGACTCTGTCACGTCTGTCACATGTGCTCAGTGTGAACCTGCTTTCATCTGTGAAGAGCACAGGGCACCAGTGGCAAATTTTCCAATCCTGGTGTTCTCTGGCAAATGCCAAACATCCTGCAGGGTTTTGGGCTGTGAACACAACCCCCATATGTGGACGTCGGGCCCTCATACCATCCTCATGGAGTCGGTTTCTAACCATTTGTGCAGACACATGCACATTTGTGGCCTGCTGGAGGTCATTTTGCAGGGCTCTGGCAGTGCTCCTCCTGTTCCTCCTTGCACAAAGGCGGAGGCAGCGGTCCTGCTGCTGGGTCGTTGCCCTCCTAAGGCCTCCTCCACGTCTCCTGGTGTACTGGCCTGTCTCCTGGTAGTGCCTCCAGCCTCTGGACACTACGCTGACAGACACAGCAAACCTTCTTGCCACAGCTCGCATTGATGTGCCATCCTGGATGAGCTGCACTACCTGAGCCACTTGTGTGGGTCGTAGAGTCCGTCTCATGCTACCACGAGTGTGAAAGCACCACCAACATTCAAAAGTGACCAAAACATCAGCCAGAAAGCATAGGTACTGAGAAGTGGTCTGTGGTCCCCACCTGCAGAACCACTCCTTTATCGAGTGTGTCTTGCTTATTGCCAATAATTTCCACCTGTTGTCTATTCCATTTGCACAACAGCATGTGAAACTGATTGTCACTCAGTGTTGCTTCCTAAGTGGACAGTTTGATTTCACTGAAGTTTGATTTACTTGGAGTTATATTGTGTTGTTTAAGTGTTCCCTTTATTGTTTTGAGCAGTGTAGCTCCTCCTGATATACATTCAAGTATCAGTCAGGTGATTGCTTCCTTTTGCTCACCTGCGAAAACCAGTGTTCATAATCTTGATATAGTATTTGATTCCTCCTTGGGCTTTTTTTCTTTAACTTAAGGAACATTTCTAAATTGAGAGCTATAGTCTCCTCCTCTGATCTGGAAAATATTGTTCATGCATTTATGTCATCACACCTATTGTAATGCCCTTATTGTAATGCCCTTATTACCAGCTTAGACAAATAATCTCTCTCATGCCTCCAAGCAATACAAAATGCAGCAGCTAGACTCCTAACTCACTCTAGCAAATGAGTACACATTACCCCTATTTTATTCTTTTACATTGGCTCCCAGTTGCTTTTATAAATAACACCAGTTATTGGCCAGTGTTGCCAAAAACACTGCCCCCCCGCATGACTTTTTTTGCAAAAAGCGACTAAGTCTGTAACAGATCTGTCTGATAAATCCACTGACACTACTTTTAAATAAAACGACCGCACTGGAGATTCATTAATAAAGTTTTATTCTTGCGAAAAGGAGCAATACACTCTGACAATTCAGAGAGAAAGCTCAGGGCAGAAACACTCAAACAAGCAGTTAGTTATCTCTTGGGCTGCCAAACCCATCCATAGCTTCCATTATACATTCTTTCATTTTATTCCCTCCTGTTTATACTGACATAATCAGATTGTGATTTCACTGCGTCTAACTGATGTGAGAGAATGGAGATACATCTGTTTGGTGTGCACCGCAATATCTCCAATCAGCTTTAAGAATTTTGATTATTTTACGTCACTGAGTACATACCTACTGAACACTGGGATGTCCGCTGCCTTTTCTGAATATTCATCTCTATTGATCAATTCATAGAACCAGATGGTCTTTGACAATCAAAAAGTAAATAAATAAAAGTGAAAAGAAAAGAAAAGAAAAGAAAAGAAAAGAAAAGAAAAGAAAATCTGAATCTTTTTGGCTATCACGTTTGGCTAGGTTCTTTTCAGGCAGTTTCTTTTGATCTGGCTTTACTCATGCATTACATTTAGGGAGTAAAACACTAGTTAATATTTAACTAGAGATAAACCTAGATAAACTTTCCAGACTAGTATTGATGTGTCACAGATACATCAATCTAAGTTTATACAATGACCAACAACAAACAAGAAATATCAGTAAAGAAATATCAAAGACTTGAGGTATGAGAAGATATAATCACAATATGCTTTTTATTGGTAGTATTTTAGTTTTTTTTTCTGAGGAATAAATGAGACGTTGATTTCTTGTCAACCACCATCTGATGAAATACAAAAGACGTGTGCTTGTCATACTTCCCCCTGCCGCTTAGAGGCGCTGTGAATTATGGGGGTGGTTATGTCTGTTTTCAGAGCAACAGCTTCCAATGTGTTTCCTGGAGCAGCATCGCTAAATGAAAGCAGGACGAAACTTCAGCAGTTACTATAAAAGAATGTTAGTAGATATTATGACGATGCAGAATGCAATGACCACGGATTAAAAAAATAGGTTCGTCTGCGCATTCGTCTTTTCATGCAGCTCAGTCACATTTTAATATTTGTTGTATTTACTGTACGACTAGACTGTGGACCTGTGATATCTCTCGGTGTCCTCGCGTCTCCTGGCTGATCGATGTGAGCTGACAATGTTCCTGGCTCCTGCCAATCAGTCCCAGCTGATTCGGTCCAGCCAAAAGGACGAATATTATCGAGCCACTCTGAGAAACAACGCGAACGACGCGTTCCAGGCACTCGTAGGTAAGTAAAGCACAGCGAAGCTCAGGCGTTGAATCTGGGAAACCTTTCTTTAAAACGCTCACTTTACAGCAGTTCGTTCTATCTATCTATCTATCTATCTGGCTATCTATCTGTCTATCTATCTATCTATCTATCTATCTATCTATCTACACACGCGCAGTGCTCAGAAAAAAAAAATTAAAGGAAGAATGTTAATTGGAGTATAGTATCAAGTCAAATAAACTTAAGGGATATTGATCTGGTCGCTTAAGTAGCAGAGAGGGTTGTTAATTGTTGTGACCTCTGTGGGCATTACCTAACTATACTTGCCCCAGGGTCCTTATAAACTTATAATCATTCAGGGAGGCGAGGATACAGTACAACCCTATTTACTCAGCTGTTCGAACATCAACGGTACAACAGCACAGGAGACAGTAATCGATCACCGAGCACAGTGATCTAGACAGCCCAACAGAATCGAGCACTGAGTGCTCTCTGGAGTATACCACATCAATCAGTTATAAATATATATATATATATATATATATATATATATATATATATATATATATATATATATATATACACACACACACACATACACACTCTTCTCCAAAAGTATTGAAACAGTGAGGCGAATCCCTTTACTTCTACTGTACTTGTACTGTACTGATATCAAAAAAACAATGTGAGACAAAAGATCAACAAATACCTTATGTTTCCAGGTATTTGCATCTGGATCTGATCCACAGTTTCATAGCATAGCGGTTTTTTCTGAAACCACCCATTTTTCTTCTGTGCAAAAGAATTGGAACATGTGACTGACAGGGGTGTTTTGTTGCCCATGTTACATTAATTATTCAAACAATAAATAGCGCTGGGTTTTGCCTGTGTAGACTGTGCATTTATAGTTAGAGAAGTACCCAACATGAAAACCAGAGAGAGGCAGTTGTGAAGCTGTGAAAAGATGGAAAATCAAGCAGAGCCATTGCACAAATATTGGAATTAGTAAAACATGACTATCCAAGAAGCATGAATGCATGGAACATATTGTAACTCTGAGTATGGTCCAAGATTATTGACTGTGTGACTGAATGTAAAAGATGTATGTACCTTCCAGACCTGAAAAGTGGTACTCTTCGCACACTTTGCAGCAGCGGTGAGGCAAATCCTCTCTCTGGTTGTGTGTGATCTCAACATTTGATTCTAACCAGTTTATGGCCCCAGTGTCTAATTACAAGCATTATTGAATTCAACATGATGTTACTTTGTAAATTGTGGGCCCCATCAGAGTCAGAAGAAAGAAAAGTAAGGTATACTTTATGGTAATTTTACTTTGCCATTAACAAGTTGCTACTATATGAGTGACCGTCAGTCTCAGTCATACTTATCTGTCACGTCCCATTTTAAAAGAACAAGAAGTCAAAGGCCAAATGCTCAGCTTGAGGCTTTAGTAATGGTCGCAAAGTCACAGAGGCTACATCCATCTTTTACAGTCTATGGCTAATACAACAGTGGGGTACAAGGTACAAGCTCTAAAGCTAAATTTAGGAGCTGTTTATTATCTGGACTGTTGCTAAACTGCATCAAGTATCTTTGGTGTCAGTGCTCATAGAGCAGTTCAGAAAGCAGGTGAGCTGTTATCATCAAAATGGGAGCTGATAAAGAAAGCGTGATCTGAGTTTATATTTGTTTTTCTCTCTTTTCCTGTAGGATCTAAAAGATGGCTGGACTGGAGGAAGGAGATAGAGCTGTTGTCAGATCTTACATATTATGGCCTAACAACATTCTTGGGTAGTCATCATAAACCACTTTTGCTTAATGTACCTAGAGTTTTCCTGTTATGAGAAGTTTTGATCCGTCATTCTCCCCTCTAGGCTATCAATCTCTGGGTGAGGAATATGTTAACATTGTCCAAGTGGATCCCACTAAACGTCAAATCCCCTCTCAAGCCAGACGAGGCATCTTTGTCCTCTGCCATACCTTTTTTCCTTATCTCATCAACAAGCTGCTGGTGTGCCTGGAGAATGAGCTTGAAGGTGGGCAGGAGAGCCACAGTCGGCAGCAGGTGGGGTCTGGGCCTTGGAGCCTTGAGGCTTGGCTGAGGAAATGGGTCCAGAAGATAGTGGCGCTGTTGTCAGAGCCCCAGAGGAGAGCATGTCTGCCCGCTGTGTTTGTCATCCAGCAAAGCCTGACCCTCCTGCATCGCCTCCATGCAGCTCTGTTTTATATCAACGGCTCATTCTATCACCTATCCAAGAGAGCAGCTGGTATCAGTTATGTAGGTAATTACAAAATACAGCACTGTCAAAGTATTTGCCCCCTTCTTCATTTCTTGGTTTGTTTGTTTTGGATCATTTCAGCTTTTCAGAAAATGTGGTTAATCACAGTTAATTCATGATTTAACAAGAGGCGTGATTACTTTTTCGCACAGGGCCAGGATCCAAACATAGGTTTGGATAACTTTTATTTACTCTTTAAAATTAAAATTTGATCAGAAACGTGTGACAAATAGACAAACGTGCAAAAAAGAAATCAGGAAAGGGCAAATACTTTTTCAAAGCACTGTATGTGAACTTCTGTTTGACCGAATAGGAAAATCAAATATGTACTATTTATGTAAAGGATAAAGCAGCCCAAGGCAAATTTATATATAAGATAAATCTAAATATCTGCTAAGCAGAAAGAAAAAGCCAACCCCAGTGTGACTGCAAAGGAACTCCAAGAAGGTTTAGCCAAAAGAGGAGTGGACCAGGTACTCCTGTAATGCACAAGCAAGGTCTACAAGCTTCAGAGGTAGACCATACCTTCCACCACATCACAAAGGTCCTAAGGCTGCAAAGCTACAAGTGGATCAGCCACTAAGTTTTAAAATGATTGTTATATACAGAGGAAGGTTGTAGAAGAAAGAATGAATGTTGGTATATTGTTCATGCACATGTGCTGCAGTTAGGCAAGAAAATGAAAGAAAAATATGGCTTCTATGCACCAGGACTGTGATCCAGGGCAGATCTGAGAAGGCATCATCAACCCTATTTTTAAAAGAGTTGGTACATTGTGTAAAATATAAATAACAACAAAAGCAATGGCAAACAGTGAAAGCCTGCATCTAGTTAAAAAATGTATCCAGTGTGTATACACACAGACTTTAAATGGGTGGCTAAACTGATATATTAATAGCCAGCCACATATATTTGGTAAGTCATTTTCACGTCGTTCTGCAGTCCACACTGCAGTACTCCAACTTGAACTTCATCTTGGACTTCAGAGCATAACAGTAGCTACACACCCAGATGTTGGAGTTGTATATTTAAAAACAACAGCTGTTGACCAAAGTGAGGTATAACTACAACAGCAGCACAAGCAGCCCACAGACCAATTGTACCATATACAAAGTACATGGTACAACAGATGACTTCTGCAGGCAGATGGTCTCTCCAGAAGAATGCCAGTGCACTACTCCTGTTGAACCGTAATTTCAACTTCAGTGGGAGTGTGCTAAGTTAAAAGAACAGAGATGTAAAAAGTACTGATTTGAAAATCTTAAAATCACTTCTAAAGCTGACTGACTAATAATGTAAGGCGTCCAGGTAAGAGCCAAGCTGTAGCATTTTGGACCAGTTGCAGTTGGCCAAGCAGTGACAGACTGACACCTAAAATAAAGGCTGTTACAGTAATGAAGGCCATGTTTTTCAAAGTTAGAAGCAGTGAACAGCTTCACCTTTGCAAGTTATCAAAGCTGAAAGAAGCTAGTTTTTAACAACATCCTTTATCTAGTAACAGTAAAAGTGCTGTCAAAGATCACTCCTAGGGTCTTTGCAAAGAGTGACTTAAAGATCCTTAAATGACCGTAGTTAAGAAAGATTAAAGCAATCCGTCCACATTTTAATGTCTTACAGTCCAAGGAGAGCTTTCGAGGAGTCATGGCTTTGCACTTAAGCAGCAAGTAAATCTGTAACAGTGAAATGAGACGCCATCTTTTTTAAAGACTGAACTAAGGGAACATTTATGTCAAAAAGACTGGGCCATGAATGGACCTCTGAGGACCGCACATGATGTGAAGCCTAACTAAAAACCTTCTGTCAGGAAAATGAGCTTTAAACCATTGCAGAGTAGTTCTTTTATTTCCAATGAAGTGCTCCACCTGAGGATACCATGATCCACAGTATTCAAGGCAGTGCTGAGGTCGAAAAGTACCAAACTTGTAGAATCTCCTTAGTTGTTATCATTAAAAAGCTATTTGAAAATTTTAAAAGTGGAGTTTCAGTGCTGTGGTGGCCATCCATTTTATTCCGCTTATCCTCATTGATGATGGGTCTTGTTAGTAATAGACTCCACTGTAGCATGTTTAAGATCAGCAGGAACAGATGAGGCAGAGCTTGTGCCGTGCTTCATACGCTCAGCACTGCTAACAAAAAAAAAATATTCTGATAGCCAATCAGCATTTAACAGAATAAACTTGTGTCAGTGTGCCCCTGGAAAAGAGATTTGGGTGCTGAAAATAGGCATGTAGGCCTACATAGATATTCCATTAAAAGTCCTAAATGATTTATGACTGATTGTATTAATCACTGTATTCTGACCACAACTGTACATCTCTACACGTGTAGAAACCTCATTTTACTTGAGTTCCATTAAAACTGACACAGCTTGTGTGTGTGTGTGTGTGTGTGTGTGTGTGTGTGTGTGTGTGTGTGTGTGTGTGTGTGTGTGTGTGTGTGTGTTTGTTTGGGGATGTAGATGCGCGTCGTGGGGCTGAACAGCGATGATGGCACCATCGGGAGCAGCTACAGGCTGCTGGGGGTCATGTCCCTCCTCCAGCTGCTCATCACTGTGTGTCTGCAACTAAACAACTTCAGACAGAGACAGAGAGCCAGGCAGGAGTGGAAGCTGTACAGGAACCTCAGGTACAGAAGCAGCGAACGCAGTTCTGTGACAGCTTAGATATCAGCTTCATCTGCTCATCTCAGGACAGCTTCAAACCAGTCCCCTGCTGAAGGTGGATTGTGCTTTTTCTGAACCTTAAAATTCTGATTGTTCCTGTTGTTTTGCCAGCACAGCAGGTGGTCCTTCATTCATCACTGTCTGCAAAAACACACATTCTAGAAACAGGACCTGATCAAATCCGTGTCATGATACTAACTCATGAATTGTGTCTGAAGTCTGCAGCACAGACAGACCTCCAGCCCCAGAGCTGCCCGCTGCATCCTCTGCCTGGAAGAGAGGAGACACTCCACCTCCACCCCCTGTGGGCATCTCTTCTGCTGGGAGTGCATCACAGAGTGGTGCAACACCAAGGTCAGGCTCATGCTAAGACTTACACAAGTTTGACAAATTCTGTCACCTGTCAGTCTAAAATGTAACTGGATCTGAACAAATAGCAGCACCAGTGTGATTTCTACTGGTAAACCATGGAGAATAACATGTTTTGGGTTATATTTTAAAGGGTATTGACGTGTGGATGCAGTACTCTGTGACAGATGATGCTTACTAGATTACTATTTGACATTTATATTTGTAGCTGAGTCAAAAAATGCATTATTTCCTTTGATTTTCTGTGGACATGATTAATAATTAATGAAATCACTCCAACATCATGTTTGAAAAATAATGTGCACCAAACTCCAGTATTTGTGATGACCTGAAACTGCATAAGAAACAATAACTGCATAAAAAAAAAACCCTGAAGTTTTTTTTTTATTTCATTTAAAAAATATATACCCAGTGAAAAGTTTGAAATTTTCTGCAGTAAGCCCACAGTGATCTCAGTGCTGCAGAAAGCACATGCCTACATTCACATGTAGCTGACAGCCCTGATTTCACCCGTGAACGCTGCAGATTAACTTTTTTAGCAATGATCAAAAACGTAACAGATTTTCATTCACAGCAGAGGTGAGTCCTGGAACAGTAGCAGTTATTTTTTTAAACTTTGTAATGTTAACTAGCTACCACCAACATGTAGAAGCACTCTATTTAAACTAGCAAATCTTTAAGTGGCCATCCATCCATCCATCCACCCATCCACCCATCCACCCATCCATCCATCCATCCATCCAGCTACATAAATAAAATTAAATTGTATAGCTGTGTTCCTGCTAATGTTGCAGGCCTACTTAGTGTGCAGTGCTCTGGTACTATGAGTGACTGGGTTGTACTCTTCATTCTGGTGTGGTGTTAGCCACCTGAAGTTTTAGTAACACAAACTAAACTAGCAGGGCACTCAGTAGATCCATACCTCCCAACCCCAAATTTTCTATTACTAATCTATTACACTGCATTAGATCCCACCCAATGTTGTCATACTCCATCATTACAATCATAACATAATGTATTTTATTGGCTTTTAAAAACTGTAAAATATGAATTTATATTTTTATTATATAAATGAGATCCACATGAACAGATAATGGTATATATAGTCTAGAAATATTTTATTCAGTTTATGTACCCTAATAAAAAATGTACCCCTATGTACCCTCTAAAAAAGAAACATTCACCAAGAAATTAATTGTATAAGTGTAGGTGATTTTTTTTTTTTTTTGTAGGGTTTATAGTTCACTTTGCATTATTTTGAGTATTTTAATTTAAAATTAAAAAAGACAATGAATTGTCAACTGTAATCATTTATACCTGAGTACCAAATTTAATCACGATAGATGAAAAATTCACTGAGATTTTTGGTGACCTTGAAAATGAAATGGGCCCCTAAGGAATATTTCCACAAAGTTTCATCAGTTGTGGTTCAAAACCTTCTGAGTTATATTGATAACAGACAAACGAACAGCGGTAAAAACACAAAACTTCATCTGCCGGTGGGCAAGGCAACTAATCAGTTATTAAATTTAGCTGGAGACAAGACGCAAATCGCACATTGTCAGAAATTATGTTAGAATTAGTTAGAATGCACGCAAAGCCACTGTTTTAATTTTAGATCCATACTCCACAGAACCTTTATGGGGTAATTAGTATATTTTAAAAGCCCTTCTGTGCACCTGATCCCTTGTGTTTATGTAACTGCAGCATGTGTTTTACAGGCAGAGTGCCCCTTGTGTCGGGAGAAGTTCCAGCCTCACAGACTGGTGTACCTGAGGAACTACAGCTAGGACCACAGAGCCAGATGCTGCAGACACACACAGACATCCTGCCACTGGACTGTAATGGACTAAACTGGAGAAAACACAGCTGTTGGCTTTTTTCTTTGATTAATGGTTCTCAGAAAGAAAGGTTGTTGGTTGAAAGTTTTTAGTTTGTATTAGTGGAATAATGTAAATATTACTAATTAGACATATTATTAATATGTACACAGATGCTAATAAAAAAGGTAAAATGTCCAAAAGTGTATCTGATTTGCTTGTGGGCTTCTAGTGTTAGGTAGCACTCATCCAGATGTGATCACTTCTGGCTCCAAGAAACCCTCAAATATGAATTTAGACTCAAAAACTGTAAGCTAAAGACCCTGCAGTATTCTAGAGATGATCCACTTTGAGCAAGCACTAGGTGATAGTGGGAAGGGCAGCCATCTGCCTCAGCCAGTTGGGCATAAGGGTAAAGAAAGGAGAAGGAGAGCATAGGGAGACAGGAAATAAAATTCTAGGAGCAAGAAGGCAAAAATTAATAACCTGCAGCAGTGGTATATGAACAAGGGTGCTTAAGGGTCACCTGATCCCGACCTAACAATCAGCTTTATGAAAAATGAAAGTTTTAAGTCCATCCATCCATTTTCTTCCACTTATCCGGGGATGCAGGGGCAGCAGTCTAAGCAGAGAAGCCCAGACCTCCCTCTCCCCAGCCACCTCCAGCTCATCCAGGGGGACCACAAGGCGTTCCCAGGCCAGCCAAGAAATGTAATCTCTCCAGCCTGTCCTGGGCTCTGCCCCGGGGCCCCCTCCTGGTAGGATATGGCCTGAACACCTCACCCAAGGTGAGGTGCACGACAGTGCTCTCCCTCATGGTCGAGATCATGTAGGCAGTTCATCGAGGAGAAAGAAATTGAAACCCCACACTTGCCTGACATAAATCCACCTCTGGGTCATTATGTTTCAGTCCATCCACCAGATTGAACGTCAGACTGTCCAGGAGCTCAGTAATGCCCTGGTCCAAGGACACTACCCGACATCTCATTAGGAGCATTCCTCGAAATTGTCAGGCATGCATACAAGCACATGAGGGCCATACAAACTACTGAGTACAAATTTGAGCTGCTGCAGTGAAATTTTGGACTAGCCTGTGTTAGGGATTATTTTTTACTCAGTGAATAAAGGGCAAATGTTTAAAGGTAAACTCCAGTAAATGAATTAATAAACAGTGGATCAACCAAATAATAAACAATTAAATAATACATTAGAGAGCACCTGATCAGAAAGTAGTAGACTAACTTCTCTGTTTCAGTGCATCTTATCTTGAGGACCAGCCACAAGGACACATAACTAAAACATCAGGAAGATGATGTGCTTCCTGACTGCACAGCTGAGGAATCATGAGTCATGAAAACCAGCTTGTGACGAAGGTCACCTCATAGCACCCAGATGTTGTTTGTTTAAGATAAGAGGAGGCTGACAGTATAAAAATGTTTTGGTTAGACAGGAGCACGGCTCAGAGAGAGAGAGCGTGCACACTCTTACTCTGGGTCCCCGCATGGCCATGTGTGTGTTTTTCCTGATTCTTTAATACATTAAATGTTTTACTTTTTTAATTAAAGTGTTTCAGGTGTCTTCCTTCACAAAAAACCTGTTTACCTGACACCTGCTACATTCATTTTTCATTTTGATTTTCAGCATGTCTTTGAATTCAGACCTCTGTAAGCTGATCATGTTCATTTCCTTCAAATGATGTGGTATCCTTTCATTCCCCTCCACTGAGATCTGATGTGTTTCCAAAGTGTTCCTTTGACATTCAGATTTTCTTCTGCCAAAGCAAATAAATCTAATTTTTTTATCTTTAGTATTTTTATCTAATGATAAAAAGCAAACCATAAAACAAGCACAGTGAATGTCTGGATAATTCAAGCATTAGTTTAAGATGACGAATAGAGACAATCAACCTGAGGAGACTTGAATGTTTGAAAGGCGACTCCTAACCTCTTTAAACAGTGAAACAATAAAAACTGTCACTGGCTGTCAGCTGCTGGATTTTATCTGAGAGACAAAGCAGGATTAGTGGGTTAGTGAGGTAAGTGGAGCCTAAAGCCAGAGCTTTCTTTGTGACTCGGCTATATTGCTGTGATTACTTAAGCTGAACATATAACCTGTTCAGGAGGAGGTTATGTTTGGTTAAAAAAAAAAAAATCTGTTAAGCTGTATGAAGGAATGCCACTGAAAGAAGTCATGCACTGAAACTAACAGAAACAATTTTTTCATATTAACAATCTATATAGTTGCTTTACACAGGCACACATATCTGTTAATGGGTCAAGAAAAAGACTAAACATTTCCATCAGTGTTCTGCTCAGTCATACCAGTATCCCAAACTGAAGCTCCTTTTTTAGAAGGTTCAGTAAACCAGCACCGTAGAGCTGGCAGTACAAGCCTTCACGTTTTAACAGATGCCAATAAAGGAGGTAGTACTTCATCTGAATGTGGTGCATCTCATTGCTGATGTCAGTTGGTGTAACTGATAAATTATTTTGGAATTGATTCTGTGGCTCCCTCCATACAGTTGGAATAGTGAAGCACAAGCTCTTTCTCTTTCCCTTCCTCCACGCTCAGAGTTTTCGACACACGCCCGTCAAACTGAACGAGTAGCTTGTCACCCAATTTTATTCTATTTTATTTTTTTACAAGTGTGCAAAGTTTGATGGGACTAGAAGTTATGTTCAATGATAAAGTTGTTGTGGATTTCCAGATTTCAAAAAGGGGGATAATTTTGTTGAAATGCATGACAGGTTTGTGTCCCTGGTAATAGTGAAGTGTGTGAAGTTTGATGGGTCTGACTTGAACAGTATAGAAGTCATGGCTGTTACGGGGTTATTGCAGTCAACTGCTTTTATTTTGTTAGGCACAAAACCCCGGAAGTAGGACCTGTCGGATCGTTTTTGCTGAATACACGTTTAAAACTGGAAACTCACGTTGAGTGTCTGTGTTCATTGAATGCTGCATCGTAACATGGTGTCAGAAGTCGGTGAACTTGCGCTTTTGCCATAGCCTGATTATCGTGGGCAATGTCAGTGGACGGTAGCAGCGATACTGTACGAGTGACCCAGCGCCCGCCGATCGCACGGCCAGGCATGGCTGCCAACATTCCACCACCATCTCCCATGAGCTTTGCGGGCGACTGGAGTGTAAACTGGGAAATCTTCAGGGCTGAATTTGAGGACTACGCCTTGGTCACCGGTCTTGCTGACAGGACAGGTGATGTTCAAGCTGCTATGCTGCGAACTGCGATGGGAAGTGAGTGCAGGCATGTTTATCGTCACAATCTGAACCTCACGGCCGAGCAGCGAAATGACCCTAAAGCTATACTGGATGCACTGGAGCAGTAACTTCAAGCCTGCCAAGAACGTGATCTATGAGAGGAATGTGTTCGGACGATGCACGCAAGAAGACGGAGAATCGATTGACAGTTTTGTCACCAGACTAAGAGAAAAAGCGGCCACATGTGATTATGGTCAGTTGAGGGATGAAATGATCTGCGATAAAGTTGTACTGGGAATTACAGATGAGAGCACTAGACGCAGGCTATTAAGAGAGAAGACATTAACACTTGCTAGCGCAATTGAAATGTGCCATGCAGCGGAGCAGACTGACATGCGCATGAAGATGATGGAGTGCGCGCCTCGATCCGAAGCCGTACACGCGGTTGCCCGGCAACGATTCAGACCAAGCACCTCGAAACAGAGCGCTCCAACCCCAGCCACCGTGGCTGGTATTGCATGCAAATACTGTGGCGATGCACACTCCAGGGGTAAAGAACATTGCCCCGCATTCGGCAAATCCTGCAGATTATCTGGCACAATGAATCATTTTGCAAAGATGTGCATGAAAAGCAGGAAGACTGAAAGGAAGCTAAACTGTGTAGATAATTCATCAGAGGGTTCAGAAATGAATGATGGTGACATATACATGCATGAGTCTATAGGAGCAGTGCAAACAAAGGGGAAGAAGTGGTTTGTAAGCATCAAAATCAACAAGAAGTCTCAACGTTGTCAGCTTGACTCAGGTGCCACCTGTGATGTGATGAGCCACAAAGACAAAATGAAATTGGCACCCAATACGCCACTGAAGGCCAGTAACACCAAATTAAAGCTGTATTCCGGTGACATGTTGCACTCCATGGGCATCTTTGAAACTGCCTGTGTGATTAATGGCCGAAAGCACAGGCTAGAGTTTGAGGTGGTTAAGACGGAGCAGAAACCTTTACTGTCGGGCTCCACTTGTGAACGCCTCGGTCTTATTCAGTTCAGGAGTCCAGCAGAGGTACATGCAGTAGAACACAATAGCTTCAGAGTGTTGACCAGAGAGCAGCTGATTAAAGAATATGGGGATGTTTTTAACTCACCTGTGGAATCTGTGCCAGGGGTGGTTCACTTTGAACTAGACCCAACCGTTCCCCCTGTGCAGTGTGCCCCTCGCAATGTCCCCATTGCAATGAAGGCAGTCGTCAAAGCGCAGCTGGATGAATACCAGGCAGATGGACACATCACAGATGTCATAGAGCCAACAGAGTGGATTAGCAACATGGTTGTAGTAAAAAGGCTCGACAAACTACGAATATGTCTGGATCCAAAGTTTTTGAACAAGGCTCTGAAACGTTCGCATTACATTATGCCCACACTTGAGGATGTTTTGTATAAACTGCCAAAGGCTAAAGTTTTTACACTGGTGGATGCCAAGCATGCCTTTTTGCAGTGCAAACTGGATGAGGAGAGCAGCCTCATGACCACTTTCTGGACCCCCTGGGGCAGGAAATGCTGGCTTAAGCTGCCTTTTGGAGTGTCTGTGGCCCCAGAGGTCTATCAACGCAAGCAGCATAAGCTCCTGACTGGACTGAAGGGGGTGGAGCCGATTGCAGACGACATTTTGGTTGTGGGGTGCGGGGACACTGAAGATGTGGCAGAAAGAGACCATGACAACAACCTGCGGGCACTGATGGAGCGCTGCAGAAAGGTGAAATTGCGGCTGAGCTTAAAAAAGCTACAGTTCAAAGTAGCAGAGGTCCGCTTCCATGGGCACATCCTGTCAGCCGCTGGCTTAAAGCCCGACCCTGAGAAGGTGAAGGCCATCATAGACATGCCAAACCCTTCGGATGTGAAAGGTGTACAGCGTCTGGTAGGCTTTGCTAACTACTTAGCAAAGTTCATGCCACACCTATCAGATGTCTGTGAGCCACTACGGCGCCTTCTAGACAAAGACACCACATGGCACTGGCTTCCCAAGCATGACACGGCAGTGTCTGAGCTGAAATCACTGGCTACATCTATGCCAGTGTTGCATTATTACGATGTGACCCGATCTGTCACAGTACAAAGTGACTCCAGCCAGAGTGGACTCGGGTGCTGCCTCATGCAAGAGGGCCAACCAGTTGCTTTCGCGTCAAGAGCCCTCACTCCTACAGAGAGAAATTACGCACAAATTGAAAAAGAGTGCCTCAGCATTGTTTTTGCCTGCCAGAGATTTCATCACTACCTGTACGGACGTGATGTTGTTTCAGTCGAGACAGATCATAAGCCACTGATTTCCATATTCAGTAAACCACTTCTCAATGCACCCAAGAGGCTTCAGAGCATGCTTTTGACGTTACAAAACTACAACCTGAAAGTTGTATACAAGCCAGGATCAGAGATGTTCATAAGTGACACTCTGAGCAGAGCCACAGCTACCTGCTCGGGCCGCGGCACCGTCTACGAACGTCAGGCCATCTGCTCACTGCAACAGGCACAATCCGACGTGCAATACATCAACCAGGCGGAATACTTGAATGTGAGCGAGCGACGACTTGAGCAGATCAGGCAGCACACTGACAGGGATGAATGCCTACAGTCTCTTAAAACCACAGTTATCACAGGCTGGCCAGAGTCAAAGGAATGCACGCCATTCAATATACGAGAATACTGGCCCTTTCGCGATGAAATCAGTGTGCAGAACGGCATTCTGTTCAGGGGACAGAAGGTCATCATACCCAGAGCGATGCGCCCAGAAATGCTTGCCCGTATCCACTCAAGCCACATAGGTGGGGATGCCTGCTACCGGCAGGCCAGAGAGACTCTATATTGGCCCAGCATGCAAGCAGAAATCAAAGATTTTGTGAGCGCATGCTCCACCTGCAATGAATATGCACACAAACAGCAAAAGGAGTCCATGCTGTCACATGAACTGCCCACACGACCATGGCAGATTGTTAGCATGGACCTGTTTACTCACAGACAGAAGGACTATCTGCTTATTGTGGACCACTATTCCGACTTCTAGGAGATTGAGCTACTCCCAGACTTGTCAGCAGACACCATCATTAAATGCTGCAAGTCCCAATTTGCTCGACACGGGCAGCCAGACAGAGTTATATCTGATAATGGCCCACAGTTTGGTTCTCAATTCAAGCGATTCGCCTCTGACTGGGAATTTGACCATGTGACCTCCTCACCAAGGCACCCAAAAGCAAATGGCAAGGCAGAGTCAGCTGTTAAAATAGCAAAAAACATTCTGCGTAGGGCAGCACGAGATGGAGCTGATCCATGGAAGGCTATTTTACACTGGAGGAATACACCCACAGAGAACATGGACAGCAGCCCAACACAACGACTTATGTCAAGGAGGCTCAAGACCTCTATACCTGTTACAAACAAGCTACTAGAGCCATCCGTGGTGGTGGGTGTCACGGAGAAATTGCGCCATCGGCGTCAGCTCGCAAAGTCCTTTTATGACCGAACAGCTAGGGACTTGCCAGAATTGGAGATAGGAGAGACAATCAGGATGAAACCTGTGCCAGGAGACACTTCTGGCCGCTGGAAAATCGGCACCTGTCTTCGCCAGGTTGCACCCCGCTCCTACCTGGTGGATGTTGATGGCACCCTCTACCGCCGCAACAGAATAGACCTCAAGGTAGCAGAGCCCACAGCGTCGGCGGATAGGGATGGGCCTG
The DNA here is from genome assembly GCF_007364275.1 of Archocentrus centrarchus. Lineage (NCBI taxonomy): Eukaryota > Metazoa > Chordata > Actinopteri > Cichliformes > Cichlidae > Archocentrus > Archocentrus centrarchus. Next base: position 35,705,028 of record NC_044352.1, on the reverse strand, counting down.
AACCCCTCCACACACCTACACCAGAGGGGAATGTCACTGACAGCCCAGCACCAAAAGTGGTGCTAAGCCCTGTGAGGCCCATGCCTGAGGCTTCCTCAGACACTGGGAAGCAAGCACCTCACCACAGCGGCACTTACACCAAAGCAGGGCGACTATCTAAACCGCCTGAGAGACTCAATCTATAAACTGTAATGTGTCATGGTTGTACTGTTGGGTTATTTACAGTATATGTACATGTATGTTATTTCAGACAACCAGTCAAAACGATAGGACAAAAGGGGTGAGAGTAATGTACTATATTCTGTTCAGGAAATGTTTCAGTTGTTAACCAGGTTTGGTTATTACTGCCTAAAGATTTCACTTAGTTCAAGCACTATGGGGTCACAGTAAGGTTTTCTTCTTTTAATGATTTACTGTCTTTCCAATTTTGTAAAGGAGGATGTTACGGGGTTATTGCAGTCAACTGCTTTTATTTTGTTAGGCACAAAACCCCGGAAGTAGGACCTGTCGGATCGTTTTTGCTGAATACACGTTTAAAACTGGAAACTCACGTTAAGTGTCTGTGTTTATTGAATGCTGCATCGTAACAATGGCCAACGTTAAACTTCTTGTGGTACAGACACCAGTGACACTAATGCCAAAGCTTTGACAATCGCTCGACTTTTTCTTTGAAACAGCCGAACTAAGAATAGCTATATTTTCTCTTGCCTACATTGAAAAGGGTGACTTTTCCTCCACAACTAAGCAGAAAAGTGAGTATAGACAGGGGTTATAGTGGGATGCGGCAGGTGGAGGAGCCTTAAGATCGTTTGTCATTGCACAGTGTGGGGAAAAACATCACAACTTAAAATAGTTTCTGTTGAGAGCTCCAGCGGCTTTTCTTTGTGTACACGCTGCGATCAGCTATGCTGCCACTGCTGCTCTGCTCTTCATGGATTTACACAACTTATAGTACACTGTTTATACTGTCTTTATACACAACCAGATAAAAATGAATGAATCTAAGCATCATCAGCTTAAATTCATGATGTAACCTAACACTGAGCACAAATCCCACAGCTGCTCTGCTCCGGTCCGACACAGTGCTTTACTGTAAATTTATAAAGTAAGGCAAGCTAACCTGTTCATCCTGCACTAAACAGCTCAGTGTTTTCATTCAGCCTTTTGTTAGTATACCTCAGTTTGTTTTGTTAAGCCCTCAGTTTTCATCTGCTCTTTGTCACGTCATCATCAGTGTTCCCTCACTGTGTGTGTGTGTGTGTGTGTTAGCACCATTGTTTTGTATTTAGTCCTGCTCCAGTTTAGCTCAGTTTATGATTCCTTGTGTTTTTCTAATAAACCACCTTTAAGTTCAGCATTTTGGGGTCTTCCTGCTCCTGCCACACATCGACATGACAGTAAAAATGTTGGGAGTAAAAGTAAAAAGTTGTCAAGAAAATAAATACTCAGGTAAAGTACAGATATTGGTAAATTCTACTTAAGTGCTGTAATCAAGAAGTTTGGTGATGTACTTTGTTATTTCCCACCTCTGCTGCTGAGGCAGTAATGAAGTCTAGGTTGCTTTGATAGCTGCCTTCAGCGCATCTGTATGTTTGGGTCAGTCCCAACTAGAACAGGGAACTGACATCTCCGTGAAGCCTGTAAGCAGATGGAAGCATGAAGTGCTCTAAAATCTCCTCATAGACGATTGCAGGGAATCTGGACAACTCGAGCATATGATATGGCAACCCAAATTATAATTCCCACTGGACTTGGATTCTGTGCCTCTCCGGTCTCCCTCCAGACTTCAGGACGGTTCTTTGATCTGAAAAGAGGACTTTGGGTCTCTGCTCAACAGTCCAGTTCTTGTTCTTCCTTGGGCTGACACACTGGTTCAGGAATGGCTTGATATTAGGAATGCAACAGTTGTGGCCCCTTTCCTGAAAGGCAGTGGTGCATGGTGGCTCTTGATGGACGGCACCCAGCCTCAGTCCACTCCTTGTGAAGCTCTGCTAAGTTCTTGAATTAACATTTGTTGGACAGACCTCTCAAGGCTAAAGCTATCCGTGTTGCTTGTGCACCGTGTCCTACCAGACTTTTCCTTTCCAGTCAGCTTTCTTTTAATACATCTGATACACAGCCAGCCTTTTCAGTAAAGACCTTCTGGCTTATCGTCCTCTTGGAGGGTGTAGATGATTGTCATCTGGTCAACTTTGAAGTCAGTGCTCTTTCCCATTATTGTGGTCACATACTCAACTAGACCAAACGTGCATGGTATTTATTCTGTTTGAACTCTAAGTTACTCAGTTTGAAATCAAATAGGCTACTAATTTGAGTGATACTGGAGCTATAAACTGCAGTCATCAAAATTAAAACCAAAAAAGGCTTGAAGTAGGTGGACTGGCACTTCTACCTAACATTCCCATACAAACTCACACTCCAGTGGATGCATCAGGGAACTCTGTAATCAGTATCTTGCCCAAGGACACTTCTGTGTGATGTAGAATTTAAAAAAATAACAATGAAATAGTATAAAATAATTATATCCATCCATTTTCTTCTGCTCATCTGGGTCCGCGTCGCAGGGGGAGCAGCCTGTGAAGAGAAATCCAGACCTCCCTCTCCCCCAGCCACCTCCTCCACCTTATCTTGGGGAATACCAAAGCATTCCTGGGCCAGCCGAGAGATTTAATCTCGCCAGCATGTCCTGGGTCTGCCCTGGGGCCTGTGCCTGGTAGGACATGCCTGGAACACATCTCCCAAGAGGCAAGCAGGAGGCATCCTAGTCAAATGCCTGAACCACTTCAACTGGCTCCATTCAGTTTGGAGGAGCAGTGGCTCTAGTCTGAGCCCCTATCGAATGACTGCACTCTCTCCCTGTCTCTAAGGAAGAGCCCAGCCACCTCTAGTTGGAAGTTCATCTCCATCACTTTTATCCACAGTCTCATTCTTTCAGTCACTATCCAAAGCTTATGACCACAGGTGAGGGTAGGGACATAGATTGAATGCCTTTATGCTCTGGTCTCTCCTTACCAAGATGGACTGGTGCAGCATATGTAAAACTGCAGCTGCAGCCCCAATCCATCTGTCAATCTCCCGCTCCCCTCTCCCGTCACTTGTGAACAAGACCCCGGGATACAGTACCAGTCAAAAGTTTGGACGTGAGTGAGTGTGTCAAAACTTTGACTGGTACTGTACTTAAACTCCTCCACTTGGTGCAGCAATGTGTCCCTGATCTGGAGTGGGCACTCCACCCATGGCCTCAGACTTAGAGGTCCTAATTCTCATGCCTGCCACTTCACACTTGGCTGTGAACCAGTATCTATCTATCTATAAGACGAAGCAGCAGACTTCAGATTTGTAGTTAACCTTATCAAGAATCAAACATTGTTATGCTATAATTAAACAATCCTCCAATAAAGCAGACCTAGTTTGAGTTGGAGGGGGTGGTGGTTGCATATGAGTTATGCAAATACTCTATTGGAGGCCTAAAATGACTATATAGGATTGTTGTATTTCATTAATTTGCATCCAATATAACTCTATAATTTACATAATTGAAATGTTTTAGAAATAGCAGAAACGTCAGTTTTGTCCTGAAACAGCAGCAGTAACATATAGTTATAAATGTAGCCTCCACCTGAAAAAATGCTCATGTTCCTCTCTGTTAGCAGTCTGAATGATTTGACTGAAGTCTGTTGTTTTTTGTGTTTACAGTATTTATTTTTCATTCTCAGATTTTTCCAGACTTCAGGCTTTCAGTTTAAACCACAGTGCAATCCAATAAGTGATTAGGAGGAAAGCTAAACAAAGTCTTTATAACCATATGTTTGTTTGTTCTTTATTATTATTATTAGTGTATATGTAAAAGAGAATTCTGTATAAAAACTGTATTTCACTCTCTGATTTTTTAGTCTAAACTTTGAAATCTGGCCTGCAGTAGTGCCGTCAATAAACTGTCCAGTCACACATTTTCAAACAGCAGTCTAATCAGCTCCAATCTAATGTAAGTGTGGTTCTAGCTGGCATCTTTTTAGTGACCTGAGTTACTCGCAGAGACAGAAACTGTAGAGACACCAGATGCAGCTCAAGGCTACCAAACCTGATAACTGAGGAGACCTGACGCTTCGTTCACAGCCAGCTCGTCACAGCCCACAATGAAGGCAAAGGTGTAACGTTCATGACAAAGTTTTTTTGTAGCAATTTTCTTTTTGTTTTGATAGTAGGACTTGAAACATTGTGTTACAGATTTTTACAAGGTTTCACTCAGACTAAAATACATTTTGTAAGTATTAATGACTTCACAGCAGCACAAGTCACTTTTTACAGCGTTTGTCATTTTGGTTTCACGCAGATATTTTTAGGGCAGCCACCTATGAACCACATCAACCAGCTGCTGCACAGATGCAGGTCTTATTTCACATTCAGTGCACTCCTGTTTGTTCAAATGGTGCCACCAAGGCAGTATGTAAATTCTTAATTAACCAGTCAAGCATTTATTAGATTAGAATTAGAAATTCTTTTTTTGTCTTTGCACATTTCCATGCAACGAAATTCTGTTGGAATTAGCAGAATGCCGGCATTTCTTACAGCTTCCGTTAAAAACAGGAAAAAAAGACATTAGTTATATTTTAATCAATACATTTGCAAAAAAATAAAATATGTTTTTTGTTTAGAAGCAAATAATTATTTTAGGCACTTAGTGCTATTGACCCCTATTCATTCCACATTCATTCAGGACTAATGCTGATACTGGACCAGCACTGATACTTTGTTTAGCTCATTGGTCACACAGACAGAGGGATTGTGGGATGCTAACGATGGCTGCAGCTGAGAGATTTTGTTGTTTTTAAACATTAGGTTTCACTTCACAAAAAAGAACTTCTGTCTTTCCCACTACGGACAAAAAACTATCACCTATTGCTATTTTGGAAACTGCCCCCTGGTGACAGCACCCGCATACAACATGTAGATGATGGTTCGAAAGGAAAAAAACTGCCTGGGCCTAGCAGCAGTACTGTAGGTGCAACAGGAAGTAAACAGACTTACAACAGCAGAGAATGTAAAGGCGTTGGCATGTTATGTTGTACCAGAGCATGCCAACGCCTTATGTCAGCTGGAATAGGCTTCATGTACTGTAGTAGTAGTAGTAGTATGAATGAACGTTTGCATGTATGTATAAATTTACATTTATCACATATGTATATATATGCAGTATATATGTAGATATATGATGTGTCGAATTTTGAAACACTATATATTGTAACAGTGCTATAATTCAGATAAAGTATCATTATAAAGCAGGTCCAGTCATTATGAAGTATCTACCTCTATATGTTTACATAGTAAATAGTTGTTTGCTGCTGTGTTGCTGGTAAAAACCTCTCCATAAAGAATGACCCCTCTCAATGACATTTCAGCTGCTGTTTTTAATTTTAAAATTGTATATTAGAAAGTGAGCCAGTCTGAGAAACTCCCAACTTTAGCAGGTCTGTAACACTTGTCAAGATATTATCTGATATTACATCGCACACAAAAACCTGGGAGGTCTGTACCAGGAATAAAAAAGTTATCGTTATCCACTTCCATGAAATACGAGATCGAACCAGTCAGAAAGCTGGTGAACAGGTTTCACTACACAAAAGCGCCCGCACTCTTGGTTTAACAGTGAAAGAGGAAATCCCAGCCTGAGACTGAAGTCCACCAACTGCACATTTCAACAGCTGCACTTCCTCATACATGTGCACTTGCTGTTTCATTACTGTCAGACACACCGCTGCGTATGCTGTGGAGGAAAGTATTTTCTTGTTTACTGGGGAAGAAATAAAAACAAACTTATGCCGCGGCCCTGATATTAGCAGTGGATAAATCAAGCAGAATGGATGAGCAAATACAGGTGGTGAGTGAGCTCCTTTTTAACCTCTCTGTGGTTAAAGTTCAAGACTTCACTGCTTGTTTGGACATTTTGATTAATGTGCCGTTTTCTGACTAATTTCATGAAAGATTAATTGTAGTCTGGCTCTGCTCTGGAAAAAGACGTGATTGGAGGGAGATCAAGGACACTGTTAGGACAGTTAAGATCCTAATGTTTCCTTTGAATATCGCTTCAGTTAAAAACAAAAAACAGAACATTGATCTTGATAACTTTCACTTCATGTATTCAAGAATTACATAACAAGTGCAAATGATTTGCCTGTTTTCACTAACTTGTGTGAAGCCACAGGTTAGGTAACCTTAGTTATGAGCTCTCACAGTTTCCAGCTCACCTGACCACCACCTCATTTTATTAACTTCTTGCAGCATGTACAGCATAAATGCATAAACTATTAATGTCATGAGTGAAAGTCATTTTTGTAGGTTTTACATTTTCACTGTTTACATCATCCTGTCATTGAGTAAAATCATTAGTGTGGGATGACTTTATGAACTTGGAGAAGCTATGTTTGACGCCTTGTGTTGTAACAAAGTGCAGTTCTGGTAACAGGACAGGTACAGAACAGAATACTGATGAAATCTTACTTCAGCAGCTTCCTGGAGAATGTTTACGTGTTAAATTGTGGTTTGTGGTTACTTTATTGAAAAAAAACAAAATTATTTTAGCATGACATAAATGTTCTTCACAGGATGATGTGCTCTTCACTGCTCCACTGTTACAAAGTACACTTACTCACTGAGAGAGCAAGTATCACATTATTGTGATACTGTTTTCATTTGTCTAATATTAGAAAGATCACAATCAAAATTAAAAGGAACCAGGAGCTCATTTTCAGCTGTTTTTTTATTTTGGTATTAAACCTGGGCAGTGCTGCAGGATTCACAGGTGCTCACTTTAAATTAGTTTGTATGTTTATAAAAGGTCACACTGTCACAGAAGTAGAAAATAATTACATACAGTCATGTCATATTGGAAACTTGGTATGTGTAATATGAGCATTGAACACTTTGACACTGTGAACAAAAATGCAACACATATCATTTTGATTTCTCTATTTAAGCTGTATTAGACAATGACTGTGCTGTAGCCCTATGACTATCCCAGCTGTCACAGGGCGAGAGGCAGGGTACACCCTGTACAGGTCACCAGCCTAACACAGAGAGACACACAACCATCCACACTCACATTCACACTTCTGGGCAATTTAGAATCACCAATCAATCAAACCCCATTACATCTTTGGACTGTGAGAGGAAACCAGAGTACCTGAAGTAGGCCTACCAGGCACAGGGAGGCACCACGTGCCTCGAAAGGGTCCGACCACAAACCTTGTATGAGGCACCAGTGCTAACCACAGAGAACGAGACAAAAATGAAACTTACCTTAAATAATAAATGCTTTTCATTTAACATCAATGACAAAACACTAAAACTTTATCATTTATGAATAAAGTCCTGAACAGACTGGTACTCAAGCCACATTTAACAGGTCTGTAATGCTTGCCAAGATATTAGATGGCACACAAAATCCTGGCAGGTCTGTACCAGGAAAACATGTCGTGTAGTTCTGTGCATGCAGGTGATAGAAAACCTGCAGAGCTAGTATGTGACGTGTGGAGCTGACATGAATTAGTTGCTTTTGTGTGGTTTAGACTGCCCACTGAACTAAAACATAGGCACAGGAATAAGAAGAAACCACAAAAAAAGATGTATATAGAAGTGTAACAAAAACAATAGAAATGAAAAGTTAATTTGGTCCTGCCAAATGTAAATGCACTTGTAAGTAACTGATGGTATATCTATGTAATAGTGAGATTTGGCCCTATATAAATCAGATGGAATTGAATTGTACAGGAACATCTGTGCTGCTGGTTGCATTTAATAATTAGTAAGTATTCATGTGTGGCTTTCTTCCACAGCCTGTCTTTTGTCCTGTGATTATTCGATCTTTGGAAACAGAACTGGTGTATGTGTTTATCTGTAAATAACAGATAAAGGTAGCAACCATGTTGTCTTCCACTGGTTTTGAGCTCAGCATTTTGAAGACTTGCTATTGTTTTGGCCACAGCCGTGTACAGTGTTTAGCGCTAGATGGATGAGTTATAGAAAATTCACCTGTCATACAGTTGTTATGAAGGGAAAAACTATCCATAAAGGCCACACCTCTTTTTCATATCAGACTGTAATCTGTAAAGTTGAGTATTTTAACATGGGAGTCTGTGGGGAGTCACTGTGCCAGCCACAGGTGGCCATTAGCAGAACTGCTGTTTTTGGCACTTAGTTTCATCTTTGAGTGGTCGCTGCTTGTTCAGAACATGTGTAGATTGTCATTTACTTACTCTGTAGGTAATCTCATTCTAGAGGTAGGACATCATTCTCACAGCTTTGTGAGCTTGCTTTCTTTAAAGTTGTCATGCATGTTGTATTTTACTGCTCTGTGCATTAAAATAAGTGATTATCATCAAGGTTACTGTTTTTGTGACAACTGTAAGTCAACTGTAGGGCTGACAGTTGAAGGCTCTGCACCACAAGTAAGGAAACGCTCTAAGAGCAAAGTGTTCTATTGGGATAAAATGGTACCACGAGGACTTGATATGATCATTCAGGATTTTAAAATCAACTGTGAATTTAAATAGCGAGAGAAGAAAAGACAAGAAACTAAAACTGGAGAAATGCCATCGTTCTACTGAAGGACAAATATAGACACATGTTGGAGCTTTGGTACATGTTAAACAAAAGAGATTATAAAGATAAAGGTGGGTAGGTGTTGTTTCTGGACTTTGAACAGATCTGTATTACCTATTAAAACATATAGTAATAAAACAAAAGACAAGAGTTTGTTTAGTATTAATTGTAATGTACCTAACTAAAGAATAAATACAGTGGCTTGCAAAAGTATTCATAGCCCTTGAACTTTTCCATATTTTGTCACATTACAACCACAAACATAAATATATTTCACTGGAATTTAATGTGAAAGACCAACACAAACTGGTTACAATTGTGAAGTGGAAAGAAAATTATACATGATTCAAAACATTTTTTACAAATAAAAAACTGAAAAGTGCGGTGTGCAAAAGTATTGAGCCCCCCTGAGTCAGTACTTTGTGGAACCACCTTTTGCTGCAGTTACAGCTGCAGGTCTTTTAGGGTTTGTCTCCACCAGCTTTGAACATCTAGTGACTGAAAGTTTTGCCCATTCTTCTTTACAAAACAGCTCAAGCTCAGTCAGATTAGATGGAGAGCGTTTGTGAACAGCAGTTTTCAGATCTTGCCACAAATTCTGGATTGGGTTTAGGTCTGGACTTTGACTGGGCCGTTCTAACACATGAATATGTTTGGTTTGAAACCGTTCCATTGTAGCCCTGGCTTTATGTTTAGGGTCGTTGTCCTGCTGGAAGGTGAACCTCCGCCCCAGTCTCAAGTCTTTTGCAGACTCCAACAGGTTTTCTTCCTGTATTTGGCTCCATCCATCTTCCCATCAACTCTGACCAACTTCCCTGTCCCTGCTGAAGAGAAGCAGCCCCAGAGCATGATGCTGCCGCCACCATATTTGACAGTGGGGATGGTGTGTTCAGAGTGATGTGCAGTGTTAATTCTCTGCCACACAGCGTTTTGCATTTTGGCCAAAAGGTTCCATTTTGGTCTCCTCTGACCAAAGCACCTTGTTCCACATGTTTGCTGTGTCTCCAACAGCTTCTGGCAAACTGCAAACAGGACTTTTGATGGTTTTCTTTTAACAATGGCTTTCTTCTTGCCACTCTTCCATAAAGACCACATTTGTGCAGTGCATGACTAATAGTTGTCCTGTGGACAGATTCCCCCACCTGAGCTGTGGATCTCTGCATTTGGTCCAGAGTCACCGTGGGCCTCTTGGCTGCATCTCTGATCAGTGCTCTCCTTGTTGGGCCTGTAAGTTTAGGTGGACGGCCTTGTCTTGCTAGGTTTACAGTTATGCCGTACTCCGTCACGGAGCAGCTGTATTTGTACTGAGGTTAGATTACACACAGGTGGACTCTTTGTAGTCATTAGCAGTCATCAGGCAACTTCTGAATGCAGTTGGTTGCACTCAGAGAAAAGGGGGCTCAATACTTTTACACACCGCACTTTTCAGTTTTTTATTTGTAAAAAATGTTTTGAATCATGTATATTTTCTTTGCACTTCACAATTGTAACCACTTTGTTGGTCTTTCACATTAAATTCCAGTGAAATATATTTATGTTTGTGGTTGTAATGTGACAAAATATGGAAAAGTTCAAGGGGTATGAATACTTTTGTAAGCCACTGTATTTATACTAAATAGGATCAGTGAACCAGTTGTTTATCACTGATTCAATAAACTTACAGATTATTGAGTTGAATGATGTCTCGTTCTCCAAACCTTTCACGTATCACCCCCTCATACAGATGGTTTGACTGTGAGTCTCTGCAGCCGTCCTGGACTTTCTGCTACATAACATAATGAGCAAGCGTTTTTTTCCACTGCTCATGCTCACTAGTCAACTGCTACATTCATTTATTCAAAACATAAGACTCATCTCTTCCTGTGTCAGAGAATTTTACCAAGAATTAAGAATTGCTGGCAAAAAAGAAAAAGTTAAAGCTTTCTAAAGAGAAATGGAATTTCTACTGATGGCAATAACAGAAAACAGCAGTTTTACTGCAGCAAACACATTTTTCAAATATTTCCACTAATCCTACTGTGATGCATTACTCTTTTACGCTGGTGGTTTATATTGCTGGGAGTCCTGTCATTTTTCTCTGCTATAAATAGTGGCTGTGTCTTCCCATGCAGGACTAATTATGCTCACGCAGTATGAGCTTCAGGTTGAGTATTAAACAAAGTTCAGTAGACCAGCTAACCATAAAAGCATAAAAGTGTGAACCTGCACATCAAACAAATATACTGCTTACATCAAAAGATCTTAGCAGTAACTGAATAACTGTCATAAAAAATAAGCAGCAATGCAAAGTATTAAAAAAACACTTAAGAGTTTAGAGCCAATTAAGGTGCTGTTTTTGGAAACTTGTTACATAGATGGACAAAACATATTGCCAGTCCTATGTCCTACATTTTCATAACAAATATTTTGGCAATCCGGTCCATCTACAGTACAAATATTTTCAAGATATTTTCACCTGATGCACTGATCCAAACTATACAACTGTACATAAAATATAATATCTATAAGGCAGCATGGTGATGTGGTGGTTAGCACTGCTGCCTCACAGCTAGAAGGTCCTAGGTTCGAATCCACTTTAGGCCTCTCTCTGTGGAGTTTGCATGTTCTCCCCGTGTCTGTGTGGGTTTCCTCCCACAGTCCAAAGACATGCACTTACTGGGGTTATGTTAATTGGTCACTCTAAATTGCCCATAGGTGTGGATGATTGTCTGTCTCTCTGTGTTAGCCCTGCGACAGGCTGGCGACCTGCACAGGGTGTACCCTGCATCTCACCCTATAACAGCTGGGATAGGCTCCACCCCCTGCAATCCTGAAAAGGATAAGCGGAAGGAAATGGAGGGATAAGTATATCTAGGTAGCTTTGTGAGAATCAGGTGGAGACAATTATAGTGATGAAATATATGCTGAAATGAAATTTAACGTAGATAATTTTTGCTCTTGTTTGAGTGTTAGCACTCAGCTTTAAGGTTTAGGGTTAGAATTAAATTTAGGTTAGGAAAGGTAAGAAAAAAAAAAAAAAAAACCTCATTTGAATAAACATAGTCAGTACTACACTTGTTCAGATTGTTTCAACTCAGGTTTGGGTCTCAAACAATTGCTGAGACACCTGGACAGGTGGACAAAAAGCCTTCCGTGTATCAGTATGAAGGTACTAGCGTGACAGGTCCAGCTACTAATATCTGGTTGGCTGCCTGAACAGGAGTTACGCTAGGAAGACACAAAAGTTAATGGACAAGATATTCTGATTAAATGCATATTTTGATATGTAATGTCAAAAACAGATCTCAGAATACAAGTTTTCCTTGAAATGTAATTGAGTAAGCAGGTCTGTAATCTTGGAAAACAATACTTAGGATTGCCATTTTCCTTCATTAACACACCACAAATGTGTTACATTTTCAGTTCTTTAACCATTACCATTACATTACCATTCATGTGAATGTACTGACTTTCTAAGCAGTTACAAAGATGTCATTTCTTCTTAGTTGCTATTTTATTTTTACAGAATATGGAAACGTTATCTCCAAACACAAGGAGGAGTTTCAGCTTCTCATCTCTCCGCATCAAAAGTAAGAGAATGTAAATTCATGTATTCATTTAATCAAGGATGATTTATTCAGTTTCATAATAACTTTATCATTATTTATCAAATTGAATTTTCTCTAGAAAGGCACAGCAGCGAAGACAGTGGAATGACACGGCGGAGGGGGGTGTGGGCTTTTTCATCAGCCCGAGAGTCCTCAAGAAAAGGTAAAATGTTCTGCTAGCCTGACTCCCAGTCCACTTCTCTATGCAGTTCGATGCAAACACAATCAGATATTCTCCTAAACGAAGCCTCGTTGTCACAGTTTTACCTCACAAAAAGTCTCTGCTCAATAAAGAGTAAACCCAGAAAACTGTGTTCATACAGTACAAAAAAAACGGCATTCGCACAGTTCACGTGTTATTGCACTGTGATTGTCGTCTGGGATGAAGGAGCTGGTGTGTTATTGTGGTGTGTTGAGAAGTCTGAAAGCCCATGGATAAAAACGGTTTTTCACTCTGTTGTTTCTGCTTTTCTGGAGCCCGAACTGTTTGCCTGATGGCAGAAGGTTGAACAGTACATGGCCAGGGTGAGTAGCGATGTCCTCCAGGGTGGGTAGAGGGTTACCAATGACCTTTTCTGCCATCCTGGTTACTTTCTGCAGAGCTTTCCTGGTTGTTGCTGAACAGGCAGTGAACCACACCATAATGCCATGTGTCCATACTGACTTGATGGTGGCCCTGTAAAAAGACAAATCTGACCCACCTTCACAGCCTGTGGGCGCTTGGTCAAAAAGTCCTTGATCCAGGAGCAGATTCAAGGGGAGAGGTTTAGGGTGCCCAGCTTCTCAATCACAATGTCAGGGAAGATGGTATTGAATGACGAGCTTTAGTCAATGAACAGCAGCCTGACATAAATGCCTGGGAGCTCCAGGTGGGTTAGGGTGGTGTGAAGTGTGGTGACAATGGAGTCTTCTGTGGACTAGAGGTGGGCGATACTGGGAATTTTGGTATTGATCCGATACCAAGTAAATGCAGGGCAAGTATCGCCGATATCGATACCGATACTTTTTCATATTTAAGCTTCATAGATCCAAAGGATCCAAAAGACGTAGGATAGAATTTCGCCAAACATTGTACATGACAACAAAATGCTATCACAATCAACATTTTTGTTTAGAAACAATGGAACAGTAACAAAACAAAGTTTGTATTAACATGAGGAAAAAAAATCTTTTTGAGGTAGAAAAGGAGAAGCCACAATACAAAAATAAAATAAAAATTCTCCCCTCACTAGACATCTTTTCTAGTTCCTTCTTTCATTGTTTCTTTTTTCAAATAGAATTGTTCTTAGGAAAAACAATTAAAAATTAAGGATTTTCTTCCTGTTTTTTCTTAAACAGAGTGTAAAAAAAAAAATTCACTCAACACAACTTAAAACAAAATCTCCTGAGGCAGAGGGCTGACCACAATACAACAAAATGAACACACCACAACAAATACTGTAAACAGTTTCAAACTTATTCAGTTTTTCAAGTCGAACAATACAATAAAATAATACAAAAATAAGGAATTTCTTCCCTTCAGTGCACTTCTCAATGTTTTTTTCTTAAATAAAGAGTGTTAGTCTTTGTACAACCGCAGTGAGAGCTTGGTCCGTATAACCGGTAATAAGTCGGATTCGTTTCCTGTGGGTGTTGGACTCCATCAGGGCTGCCCTTTGTCTCCGATTCTGTTCATAATTTTTATGGACAGAATTTCTAGGCGTAGCCAGGTGGCGGAAGGCTTCTTCCTCGGTGGCCTCAGAGTCTCATCTCTGCTCTTTGCAGATGATGCGGTTCTGTTGGCTTCATCAGGGGGTGGCCTCCAGCTCGCAGTGGAACGGTTCGCAGCCGAGTGTGAAGCGGCCGGTATGAGAATCAGCACCTCTAAGTCTGAGGCCATGGTCCTCAGCCGGAAAAAGGTGGAGTGCTCTCTCCGGCTCAGGAACGAGTTCTTGCCTCAAGTGGAGGAGTTCAAGTATCTCGGGGTCTTGTTCACGAGTGATGGGAGGAGGGAACGGGAGATTGACAGACGGATCGGGGCTGCTTCTGCAGTGATGCGGACGCTGCACCGGTCTGTCATGGTGAAGAGAGAGCTTAGCGTAAAAACGAAGCTCTCGATTTACCGGTCGATCTACGTTCCTACCCTCACCTATGGTCACGAGCTTTGGGTAGTGACCGAAAGAATAAGATCGCGAATACAAGCGGCAGAAATGAGTTTCTGTCGAAGGGTGGCTGGCCTCTTCCTTAGAGATAAGGTGAGGAGTGTGGCCATCCGGGAGGGGCTCAGAGTAGAGCTGCTGCTCCTCCACATCGAAAGGAGCCAGTTGAGGTGGCTCGGGCATCTGATTAGGATGCCTCCTGGCCGACTCTTAGGTGAGGTGTTCCGGGCATGTCCCACCGGGAAGAGGCCCCGTGGTAGACCCAGGACACGCTGGAGGGATTATATCTCTCGGCTGGCCTGGGAACGCCTTGGGGTCCCTCCGGATGAGCTGGAGGAGGTGGCTGGGGAGAGGGAAGCCTGGGCTTCTTTGCTTAGGCTCCTGCCCCTGCGACCCGGCCCCGGATAAGCGGAAGAGAATGGATGGATGGAAGAGTGTAAATAAAGAGTAAGCCTGAGCTGTACCATATTTAGTATATTTGTTTCAATTTCAGAAAATCATTAATCTAATGTTTTTTTTTTGTTGTTGTTTTTTTACCTCAGTTATGTTTACAGTCTCTATAAATTTCATACTTGTTTGGCTGTGTAAATATTCCTTGGATCTTTCAATCCTTATGTAATTTTGTTTGCACTGTGTGCACTTGGAATAAATGTACTAGGTTATTTCAATGTCTTAATTATATATTTTTTGAGTTGGCTCCAGTAACATATGACTTAAGTAACATGCACTTTGAAAGTTAATATGAACTGATGCTGAAGATGAACACTCTTATCTACCCGGATATTCTCTGCTGCTAGACTGAAAGGCCTCTGCCAGTGACGTCTGTCTCTGGGTCGAGGGTCTGGGTCTGTCGGGGCCAGGGAATGGGGGGTGTCTCTCCTCTCCGTTTCTGCAGCTCCGCGTTTTCTGCTGCCTGGTTTTTCATGTGCTTGTAGAGGTTTGTTGTGTTTCCACTGTATTTAACAGCCCTGTTGCAAACTATGCAGCTTGCTGTAGTTTCATTTTCTGCAACAAAATAAAGCCAAATGGCGCTTCTCTTCCTCTCAGACATTCCGGTACTCCGGTGGCGTCTCTCTCCGTACTGTGACGTGTCGACTAGAGGAGAGCGCTGAGTGGGCGGGCCAGGCTGAGCCTACCTGCAGGGCTGTTTGGCTGGCGCCGCTGAGCCACGTGACGGTGCAACGACAAAAGACGAGGCTGGGGGGGAGGGTGCGCTGCTCCGTGCTGTGTGATGCAGCTCAGCGCTGCTCTTACAGAGAGTAGACTTTGATGAATCCGCGTGCGCAGCAGTCAGTGCGTGCGGGAGAGAAAAAAAGCTTGAGTATCGATCTTTTTACACGAGTATTGCTCAATATCAATACCAGCGTTGGTATCGATATTTGCCTACAGGTGGACCAGGTTGGCCTGTAGGCAAACTGGTGTTTTTCATGGGACGCTGGTAAGCAGGCTTTGAGCTGCTGGAGAAAAAGTCTGTCAAAGCACTTCATGACCACAGACATCAGTGCTACAGGTCTGTAGTTGTTGAGGCTTGAGATGACGGTTCTTTTTAGCACCAGGATGATGGTGGCTGCCTTTAAACAGGATGGAACCTGATCCAGTAACAGGGAGGTGTTGAAGATCCCAGTCAGGACCCCTGTCAGCTCGTCTGCACATGCACAAAGCACTGTGCCCAAGAGAGTTCTGCAGATTTATCGCCTTCAGTGCTGGCTTCACCTGCAATTCCAGCAGGGTTAGAGTGGGATGATCTGGTGGGTCACCTCTGGAGTAGCAGGGGCTGGATCCCTTGCCACATCCACTGTGAGTCATTGGTTCCACTTTCCTCCTGTAGTCCTCTTTGATGCCCCTCTTGAGGTTAGCTCTTGCTGCACGTGTCACCTGACGTAAACACTGAGTTCCTGGGCCTTAGGCATATGTAGCATGTGGTGGGATATATACTGCATATGTCTGTGTAGGTTCTCAGTCATCCAGGTCTTTTTCAAGCTCCAGATGTATATACTGCACTTATAACTACCACAGTAATTTCTCTGGATAGGTAGAATGGCCTGCACACAGCAAGTCTGGGCAACACTGAGTCTGGACAATGCTGCTGTTTGTACACCAGTCATTGTGTTTGTATATGCACAGACCCCCACTTCTGCTCTTGCCAGACTTAGCATTCCTGTCATGGTGATGCAGGGTATGTCCTGTTAGCTGAACAATAGCGTCCAGTATAAGTGAATGCATCCAGGATTCTGTAATGATAATTACGCAGCAGTCCCTGATTGTTCTGTTATCTGCCTGCAATAATTCCAATTAGGCTGTTTTATGGATGACCGATCTGGCGTTGGCCAGAAGGATGCTAGGAACTGGTGGTTTGTGTGGATGGCTTGTTAGCCTAGCTCGTAGATCTGCTCTGCACCCACACATTTGTGTATGGTGCCTGCACCGGCATCCTTTAGCAAGAAGAAGCCATGGAGAGCCTGGTGATCCGGCTATTGTCACTGGGATGTCGTGTTCTTCATGGAAGTCGCTCGTAACTTTAGTTCAGCCCATTTTCAATGATGGCTAAGACACACCCAGAAAGGCTGGACAGTCGTCATCCCCAAGGACCCCCAGAAGGGACCAGTCCCATCCAACTACCAGCCAATAACCAGCCTCAGTACAACATGGAAGCTCCTGTCAGGCATGAGAGCAGCTAAGATGAATAGACAATACTCAGTACATGAGTGGGGCCCAGAAAGGAACTGGCCGTAACACCAGCGGAGCAAAAAAACAGCAACTGGTAGCAGTCACCCGAGACTGTAAGACCAGACTGACCAACCTGTGCACTGCCTGGATTGATTACAAGTGCCTCACACATGGATCCTGGAATGCCTAGAACTGTACAAGATCAACAGGAGCCTAAGAGCCTTCATCAGGAGCTCTGGGAACAGCTGAGATACTTTGCATGACTCTCAAGCTCTCAGGACCTGAGCTTGGACCACCCATAGAGCATGTGGGGAATTTTATTTATATATATATATATATATATATATATATATATATATTAGGGGTGGGACTCGATTAAAAAAATTAATCGAATTAATTACAAGCTTTGTAATTAATTAATCGAAATTAATCGCATTTTAATCGCATTTCAATATTTGACATGATAAATATTAATTTAAGTTTAGTTGATGAATAAATCAATATAAATAAGCTTAAACTTCAAAGTTTTGTTTATTTTCCCACCAGTCTGCTACACAGACCAACGAAGGGTGGAAGTGCTCCTGTGATAAGCAAACTCCTGAAATTAAAGTTAAGCATCATAACTGGATAGTTTTATTCAACATTAATGTCTCACTTAATATAGTTGGAAATTATGTATATATATATAAATTATATATATATATATATATATATATATATATATATATATATATATATATATATATATATATATATATATATATATATATATATATATATATATATATACAGAGAGAGAGTCCACCATTGTTTGCAAGGACACAGATGGCAAAAGTGTGAAGGAAGCTTTAACTTCCTTGAAAAGATCATTAGGTGACTTTTTTTTGTCTTTATTTGTTTTCAAAAGGTTTAAATTATGACAGAATCCTTGTGAAGAACCCAAAGTGATCACAGATACTGTAATGATCTCTGTTTTGTTTCCAATCCTAGAGTTTGTTCGAGATGAAGATGGCGGCTCACAGCTTACAAGTGCTGAGGAACAGTTGAAGAAGACAGGTATGAATGCTGAGGGATGAAGCTTAGTGAATTATGGGATAGCTCTGAAGTGAAGTGGACTGGTACTTATATAGCACCTTTCTACTCAGTTATAGCACTCAAAGCACTTCCTAATACAAGTCTTATTTACCCAGTCACATACACATTCATACTTTGGATTCAATATCTTGCCCAAGGAGGCTTCAACATATGGAAAGCCACAGATCGAGCCACCTCTCATTTGTAGACAACTGGCTCTTGCATTGGCAAATCATCATCAAGGCCTTTATCACACTTCATCGTAATCTCCTTATTTATTAGCTGATTGGCTACCAGCTGACTTGTAAATAGTCAATCAACTGCAGATGCAGTGTGCGGCAGCTTTCTTCACATTTTGAACTACTTCTGTAATACTAAGTCTGCTCACACATAATTCAAAGGGAATTTTAGATGAAATGGCATTGCTCACACTGAAGCAAGATGAAAATTTCCGTCTTTTTTTGCCCAACTTTGTGACCTCTTTGTAACCACTTCACCTTCTTTAGGTGTTTTTTAAGTTAGGGATGCTCTGGTATATATACAGACAATGTGCCCCTAAGAGTACTCAACGGGCATCATGCCTGATTACTGACAAAGAGACACACCTGTCTTATTACTGTATTACTGTATTATTTTAAACATCTTATCACCAGCACCAATCAGAGAGCTAGATTTGAATCTTCCAAAACGTCTGAAGTCAGACATATAAAAACCGTCACCAAAATAATGGAAAGGCAAAAATGTGACGAAAGAAGGGAAATGGCAGTGACCAAACCTTCCAGCTCATCAGTGAAACATGGAGGAGGTCATGTGACTGAGCATGCATGACTTCATCTGGAACTCGTCTTTCTGGAATAGACTAAGTTAAGGAGCAGGATGAATCCAGAAGTGTACACAAACCTTTGTTTAGTGAGGCATGACAGTGAGCTGACAAAGGTTTCTTTTTTCAGAGTCACAAATAGGGTGGTCTAAAAATGAACCCCTAATATTTCAATTTTGGTGCATTAATATACTATAAATGCCTTCTCATAGTAAAGCTTGCTGTTAAAAACACAGGAAATAATCTCAGTGAGGGCTGCCTCACAGTTAGACTAACATCTAGTAGGCCTGGGTTTGATTCCACCTTGGCCCAGGCCTCTCTCTGTGTGGAGTTTGCATGTCCTCCCCGTGTCTGCGTGGGTTTCCTCCTGGTTTCCTCCCACAGTCCAAAGACATGCACTTACAGGGGTTAGGTTAACTGGCCATTCTAAAGTGCCCATAGGTGTGAATGTGAGTGAGTGAGGTTGTCTGTCTCTCTGTGTTGGCCCTGCAACAGGCTAGCGACCTGTTCAGGGTGTACCCTGCCCCTCGCCCTATGTCAGCTGGGATAGGCTCCAGCAACCCTGACCAGGGTAAGCAGAAGTGAATGGATGGATGGATGAAATCCACTATTACTTTGCAGATTTGATGATGTAAACTAACGGCACTCCAGAGTCATGTTTAAAAAGCTGCTATTTTTTACAGTCTGGACTATTAAAAAAAATGGCACAGTGTTTTAACTGACAGGAAACAAGAAAACTGATATTAGTCTTCAGAGCTATAATTCTGTCCCTGTGTGGATGAGAGAAAATCCAAAATAAATTCTAGCTTGTGCACTCTTGTGTTTTTAAAGTCATGAAAGATGAAAGAACAGTTCACTAAAAGCCCCCAAATTACCATGACACTGATGAGCATAATGAGTGTATGTAAACGTCTGACCACAACTGTACATCATCAGTGTGTACATGTCTTTATGTTTGTTTCTGAACTCCTCCTAGACTGGTTCAGTCTTCATAAAACATGTCTATGGTGACAGATTAACTGTACAATCTCATTATACATCCTCTATAATGACAATACAGGCATTCTATTCTATTCTATTTATCTATTTTGGATATAAAAATTGAAAAAGCATTAATCATATAGCATGTAAAAACGGGTATTTGGAAATAATACTAAGTTCTTTTTTCTTAATTTCTGAGTCTGTTTTCTGATGTTAACAGATTCCTAAGAAGTCGGTTCTGTTTTGAGTCATCGGCCGCTTGTTGCATAGGGCTGGAAGAGTGAACCACGCTTCCGTCTAACTGAGCTAGTGTTGCGTTTGGGAACCCTGGGTTTGTGGAGACTGAGTTTGGGCCGTTTATAATATTTTTGTTGGCTTTTCATGCGTGGATGAATCACTTCTGGACGCAAACAGAGCCTCAAAACAGACGATCAAGATTGGGGTGATAAAAT
This sequence comes from Archocentrus centrarchus, assembly GCF_007364275.1. Taxonomy (NCBI): domain Eukaryota; kingdom Metazoa; phylum Chordata; class Actinopteri; order Cichliformes; family Cichlidae; genus Archocentrus; species Archocentrus centrarchus. The sequence goes on along the minus strand of NC_044352.1, from coordinate 35,684,711 downwards.
GGTGGACAGCTGTAGAAAATACGTAACGCGTCATTTTTCGCGCATAACCTGAACGCAGCACAGCGCTCAGAGGTTTTAACCTACAAAGCGCATGAACAGCAGTCGAAAGTGAGGTTAAGATGTGTGTGTGTGTACCGTGTGAGCTGGGATGGTGACTATAAAGTCCCGTGGTAGTGTTTCTGGATCTCCGTGAGGACTGTTAGTGTTACCGGAGTCGCAGCGATGAGTGAGAGTGTAGAGAGGAGGAGGAAAGGAGCCAGACTGACCAACTCCAAAAGCAGATGGAGTGAGTACTGCTGGACGTTGACACTGGACAGTAGATACAACTTGCCACTAGATAAAGCGAGTCGATTTAATTAGACTTGTTGTTCACATGTAAAAGACGCAAATCAGATGGATTCGTTACGGCTCGAAAACAATACTACTGAACGGTGCTTGTTTCTCGGTAAAACACTGTACCTGTCGGGACGTGCTGATGTAACGTGAACAGGTTGTGACCGCATGTTTACCGGGATATCAGTGTTCTTCCACTTCATTGTAGGACAATCTTTCATTGTGCCTTTGTCCTGCTCGTTTACAGGACTGCTTAACTTAGGCAGTCTGAACTGAAACTGCGTAGCACAATATACGCTGAAATAAAGTGCAGCTTGGGAGTATGTTGAATTAAATGATGGACTAAGGTAACTTTATAGTACTGTGACATTAAAACAATTCTTTATACTAAATGAAACTTGTTAAGGTTTCCATGTTGTGGTTCACTGTATGCGCCTGAAATCCACGTTTTGGCTGTGGCATGTGCACATGTAATAGTTCAACTTGTTGACAACCTGAACTTTTATGGTCTATAAACTTCCCCTCACACTTATTTGAGTCCACCTCCTGTGGGCTGTTGTGGATTCTGCTGTAGATTACTTTGTAGCCTGAAGAGGTGAGATGACTCTGTTGGAAAGACTGCTTTTAGCTGCCTTTGGTACTGCAAGACCACCTTTCACAGCTGCCAGGTGAGGCTGGCTGAATATTAGGTCACACAGATGTTGAGACACAGTGGTCAGGAAAGAAAACCATCTATATATTAGATAAAACTTACCACTAGATAAACAGATAAATGGGCAGAATTATATTGTAATCTACAGACCACAGGAATGAACTAGAACATGTGAACAAGATTCATGCAGTTTTAGTTAGACATGCTTTGACTGCCTCCTTTCTCTCAGGGACTTGACAGCATCTTGTTGTAACATGTTCAGGAGCTTCAGGGCCACAGTGAGGACTGTTATTTACACCCACATCATAGCTGGAAAGAAGGCAGCAGCATGTAGGCTCAAGAAAAGGGTAAAAATGACACTTAAAATACAACCTGATATAAAGCTGTGTATGGTTTTTCCCCTCTCCTTAGGGCTGGTTCAGTGTAAAGTTTTACAGTTTAAAAGCACTGGGTAGGAAAGCCAATGTTGTTTACACAGGGCAACATAGTGCAAACACCAAAGTTGTGTATTGCAGACAAACATTGTCAGGAGCCAAGGACTTGGGTCAGGCTGAAGTGAAACCTGGACATTTTCCAGTGAGCTCCTTATTTCATCTGATCCAGCTGTAATTTCTCTGTGTGCGCTCACTTATTGTGCATATGCAGCAAAGCAAGACTGCAGTGATAACCACAAACAAGCAAGAATGCAGCTAAAACTGATCCAGAACAGATTAGTGTGCAGTGTCTGTGAGGCAATCTTGGGTGCCGTTTACACGAGACCGTTTTCATTTTGAAACGGTGTCGTTTTGATGCGTTTCGGCCTTGCGTTTACACGACAACGGTGTCGTTTTGATGCGTTTCGCCCTTCTGTTTACACGACAACAGAGTGAAAACGATGTGTTTCAGAAACGGGGTCCAGAGTGGAGCGTTTCAGAAACGCACCGGCTTGCGTTTTCGTGTAAACACTTGAAACCGGGGTGATTTGAAAACGCTCGACTCGCACATGCGCACTATGGTTGCGACGGCCAGTTTTTCGCGCACGCGCAAACTGATAAACAGTACTCGCGGATTCACGAGTGCTTCTTATGCTTTTCCTGTGTTTTTACCGTTTTGTAATTCAGCGTTGTGTGCAGCAGCGATCCAACCTCATCATCTGTCCACACAAAACCTCTCACATTGGCCGTTTTGTAAGTAATGAACAATTTGCCGCACTACCTACTGTGTCACTCCACGCATGCGCGTCTTGCGTAAACAAACTGCAAAGAGAAAACCAACGCCAACTTGTGGCCTGGCATGGGAACTACATCGTTTTCATCGTTTCACATGTCCTCGTGTAAACGCGGATCGTTTCTGAAATGCCATCGTGTAAACGAAAGGCTGAAACGCATCAAAACGACACCGTTTCCAGTGAAAACGGCTTCGTGTAAACGGCACCTTGGTTTTACCAATCTGAGTTCACCTCAGACTGATCGATTGAAGCTGACCTGATGGCTTCTTTTTTCCACCAACCACACGATCAGCATATATTTGCCTTTACTGGGCTAATCTGTGTGGACTCCTTTTTATAGTGAATGTTTAATGTCTATGTCACTTCAAATAACTGCAGTAGTAAATGCAGTGGATCATCTGCCTCCATCCTGTCCCGAGCATCCTCTTCTGTCACATCAGCTCTCTGCATGTCCTCTTTGACTATATTCATAAATCTTCTCTGTGGTCCTCCTCTTTTCCTCCTGCCTGAGACATCCATATTCAACATCCTTTGTCCAGTATATCCATTATCCCTCTCTGCATGATCGCAGCCTTCCTCTCTAACTTTGTTTCCAAGCTGCTCAACCTGAGCTGTCCCTCTGGCATACTCATTTCTAATCCTGTCCATTCTGGTCACTCCCAATGAAAATCTTTGCACCTCCCGCTCTGCCTCCTGTCTCCTTGTTTGTGGTGCTGTCTCCAAACCATACATCAGCAGGTCTCACTACCATCTTGTAAACTTTTGAATATCCACGTGGGAAAATTATGCCTCAGTCCCAGCACAACAGAATAAGAGCGACAGATGTTTTTGCTTATTAAAGCTTTTGAAAATACTTAACAAATTTCTTCTTCCAGAAAGCCCTGCATGCAGGAAGAATGCCGTCCTCCGCACACTTACAGTGGTGTGAAAAAGTGTTTGCCCCCTGCCTCATTTCCTGTTTTTTTGCATGTTTGTCACACTTAAGTGTTTCGGAACATCAAACCAATTTAAACAATAGTCAAGGACAACACAAGTAAACACAAAATGCAAGTTGTAAATGAAGGTGTTTATTAGTAAAGGTGAAAAAAAATCCAAACCATCATGGCCCTGTGTGAAAAAGTGATTGCCCCCTAAACCTAATAACTGGTTGGGCCACCCTTAGCAGCAACAACTGCAACCAAGCGTCTGCGATAACTTGCAATGAGGCTTTTACAGCGTTCTGGAGGAATTTTGGCCCACTCATCTTTGCAGAATTGTCCCAATTCAGTTACATTAGAGGGTTTTCGAGCATGAACAGCCTTTTTAAGGTCATACCACAACATCTCAATAGGATTCAGGTCAGGACTTTGACTAGGCCACTCCAAAGTCTTCATTTTGTTTTTCTTCAGCCATTCAGTGGTGGACTTGCTGGTGTGTTTAGGATATTGTCCTGCTGCAGAACCCAAGTACATTTAAGCTTGAGTACACGAACAGATGGTCTGACACTCTCCCTCAGGATCTCTTGGTAGACAGCAGAATTCATAGTTCCATTTATCACAGCCAGTCTTCCAGGTCCTGACGCAGCAAAACAGCCCCAGACCATCACACTACCACCACCGTATTTTACTGTTGGTATAATGTTCTTTTTCTGAAATGCAGTGTTCCTTTTACGCCAGATGTAATGGGACACACACCTTCCAAAGAGTTCCACTTTTGTCTCATCGGTCCACAGAATGTTGTCCCAAAAGTCTTGGGGATCATCAAGATGCGTTTTGGAAAAATTGAGACGAGCTTTAATGCTCTTTTTGCTCAGCAGTGGTTTTCTTCTTGGAACTCTGCCATGCAGGCCATTTTTGCTCAGTCTTTTTCTGATGGTGGAGGCATGAACGCTGACCTTAACTGAGGCAAGTGAGGCCTGCAGTTCTTTGGACGTTGTTGTGGGGTCTTTTGTGACCTCTTGGATGAGTAGTCGCTGCGCCCTTGGGGTAATTTTGGGCGGCCGGCCACTCCTGGGAAGGTTCACCACTGTTCCATGTCTTCGCCATTTGTGGATAATGGCTCTCACTGTGGTTCGCTGGATTCCCAAAGCTTTGGAAATGGCTTTATAACCCTTTCCAGACTGATAGATCTCAATTACTTTCTTTCTCAATTGCTCCTGAATTTCTTTGGATCTCGGCATGATGTGTAGCTTTCAAGGATCTTTTGGTGGACCTTACTGTGTCAGGCAGCTCCTATTTAAGTGATGTCTTGATTGGGAACAGGTGTGGCAATAATCAGGCCTAGGTGTGGCTAGGGAAATTGAACTCAGGTGTGAAAAACCATAGTTATAGTATGTTTTAACAAGGGGGGCAATCACTTTTTCACACAGGGCCATGATGGTTTGGATTTTTTTTCACCTTTACTAATAAACACCTTCATTTACAACTTGCATTTTGTGTTTACTTGTGTTGTCCTCGACTATTGTTTAAATTGGTTTGATGTTCCGAAGTGATACTCTCACGTTTTCATAGGTGAACCTGCAGAAGGTCTCTCACCCTTTCTGTTTTTTGGGAATGGGAATGGCTGTCAGGTCTTAATGTTCACAGCAGACATCCCACAATGGAGGCAACAGTTGCACTTTCAAAACAGGGTTGTCTCTAAACTACTATATGTTTGGGTGAGAAGCTTAAAAAATATTAGAAGGGCAGCTTGGGAGAGACAGACTGTGGATTAGAGCCTCCTACCACTAATCCACTGGTAGCTGATTTGAGTCCCTGTTCACATGTTGACACCTTCACTTTCACTTCACAATGTAAAAGTAAAACTCAGTAAAATTTCCCCCACTGCAGGCATTGCTTATATCAGAAATAACCTGAAATATTGCTGATGTCTGCTGATGTCAAAAGTACTAGTTTGTCTTTATTCGGCCTGCTTTAACTGGCAGTGATTATGCATATTTTAGAGACAGAGATTAAGCTCTGATTTCTTAAAGATAACAACTTACTTGGTGATGTATATATTTAATTTAAAAAGTAAAAGTAACACTGGGATAGTTGACTTTCACTTTTATTTTTGCCCACTTTCACTTTTTATTTTTGGGTGGCTGTAGCTCAGGAGGTACAGCAGGTCATCTACTGATCGGAAGGTCGGCAGTTCGATTCCTGGTTACTCCAGGCTGCATGTCAATGTGTCCTTGGGCAAGATACTTCACCCCAAGTTGCTCTCCGACGCAAGCATTGGAGTGTGAATGTTAGATAATTAAAGCACTTAGCTTAGTTAATCATGGAAGTGCTTGTCTGTGTAGATTCTCAGTTATCCAGGTCATAGTAGTCTCTGGAGCTTGAAAAAGGCGACTGGACTTCTTTTTGTTTCTTGAAGACGTTTCACCTCTCATCCGAAAGGCTTCTTCAGTTCTCAACCAAATGGTGGAGAGACCCAGGTATTTAAACCCCTGTGGGCGTAGTCCCCTGGAGGTGGTTATGACCCTCTATTGATCATGTGCTTGAACACATGTGCCCAGGTGTGAAGGGGGCGTGGGTCATATTTAATCAGTGGTTTCGGTTGAAACCAAATTAGGACTCCGCTCCATTGTTTCCTGTGGCCTATTGAGGTCACTGGAACAAAGGTGTGAATGGGGGTTGAGACGTCTGGGAAGGGAGCTCAGGACAGCACTGTAAGCGGGGGAAAGTTGGTGACGTAATCCACCTCCTCTGTTCAATGATGGTTGTTCACAGTGGACATAGATGGCTTCTTTCACTCCTCTTTCAAACCATCTGTTTTCCCTGTCCAAAATGTGGACATTGGCATCCTCAAAAGAGTGCCCTTTTTCCTTCAGATGCAGATGTACTGCTGAATCTTGTCCTGTCGAAGTGGCTCTTCTATGTTGTGCCATTCGTTTGTGAAGAGGCTGTTTGGTTTCACCAATGTAGAGGTCCGAGCACTCTTCACTGCACTGAACAGCATACACTACATCGCTGATCTTGTGTTTGGCGGGTTTGTCCTTGGGATGAACCAGTTTTTGTCTTAGGGTGTGACTTGGTTTGAAGTATACTGAGATGTCATGCTTGGAGAAAATTCTTCTGAGTTTCTCTGACAAGCCTGACACATATGGGATGACAATGTTGTTCCTCTTGTCCTTCCCATTCTCTGTAGTTTGTGTTTGGCCTTCATTCCTGTGCATCTTAGCTGATTTGATGAAGGCCCAGTTGGGGTAACCGCATGTTTTGAGGGCTTTCTTAATGTGTGTGTGTTCCTTATGCTTCCCTTCTGCCTTAGAGGGAACACTTTCCGCACGGTGTTGTAGGGTCCTGATCACCCCAAGTTTGTGTTCCAGAGGGTGGTGGGAGTCAAAGAGGAGATACTGGTCTGTGTGTGTGGGCTTCCGGTAAACTTCAATGTTGAGGCTTCCATCTTCCTCGATAAGCACCGCACAGTCCAGGAATGGTAACTTGTTATCTCTGGTGTCCTCCCTGGTAAAACGTATGTATTTATCCACTGAGTTAATGTGACGAGTGAAGGCTTCTACTTCTTGGGTTTTGATTTTGACCCAGGTGTCATCTACATATCTGTACCAGTGGCTAGGTGCCTTCCCTTTGAAAGAACCAAGAGCTTTACTTTCCACTTCCTCCATGTAAAGGTTGGCTACAATGGGAGACACTGGGGAGCCCATGGCACATCCATGCTTCTGTCTGTAGAATCCATCATTGTATTTAAAATATGTTGTGGTAAGGCAGAGATCTAAAAGTGCACAAATCTGATCTGGGGTGAAGCTGGTTCTGTTCAGTAAGGAATCGTCTTCCTGTAGTCGTCTTCTGACGGTCTCCACTGCCTCAGTTGTGGGTATGCAAGTGAAAAGTGAAACCACATCAAAGGACACCATGGTTTCATCTGGATCCAGTACAAGATTCTGGACCTTGTTAGTAAAATCTGTAGAGTTTTCAATGTGGTGGGGTGTGATGCCAACAAGCGGTGATAAGATGGTGGCGAGGTGTTTGGAAATGTTGTAGGTGACCGAGTTTATACTGCTGATAATGGGTCGAAGTGGGACTCCTTCTTTGTGGATCTTTGGGAGTCCATAAATGCATGGAGTGGCTTCTCCAGGGTACAGGCGGTAGTAAGTGGGGCGGTCAATGGCTTTTTCCTTTTCAAGTTGTTGCAGGCAGCAAACAACTTTTTTCTTGTAGTTGCTTGTGGGATCACGTCTCAAGACCTCATAAGTATTGTTGTCACTGAGGAGTGTAGTAATTTTGTTGTGGTAATCCGATGAATTCAGCACAACCGTGCACCTCCCCTTGTCGGCTGGCAGTATGGTGATGTTTTGATCCTTGCTTAGGGCTGTGATGGCCTTCTTCTCCTGAATGGTGAGGTTGGATGGAGGAAGTCTTGCACTGGAGAGAGTGGCTGAAACTTTCATCCTGATCTGTTCTGCTACAGGATGAGAAAGTTTGTTATTTCTTATAGCGGTTTCTGTTGCTGTGATGAGGTCTACTATAGGAAGCTGTTGTGGGGCTATGGCAAAGTTGAGTCCTTTGGCTAGCACATTTTCTTCTGGTTTGGTGAGGACCCTGTCTGATAGGTTCTTCACCCACTTTCCTTGGTTTCCATTGCTTATCGTGTCGTCCTGTTTGTTAACAGATGAATGGTATGCCTTGGTTTGCAGAGTTTGAAATTTACGTAGTTGTCTTTCCTTGCCTTTGATGTGTTGTGCGAGCTGGGCTTTGTCCACAAATGTAGAAACTTCTTCTGCGATGGTGTGAGGTAAGAGTGATGAGAGTTTCTGCTGAGTCTGGTGGATTTTGTTCTGGAGTGCATCTATGGTGAAATGGACCTGTCTTATCCTTTCACTTAAAAGGTGGTTCTGTGCTCTCCATAGAATTTGGTCAGCTCTATGTCCTTTTACTGTGGACCCAAGGTGCAAACTCTTGGGAACCAGTCTGGACTGTCTGCATCTCAAGTTGAAACGAAGGTGGTTCCTGTAGTCCGCTAGCTTTCTTGAGTCCCTTTCATACTCCCGCACCAATTGAAGGGTGTTCCTCCCAAAGTGCAAGGCAATATGTCTGTGTAGATTCTCAGTTATCCAGGTCATAGTAGTCTCTGGAGCTTGAAAAAGGCGACTGGACTTCTTTTTGTTTCTTGAAGACGTTTCACCTCTCATCCGAAAGGCTTCTTCAGTTCTCAACCAAATGGTGGAGAGACCCAGGTATTTAAACCCCTGTGGGCGTAGTCCCCTGGAGGTGGTTATGACCCTCTATTGATCATGTGCTTGAACACATGTGCCCAGGTGTGAAGGGGGCGTGGGTCATATTTAATCAGTGGTTTCGGTTGAAACCAAATTAGGACTCCGCTCCATTGTTTCCTGTGGCCTATTGAGGTCACTGGAACAAAGGTGTGAATGGGGGTTGAGACGTCTGGGAAGGGAGCTCAGGACAGCACTGTAAGCGGGGGAAAGTTGGTGACGTAATCCACCTCCTCTGTTCAATGATGGTTGTTCACAGTGGACATAGATGGCTTCTTTCACTCCTCTTTCAAACCATCTGTTTTCCCTGTCCAAAATGTGGACATTGGCATCCTCAAAAGAGTGCCCTTTTTCCTTCAGATGCAGATGTACTGCTGAATCTTGTCCTGTCGAGGTGGCTCTTCTATGTTGTGCCATTCGTTTGTGAAGAGCACATGATCAATAGAGGGTCATAACCACCTCCAGGGGACTACGCCCACAGGGGTTTAAATACCTGGGTCTCTCCACCATTTGGTTGAGAACTGAAGAAGCCTTTCGGATGAGAGGTGAAACGTCTTCAAGAAACAAAAAGAAGTCCAGTCGCCTTTTTCAAGCTCCAGAGACATGGAAGTGCTTGTGTGAATGGGGTAAATGTAAACGTGTTGTATAAGTGCTTTGAGTGCTCAAACGGAGTAGAAAAGCACTATATAAGAACTAGTCCATTTACCATCAAGGTAACTTTCTTTCCCTGTTTTGGTCTTCCCCTTTAATGGTTTTTGATTGTGAAGCTAATTTACACTTTATAAACTTTTTGTTGGAGAAATCACTCTGTCACCAAGTCCCCGAGTGAAGTTTATTTTTTGCATATTTAAGAAAGTTGATATGCCTGATGTGAACTGTAAAGTTAAATAGAATGCTATTTAAACAAAAAGTGTGCTCTTCAGCATTTTCCTGTAGAATTTTTTTTATTATTATATGATGTGAAGGCAGCACAAGTTATAGAAATTCATTCCTTGGAGTTTGACATAAACTGTTGATTCAGCAGACTGTGAATGCTGCAGTATAAACAGAGCATTAATAAAGATGACCTGTATAACAAATGCTTTGTTGTTAGGTATCAGCGACATGTTAATGCTAAATAGATCTAAATGGATAAGGCTACACTTGTTATTTACACAGGGTGACTTAAGGTGTGGGGCCTTAAAGGGCTCATTTCCAGCTCATAAAGTAGTTTTTAGTTTGCCGCAGTTTATTGATATAGTGGACCGCCTTCTTACATTTAAATTAATTTAAAAAGAATTTAAAATATAAACTATAGCTGTAATGTTTTGAGTTAATACAATGAATAGAACAAAGGAAAGGGAAAGAGGCTGACTCAGACTTGCTTATTCACACATTTGTTCTGTGTTGTGCAGGTGAGCAACCCAGGGGTAACCTCATATCTGATGTCTCTGAGAAACGTGGTAAGTGCAGATTTTCTCTCCTTTTGGGTACTCAATTAATGGTTTCATAATTGGAAATCAGCAGTTTATTCCCAGCCAATCTTAAAGGAATGCTCCACCAAAACAGTTGTCTTCTGAGTTTTATGATCTAATGCTAGGAGACATTAGCCATACAATCACATTTATTCTAAGTGTACTGGTGTGAATTGACTCCAACCTGAACAGAAATCTAGCAAGCCAGAGTGGTAAGAACAAGTGCAGAGATGTACGAGGCTTTAAACTAGCAGAGAACTAGCAGAGAACATGTGGGGAAGGGAGTGCTGCTGTTTGAGTACTGAGCAGCTGCTGGTTTCTCCAGGTGCCATTCCATCAGGTGAAGATGATGGACGACAAGGGGCCCTCAAGAGATTTAGTGCCATGTGGTCATCCTTCCGCAAAGGCAAAAGAGACAGTGAGTACTATCTTTTTGAAAACAGATTTTTGAAGGTGTTGCTGGATGTTTGAATATGTTGTGATTAAATGTCAACACAACTTCTGATATGTGTGACTTTGGTGGTGGGTCACCAAACTGGTCATGCTGAATTATGGTAGGGAGGCATATCCACGGGAGGATGCACAGACCTCCACAGGCTATTCACCGGCACCCTGACTGCCACTAGGTTTTGGAATTAAATCCTTGGACCCATTGTCAGACATTATGCTGGTACAGTGGGTCTTGGGTTCCTCCTGGTGCACGACAATACCCGGCCTCATGTGGCAGGAGTATGCAGGCAGTTCTTGGAGGCTGAAGGAACTGATACTATCGACTGGCCTCCACACTCGCTCAACTGGCCTAAATCCAATAAAAAAATCTCTGTGACATTATGCTTCAGTCCTTCCAACTCCACCAGGTTGGAGGATGTGGGACCTATAGATTCGACACCCAACATCCGGACTTGCATCGAAGCAACTAGTAGCTCAGTGTTCCAACATCTGTAAGAAGCAACTGCTATCGCAATTAGAGATTGATGAGGGCCAACACAAATTCTACGGCAAGGGGGAACTAGGACATTAGGTAAAGAGGGAGATGGCATCATCCCCACACTCCAAGATTGGGTACCAAGCCCCAGTAACTGGTGCGTTGAATGCCAGAGCAGCTGACCTGAAAGAGAAAATCATGGCTAAGCTGGAAAGCTGGACCCCCTGTGGGCGATTCTGATGACTACATGAAGTACCCTCTGAAAGTCTACTAGAAGATGTGAATGCAGCACTATGGACAATCCCTACTGTGACCATTACTGAACCCAACCAACTGATGTATACCACACTGTTATGGCCTGTTTAGGGGCCCGGAGCACAACATGAATGAGAACACCATTCGCCCTCAAGACCCAAGCAGCCACACAACAACCGTCTAGTAAAGAAATATCAGCAATGGTTTATTGGTTCACATAGACACAAACACAAAGAGCGATTCACATCAGGGTGAGCCCAGGCCAAAACAATAAACAAAACGGGAACTAAAAACTACCGTGGTCCGGCGTCTGACCTAAACCAAAAAGAAACAAAAGAAATGTCAGTCTTACCTCCCTACCTATAACCAACACCGGAGAAAACTGAGTAAAGTTTACTGTGGTGGCTGGTTGGATGCTTGGGACACAAATGATGCTCTTCTCCCCGCGTTGTCCATCCAGCGTCCTAAATAGGGCGTGACACTCAACCGCAGCCAATCATCCGCAGGCGGGAGCACACTGCACCAATCGAAATTAGGCACCTGCACATACAAATTAGCATATTACAACCGAGACACACACACACACACACACACACACACACACACACACACACACACACACACACACACACACACACATACCCTTACAGACCTAACACACACCAACATTCTTGAGATGCTTGGCTATAAGATGAACAGCCACAAGGAGCAGTATCCTTCATGAAAAAGAAGACTAGATAGCTAAGATTAAGGCAGCACAGAGGGAGGTTATCCAGCTGCAGAAAGGTGTAATGAAGAAACCCTAGCCTGAGGCCTTAAAAACTGCCAAGCAAGGACTCACAGCCACCAAGGGTGGAGAAAGTCTTGCTCTTTCTCCACCCTTGGTGGGGGAGTGGTTAGCCAGGGCTGTGAGTCCTGGCTAACCACTCCCCCACCAAGGGTGGAGAAAGAGCAAGACTTTCAAGATCAGAGGAGAGAAGGATGCAAGAATGCACAACGGGGCGCCAGGGTGACTCAGCGGTTGAGTGGGTGACCACATATGCCGCATGGTGGTGCAGACGGCACAGGTTCGAGTCCCGATCTAGTCACCATTTACTGCATGTTTTCCCCCATCTCTCCTCCTGCTTTCCTGTCTCTCTCCATTGCAAAACACTATCAAAAAAAAAATTAAAACAAACAAACAGATCCACTAGGCCAAATGGGTAGTGGATCTAAGACCACAGTAACCTCCCTGAACTAGATTCAGCAACCGTCACTATGGCAGACATCTAAGAAAGAGTCTTGCATATGAAGAGTTGGACAGCACCAGGCAATGACGTGATTCACACCTATTTGCTAACAAAGCTAACTGAACCTAGCAGCACAAATGAAATGGATGAGACACACCTGGAATTGGTTACTGAAGGCTGGGCAGTCCTAATCTCCAAGGATCCCGAGAAGGGGATCCAACTACTGGCCAATAACCTGCCTCAGCATAACACTCAATGCCTAGAAATATATAAGATCAATATGACCTTAAGTGTTGCCAGATCTCGCAATAGAAACAGGCATCCAGCTCTATGAAAACAAGACCAAAATAAGTCCAACTGGCAACCCACAACACTGTGTAAAACTGAGGCCGCTTTTAAACAGTATAGCTCTATAACAGTATAGCTCATTTCTTTGTTTTGTCTCATTGTGTTTTGGAGCAGTGAAACCCATGGTTCTTAGCCTCATAGAAGAGAAGGGTGCACAGTTTTGTTTTAGTTTTTTGTGTGTGTGTGTGTGTGTGTGCTTCTTGGTATTAGCATGTTGCATTAAATCAGCATGGTGAGCACATATTTCACACTTGCAAAATCTGCAGAATGCCTTTGATACGTCTCCTATCAGGACCGCAGCTACTTTCTGAGGTCTATGCGGACATAATTTTAGCCAGCAATTTTTTCTATATTTTCCCCGCTTACTGGAGCTCATTCTTACGCTGCCTCCTCACTCTGGGCTGTTATGAGTGTTTGGGTGCGTGCCAGTCAAATTGTGCGGGAACAATAAACAGGAAACTGGGGCTTAGAAGGGAAAAACTACCTACCACTCACCTTTTGCTTTATTATGGGGCGCCAAGAGATAATCAAGGAGTTTCACTTGGAAAGAAAGTTAAGCCCAAATAAGCAACTTGACGTTCAAAAACAAGCCCAATAAACCGCAACCCCCGACTCACGAGATTTGCAAGCGACTTTAGAAAAAAAACAAGCCCAAAGTCGCTTATAATAAGTGGACTTGGCAACACTGATGACCTTAAGAGCCTTCATCGGGAATTCAGTGGGGATTTGGAAAATGCCACTAGAGGCCCAACTTCAAGCCATTTGCACATCACCATTAAGTGCGGGATTTACCAAGGAGATGGTCTGTTTCCACTGCTACATAGGCCTGAAATCCCTCAGCCAGATCATTAACAAGACTGGCTGCGAATACCGACTATGGAATGGAGCAACCATCAGCCACCTCCTCTACATGGATGACATCAAGCTGTATGCCAGGAGTGAATGACACATTGATTCACTGATCTACACCAGTAGGATCTACAGCAATGACATCAGGATGTCATTTGGACTGGGGTAGTAGTAGTCACATCATAACAAAGAGAGTGAAGGTAGTCAGAACTGAGGGTATTGCACTACGAGAAGGCAACATTGCAGACATTGAGGATAGCTACAAGTACCTTGGAAACCAACATTCCAAGGTTGTCTTGGGTCCAAGACAACCATACTTGCCCCTTTACCACAGAATCCACCTTAGTTGAACTGGGAGAGCCTCTTGATATCAACAATGGGCAGATCATTAAACAGGAGATCCGTAAGGCTCTTAAGACCCTAAAGAATGGAAAAGCAGCAGGAGCAGACAACATGCTATCTGAAGTGCTAAAAGAGGCAGGCCCAGAACTTGTTGATTGGGTGCATAAGCGCCCAAACCTGATCTGAACTAAAGGAAGGATTCCAGTACATTGGAAGAAATGGTTGCTGGTTAAACTACCCAAGAGTAGAGCGGCATTGCTGTTATCCATCCAAGCTCCTAACCAGAATAATTTTCAAGAAAATGAAGGACGCTATTGACAGCAGACTGCATACCGAACAGGCAGCATTTAGAACAGAGCAGTTGTGTACGAACCAGATTGCCACACTTATGATTATTGTAGAACAGTCATTAGAGTGGCAGTCATTCTTGTATGTGACAATCATAGATTTTGAGAAGGCGTTTGATAGTGTGGATTGACAAATAATCTGGAACATCTTGAGACACTATGGAGTGCCTGAGAAGATTGTGGTAGTAATACAGGAGCTATACAGTGGTTTTACCTGTCAGGTTATTCATGGTGGGAGATTGTCGAAGGGGTTCCAGGTGTGACTAGCATGAGACAGGGATGCTTGTTATTGCCCCTTCTTTTCTTTGTTGTTCTTGACTGGGTTTCACAAGCATCCTATGCCAGCGCTGGAAAGGGAATCCAGTGGACACTGATAAAGAAACTGGAGGATTTAGAATTTGCAGATGACTTGGCCGTATTGGTACACCGCCTTCATTCAAGAGAAAATGGATTCTTGGAAGATATCCGCTGAGTGTATGGGACTTAAGATCAGCAGCGAGAAGATCACACTGCTGTGTCTGAGCACCGAACAAGGAGTTATCAACATAGGAAGAGCAGCAGCTGGGAAAGTGTCGGAGTTTGTATACCTTGGCAGTGTGATCAGTATTACTGGGGGCACCAACAGCAACCTCAAAGCCAGAATCAGGAAAGCTCAGCAAGCTTTTGCTGTCCTTCACCCAGTGTGCATTGTGAAAGCAGTGCTGCTGTATGGCTTAGAAACCTGGAAGGTGATGAAGTCCAGCTCCAGATGCATCAGTGCCTTAGACAACTCTTTTACCTGAAGTGGTCTGACAAAATGCCAAATAAAGCCCTTTGGACACAAACAAAACAACAGCTGATAGACCTCCAGATTCAAAGGTGAAAAGATTGGACTCTGAGCCCTCCAGCATCACCAGGCAATCACTTGAGTGGAACTCCCAAGGGAAATGCAAGAAAGGCCACCCAAGGGAGACCTGGACATGCACTCTGATAAAAGAACTGGGAGTGTCAAGACTGACCTTGGAGGTAGTCAAACGGACTGCCAGGTGAAAGAAGTGGAGGCCCTATGTTCCACAAGGGGCAAAGCAAAATAACATAACGTAACTAGAAGGCAGAATAGCAAATATACAGGACAACTACAGGTATCTTGGTATCCCACAGGCCAACAGGAACCATGATAAAGATGCATGAAGGTCTGCCACAGCCAAATGCCTCCAGAAGGTAAGACAGGTGCTGAGAAGCCAGCTGAATGGTAGAAATAAGAGCCAAGCCAAGCCATCAATACATATGCCCTACCAGTCATCAGATACCCATCTGGAATAATAAGCTGGCCACAGGAGGAAATGGATGCTACTGATGTCAAGATGCAAAAACTCCTCACATTGCATGGAAGTCTCCATTTGAAGTCTAGCATCCTGAGGCTCTAGGCGGGAGGCCGAGAATAGTGAGCGTCAGAGCCACAATCCAAGATAAAACACAACACATCAATGAATGCATCACAAAGATGCCCCCATGAGATGAGCTGTTCCAAGGATGTCTGAAGCAGCTGAAGACAGATAGTGATGAGGAACAGGAGTAGGAACTGTTATGGACGATCAAGCTCCTGCATGGGATGTACTGTTGACAGATAAAGTTGATAATCAAGAAATCCTAACAGTGGCTAGAAAAAGTGAGCTTAAAGAATAGCACTCTGATCATGGCAGCACAAGAACAGGCCCTAAGCACCAGATCCATAGAGGCTACCACAGCAGACAGGACGTAAGTTGCAGTTTGTGCAAAGGTACCTCAGACAATATCCAACACATAGTAGACAGCGTACCTTGAGAGCCACAACCAAGTGGTTGGGATAGTGTATCAGGCTGTCCTAAAAGATGATCCAAAATGCTAGAGTACTGACAGGGACTAGAAAGAGAGAGCAGATTTCTCCCATATTGGCTTTGTTGGCTCTCTGTTAAATGCAGAATTGAATGAAGTCCTTTTTTACAAATAAGGTCTTGAATAATCAGGCCCCATCTTATCTCAAAGACCTCATAGTACCGTATCACCCCAATAGAGCACTTTACTGTCAGACTGCTGGCTTACTTGTGGTTCCTAGGATACTTAAGAGTAGAATGGGAGGCAGAGCCTTCAGCTTTCAGGCGCCTCTTCTGTGGAACCAGCTCCCAGCTCGGATTCAGGAGACAGACACCCTCTCTATTTTTAAGATTAAGCTTAAAAGGAGGAACAACTTAAGGAACAACTGGAGCAGATGAGGACGTTAAAGCCCAAAGTGGTCCCAGGGGCAATAGGAGCATTAGGAGCTGTAGTCTTCAAACTGGAAGTGGCTCCAACAGATTCCAGGCACAACTTCAGAGGTCTCTGTCCAGAAGAGTGCAGACCTAGGAACGGCTAAAATCCTACACAAGACCCTCAACCTCCTAAGCTTCTGGTAGTGGACCGAGCTTGAGGATCACACATATACTTCCACCCAAGGGTGTGTGTGTGTGTGTGTGTGTGTGTGTGTGTGTGTGTGTTTCCCCAAAAACTTAGTAGAACCTCTTAAAATTTAAGAGGTTACTTAATCATTTTACTTCGAACATTTTTGTTTTGTGGCATAGTTCTCCCAGATGCCTAGAACAGCCTACCTATGAAGTAAATGTAAAAATGCTGAGCTGTGTAGCAAGAAGAACTGCTGCTTTTTTAAATAGGCAAATGGTAATCACTGCAAATATTGATTTCCTTTATTTCTCATTACTGCACAGTATTCTCAGTTTAGTTGTCAAGCCTCAAGCATTTGCAGAATTCTATGGAGTTTTTTATTCTTCCAAGTTTGATAGGCTAAAATATTGACATACACGGCTGCCAATTTAAGAAAAAACTTGATATTTATACTGGAGGCAAAGAGAGGAATGCAGCAGGGAACACATGAGCAGGCTGACAGCCTGTGAAGATTTGATGAAGCAGGACTGTTGGTGTGTGTGGGGGGGGGTATCTTTGGAGGGGAATGATATTTTGTGAAGTATTGGAGAGATGGAAAGGTAGTCAGTCAGGCAAAAAAATTCACATCAGTTTTGTTTCAATGACAGAATAAAAGTAACGTCTAACACTTCATGTTTAGGCATCAGTCTGCTCAGAGCTTGAGGCTCATTGGGTTTTAGAAGGCACAGCAGCACAGTTGCCATAGACTCTAGAACAGCTTTACAAATTACCTTCACAAAAATAAGAGCTTTTTAGGAACAACAGCAACAGAACACCCCCACGGGCTGCATTGTTAAAACAGGTTCATAGGTTTTTTGCTGCGTCTTAAATGCAGTGTAGTAATACAGTAACTTCTAAAACTGTTGTCCTGTGTTTCTGTTTACACAAGTAAAATACAGCTCATTAATCAGTGAGCTTTTAGGTGTGGTGATAGGTATATTTCTGAACTTTGGTCAGAGCCAGGGTAGCTGCTTTCCCTTTGCTTTCCCTTTCCAAGCCAGGCTTCCTGACTGCAGATCCTTTTTTAACTCACAAATATGAGAAAGAAACTAAAGATCTTTTAAAGGACTAGATGTTGCCATCCCTAATGATTCAGCTCTGTGTTTATGAGTGGGTTGTGACGAGACCTCTGAGTTGGATTAAGCTTGATGACCACTTATCAGTGTTTACTCCAGCATGACACATCATCAGCTGTGTAACCCAGCCTCATTGGCTGTTTCTGCCATTTATCACAATACACCCTCAGCTGGGGCAGGCCCACCTCAGGCTGATCAGACCTGGGTGTGTGTCATCTGAGGTGGCCCTTTAGCTCCTTGTCTCCTTTCTTCTCAGCCACAGCCAGTGACTGCTTGTCTCTGTAACTGAGGCCAGTTCTTTAGTGGTCTTCCTCTGCCTCTGACCTCTGCTGCCGACTTGCTTTAGAAGTCTTGCTGTGGAGCTACCAACAAAGCCCCTGCAACCCACCTCCACTGGGCACAGCTTCACACACCAGCCCCGTTCCTCTGTTTCAGCTGCTAAGCTGGCATAACGCAGCTTTTTCCTTTCATGCGCTTCATTAATGGTATCCTCCCAAGGGACCATCAGCTCAACAATGATGACATGGTGGAAGCAGGTTGGTAACAGCAGCTTCTACAGGGAAGGTGAGTCTCTGGGTTAGGTAGACGTGCATTCCCTAGTCCCTAGCTTAGAACCCGTAGCTGGGTTCTAAGGTCTGCAATGAGTCCATATGTAATTTGTGCTACTATGAGCCTTCATGGGCCATGATTGCAGTGCTAATCTGTTGGGTCATGCATGCTAAAGCATTAAATGTGTTTGTGCTTTTGTGGTGTAGGAGTCAAAGAACCTGAGTCTACAGATCCTCTGGGCCCAGAGGTGGCAGACAACACATCCAGGCAGCAACGCTATGTCAGCGGCCAGTATTTCTTTGAGTATCTGGTGGTGGTCAGCCTCAAGGCCACGGGCAGTAACAGCTACGAACCCCAGATCACCTACCAGTTTCCCAAGGTCAGTGTGATGGTGAAGCCTGATGGCAATGTTTGCAGAATAAGACATGTTACAGGCAAGCACTGTTGAGTTGGAAAACCAAATGCAGAATCATGATGATAAGGGCCAATCAGGGGTCAGTTTAGGCTGTAAATTCACAATAACAATAAATTAGGTCAATGCTGTCCAGCCTACTTGTTTTGGGTAGATGCAACAAGAATATTAACACTTTGAATATGCTGCACTGTGGTGGACATGTACATTAAAAGCTCACCAAATATATTTTTAATTCTTATACTTTTCTATTTCTTATACTAAATAATGTAAAACATGATCATGTAATACTGGCATCTTTGTTATTAGGTTCTAACAGACATGTTAGAACAAATTAAATTGGAGCCAGCATAGATGCTGGTACCCATATCTACAAAAAAACATTGATGTTTTTAAGAACGTCATATAGCATATATTTACTTGCAGAGAGATGGGATGGGAAGATCTCAGAAGGAGGAAGAGGAGAAGACTTTAAAGGCAATCACACTCTTTTGTTTCCCAGAAGGCATCAGCTGGGCTCCTTTAACAGAATACCACAGGTATGTCAATCTGCTGGACTTCAGCCTTGTAATGTTTGACCAATATTCAGGGTTCTGTTCAGTGTACATCAGTGTGCAGCCCCAGCTGTCAGTTGTCTTTGTCCATTTCCAGTGAGACCTTCTCTTTTGTTCTGACTGAGATTGATGGCAGCAGGAGAAATGGATACTGCCGGAGATTACTGGTCAGTGTTTAGAACCTGTCCTTGCTGAGTGTAATCATTTGGAAACTACTGTTTGATGTTCCTTTCACTCTCTAATCCACAGCCAGGAGGAAAAGGCGCTCGACCACCTGAGGCTTACTGTATCATCAGCTCGCTGGCTTGTTTCGGTCTCTTCTCCAAGGTAATTTCAGCACAACAACTGTTAAAGGAAAACTGGCTGCTGTCCAATCACTTTGGTACCAATTAAACTTTGCTATGAGAATGTATGTTTTAGTTGTATTACTTGAGCCTTGTACTAAGAAGTGAGTTCAACATACCGAGGGTATGTTTCCGTTACATGGATTCACTGGCCCTAACGTCAGCAGTCAGGATAAGCGATCACATGAAGCTTCTTATCAACTTGCAGAGTTAACCCAGGGATTTGCTTGTGCATTCATGTGAAAGGGGCGGTATTGGCAGCATCTGACTAATCAGTTATAGCTGCAAACTATGGGATATATACTATGGGAAAAGACTATGTAGAGTTTAAACACATAATACAGTCTGTAAGCAACATAGCTGCTGTAGAAGAAACAGCGGTATCAAAGGAAAAGCACTGTACAGTAGTTTAGTATGAAAAGTGTTGAATGAATGTATGGGCAATTTAAGTGCTTTGGTCAATAAGACTGGTAAAGTTTAATAAAGTTTGGCCTATTTGAAGCCAAGAAATAAAGCTTCCAAAAATGCAGACTATTTAAGTTAACAGACCTATCAGACTTATCAATATCACAACTCTGTCATTAAGACACAGAGGCTGGAGTATTTCGTTAAAATAAAGTTTAAGAGGTTGTTTTAGATTGTATTTTTTTTTTTTGCTCCAGCATCAGTGGTGTTCAGTAGGCTTATTCTGCATGCAATTTTAATACATGGTCTGTAAGCGTGGGTGCTCTACAGGCTACTCTGAGGCTCATAAAGGATGCTGTGCTTGCTTGTGCAAAGTTTTTATGATATAAATATAGAAAAAATTATACGTGGAACATATTTGAAGGGAGAATCTGTGGAGTCTGTTTTGTTGTGGTCAATGAAAATAAATATAATTCAAGCAGCAAGCAGTGATGAGAGGGCCCTCACACCCGGGCGCACTTTGGAGGTGCAAGCTATTTGGGCGTTGTGTCGTTCAGCTACCAAATGCCTCCTTTGCCCGTTTGGTGCGGATATCATTTTCATGCCCCCATATGTCTGTTTGGTTCTGTAGGGGGTGCTATCACGCCAGTTGCCACTTTTTCTGTATTTAAGGTTGTTAAGTAAATAAGTGATTCAAATTTGAGGCAAATCTGACAGAGTATGCACATTTGATTACACGTACGGTTTTGCGGCCAGCCTCTAAAATGAAACCAAATTGGAGCATTGCTATGGCAACACTGTTTAATATTCTACAAAACCTTTGGTAACTTTTGATGACCCACTTGTCTAGATGATGGTGAGTGAATTTGGTCTCACTGGGTTGAATCCCTTAGGAGGAGTTTGATAAAATATAAGACACCCTGAATTCACCTCAGGATGTTACATGAACCTGCAAAATTTCAGATGCACATATGAAGTTTAATCCCGAGGCTCATTTTCATAAAAAAATATTCTAGGTGGCGCTGTGGTCCCATTTTGCCATTTGCAGTGATCACAGCAATAAAGCCTGAAATCCTCCATCACGATGAACACGTGGACCACATTTCATGACTTTGTGAGCTGTCCTTCAAAATATACCTGTGGATTTTTTTTGTTTGTTTTTGTTTTGTTCAGTGATGAACTGAAGTGAAATACGTTGACTTTCATTCTTTTTCTGATGAGGGAACTGAAGGACTTTGATGACTGAGATGTTGGGATTAACTGAACTACCCGAGTTCACTAACTGTTTGGCTGTGTGAGAAAGTAATGCACAGTACGTTTCTCTGATCTGAAAACAACCCAGGTTAGATGCAAGCACACACACACACAAAAAATCATTTTTTTGTGTGTGTGTGCTTGCATCTAACCTGGGTTGTTTTCATTCTACGTCTGAGGGTGTTGAGTCTTTATAACTTGTATCCTTTGTGAGGTTTGTGAAGCTTACATGTCATGAGAACAAAAATCTAAGCAAACTGTCACAAGTTTTCCAGTGCGCTCAACAACCACTTCCTGTTTCATGCCAAAACAGCATGCCACCAAGGTGTGCCGTTAAAGGAAAAACTCAGTTTTCACACTGAATTATCATAAAGGTCTTTATTCAGACCACTTTTGAGGTGGATGGGGTAAACGTGTGAGGAGCAGTACAGAAAAGTGTGAAACATGACATTTCCTGTTTATACTGGGTGTGAACTAAAAATTGCTGACTACATGCATATCAGTGTGATCAGGGCAAGACTCTTATTAACCCACTAATGTTTGCTGAAGATTGGGCAATGTGGCTTTGAGTTAAAGCAATTTCATGCATCATGGCAAAACATCAAAATTCAATGAAAACTCACCAGTTTCATAATTTAGATTCTGTTGTTGTTTTTGTTTAGACTGACCAAGTATAAAGCTGGTCCCATTAAAACCCTAGGAGGATATTGAAAAAGTACGAGGGCTGGAAATGGCAAAAATCGCCTAATTAATTCATAATGGCAGACTGCCTGTGGGGTGTAGGTCATCGCTCCAAGAGCAATTTTTGTGCGTCTTGATATGTTACATATGTGTACCAAATTTTATACACATGGACTTCCAGAGGTCAGGAAACGGGTTGCTAGTCCTGTGATTAAAGCAGTGATATTTATAGAATTATATACCCTATAAAAAAACCTGTAAAAACAAAGGGAGAGAAACTCAATCCTATAACACACAACAGCTGGGCTGAGTTCATCTGTAAGTAACAGGATTAACTCTGTGAAGATACAAGAGGGCAACAGTAATTTCATTGTCAGTATCCATCAACAACAGAGGCTGTTAAAAGTCTTTATGGGTTACATCTTAGTAATCAGCACTCGTCTGATGCAGCTTGCCTGTTGATTACTAACCAAGAGACGCACCGTGGTGCAGACTGTGTGGAGATCTGGGGGCGGTGCCAGATCTACACACGCTGTTGCAAAGACATGTCAACCAAGACAGCTGTACAGCATCCAGAGCCTTCAGGAACTCCGGGTGAGTCTCATCCACCCCAGGGGCCCTGTCTCCAAGGAGTTGTTTAACTACCTCAGTGACCCCCCCCCCCCAGTGAAGGCGGGGTCATCCCCCTCATCCCCAGCCTCTGCTTCCACTACAGAAGGTATGTCACTGGGATTAAGGAGGTCCCAGAGGTATTCCTTCCACTGTCTGGTTATATCCTCTGTGGAAGTCAGCAGCTCCACACCTGCACTACACACCGTGTGAGTAGAGCACCACCCTCCTCTGCAGAGTTGCCAGACAGTTTGCCAGAATTGCTTCAAGGCAGTCTGAAAGTTGTTTTCCACAGCCTCACTGAACTCCTCCCACACCCGAGTTTTTACTGCAGCAGCCTGAACAGTGGGGGTGCAGAACGTGGTTCAGTCAGACTCGATGTCCTCAGCTTCCCTCGGAAGTTCTGCTGTATGTGGGGAATTAAAGATCTCACAGACTGGGGCCTCTTCCAGGCGTCCCCAGCCCACCCTCACTTTATGTTTTTACATTTAAGTGCATCAGGTCTGTCCAGCATCCTCCCCCCACCACCTGATCCAACTCACCACCAGGTGATGATCAGTTGACAGCTCAGCGCCTCTCTTCAGCCGAGTATCCAGAACATACGGCCACAGATCTGATGACACGATCACAAAATCGATGAAGATCAATGGACTCAATGTCCCTATGAAGCATGGTCTGAATTATTGCTGTGCAAGCTGACAGTTAACTTTGAGTTAATGTTTTAAAGGCTGATTTTAAGGTTGGTAAGTTTAATGTGTTTAAATGTGACTATTAAAAAGCTAAAAAATAAATGATTGTGTTTCAGAAGTGTGTTACTGTTTGTGGTGAGGATTTGAAACAGCTTATTTTTTCATGCAACAGAATAACATGAAACTATATAATTAAGCCAATGACAAAATAAGTAAAATGAAACTGAATAAAACTTTGGCTTTAGCCATACTTTTAGTTACTGTGTAGCTGACTGTTCTCTCTGTGTGTGCAGATATTTGATGAGGTTGAGAAGCGGCGGCAGATCTCCAAGGCCATGATCTATCCATTCATGCAGAAGCTAAGAGAGGCTCCATTCCCAGCCCCGGGAAACACAGTGGAGATTAAGAGCTTCATTCCTGAGTCAGGCACTGAGGTCAGGGCAAAATGCATCCAACTGTTTATACAGACCTCTTAAAGTTTGAGGATATAGACATATAAAGTTCCTTATTTCTCTTCTTGTCTTCTAACTTCAACGAGTTTCAAAGTTAAGACTCAGATGAGTTTTACTGAAGTTCAAATAATTTTTATGGACAGAATTTCTAGGCATAGCCACGTGGCAGTGATGCAGACGCTGTACCAGTCTGCTGTGGTGAACAGAGAGCTGAGCATAAAAGTGAAGCTCTTGATTTACCGGCTGATCTAAGTCCCCACCCTCACCAATGATCATGAGCTCTGGGTAGTGACCGAAAGAGAGAAAAAGACAGTGAGCTTCCTCCAAAGGGTAGCTGGTCCCTCTCTGAGAGAGGGTGAGGAGTGTAGCCATCCAGGAGGGGCTCAGAGTAGAGCCGCTACCCCTCCAGGATCTTACTAGGATGCCTCCTGGGCGCCTCTTGGATGAGGTGTTCCAAGCATGTGTGTGTGTATATATAGATATCTCTGGGCTAGCCTGGGAACGCCTCGGTGTTCCCTGGATGAGCCCGAGGAGGTGACTGGGGAGTGGGAGGTCTGGGTTTCACTGCTGTGGCTGCTGCCACCTGTGCCACCTGTGACCTGTGACCTGGATAAGTGGAAGAGGATGGATGGCTGTATTACATCTGTACTAACTCAGGAATGACTAAAAGTATTTGGATAAAAAAATTAGGGCAAGGCCTCCAAATTATGGCAAAATAGGTTTGCAGGGTTTTTTGTTTTGAAATGGGGCTGTAATGTTATCCAGATTTGTAAATTAATTTTATATTTTCATTAATTGTGGGAGTATATCCCCATCAGTGACGGGTCTTTTTTCCTTTTTGTAGCCAAGATGATAACATTGAGGGCAAGAAATGTGCAGCATTTCACAATAAACTTATTGTCATGAGTACTATCCAGGTGATAGCAAGTGTAAGTGTTTAATGACAAAGCAGCAGTACAGCTCAGAGTATAAAAGATGTCTAAGGTATTAAAAATACTTTAATAGGGAGGATGGGCGGAGCTGTAACAGTGACTTTATGTAAGCTCCGTTAGGCAGGTGTGAGGACTTGTCTGAACATGTTCTGCATTACCCAAGCTTTACCTCAGAGCACAAACCTGACAGTCATGCCATTCAGCCTATGTACCATGTTTCAACAGCTCAGTCATCTCAAGTATGTACTAGTTCCTATGACCAGGCTTCAGGGTGTGAAAGGACAAAGTCTTGGTTCTCTGGCTGTGTAAAGACACTTTGTAAGGACACTGTTCTAAACACGCTGTCTATTTTCTAGAGTAGAAGAAAAAAATCATAAAAGCACTAATTTTAGCACCTTTAGAGCTAATTAACCCTAAATAAAACTGGAAACAATGGTATAGAAAGAGTTCCAAATCAGTGATGTCAGTCGAGTGATGACATACTGGCACCACTGTTGACACTTTTGTGACAGTGGTGACTTTCCACCAGATCATCCGTCTGACCCGGCCCCTGGATTCCTGGCTGGAACATGTCAACTTTGCCACACTCTTCAGCTGCCTGACGGACCGGGAAGTGTTGCTCGTGTTTGCAGCTGCTGTCTTGGAGAGACGGATCATTTTCATCGCAGATGACCTTGGGTATATCACAATCACCTGTATGCACACACACGTAGAGTTTGCTCATAGCAGGGTAAACTATTGTAGCTTTTATGTTATTTACTGGACAGTGCAGCCCTGGTCATCCACCAGAGCTGCACTGCTGCATCTCTGATTGCACCAATCACAGATCAGATATCTCCCAGAAGCTTTTGTGGCCTGCCCACACTTAGCAACAGGCAACATCACCAGATTTAATAAGCAGGGCAGATCTGTGTGAGACCTGCAGTTGCAAAAAATATTGGCGTGGAAAGATTTGTGGGTAATTTACTGACAGTGCAAAAATAAATGTAGTAATAAATTTTAGTAAGTAACACATGAGGGTGAAGACTTCCATCAAAAATGAATAATTATTGTATGGCATGTTGGAGGTTGGGACATACTGTTGTCTGGATGAGTCTGACAGCTAAGGTGGAGGGAAGGAGGTTCCTCGATGGGCTGCTTTACTTCAGTTACGTCCGTCTTATAAAGGATGTGTAGAAGATGATCCTGTGTGTTATTTTTTTTCTGCATTTTTTGTGCGTCTGCTTGGTGAGCAAATGAATATATTTTATAGCCACCAGTGGGCAGCGAACAGTTTCTCAGACAATACTCTGACACACCTCAGATCTACCTGAGTAACATGAATAGTTTTTGTTTGTTTGTGCATGCACTGCAGGCTGTTCTCTGTAGTTTTCTTTGACTGATCTGTGTTCAGTTTGATTACAAAACCTGAAACACTGCAAACTGCTCTGCTCCATGTAGAAACCCATTTTGGTACCTCTAGTACATCCATGCCATGTGTGCATTTTGTGTCGAGCTTCTGAACTTTTTGCATCTCTCTGATGTGGCACCTTAAATCAAGAATTGGTTAAAAGTTACAGGACAGAGCCGAAGCTTTGGCAACACAATTACAGCTTTGAGCCATTTGTGACAGCTGCTCATTTATTCTGATGGTATCTCCTCCTTGGCATTCCAATTCTTACTTCTAATCAGAAACTATTACAGCCACATCAGGTACAAAGTAATACGTGCTTTTGTGTTTAGCTTCAATTGTAGTTGCCTGTAGTTTAGTTTGAAGTCCTCTCCTCTCTTAAAGGGAAACGCATACAAATTCATAGGCAGTGAGGCCAGCTGCATTGAATGTGTATTTGTGTCTACCCCTTTCAGTCAGTAAGTTGCTGCTGTGTATCTTTAGTAAATCCCAATAGTAGGGATTAGTGCTTGCTCAGATGGATACTGGCTCTGGCCCTTAGTATAAATTCATGGAATAGAAGAGTTCACATATTCTGGATTTATGAGGCAGCCACAACAAACACATACTTAAAACTGCACATGTATGAAGAAGAAATGTTTTTTATCATGAAAAATGCAGTGCCATCAAACCGGATGTCAGTTCTGATGTCAGCTCTGTCTGTCTACAGCACATTATCTCAAGTCATCCACGCAGTAGCAGCCCTCCTCTACCCTTTCACTTGGCAGCACACCTTCATCTCTATTGTTCCAGAAATCCTAATTGATGTAGTGATGGCACCCACCCCGTACCTGCTGGGAGTCCAGAAGCGCCTGCTGGACCAGGTCACTGACCAGGGTGATGTGAGTTAACATGGAGAGGTCCATAAAAACAACCAAAAAAGATAGTGTGTTGATAATGGCGCTCCCTCCTTACTCTCTTCCTCCTCTCTTTTGTGTGGAGCAGCTGCTGGTGGTTGATTTGTCTGAAGATAAAAAGGACACCTTCATTGTTTCAGTAAGAGCTGAAAAATTTTTTAAAAAGTGTTTGAATCCTTTGATTCTTGGGTTAAGATTTAAGTAACCCAAACATTTATGTGACATCTCTAATTCCAGATCGGTGATGAAGGTTCTATCCTGCCTCCAAAGCTCCAAGCTGAGATATTAGAGGCACTAAGTCACAGACAAAATGCATCAGGTGAGTGAACCACAATCAAACATGTTCTTATCACAATATTTCCATTTTTAAAGGATTTTTGTCTCTCCTTCAGTGGGGGAGGAGCTGAACCGAGTGGTTTCAGAAGCTTTCCTGCAGTTCTTTGTGAAAACGGTTGGCCATTATGCCTCACATGTGAAATGTGGTCACTCTGGAGAGCATGGGATGTTTGAAAAGAAAAAGTTCTACAAGGCAATCGAGTCCAAATCCACACAACGCTTTGTCAAGAATTTCATTCAGACGCAGATGTTTGACCTGTTTATCCAGGAGGTGGAGCAGCAGCAACCTGGACCACAGCAAGGTGAGCTCTCCAACCACAGCACACAAACAAAAGCAATAATCCCACTCACAGATGATTCAGACTGCAAGGACTCAGACTCTGTCCTCCACTGCTGAAAAGCTTCACTTTGCTACTCCAGCTGAGCACGTTTTACCACAAGTCTCATTCACTCAGTCACACACGCGTTCATACTAACACTCACACTCACTACAGTGGATGCATTGGGGGCAACTTGAGGTTCTCCATGTTACCTCACATGAAGCAGCCGGGGATCAAACTTGTGATTGGTAGACAACCCACGCTACCTCCGGAGCCACTGCTAACCTGATATTTGATGTTTTGTAGCAATTAGGACTGGGTGATAAAACGATAATTATCGCAAAATAACTTTTCCACAAAAAATCTGAGACATGGTCGGTATGAACTTGATGGAACTCATTCGGTCCATGTTTTGACAGACTGGAAAAAAAGCCACTGACTTAGTAAAGTTCACTTCAGACTGTTTCAAAAGTATGCTTCCAAAAAGGCGGCTGACACCAGATTGTTTTAACCATCTGAAGCAGTGCCATCCACAGCTGACCATTCACCTGCACCATGCAACACAAGGCAGTCACTGACACTTCCTCCTGTGCCATGACAAAAAACAAAGAGACAGTGATATCATGAATGCAACACCCTGCTCTATTGTTAAAGACATGATGCCAGTAAGTACAACTGAAAATGTTGTATACAAGGAGTTGATTCAAGTGACCGACCCTTGTTAGCAGCTCTCTGGCCATAAACATTTCTGAGATTTCTTTCCCAGCCATACGTGGAGCATAGAGAGATGTTAGAGCAACTGTGTCATACTTCACTGCCACAGTCACACATCTGATCCACACATTAATATAGATCAGACTTCTTTCCTGAGATCAGGCAGCCTCGTGGCAGTCAATAACAAACATGAACAGAGGATCATTTAGGGCGACTAGCCACTGAGTCAGCTCCACCCTCTGGACTTCACATCTCGTTATAAAACACCAAGAATGGTGATGTCGAAAACATCGCGTCTCAAGGCTTCGTAATAGCACTTCATAAATGGTGGCTGGGTCCATTTTTGTACTGTCTAACAGGCTTTTCATGTGACACAATGTCACTGATTTCCCTCTTAGCAGTAGGCAAAGATGATTCCAATTAAAATGCTCACCAGCACTTCAGTGTTTACCCTCTTAAAGGGATTTAGTTGTGGAACAAGTGTAATTGTTGTCTTATATAAATGTTTTAGTCAAAATTAAAGCCATGAGTAAGAGTAGCTGATACGGGTCTCCTGTCACTGTTTCATAGCCAATCATATAATACATTTAAACCTCTTGAAAAGTCAAAGTAAACACTTTGTCTATCATTGTATTTGAAACATGAATGTTGTGCTTGTGTTCTGTTCTCGTCTTTTCAGTAAAATTCATAATTACTTCAAAGCCAGTATATTTAGTAACATGCCACTATTTAAGATAAAAACAAAACAAAAACATAAGCTTCTTTCAAGTCTCATGTTATGAACGTCAAGTCTTTAATCAGACAAGTCCTCAAATTTGTGATTGGAAACTGTCTTGAGTCATGTTGTGTACTTCTTTTTCGTAAATGCTGTGTGCTGCACCACAACCATGTGTGTTTGTTACTTTTTTAGCATCTGATGATTACAGCCAGACTGTAAATGTGCTGTGTGCAGTTTTATTTTCAGAATCTTTTCATATTTTATTAATAGTTGAGTTTCTGCACCTGAAACTTTGTTTAGTTCTATCTTTCCACAGTGCATTGATTTTTGTTTCCTTTGCCCTGCAGGAATATTTCACAGAAAGATCCTTGAATATCAGGAGAAGAAGAAAAGGGAGAAGACAAAGAAACACTAGCTGTCAGCGTAGCACTATGGCTGTAAAAAGGAGTATATAAATGTGAATATTGCACTGTGTGTTTTCTGTGCTGATTTAAATAATTATGTTCTGAAGTGTGAATTACTGTGTGGCTGTGTTGCTGTCACTGAAATGATTTCAAATAAAGACTAGTCTTTTTTTTTTTTTAATCCGTGCACCTGCAGTCTGATTTATTTTTTTTAAGGCCACTGGTGGAAGATTTGTATATTTGCTGTCTTCAGTTCTTTCTTTTCTTTTTATCATCATCTTTGGCTGACTGCAGCCTCTCAAATTAGATTGCCAAAATGCTAATACATCATAAACAAAATAAAGTACACGTATTGATGCCTAGTATATACTTTTTTAAGGGGTCTGCTGTTGTGGGGACTGCTCTCCCTGTTTGTCAGGTCCAGTTGACCTGATCCATTTAATTTCTCCAGGGGCACTCAGAAGCCGGCCAGTGTTGAAGAGATTAAATTATCAAACCATAAATCAATAAGTTGCTTGTTGGCAATTGATTAATTGCTTCTTTAACTAATTAGAATTGCTACCTTGCAGTTACATGCCTCCACCAACCAGTAAAGTTTCAGTTTTCCATCTCTCCTGTTCCTGGTTTGTATCACTGAACAATGGCCTGAAGGGTGTCTTCACAAAACTGTCACAGTGAAGTCGATCTCTAATTTTGTCCCGTTAGCACCAGTCAAAGGTTTGGACACACTCACCCACGGTAAGGACCACCGGTTTAATAAGTTTATGCATGACTCCAACTAAATACTTGGGCCAAGTTTGAAGAAAATCATTTCTTGAGCTATTACAGTCACACAAATGGAGAGAGCATATGGATGTACTTCTCAAAAAAATGAGCTGCAGCTGTCGTCTGCCTGGCACGAAGATCCAGGACTTGATTGGTACTAGTTTCCCGTTCTGCTGTGATACTAAACGTGTTCATAATTTTCTATTCATAATTTATAGACAACTGTCAGGAACATTGATAACAAAAATAGCTGCTGACTGCAACATCACAGAACAATACAACCACAAAGTTTACTCAAAACTTTGAGGAAAAATAAATGTTAGCAGATTTACAGCAGCAATCAGGATACCACACAGTACAAAATCTGACTGGTGGCTTTTTCATTCTTTTATTTCTTCATTCCAGTTTAAACCAATGCACATAAGTACACATTACATAAGTAGTGTGTACAGCGACCTCTGCCGGAATAATACAACGTGTGCCGCGTAGCAATGTGATGAAATTTTAAATTGGCAGTGTTCATGCAAGAGTTCATGCCATAATTTGTCAGAGATGTGAAAGAAGACAAGTAGCAGTTAAAACTTTATTCAAGATGGACAGAGGACAGGACATAAACACACACTAGAGCAGGGTTATTCAAATAAAATTTAAAGAGGTCCAGTTAGACAAAATTTCATCAGGCCAAGGTCCAGAAGTCCAACTATTTAATGTGATATATATATATAAATATATATATATAAATAAAATAACTCGACAAAAGATACAGTTTAAAAAATTGCATTCAACAATCAACTGTTCACAAAATAGCAACAATACGTGCTTAATGTGTGTAATATTAGGGAAACGCATGAACATCAACAAGGAGAAACATAAAGAAAAACATGAACTCCAAAACTGAATAAACTCTACAACAAACTTCATCTTCAGTGCAGAACACGTGGTGTAAAACATCAGAACACAGTTGGACAAAAACAACCTGAACTCTTTGAAGGAGTCAAAGCTCAAATCCAGCTGCATCCTGATGTTCTCACCACATGAAGCTGCTTCTGTTTTGGAGCTGCTTGGAGAGCAGGCTTTGCAGCCTCTGTACACAACCTACGTAAGTGGCCAACCATTTATGCTTGTGTAGCTGGATTGTGTGTGTTAATTACCTTGCGGTCGTGTGCTGGTGTTTTATATGTGGTGCAGGCTGGGACTTTTTTGGTCCTCGCTCTTTGTGCTCAGTTTTTTGGCTGCAAACATATTTGTCCCTGTTTTTCTCATTTCCTCACGTCCATTCCGATAGTTTCAGCAGTCTCTCTCCAGGAATTTGCTGACATTTGTGAGTCCTTATATTGATGCTTTGATTATTATTCCCGATTGTTATTCTCTGACTGGTAAATTCAAACACTGCGGTGAAGAGAAGCCAGAAACGCACAAGGGCTTAACAGGTTAATCACAATGTTGTGAGCTGCATGGACCCGACCTGTAGTTCGATTTCTCCGGAGGCACACGTCAGGTGACGTCGTAGGATCAGAGCGGTTTCTGTAGCTGTTGTGTGCTTCTCAGGTGGCAGTGGCGGCTCCAGAAATATTTTTCTGCAGGTGCTAAGGGGGGGGCTGAGCATTTTACTGAGGGTGCTAAGAACAGTGGCGGTCCTAGCCTGTTTGGTGCCGTGAGCCTTACTAATTTTATTAGATGCACAGATTCATTCTAGGCTCAGCAACCGAGATGATAGAATCCCCCACCTGCTCCTTTCCTTCTGTTACAACCTGTCAGACCATGGCAGAAAGCTACATGCACCACACAGCAGGCAGAGGGCGCCCATTACCCCAAAAGTGGCTTAGTGCTGTAGGGGCTGCTGCGGCAATCGCAATGCCTAGGGGGAGGGGGGGCGGTCATGCCGCCCTAGATGAGAAGCTGCGCTGGGCGGCAGCCCATGTCGCCCATATCAGGAACCCCCACTGGCTATGAAGGATCATTTGTTCTTTCAGTTCTCAACACACACAGACACAAGCTATTTTCTTGGGGGTGCTACGGGGTGCTATGACTTTTCCAGGGGGAGCTATAGCACCCCCTAGCCCCCCCCCCCCCCCCCCAGCACCACCATTGTCAGGTGGACTTTGGTGTTGGTGGTTTTCCGCTGGAGAAGTGTTCCATACATGTTTTCATCATCCACAACAAGACACTCGCTTCTACCTGTCTGGCTATCATACTCAGAAACCCCTTTATGGGACTCTTTCTCTGTCTCCGCACACCGCTGCCATTACTTTGTGGACACACGCACACAGTTGCCTGATGGCGCTCCCAGTTTTAACTGCTAGAGCCGTAAAAATTATTTCATATCAATCTACAAGGGTTTTAAATAAAATAACTAAAACGAAGGTCATTTTATCTATAATTTCAGTTAGTTTTAGTTAGTTTTGTAAACTCACAATACAGTTTTAGCTAGTTATCGTTTTTTTGCTTTTATTTATAGTTTTTATATATTTCAGTTAATAAAAATGTTTTTACAGTTTCAGTTTTTATTTCATTCGTTTTCGTTAACTATAATAACCCTGTTTGTTACAAAGTTTACGGCTGGCAGGAACCAGCTTGGTGGAATCACGTGGTATGGCCAAACTCCCGTGCAATTGGTCAGTGGGTTTTCTTGGACGCTTCACTACTACCGTAAGGACTGTAAAAGCTACGCCGGTAAACCAGAAAGCGCTCAACAAGATTTGAAGTGTTCATTTCCGTTTTGGTATTAGGTTGGGGTCCGCATGAGACATCATTTCGGTCCGGATCCGGACCGAGGTCCGCCTATTGGTCACCTCTGCTATAGAGCAAAAATCAATCTATTATTCTAAAACACTAAATGTTGCTTATAATTTATGTAGAGAGTAGGCAAGTATTTAATAGCTCTAATTTTGTGTTTTGCTACAGAGTTTTTTTGTAATGTTTAAAGCTTCCCTGTGTTCTTTTCAGTGCATATTATTTTATATTCCTCTGAAACTTAGATTACTTTCTGTAAACAACTTTGTGACTTCGCTCTGTCAAAGGATCTATATAAAGAAACAATGCTAGCTCACAGTATTGTTCATTCTTGTACTGGCAGTAACACTGACTGATAACTAACAGATTTTTCGGACGTGTTGATTGCGCTGTAAGAATCAAATGATTAACCTGTGGCTACGTTTCAGTGAAAGTACTTTGTGCTGAACAGTATGCGATTATTCACCACAAACACGGCGCGTTTCTCTCATGTGCACCAAAATTCAAACTCCACTGTACTGGGTCACAGAGACGGAGCTCTCCAAACCAGAACCTAGAGACATTCTGCCACACGAAGCCGTCCCGAGGCAGCCGAAGGGCGGCTTTGAACCACTAGGTGTCTGCTGAGTTCCAACTGGTGGTGACGCAACGTACTCTGTAAAGCAGAGCAAGACACGACAGACACGGCACCTTCGACCAAGGTAAGCAAACAAAGAGTAACTCTAAAACATGGAATCAAACGACTGCAAGTCACACTTTTAGGTGTTTTCTTCATTTCACTGCCTTATGAAACGAATAACCAATGTGTTTTGTTCTTTGCTAGTGTACTTGTAACGACACCGGCTGTAAGTAGCTAACGTTTACTAGCTAACTTTCACTTAGCTGTTTGCTTTGGAGAACTTGAAGTCAAGTTGTCAAGCGGTGGAAATGAAAACCAATGTTTCCTGGTAAAGGCTTTCAAAAATAAAATGTAGACGTCCAGAGTTGAGACGAAACAGCCTTTCCCCGAAAAGGGAGCAGTTTTATTTTGAAGGAAGTATTTGGTACTGCTTATATTTTCCCTCGTTGAGGTTACGCAGCCAGGAACTTTAATAGCTAACTAGCTAGCTAACTAATTATAGCAAGTTAATGTATTTGAGTGGGGTTAATGGGAACTCCGCGAATTAAAATTTCTAAACCACAAGACAGTTAAGGAAGCACGAGTGTTTGCTTAAATTGTTCTCTATTCAAAATTCTTCACTCTTTCGGTACTTCGTGCAGCCGAAGCTCTGTTATTGACGTTGGCTAGGTCGGTTATGTGCGCTTTTATGTGTACACAGCCATCAGGACGCTGTGTCGTGTCTTGTTTTATTTATTTCTTTAGTTATTTTCGTATCTGAGTAGATGGACCTTTTTTAAAAAACCACATGTAACTTGAGTCAACTCCGAAAAAGGCAGTGTGTGTGTGTGTGTGTGTGTGTGTGTGTGTGTGTGTGTGTGTGTGTGGAGAAACGCCATAAACTCACCTAAGACAAAACATTAACTAACGCAAACAGTTTCTGAAGTTTTTTCCTTCATATTTCTACCTCTTTTACTGTGTTAATGTGACCCGTGTTGTAGTTGTAACGTTTAAACTACAGAATAGTTTTAGTAGGCGTTGGCTGTATCATTTTTTTTTAGGTAAGGCACGCTGCTTTGGGTTAAATAACTGATTTACTGCTATTGCTTTATTCTGACCCCCACATAATGTCAGTTACCTGTACAGGCTGCAGGGGTGAGTGTCATTGTTTCTCACAGATTACTTGTGGTTTGGATGTTGGAGATGTATGTACACGTGTTTGTATGTGTGTGCTGGTTTGCCAGAATGGAGGTCTACATGCTTTCTTAAATGAATACTTAAATAGTGTATTGTATAATTTCCACACTATTGAGCAGTATAAACAGCTGCTTCTCTGGTTAGTCTCTGATCAGCAGAGGATTTAACACCACTGTCTTAGGCCCGAGTTAGTCTTTGGCTCTGAATCTTTGTAGAGCCTACAACATAACCTACGTAAGTGGCCGACAACATTGCTGGCATTTACGCTTGTATGAGAGGCATTATGTGGTAATTGCCTTGTGGTTGTGTCCCGGTGTTGTTATATACGTACGATGCTAGCTGATAGAAACAAATAAAATACTTTTTGCCTCCTAGGTCCTGGCTCCTTGTTTTGGTCAGTTTTTTGTTTTGTTTTTGTTTGTTTGTTTGTTTTGGAGGGGGGGGGGGCAAACAGTTTCAACAATCTCCCCCCAGTAATTTGTTGACAGTTGTGAGTCCTTCTGTTGATGCTATGATTAGCATTCCTTCTATTGAGGCAATGATTGTTATTCTCTCACTGATAAATTGAAAAACTGAGGTGAAAAAGCAGCTGGAAATGCACAGGAGGAATCAGCGGTGCTGAACAGGCCAATCCCAATTGTGTGGGCTGTGTTGACCCAACGTGTAGTTACATTTCTCGAGAGGTGCACGTCAGGTTAAGTTATGGCGTAGGGTTCAGAGGGGTTTCCAGATATGACAGAAGCATAAATCCCCAGTAAGCCTGCAGCTGGTAGTTCTTGTACTGCTCTGCAGAGAACCAGTTCTCCTCCACCTGTAGGTTCTGGTTCAGCAGGATCTCAAGAAGAAGTCTGACTGTAGAATGAAAGAAATCCATTGTGGGGAAAAACAGTTTGGGGCACATTCAGCTGTTTCAGGTCTGTGTG
This sequence comes from Archocentrus centrarchus, assembly GCF_007364275.1. Taxonomy (NCBI): domain Eukaryota; kingdom Metazoa; phylum Chordata; class Actinopteri; order Cichliformes; family Cichlidae; genus Archocentrus; species Archocentrus centrarchus. The sequence goes on along the minus strand of NC_044352.1, from coordinate 35,649,190 downwards.
GGAATTTTAAACTAATAGTCAAATGTGTATTTTGGCCAGTTTTGAAAGTACTATTGTACTTTCAAAACTGTTGGTGGCAGTGGCGCAGTGGGCAGGTGCTCACCTTGCAACTGGAGGGTTGCTGGTTCGAGTCCCCGTCTGAGTGCATATTGTCATTGTGTCTCTGGGCAAGGCACTTAACCCACATTGCCTGAGTGTGAATGTGGTTGTGTGTTTGGTGGTGGTCGGAGGGGCCGTAGACGCAAATTGGCAGCCACGCCTCTGTCAGACTGCCCCAGGGCAGCTGTGGCTACATCAGTAGCTTACCACCACCAGGTATGATTGAGGTGTGAATGAATAGTGCATGAAATTGTAAAGCGTCTTTGATTGTCTAGAAAAGCGCTATATAAGACTATTGCATTATTATTACTAATGTATTACAGCATAGCTGCTATTTTTATATTATATTTTATATCCCTGCTTTTAGCATCTCCTCTGTTGGAGATTTCGCCTTTTAACGAAAGTGTTACCCTTTTACTACTTTGATGGCACTATGATGCATATAACTAGATTTGGACATGTAACATTCATCCAGTGCTAACATATTACCGTGTGATTCAATGAATTTCATGCATTCAGTTCACAAAAACTCCTTTACCCTTGGATAGGTGCTCTCATGCTTACACATGCTGTCATCTTTTTTTTTTAAACTGCTTATTTTTTAACAGGCTAACAGAAGACAAAGAAAAATTTACCAGTGTACCAACAGCAAGGTTAGAATCACTAGATAACCTGACAGACAGGCCTTTTATGAGGTGACTGTGGCTCAGGAGGTAGACCGGGTCATCTGCCATTCAGAATTTTAGACCTGAACTGCTCATTGGTTTACTCTAACTGCATACAACATCTGTCAAAAAATATTAAAATCATAATTTTTAAAGAAAATATTTTCTTAAATGCAAACATATGGACTTAGTGTTGTACTACTTTTTTTAAAATTCACATTCGCATGCTCCTAAACCACTCAACTGAAACTGCTACACTACATTTGACAGCAGATACAATTTCAGTTTCAGCTTTTTTTGTTTGTTTGTTTGTTTGTTTTTTTTATTAAAGTAAGGTGTGAGTGGGGGTTGAGGTGCCTGGAAAGGGATCTCAGGACTGCATTGTACGTGGCTGACAGCTGGTGTCATAAGCCACCACCTCTGTTTAATGATGGATGTTCACAGTGCACATAGACGGCTTCTTTTACTTCATCTGTCCATCTGTCTTCTCAGCCCAGCATCCTCAAAAGAGTGTCCTTTGTCCTTTGGCTGTAGAAGTACAGCCGAGTCCTGACCTGTTGAGGTGGCTCTTCTATGTTGTGCCATGCATTTGCAGAGTGGCTGTTTGGTTTCTCCAATGTAGAGGTCCGAGCACTCCTCACTGCACTGAACAGCATATACATGGTATACTTGTCCAGGGTAAAGGTGGTAGTATGTAGGGTGGTTAGTGACTTTTTCCCCTTCAAAAAACATAGTGCCACCTTTATTCTAGGGAAGCTACACCATGTATATATGAACTTCAGAAGATCAACAAGGAGTTGCACCACTTAGATCCATTTTTAGCAGTGTAAATTCAAGTCACCTGCAACATTCCCAAGCCCCTCGCCAGCGGCTTATCTCTGCTTATGGGTACCCCCCCCCCCCCCCCCCCCATGGACTTTACCAGAAAGGTCTGCAAACTTACTCTGAATCCAGATGAAACCGTAGTGTCCTTTGAGTACATATACCGTGCATGGTTATTCATTTCAGAATGTGTGATCTGTGATCATGTCTTTGGACTGTGGGAGGAAACCCACGCAGACACGGGGAGAACATGCACACTCCACACAGAAAGGCCCGGGTCAAGGTGCATTTGAACCTAGACCTTCCTTCTGTGAGGCAACAGTGCTAACCTCATCTGAAATTAGACTATTTTGTGGTCTAATTTTTTATTTCTGTGGATTCATTCTTTCTCTTGACAATACTTTCTTTGAAGATGTAACACATTTTGAGGCTAACTAGAAAGAAAGGCGGGTGGTCAGATGTGACATATTTGGATCCAAACTATGTGATATTTTCCTCAATGTTGCCAATACAAAGGCGGCAGAATTTTAAGCATACTTTTAAAGATAAAATATTTTATGAAAGTTTGACCTTGAAGAAGAGGTCAGAGGTCCAAAGTAATGTGATACTTAGAATCCCCATATATCATTCCCTGTATGCTGTCAGTATAAACAATGGCAGTAAGAAACCCAGCATCATCATGACTTTGATGTTTAGATCGATCTATTGACCTTGAAGGAGAGGTCAGAGGTCAAATGTGTCATATTTTAAATCTTCATACGGTACTTTCTTTACGTTGACCACATACGCCACACTTGTAAAAATCATAGTTTTTAGCTTATAAGGCTTTTTCTCAATTTTCCACCAATAAATCATTAAGTTGACCTTGAAGGCCTTGGTGAGGTACATTTTAATGGGTTGTTACCATGACCCCACTCTACACCCCTGCATGCATTTAGACTACACATTACGCACGCCTTTTGCCTTGTGTACTATATTTCATGTATGTTTGCGCACATTTCAGTAATTGCTTTACCTGTTCCCCATATTCCTAACAAAATATAAAGAAGTGAGGTGTGGCTCAAGACTGTTGCACAGTACCAGAATGCAACTCTAACGTAACCATGTCCATCTACCTAATGTATAAAACATCAGCGTCAGTTTTTGCACAAGTCAGATTTCGTCATTATTTCTTCATACCAACATTGTCACAGGGAGAAGAGCCAGTTACTTTTCTTCCTCTTTTTGTGGACCATTTGTGGTCATTTCATAGTTCCAGTATTTTTAGAGCTGTATTGTAACATCTGAGATCAGCATAACAGCAAGATGTGTTTTAATAGAGCAGATAATTTGCAGTCTGATGCATCTTTCAGTACTCAATCCTTTGCTCTTTGTTATTGTCCTTATGTCTGTGCAGGTAAAGCATGGCAATGACTGGCCAGAGCTCGTGCTCTTCCATGAGTAACCACACCAAGGAGAGGGTCACCATGGCCAAAGTGACCCTGGAGAACTTCTATAGTAACCTCATCGCTCAGCATGAGGAGAGAGAGATGAGGTAACGTTCACAAGCTTTAGCTCTTTGTACATGAAAAAGAGCTAAAACGGAAGGATAAGGTTAGCCTTCCCAACTGAAACAACTAACAGTTAAATTCACAGCATAACTGAAACCGATGGCTAATAGATGGATAAGCCATTTTTGTTTGATTCATCAGGCATATGTCAGCATTAACCCTCTGCAGTCTGGGGTATAATTTCTGACTACTTTTGATTTTACTGTTTCTATTTCATTTTAAATAATGTTTACTTTGCCTTGTTTAGTCACACATGAGGTTTCAGCATAACCTCATGTGTGACTATATAGTTATTTTTTTCATTTTGACATTTTGGACCTAAAATCACACACAAAAGAAGAACAAAGCTAATTTTTTACAGTGAAAACCACAAACATGTTTAATGAACATTTTTTTTATTACTTAAAACACAATATAATTGTAATTTTCAAAACCTTATGTACAAATTTAGCAAACAAACTTATATACAGCTGTTTCTATTAAAATGCAGGCAATGCCTCAGGCGTTTTTGTACAACTATTTACAGGACAATCAGGTGTCACAATAAGATACCACACAACTTACTTATGCCACTCCAAAAAACAGTTCCTGTCCACCACAAGACAGACGAGAACATCACAGGCCTGACGCTTCACGGTGCGTCACTCCTCTGGAGGCAGCGGCTACATCAGGTCCACCAATAGGAAAGGGGATGTTGTGATTTTCTTTTTTTTTTTTTTTGTGCTCACAAGCACTTTCTGCTAGCAAATATCCTGTTTTTACCATTTCTTCCAAATGTGAGGAAAATATGCAGGAAAAAAAAAACCTGGTACGTAGTTTGAAGTCAGCATTTTCAATGCATGTTGAGATGGAGACTCAGCGAGGCAGCATCCTGCTGCTACAGCATCTTTGTCATATTAAATTGACTGTCTACATCAACTCCAGGGGGTTAAGTTGAGGATGGGCCACTTATTGCTGTGGCATTCAAATCACAATATGCAGTAAAATATAGTCCTGACTGGTTTAATTAGTTTTTAATGCAGATTTTAGCCACATGTGGATGATAGGAGCTAAACTAAGCTAACACAAATAGTTATATTTCTCATGTCTTTAATAAACAAAAATAAACAATCACTCACTACACGCTAGAAAGAAAACAAGTGAACTTTGTTGTAATCCAGTGATAAGTTGTGTTTTTTTTTCCAGGCAGCAGAAGCTGGAGAAAGTTATGGATCAGGAGGGCTTGGCTGATGAAGAGGTGAGTAAATGTTTTCCCAGTATGTGTAGTATAAGGCCTTGATTATACTTTCCACATCCGCAAGTTTACTAGGGTCTGTGTGATGTAAATTTTGGCATCACAAGGTAAGTGTGAAGGTTCGTGTGGACGCCTGCCAGCTTTTGTGACTGCACAGACTTAATGCCACAATGTAGCAACTGTGCACGTGCTCCAACCGAGGGGTTTCATAGAAGTATAACAACAATAAATGCTCGGCAGTCATATCTCCAGCTGTCCATGTTCACAGCAGAGAATAATCAAGTCTTACGGGAGTTCAGTGGCTTACAGAGTTGGGTGGATTTTTTGCATCTGTGGAAGAGTGTTGGAAAGTTTGTGATGATTCCCGCCTCTAGCATCTCTGACCTCATATATACTTGTAATCATATATTCATACACCCATCACTCCCAGAGTTTTCTCTGAGAGATTACTGTACCTGCTGATGTACATACTCTTTGAACTTTGAGTCATAACCAACCTAGGAGTAGTCTGACATTATTTTGGACAGAAATTTGAGCTGGGCTATTAAAGTTCTTATTTTGTTTTTTACAGCTTGAATTTCTAAAATAATTTTAACATTAAATCTTAATTATTGCTTTAAAAAGATACACTTGTGAATTGTGAATTATGCAGAATGGTGCATTTAAAGTGCTCTGTGCTCTGCAGAAACGTATCCGGCGTTCTGAGCATGCACGGAAAGAGACAGAATTTCTGCGTTTGAAACGCACCCGATTGGGTCTGGAGGACTTTGAATCCCTGAAGGTGATTGGCCGAGGAGCTTTTGGAGAGGTAAAAGCCTTTTATGCATTTTGTTAAAGTGATTTCAGTTAACTGAAATAAGAATCCTCCTGTAGGCTTGCAGGAGGTGCCGTAGGGGTTGGGTGCAGTGTGAGGGCAGAGACCCTGGCACAGGCTTATAATAGTTTTGGATTTCACATTATAGTTTAGTTTTATTTTGTTGTAACTTTTTTCTCTAGTTCAGTAGGTTTAAATTAGTTTATAGAGTGGTTTTGCTCATGTTTATTATTTTTAATTTTTTATTTAATGCTTAGTTTTCATTAGTTTTAGTTATTTCATAGTTTTTCAGGGGCAAGATTCAAGGTCCAAGAGTGAATATTGTATAATAAGACCTCAACAAATACAGTTTTAAAAAATTGTTTTCAACAACCAACTGTTCACAAGATAGCAGCATTAGGTGCTAATTGTGTGTAATATTAAGGACACATGTGAACATTATGAGACATTAACAGGGAGCAGCATAAAGAAAGATCCAATAAACTTAAACTCCCAATAAACTCTTATTTCAAAAATATGTATCTCAAAAATTGAAAAAATATTAATAAAAATATTTATTTCAAAATAAATGAATAAATTGGAGTACCCAGCAGAAGATGCAGGTCCAACTTAAGTGCAGTAGATTAACATCAGTTCCATGTGGTTACATCATCAATAACATCAGAACAGAAACATTACAATCAAGAACAAACTGAACTCTGAGTATTTGAGGGACTCAAAGCTGAAATACAGCTTTACAAGCTTGTGTGTTTGTATTTGTCATCACAGTCTCAATAAATATATTTATCAGTGCCTCCTCCCGCTAACCAGCAATATTTTGTTTTGTTGAAAATGGTTCATTTTGTTTATTTCTTCACATCATTCCTATAGTTTCAGCAGTCTTTGTTAATGATAAAAACCTTGCCCTGGCTGATCAATATGTGGCGATTGAGGCTGGTTACTGGGACATGGAGCGTGACCTCTCTGGTGGGGAAGGAGCCTGATCTAGTGTGTGAGGTTGAGAGGTATCAGCTCAGTATAGTCAGGCTCACCTCAATGCAGACACAGCTAGGGCTCTGGAACCAGTCTACTGGAGATGGGCTGGACTCTAGTCCATTCTGGAGTTGTCCTTGGTGAGAGGTAGTGGACTTGGGTGGATATCCTTGTATCTCCTCGACTTGCTGCCTGTACTTTGAGTTTTTCTGGTGTACGAGAGGCTTGTTTCCCTGCACCTTCAAGTCAGGGAACAGGTCCTGTCTGTCATTTGCGCCTATGTGCTGAATGACAGCTCAGAGTGCACAGCCTTCTTGAAGTCATTGGGTGGGGTGCTGGAGGGTGCTGCATCTGGTGGTTCCATCATCCTACTGGAAGACTTCAATGCTCATGTGGGCAATGACAGTGAGACCTAAAGTGGCTTGATTGGGAGGAACGGCCTGCCTGATCTAAACCCGAGTGGTGTTCTGTTATTGGACTTCTGTGCAAACCACAGTTTGTCCGTAACAAACACCATGTTTGAACATAAGGATGTCCATAAGTGTGCATGGCACCAAAACGACCTAGGTCACAGGTCGATGGTTGATTTTGTAATCGTATTATCAGATCTGTGGCTCTATGTTCTGGACACTGGTGAAGAGAGAAGCTGAGCTGTCAACTGGTGAGTTAGATCAGGTGTCTGGGGAGGAGGCTGGACAGGCTTGGCGCACCTAAATGTATAGTGAGGGTGCGCTGGGAATGCCTGGAATAGGCTCTGGTCCGTGGGAACTTCAACTCCCACCCCCAGCAGAACTTTGACAGGATTCCCAAGGGAGACTTTGGATATTGAGTCCGACTGGGCCATGGTGCACACCTCCATTGTTGAGGCCAGTGCACTGAGCTGCGGCTGCAGCATGGTTGGAACTTGTCGTGGTGATAATCCCTGAACTCATTTCTGGTGGGTGTTGGACTCTGCCAAGGCTTTGTCAACAATTCTGTTCATAATTGTTATAGACAGAATTTCTTGGCAGAGCCAAGTGGTGGAAGGATTCCACCTTGGTGGCCTCAGAATCTCATCTCTGCTTTTTGTAGAATATGAGGTTTAATAAGGTGGTGTCCTCCAACTTGCACTGGAGCAGTTTGTACCTGAGTATGAGAATTAGCACCTCCAAGTCTGAGGCCATGGTTGTCAGCCTAAAAAAGGGTCAGGGATGAGTTGTATCTTGGGGTCTTATTCACAAATCAGGGAATGGGACCAATGATGGTTTAAGCCATCATTGGTCAGAAAATCTGACCCACATGGGATAGGACAGTGGCACAAAATTGTGGAGGAGATACACAATATGGAAAAACTGAGTCACGCCCTATGGATGAAAGAACATATATACAAGTGCTGGATGAAATGACTTGCTTACTAAAGGAAGCATAAAGAACTCTGTTCCTAGTGACTCAGTTTTTCCATATCGTTGTGATTTGGCACTATATAAATAAAATTGAATTGAAATGAATTCATTGTGTACTCCAGAAAATTACTAATAGAAGGCCTCAGTGGTGCTTCAGGTGGGGGTTTATTCACCAGTGACCAGTGGGCACATTGAATTTTAAGTTCAGAGTCCTCAAATAGTTGCAGCTGGCCCCTCAAAAACGTCTCCACGAACTGCACTACAGAGGTTCCCTCCTCACCTTCTGGTACCCCAAAGATTCAATTCAATTCAATTTATTTATATAGCGCCAAATCACAACAAACAGTCGCCTCAAGGCGCTTTGTATTGTGGGTAAAAACCCTACAATAATACAGAGAAAACCCAACAGTCAAAACGACCCCCTATGAGCAAGCACTTGGTGACAGTGGGAAGGAAAAACTCCCTTTAACAGGAAGAAACCTCCAGCAGAACCAGGCTCAGGGAGGGGAGGGGGGGGGGGGGGGGGGTCATCTGCTGAGGGGGGGCTGAGGGGAGAGAAAAGACATGCTTAGATGCAAAAAAAGATGCTTACATTCTTCAGAATGGAGATTCTGAGGCAATTCATTTGAGCTGTGGCCGTCTCTGTTGGTTGAGGCAGGTACACAGCATCTCATTTACCTCCTCCGCCCCCTCTACCTAACTCTACACTGGGTTTATGCAAGTCCCTGCTTCATCCATTCGTTGGAATTGATTCTGCATTTCTGTCATGACATTGTCCAATTTATCATTGATCTCTTGTCCCAAGTGGTCACTGTTCTGTTTTAATCTTTCATTGTCACCCTGAGGTCCGCTTTCAGCTCCTTTGTTGCAGTTAGTGTGTCAGTGGAGTTCTGATTGGCCCCGGGGCTCCCTCGACCCACCACGATGTTGCTAGCTTGGCCCAGGTGGATATTAGCTTTTGTAGCTGAGGCACTTTTATCCTGAGCTTTAGGCATTTTTTTACCTTCTTGTTTTGACCTCCTATGTTTCTAACAGTAGTGTTGAGTAAAGAACAGATTTGAGTTTTAATGGGATTATTCAGTTATGGTGGGAGAGAGGTTTTCTACATGCCTGACTACTCCATGAGTTCACCCTGAAGTCCCATAATGTGAACATTTGAGTGAAAATGAGGCTAAAATTACTTTAAGATTCTGAAACCAAAGGTACTTGTTTAAAAAAATATTTTGGTAAAAAATAGTACCAACTATTTTTGTGCAAAGCTAACTAAACCTTATGCTGTATTAATATAATAAAATAATGTTACATGAGAATACAAACACTATTCCAATCTAAATTGTAATTAATGTACTCAGCTTGTAGCTGGACACATGCAGTAAAAGAGAATTTTAAAAAGTAGTCCTATTTTCTGTTGCCAGCGTTGTAGAAGGTGGCTGTGCCTCCACACCTAAACAGAAAAATGAGTGTAGTCGGGGTTAAAGTGGGATTGCAGCGGCTCTGCTTGGGGAAAACAATCACAGCTCAGTCATTCCTGTGGTGTGCTCGGTGTGCTTTGTGTGTAGGCTGTGATCAGCCTGCTGCTGATTTTAGGTTTCCTGCTCTTTGTGAATAAACTGAATTCAAGAAGATGTAAGCAGATGTTTTACAAGCTATCTCAGCTGATTTCCATCCCCTACACTGACTCTGTGCTGTTTATAATGTATTTATACTAGACTGTACAAAGTTAGTATAAAGGTGGAGTTCAGTGGATGAAGCTAAGCATCATCAACTTAAATTCAAATTTATCCCTACCTAACACTGACCATGAGCACTGCAGCTGCTGTGCACCAGTCCAAGTGCGTTACTGTAAATTCACCACAGTATGACAAGCTAAACTGTTTATACTGCACTAACATGCTGAGTATTTTCATGCAGCCTTTGAATTATACAACGTTAATATACTTCAGCTTGTTTTGCAGGTTTTTTTCCAATATGAAAATACATAATTTATCAAATCACATTTAGTTAACGTACACACTGTGTGATAAACTGCACAGAAACAGTTTGTGTGTTTGCTGATATTTGTTGGGCTTTTCTAAACGTATTTGAAATTACCTGCTGTAACGTGTTCATCCTTTTATGCTCCCTTCCTGATGCTGAAGTACCGCCCACCACAACTTTTGGACATTTGCACTCGTTCTGGCCCAAATACAGAACATTTAATTCAAGATGGAAAAATTTTATTCCAAAAACTTACATCAATATATGGATTGGGTTGGCTGGTGGTTTGAGGGCTGGGTCCAGGGGTCACTGATTCGCCTACACTTAAGCGAGTGGGTTAAAATGGATGGGTGTGTGTCTTTGTGCATTTTTATTTCTTTGTGTGTGTAGTGTGTGCCATTAACACACACACTACACAGCAAGCAAGATTGTATCTTTGTGTTTCCACTTCTGTTTTTCTCCTTTTTAGTTTTTTTTTTTTTTTAAACAGATGTGGCAGCTGATGGAGTGTTTTTACTTGTGCTCTGTCCTCTACTTTTACACCCCCCCCCCCCCCCCCCCCCCCCCCAAAAAAAAAAAAAGTCAAGAGTGCTGCAGCCCACTTAAAATTCTTTATTAAAAAATCATAACACAGGCTGTTGGCTATAAATTGCTAATGCCAGTATGTGACCCACTTGCCACTGGAACACAAATTTCAATACAAGAGCAGTAAATTTAGGTCAGAGTAATGAATAATATCACAAATTAACCACTTCCTGTTACCAGTTTTATTTCACTTTTATATAAATCAATTTGTATAAATGTGTAACTGTACATGTGAAATTCAAGCTTAATTGAATCCCAGTATGCATCATATTCAGCCATACCTTAAGACACAAACTGGTTCACACCAAGGACAGAACTCCCAAACAAGCTAATCAACATAGTGTCTGCTGTGCAGTACAGTGAAGAGTGCTCAGACCGCTACATTGGAGAAACCAAACAGCCTCTGCACAAACACATGGCACAACATAGAAGAGCCACGTTAACTGGACAAGACTCAGCTGTACATCTAAAGGACAAAGGTCAATGTTCATATTTTTGATTGGGAAGACAGATGGTTTAAAAGAGGACTAAAATTCGCCATCTCTATGGGTGTGTCCCAATTCATGGGCTACATCCTTTTTACATTACATCACAGCCAGACAACGAAGGCTCTCCTAATTCAATGGTGCCTCCAAATAGGACCCATAAATGTGGCCTCGTTTTCCCTGGATTTCAAGGACAGGTCAGGAGTATCCCTTGTGGTCTACATCATGATTCATTGCAGGCTGAAGCCTGTTGCTGGAATGGTGGAGGAGAGCAGCCGAAAAGTGTGAAATTTTTTTTTTCTGTGACACAAAATAAACTTTGCGTAGATGTGTAAAACTTAAATATTTGCTTGATTTATCAGTTACATCAACTTATATAAATATCAATTGCAAACGTGCGCCAACATTTTTGGAGGTCTCCATTCCCGCTGGTTGAACAGCCAGCTTTGCCTCTCTTGCTGTCACCTGACCGGTGTTTGAGGCTCCCTATACCCGGAGACTCTTTTCTCGCCTGACTCTTGTCACATTGTTTTCAAAACCCCCGCTGGCTTTTGCCACTGAGTGGAAGTCAAACAGATAATATTCACTCAGATGATCTCTAACAGTAGATGTTTGCTTTATGTCAGTGTTTCATTTGTTCCTGAGTAAATCTGGCTGAGATTAAAGTTAAGTTTCTAACGGGATAGTTTTAGTTAACTCTAATGTCTCATTGAAACGCTGTCAGCAGGGCTTTCAAATTATTCCGGCGGCAGGCGCATTTTCCGCCTACTCCACCGCTCTGCACCGTCTACTTTTTAATTTTCCTAAAAAAAAATGTTTTTTGCACTGTCCGCCGTCTCCATTTCCAGCGCCATGTGGACGCACGTGGCAATATTTATGTTCTTTCAATCTGAGCAATTTGATTGGTTCACCACTGCCATGTGACTATTCCCGTCATCTCCTGCTGTCATGGCTTCGGTCTCAGTCATAAGGCGCCTGCTACTTTGGCATGCCCCCCTTATACTCCAAAACAATTTGAAAGCCCTGTGTCAGTATGTTTGGAAATGGATCATTCACTCATCTTTATTCCTTGATGTACCAGCAACAATGCTGCAGTTCCTCAAGGACTAAATAAACCACCAAAAAAAAAAAGGAAACATCTTGATCTTTAACAAAGGGCAAAAATAAAAAAAGATATAAGGTTAATCTGTTATTTGGCACATTGTTGTGGAGGGCCAAGAATTAGTGCCAAACCAAACGCCGTCTGGATCCGATCTGTATTTTAGATTTGCAGGTTGAGTTCAACAAACTCAGTTAGATACATATTCTGCTCATGTCTCAGCTGTTACAGTAAGAAGTGTCACGTTTGTCCATCGACATGCAACATTTGATCGGGATATGATCCTTATAAATGAAAATATGACACATTTGATTTTCTGTCCTATCACTCGATTACCCTATTATCACCCACAAGACACGTTTCATATTTTCTCATTATAAGAGATTAAGCTGTTATGCAGAATTAAAATGGCCGAAAAATGAAAGTTATTTTAGTTCAACTTTTTAAACCTTGCGAAAATTATCCGACTGTTTGTGAGACAGACAATATTCAAATCAGCTAAAACGTCTGCTGGAGTTGGGGTTTGTTGTGCTCGGCAATACTTGTTTAATTCATTTGCATGAAAGCTCCCAACCACACCTGTCCACTGATGGAGCCTGTCCGGTTTTTAATGAGCACTCCTGGTTTTAACCTGCAGGTACGCTTGGTGCAGAAGAAAGACACTGGTCATGTTTATGCTATGAAGATCCTTCGCAAAGCTGACATGCTGGAGAAAGAACAGGTAAGCCAGTAAAGTATACATACATCCCCCGAAGGGCTGCCCTTTGACATCTGTGTGTAACCCCGGGTTTCTGTTCGTCTGTAGGTCGGACATATTCGTGCTGAACGAGACATTCTGGTAGAGGCAGATAGCTTGTGGGTGGTTAAAATGTTCTACAGTTTCCAGGATAAGATGAACCTCTACCTCATCATGGAGTTTCTGCCTGGAGGTATGACCTCACCTTACCAAAAAAAAAAAAAATGAAGGATTGCCACTCAGTGTGTCTCACAAAAACATCATGTTTTAGCTGCTGTAACACAATCATTTCCCAGTTTTCCCAACAGTAAAGTATATTTTATTTTGCCGTCTCTCAAAATGCAGTGTGCAGTCTTGAATGCTCTGTCTGAAAGCTAACTAGAAAGTTACATGTGCTATGAAACCAAAGGACTTTGAGTGCAGCTGAATTAACAAATAAATAAAATATGGTGAATTAAACCTGTACTGTGGTACTTTTGTCTCCTCTACTGGCAAAGGTTTTTTTGGTTTATGATTGCACTATTGATTGCAAATGCACTATTGATTTAGTGCATTTGTAACTACAATCAAAAATTTAAGTGCAGAGGTTATTTGTCAGTCTCTGTCACTGCTCCCCTCTTCAGCTCTGGCAAAACAAGTCAGTTGTGATTTCATCACACACATAATTTCGGACTGAATGAAACTAGTGGGTAATGACTCTGTTTTTGAGCTACGTGTGCATTACACGGACACTAATTAATGCTAAATAAAACACTAATACACTACTGTAAGTCTATTCGAGGCAGCTGTCAGTACAGTTAAATGGACTGGAAGCCGTATTATTTCTCAGATAATTCCACTAAGAACACGAGGCAAACGTAATCCTGGGACTGTTAGAAATGACTTCCATCAGCCCGTCTTGTAGAGTGACTCTTCTCTGCTGTTGTGGTGTAGGGGACATGATGACACTGCTGATGAAGAAGGACACTCTGTCAGAAGAGGCTACTCAGTTCTACATAGCAGAGACCGTGCTGGCCATTGACTCCATTCACCAGCTGGGCTTCATCCACAGAGACATCAAACCAGACAACCTGCTTCTGGACTCCAAGGTGCATCAGATCTCTCATTTTATTAGACTATTATTTCTGTGGAAGTCATTATAAGCTGTTCTATAGCTTTGACTGTGGTATTTGAGCACTATTATCTCTGTTTATTTAAAAGGAATTTACCTTTTGTCAGAGTGGGCAGTCTAACATGTTTGCTGATGTGCATTCACTTCATTATGGGCTCATATTTTGTAAAGAACAAGATATGCTGCAATTTTGGTATCTATAATAGTTTGTTTTGTATTTTAGGGTCATGTGAAGCTATCAGACTTTGGTCTGTGCACTGGCCTAAAGAGGGCTCACCGTACCGAGTTTTACAAGAACCTGAACCACAGCCTGCCCAGTGACCTCAGTAAGCAAAGTCAGCAAAGTCCATTTAATTCAAATATAGTTTGCATGCAACACCAGCCACTCACATTTGCTTGTTTTACTTGCTTCAGTAAAAACAGCAGTTGCTGCTAAGAAGTTTGACCATGGTCAGTTTAAGCTGAATCAGTCCCCTTCTCATTTTTCCATAAATGCCATGATAGGAAACTTAACAAGATCAGACACAAGAGATTAAGGTTGACTGAGCATCTAGGCATATGACATCACCAAAAGCATACATGACCAAAACCAGTGTACGCCATATTTAATTTTTAGCTGAAAGCTGTCAAACACTATTGTTTATAATTAGCACAAGCCTGCACACAGGACGGATCGAACTCTCAACAACATGATGTCAGTCATCCAGGTCATACTAGTCTCTGGAGCTTGAAAAACAGTCCCCTCAAGGTGCTGTACATCTTGAGGCAAAAGACCCTACAATAATACAGAGAAAACCCAACAGTCAAAACGACCCCTATGAGCAGCACTTGGTGACAGTGGGAAGGAAAAACTCCCTTTAACAGGAAGAAACCTCCAGCAGAACCAGGCTCAGGGAGGGGGGGGTCATCTGCTGAGGGGGGAGAGAGACAGAGATTAATAATTAATGATTAAATACAGAGTGGGGTATAAACAGAGTGAAAAGGGTTAATAAAAAGAAAGCGTGCATCATGGGAACCCCCCAGCAGCCTAGGACTATAGCAGCATAACTAAGGGAGGGTTCAGGGTCACCTGATCCAGCCCTAACTATAAGCTTGATCGTAAAGGAAAGTTTTAAGCCTAATCTTAAAAATAGAGAGGGTGTCTGTCTCCTGAATCCAAGCTGGGAGCTGGTTCCACAGAAGAGGCGCCTTAAAGCTGAAGGCTCTGCCTCCCATTCTACTCTTAAGTATCCGAGGAACCACAAGTAAGCCAGCAGTCTGAGAGTGAAGTGCTCTGTTGGGGTGATATGGGACTATGAGGTCTTTGAGATAAGATGGTGCCTGATTATTCAAGACGTTGTAGGTGAGATTTTAGAAAGATCTTGTCTCAAATGCAAAAAAAGCTGTCCTACATATTTGTTTAATATGTGCATTGAAGGACACATCCTGGTCAAAAATGACTCCAAGATTTCTCACAGTGTTACTGGAGGCCAAAGTAATGCCATCCAGAGTAAGTATCTGGTTAGACACCATGTTTCTAAGATTTGTGGGGCCGAGTACAAGAACTTCAGTTTGATCTGAATTTAGAAGCAGGAAATTAGAGGTCATCCAGGCCTTAATATCTTTAAGACATTCCTGCAGTTTAACTAATAAATGTGTCATCTGGCTTCATGGATAGATAAAGCTGAGTATCATCTGCATAACAATGAAAAGGCTTCTTCAGTTCTCAGAGGTGAAACATCTTCAAGAAACAACAGTAAGTCCAGTCGCCCTTTTTCAAGCTCCAGAGACACTGAACAACACAAACGATTCATTCAGGTCATATTTTTTCCTTTTATCAGTTATAAAGAATTGAAAAGAATTAAGAGAAGAAAAAAATAATTTTAACAATCAGAAACCGACAACTGAAGAAGTCCATTGACAGCCACCTGTACTGAGGCTACATAGATATGTATGTATAATAAACAGTACATTACAGAAAATAAAGCTAATTGTGAGGATCAATATTTTAATTGTACAGTGATATAATTATAACCCTCTGTACTCCATAGTGGCCACAGCTGGAATGTTTCTACCACTGTTTGTTGATTAAAAACATTTCTTTACACATTTATATTAACATTTTAATAATATTATCTCTAGTAAATAAATCGGGAATAAAAAATTATAGATTGGATTGATAGAGTAACTCTGTGAATGGCATTTAAAAGCATTTCTGAAATTAGCAAACACCTATTCTGATTCACTGACTCTTATTTTTCTCCATTCATTCATCAGATTGAACGCAGTTTATCCTTATCCACACTGACTCAGTGACTCATAGCATTGATCGCTCACCTGTCTTTGTTGGTTGGAACTTGATTAAATCTGTACTTTTGACCTGTCCTGGAGTGAATGGAAGTCTTGGTGTTGGTGCTGCAGTTGATGGCACAGCAAAATCGAGCACCTTTGGTGGTCATTCAGGAAACCTTGGAAAAACACTGAACCCGGCACCACACAGCAGACGAATACAAATGGAGCTGCTCAGTCTTCCTTAATCCCGTGTCTCTGTAGGATTACTAGTTGGATATTAATACATTTCTGCATCACTTTCAACACAAGTTTGAACCTTTGTAGTCACATTGCACAGCACAGATTTGGCATATCATGGAATGTTGTGAGCTACGGTACTGTGCAAAAGTCTTCAGCCTCCCCTCATTTTTTAAAAATGTTTTGCTAGGAAAATGGGAGATAGGTGCAGGAATTTGTGGAAATGTGCAAACATACAGGTAAAACCAGTGTATATAAATATATAAGAAACACAGTTTGTCCGATACGGGTTGATGAGTCAGTTAAGCTCACCTCTGTCCAATGACAGCGATGCTGAGGTGAGGAGTTGAGGACTTCCAGGACTTTTCCATCAGTAAGCGGTGCTGCTTTACTAAGTGCTGCTGCTGTTTTTTAGCTGTATTTACATGTTCAGAGTGTTGATCCGATTTTCTTTCAGAGTTCTCAGGAATCTGGAGCATCCTCATAGAATTCTATTGGGCATAAAGGGCTAATGGTGTTGCGTGTCTCAGGTCACAATAATATATAACTTGTGCATAAATGCAGGTTCTGTTTTAGTCACGACTACCTGAATGACACACAGCAGCCACTTTAAATGGGTTGATAAGGCAGAAATGTTATGTATTCCATGACTGATAGAATCCTCAGTGTCTGTAGGAATTTAATACTGAGTTGTCTTGCCTGCGCAGCGTTCCAGAACATGAACTCCAAGAGGAAAGCAGAGACCTGGAAGAGGAACAGGAGACAGCTGGTATGATTGCACGTTGATGGCGTATCAGTCACACAGGACTGTGTAGTTTAACATGTTGGATCAGAATTAAAATGTCTGTTGTTTCATATTATGGTCTGTTTTGTGGTTTTGCGAAATCCACTGTTTATGGCAATATATTTCATCATTTGGATGACTGTTAGCAATCTTCCATGGCACTACATGGATGCAGGCAGAAATGGGAGTGAGCCAGAGCCAAGTGGCGCCCAGCAGGAGAAGGACGAGCCAAGACAAACTGTTCCTGAACAAAACAAATCAGTCCTAAATAGTCGTGTTGTGTAGCACGGGCATCGTTTGGTCACAAACAGCCTGACGTGGACCAGAAAACTCTACTTTGCAGATTATGCCACATACTGGTCCACAAACACCACAAACCTCTTCTGCTACCTGCACAAGAACCATAACTATGCAGAGAGTTTCTGATTGAGAAGCACAAAATAAACCCTGTAGTCAAACATTAGAATTACTCCAGCTGTTTAGATTTGAAAGTGTTTAATTTGGCATTTCATAAAGCAAGAGTTTCTGTTGGGTCTGTAATGGTTTGTTTTGAAATGTATTTTTTATAATTTACATTTTTGCATTCTTAAAGATTTATATCCACAAATAAATGTTATTCATACATGTGTATGAATAACATTTATTTTTGAGTATATAATTAAAACTAGAACTAGAACCTGTGTGGTCATTATATAAACTATTAATTCATTGAATTTACAGAAAATGTGTAACTGAGATTTACAGTTATTGGGATATAAGATTCCCTACATGGTGCACAGCTGGCTTTTCACCTTTAATTGTGGACTATATTTGAGACATATTATTAAGACAGCACATTTAAACCTAAATTTCCCCTCTGTGGGACAATAAAGGCTGTTTGTTCTTCTTCTTCTTACAGGATCAATATTACACTTTTTACAGTCAGCAAAATCCTACATGCTGTTAATGAGCTTTTCTTTTCTTTTGATCAGATCAATCCTGATTTAAAGATAGATGTTGCCAGTTTTAGAACACAAAGCAGTGCCTTTGTGAAGCTTAATGTTTGGCTTTTGAAACCTTAACCTTTAAAAAAGGTGGCAGTGTTTTCTGTCTCTTCATCATATTTGTTGTTGCCTTTCTCTTCACCCATCAGGCGTTCTCCACGGTGGGAACACCAGACTACATTGCTCCAGAGGTCTTCATGCAAAATGGATACAACAAGCTGTGTGACTGGTGGAGCCTGGGTGTGATCATGTATGAGATGCTGATAGGTAATGATTCAGGGTCATGATGGAAATTAATCTTATTCATCTTTAGGGCTCTAAGACCAGGCCAAGTGTTAACTGAGTGCTGCTCTTGTTGCTGTGTGCAGGTTATCCTCCATTCTGCTCAGAGACACCACAAGAGACGTACAGGAAAGTGATGAACTGGAGAGAAACGCTTGTCTTTCCTCCAGAAGTGCCTATATCAGAGAAGGCCAAAGACCTCATTCTCAGGCAGGCACCTCTGCTTTCCTTCATCTCCCATTTTGTGTCATAGGAGTTGATGCTGTTGTCATTCTTGTTTAGTGTGTTGTCACTATACAGTAATAATTAGGGGTGGATGTAGCTCAGCCGGTAGAGCAGATCATCTGCTAGTCTGAAGGTTGGTGGTTCCATCCCTGCTGCTCCAGTCTGTGTTCACAGTATCTTTGGGCAAGATACTGAACCCCAAGTTGCTCTGCAATGAATGTGTGTGAATATTAGATAGAAAGCACTTAGGAAAAAAGTGCTTTCTATGAATGGGTGAATGAGACATATTGTATAAAGTGCCTTGAGTACTCAAAGTAGAAAAGCAGCATATAAGAACCAGTCCATTTACAACAGTTTTTTTTCTAATGGATCTTAACACCTAAATGTTTGTATCAGGTCGTACTAACTGATCCTGTGGTGTGCAGGTTCTGCTGTGAGGAGGAGCACAGGATCGGTGCTTCAGGTGTGGAGGAGATCAAGTCCAATCCTTTCTTTGAGGGTGTGGACTACGACCATATCAGGTTGGCACAATTATTGCACACTCATGTTAAAGATGGTTGGATTCTCAAATGTCTGCATTCTAATTTCATTGTAATAGATCAATTTAACGTAATGAGACAGACCCAGAATTTCCCATTTCTGTGAGTGAGATGTGAACATGCTTACAGTTCAGCAGGAAGCCTTTTAAACCTTTGTTTGATTGGATGAACTTTTCTTTTCTGTTTTCGATCTCTCTTCATCGTCATTATGTATTAAAAGCAAAAAGTCCCTGAAACATCCTTTCAGTTTTTGATTACAGTGTGTATAACAGTGTAACTGTTCACTGTGCAGGAGTTGGTCCTCTGCCACTTTATGAAATAAAAAATAGGCCTAACTTAAGTTGCTATCATAACATTGTATCATACACAGCCTGGAACAGGAACCTGATGCAGTCAAAGTGAGACTGCCAGAAGTCTGATCAAGTGATCTTATGCTGCACCACTTTCCCCTACCTTGTCCAGGCTCCCTGTTGACAGCTTTGGACAGCACTTGTATACACTGTATGGAATTCTGGGGGTAGAGGCTGATCTAGCTGCTTGGAATGACATCTTGGATCTCTTTCCAGCTCAGCCATCAGGTTGAATTTAGGTGATGTGATGGTGGGTCTGGATCTGGTTCTTATTGGGAACAAGCTCCTCTCTACTCCTACTTGCATAATACCTTTTAGTGATATATACACCCCACCCCCCAAATGCCACTCAGCTCTGTGAAGGGCCATGAGCTTGTTCCTCCGGATGTCTCATAGCTTAGCAAGTGACACTCCTGTTCTCTGACTGTCTTGAACTGGTTTTTCAGGGTTTTCAGTTCCTACACTTGAAGGCAAAGGCTTCCTTTTTTGGGCCTCTGCTCATCGTGTCCAAGTCTCTCTGTTGCAAAGCTGACTACAATGGTGGTCATTGTCTGCAACCGTCGCTCTGCATCACTACCGCCTGTCATTTGCAGGATCCTACACATATCTTCCTTGAACTTATGCCACTCTCTTTTGTTGTTAGCTGGGGGCCACCTGATCCACTGCTGGATTACTCACCAGCATTACCCATCCCAGGGTAATGCTGGTGCTTTGGGGGGGTGACTGGGCACTGTGGGGTGAGTCCTGTCCATGATCTCCCTGTGTCTTATCAGGACATGGTCCTGTGAGCTGCGTCTGACATTCGTCTACAGGCATTTCATTCAAGTTTGATGGATTTTAAGCCTGTGTGAGTTCTTACATACTTTGCTGCAGGTGCATTGTGCTTCAATCATCATCCTATCGTTAGAATGGGTCATAACTTAGCCCTTATGGGGGGGGGGGGGGGGGGGGGGGGGGTTGGTCATAACCATGAAGTCCATCCAGTTGGGGATCTCACTCTCCCTCCCCCTCGGCATCCCCTGGGGGTCTGATTCAGAGGGGCCATTTGTAGCTTATCTTTTCTCCCTTTCAGGAGATAGTCTTTCTTTGACCACAGTATCTAAGGAGATACAAGCTGGGGTGCTATATGTTACTGCATATAGTGAGTGAGGAAGACCAGCTGGCAGGGAAAGTGTTGTCAGCATTGCTGTTAGCAGTAGTTTTTACTCCATCACAGGCATAAAGAAAAGTACAGTAGCAGGGTGAGCAGGCGACCATGTATGCTGCACGCAGGCAGCCCGGGTTGGCGTCTGACCCGTGGCTCTTTGCTACATGTTTTCTCCCTCTCTCTCTCTCCACTTTCCTCTCTCTCTTCACTGCTCACCATCTTATAAAGGCAAAAAGGTCAATTTTACATTAGTACAAACCGACATCCCAGCAACATTCATGCACTGTGAGCAGCATTTGTAACTCAAGTAACTCAAGTGCCATATGACAGCAGCAGGTTTCTTACCTTATTTTCATAATTGCATTGTTAATTAGGTAGGTAAAGTGCTCAGTTACTAAACTATAGCTTCTAACCTGTCTCTGAATGACCGCTTGCCTGTCTAAAGAGTCTGCATTTGCATTTGTCTGCTGTGTGGCGTTAGGCTCAGTGTGTTTTGTGTCAAGTATCCAAACGTTTGCTAAATGTCTGCGAGAATGAGCACGAAGGTGCTCGATTTTGCTGTGCCATTAACTGCAGCAATAACAGCAAGACCTCCATTCACTCCAGGACGGCTCAAAAGTACAGATTGAATCAGTTTCCTACCAACAAAGAGAGGTGAGCGAACTGAGGCAGTGAGGATGGTGATGAACTGAGTTCAGTCTGATGATGAATGCAGAAAAATGAGGGTCAGGGGATCAGAATGGGTGTTTGCTGATTTCAGAACTGTTTGTAAAACATTTAGAAGCCATTCAGAGTTATTTATACTCTGATACTGCAACAGCAGGTGACTTCAACACTTGATAGCATACAACATAAAGATTTATTACCGATACTGCAGTTACTGATTTTCAGCAGATCAGACCAGCGACCCTCAGACAGCTGACAGGAGCCGGCTGTAAGCTAACTGTGACCAGCTAACGTCAGGATTGAGGGTCCTGAAAATCACTCTTTCCCCCCATAAACAGTTTGATTACGTTCTCACATCGTATGAGAGCTCAGCGTCCGAGTCGTTGACATTAGCTCCACCTTCCAGTAACACCGGCTAACCGTAGTTCACTGCACAAAAACAGACGCAGTTACTGAATAAGTGCTGCAAATCCTCAACAGCTCACCTCAGTATGGCTGTGATCGCACAGGAGTGAGCTACTCTCACTCATCGACCGCACTGGGCTCCTTTCACAAAGGCTTACAGCCTCCTCCACAGTAATTATGAGGTAAACGGTGATCACAGCCTGCACGTTACACCGGCCAGTGCGTCCGACGGGACCCCGAGATAAAAATGTAAAATAATAAATCACATATTCCTTTGTTATTCCTGGTTTATTCATAAATGCTGATATTAAAATGTTTAAATAAAGTGTGCACAGAAATGTTTATATGAACAAACAATAGTAGAAAGAGTAACTGTGAGGTACAGAGGGTTATAATTATATCATTGTACAATTATAATATTGATCCTCATATAATTTGCTTCATTTTCTGTTACGAGTATATACAGTTATAAATATATATGCAGTCTCAGTACAGGTGGCTGTCAGTGGACTTCTTCAGTTGCCTTAAGGCTACTGATTTATTACTATATAAATAAAATTGAATTAGCCCATTCAGACACAGAGCCGCCACATGCTGTCAGATTAAAAGAGGAGGTGCTGTCCTGAAAGCGCTGTTACACGTTAGCCAGCTCAGTTTGCTGATTCCCAGTTTTCAGATGTTTTCTCTGACCTCACTGATGTTTCCCAGAGAGAGGCCTGCTGCCATTCCCATAAATATCAAAAGCATCGACGACACCTCCAACTTTGATGAGTTCCCTGATTCCGATATTCTCACACCTGCAGGTACCTGTATCCTCTTTCTGTTTAAGATGCTTCATGTCGTGAAATCTCAAATGATTAAAACACTTTTACTTTTGTTCTCCTGCAACAGCCACCCAGGTGTCAAATCATTCTGAGGCTGATCTGAAGAACAAGGACTGGGTCTTCATAAACTACACCTACAAACGCTTCGAAGGCCTGACGGCTCGCGGTGCCATCCCCTCCTACATGAAGTCAGGGAAGAGATGAACACCACCATGCAGACCTTTAACCAACTCCATGAAACCTGAATGAGTTGTCTTGAGTCCTGAAAGAACTGTTGCAATTAAAAAAGGGGCTATTTTTCCTCTGTTGCTTTCCATAGGAATATTCCATTTCACCAGTAGGAACCGAAACCTTCATTTCTGCAGCTCTTCACTCTGTCGGATGCGTCTGAGGGTACCTCTCTACTTCTTGACACCGAACTGGGATTAAAGTACTTCTCTCCACTTGTTTTTTCTTTTTTTTTTGGGCACCAGTAATTACAGTTGGATGTCTTCACTCCTACCAGCATCATTTACATTCCCTGTCTGTTTGAAAAAACAAAAAACACTAGGTTGTTGGACCTACCACGGCTCTTCTCTTTCCAAACCAGCACATCTCCTACTTGAACTGTTTTTGTTTTGTTTGTTTGTTTGTTTTTACATGTCAACACAAACATGGCATCGTCATCACTAGAAGTGAATCAGGTGCTCTTCAGGGATTTCCTCCTAACGTTTCTTGTTTCCTACAAGAGCTTTTTTTTCTGGGCTTGTCTGATGTGCTGCTGGCTTCTTAAGACGACCAAACCAAAGACGGAGCTGAATGTGGGCTCTCGCCATCACATCACTTCTGCTAACCTGTACTTGTTTAGATTTGCAGGTTTAAAAGCTGGAATATTTGAGAATTTCCAGTTTTATGGAACAAACACGAGAATCTTGTTACATTTGACCCTGCTGTGTTCATCTTCTGCACCTTAAGTGATATTGGTCCTGTTCTAGTACAGTCGGGCTTCTAGCTTGATCGATTGGGTTTGAGAGGGCAGGGAAAGCAGATACCCACTAACAGCTGTTTTGATTCTTTATTTTAAGGCTGCAACTAACAGTTTTGAAATGATCAATGGTTTTCAGAGTTATGTAATTGAAAATATTACAAACTCATGTTCAGGGAGTTCAACAGGAAAACGTCTTTCATTTTACTTAAAGATTTTCAAGGGGAATTAAATGTGTAAAATACACACTTCAATTTAAATTTTTTGATTAAATTCAACATTGTATTATACTTGGGGTGATTGATTGATTTATAGACAGGATTGCAGCTCGACGCAGCTGCTTTCTCAGCTGCCACTAGTTAATTGGTTACTCTGAAAATGTCACGATTACGGATGTGTGTGATTCACTGACTATGATTAAGTATTGCTGCCCTCGCTAGTCACAGATACTAGTCAGGTAAACACTTTTTTTATTTAAAGATTTCCATGGGGGGCAGTAAAGAAGCCCTCCCATGGAAATTGGTGGAAAGTCACAGGAAAGTGTGACAGGTGTGTGATGGTTCTGCAGTACTTGGTAGAAAATGATCAGTTGGCTGGTGAGATTCATACCAGCATTCTCTGCCAGGTGTGGCGACATTAACACCAGCAAAGGCTGCTGGTGACAGCATTGCTAACATTAGCCACCCTCAGGATGCTAATCTGTTAATGTTGTGTGTTT
Source organism: Archocentrus centrarchus (assembly GCF_007364275.1). Taxonomy (NCBI): domain Eukaryota; kingdom Metazoa; phylum Chordata; class Actinopteri; order Cichliformes; family Cichlidae; genus Archocentrus; species Archocentrus centrarchus. The sequence continues at coordinate 35,625,264 of NC_044352.1, read as the reverse complement.
GTAATTTTACACACAGTACAAAGTGCCACACAGTTCAGCAACATTTAAAATATATTTTGGTTATTAAAAAATGTGATTAATGGCTCTTTGATAGAATATTTGTGTAAGCATTGCTTGACCTTGTCTAGATTGTGCTCAAGTTGAACTGTTTAAACATCTGGTTCATTGGTCACCGGGGATATTCTTGTCCAGAAACTGTCCAATGGGACTCTCAGATCAGGATCTGCAGTGAAGAGGTTTGCTTCTGTAAACCTCACCATCACTTTTAATTGCTTCCAAAACATTGAGACCCTCCCTCAAAGCCCTGTAAGTGCTTTAGTTGAATCTCCTCCACTGTGTCCAAACAGGCTCTGTTAACCTTGAACTTCTTGGGGGGTGAAATGATGAATGAACTTGTTCTTTTTTAGCGCTTTTCTGCTCTGAGTACTCAAAACGTGTTATTCAAAATGCCTCATTCACTCTAACATTCACTCCCATGGATGCATCTGAGAGCAACTTGGGGTTCAGTATCTTGCCCAAGGATACTTCAGCATGCAGACTTGGGCAGCCAGGGGTCGAACCACCAACCTTCCAATTAGTAGATGACCTGCTCTACCTTCTGAGCTGCAGCTACCCCCTAAGTGAAATGGATGAATTAACACAGAGTGTGTAGGGAGTGGTGATTGGAAATGGAATGATTGCTTTTTCAGTCTCAGTGTTGCTGTGGCCAGAAACTCCTGCAGCCACACAATGGCATGGACTCAAGAATAACCAGTACCACTGCTGCTGGGGTGGGGGTCGGGGCTAACATAGCTGTTCAAGTAGCTCTAAATACCCTCCAAATTGCAAAAAGCACAACAGAGCTACTGCTGCCTATTAAAGACGATGTAACACACACACAGGACATTTATTTCCCACTTCGGGGACAAAGAGAGAGAACGTAGACCAGCATGAGCCTCGTTCAGCAGATTTAGTGACCAAAAGTGGTCAGATATTAGCTGAACATCTAAAATGGTAAAAGTATGTTTGCTTGTGCTCTTTTTCTCTTTTGGCCTCTTAAGTCTACAAACTTGTTCAGTTTTTTTTTTTAAATATTTGAAAAATGGCTCACATCTCTCTTCCAGTTTGCACTGTGCTCTCCCCGTACACAGGAGACTTTTAGCAACACAAACACACCCAGTGAAACAAAAACGCGATGAACTGTATGTCATTTTGAGACGATGGATCAGTGCAGCCTCTTCACACACACATTAATTTCAAAGGGAGCTGAGGAGCATGAAACAGTCTTTGCAGAGATGCTTACTTGAAATTCTAGCAAGGCAGATTAAATGTATTGTGAATCTCCCATAATAACGTTGATTTATTGGGAAAAAAGCTAAAACAAACTGATTCACTAGCAATCACTTAGACCATCCTGAGGGATCACAACCCTTCATGCAAACTGCAAAATACATAACCCAGTGAGGACTGTCCCTGTGGGAGCCTGCTCACCGTCACCCCCGGTGTGTTAAAGATGAGTCAAAGCTCCTGAACAACTTCCTGTTTAAAATGATACACAATGGATCCACTGCTGCAGTGCAGCTGAAACCCACTGCATCCTGGAAGTGGAAGCATTCAGTTTAATAAAGCCTTGTGCAAATAAATAATTGGTTCATAATGAAGTGATTGTTGACGTATATAAATATGTAGCTTTAAATGGTGTTAACACTGACCCCAGAACTGTTACAGGATTTCTTTTCGAATGCTGCCTCTGCGCTCGTTACACTTTCAAAACGTTTCGGTTTGGTTCGCCTTGAAACAGGTCTGCTGCTGGAAATGTATTTGGTGTATTACAGCATGCTGCTGAATGGCTAGAGATGATCTCTGAGTGTTTGTCAGCTTGCTGCTCTGAATGTTTTGGGTTTTTAGTCCCGCGGTGTGGAGTCGGTGCACAGAAGCACACACGGCTAAACATTCTTCAGTGAACACAATATCCAGAATGCTGTCATTTCAAATGAATGTAAATGAACTTTTATGGAGTTGTGGGAAAGAGCTTTTTGCCACAGTAGTTTCAAAATGCTGTTTGAATGAAGTGTTTCTTTGCTTTTTATTTTTTCCCCTTGAATTGAGAGATGTTGGGGGGGGGGGCTATTTCTGCAAGAAACAATAATAACCAAGAGAAAAGGAGAGAGCCTGAAATCCCAAATCAAAGTGATAAATTTAAACAGAACAAAAGTTAAACTTCATTATCTGTCAGAAATCTGTTTTCCCCAGTAACTCAAAACTCAGTTACATTTTCTTCTGTTATTAAGGTAACGTAAAAGCTTTAAGTTTAGATTTTCTTTTTTAGATTTTAGAGATGGAATGACTTGTTTTATTGATGATGCCTCTTTGTGTGTGTGTGTGTGTGTGTGTGTGTGTGTGTGTGTGTGTGTGTGTGTGTGTGTGTGTGTGTGTGTGTGTGTGTGTGCGTAAAAGAGAGGGAGAGATCATGCGCTATAAAATCAGTGCAGTGTTGGATTATGATTTTGTTTGTTTTGTTTTGTTTTTAAACAAGTTTGTAGATGCTGTGTTTGTGTCGTTGCACAACCACAGCATGTGTGTCTGCTGAGTAAGAAGTGATGGCTTTTGGGATGGTGGATGTACATTATTTATATACTACACTGTAGTGTATGGCAGTTGTATGTTTTCTGGTATTTGACAATGAATTATTCTGCACTTACTGTGTTGTGTCTTCACTTGCAGCATTATATTTTTCTAACAAGAAGGGAACCTCTTGAAAATAAAAATGTCTTTTCCAAGAGCGTCCTGGGCCCAGGTATGGAGTATTGATGTTGCACACTCTGAGGGTGGGAGAAACTGGAGTTCCCAGAGAATACATGAAGAACATGCTAACTCCACACAGATCCCCACTGCTCAGAGCATTACCCTGCATTGTTCAGTTGCTTCATCCACAGAATAAATTATGGTGGATGTTGGTGCTTTGGCTACAGAACATGGTTTGTTTGTTTTTTAAGGAAAAAATTATATTTGGATGAGAGTGGGGTCTTCCTTCGAGCTAAGGCTAGCAAGCTTGGAATGGAATAGACTTGCATTTGTGTAGTACTTTTTCTAGGCTTTCTGACCACTCAGAGCACTTTAAACTACAAACCACCATGCTACATTCATACAGTACTTTATTCTATACGCTTAAAGGACTTATCTACCTCACATCCATGGCCCCAGATCTCAATCCAATCAAGCATCTGTGGGATTTGCTGGACAAACAAGCCAAATCCATGAGTGCCCACCTCACAGCTTACAGGACTTGAAGGATCTGTTGCTAACATCTTGGTGTCACATACCACAGCACAGCTTCAGGGCTCTCCTGGACTCCATGGGTCAGGGCTGTTTTGGCACCAGAAGGGGGACCAACACAGCATTAGGCTGGGGGTCATAATGTTATGATTGGTGTATGAACACTAAAAAACACTTTGAAAACACATCAGATCCCACTGGGAAAAATCATGCTGTACACAAGTGATTCTCAACTCCAGGCTTCGTGGCCCAGTGTCCTGCAGGTTTTAGATGTGTCCCTGATCCAACACACCTGAATCAAATGGCTGAATTACCTCCTCAGTATGCAGTCAAGTTCTCCAGAGTCCTGCTAATGACTTCTATATTTGACTCAGGTGTGTTGAAGCAGAGACACATCTAAAACCTGCAGGACACCGGCCCTCGAGGCCTGGATGTGAGGATCACTGCTGTACACTGATATGACAGGGTAGTGTGTTAGGAATCAAAGGAGGTCACATCTTTATAGAAATTAAAATTATCCATCCTCTTACCCTGTTCAGGGTCACTGAAGCCTATCCCAGCTGTCACTGAGTGAGAGGCAGGGTACACCCAGTACAGGTCACCAGCCTAACAGAGACAGACAACCATTCACACCTATGGGCAGTTTAGAGTGACCAATTAACCTATTTCCAGTAACTGCATGTAACGCAGACACAGGGAAAACGTGCAAACTCCACACAGAGAGGCCCGGGCCAAGGTGGAATCGAACCCAGACCTTCTAGATGTCATTCTAGCAGTGATGCAGCAGTGCTAACCACCACACCACCCAATTATCAAGCTGATTGCTTTTCAGGGTATTTTTTAATTGAAGCAAAGTAAAAAAAATGATGTGGCAGGCTAGTCCAATTTTCTTAAATTTCATTGCAGCAACTCAAAAGGTCAGGCGAACATGGGGGCCAGTCAGTGGTATCAATTCCTTCATCCTCTAAGAACTGCCTGTACACACTCACTACATGAGTCGTGCAGTAGGAGGAACCGAGGACCCGTGGCACCAGCATAGGGTCTGACATCCCTCTGTGGATATGCCTCCCCAGACCATGACTGCTCCACCAGAGAAGGAATATCAGAAAGGGATGTGTGTATTTCTGGTTCAGAAAGAAGTAATGGAGGGTGATGGAATGGCCTAGTCAAAGTTCAGATTTAAATGTCTTTAAAATATTGTAAGAAGCAAGAAAATCTCAGCTATTTTGCAATTTAGGAACTTTTTTGGCAGAGAAGAAGAGTAATAAATATTCAACAAGCTAATGTTTGACACTGGTGGACATATCTGCTAAACAGATATACAATTTTGTTTTTTGTTTTTTTTTTTTTAAATCGCTATAATTTATGACACTTGCTGGGAACACTGGAAAAGAACATGTTATACATGATTTTAGTAGAATGGGAGGCAGAGCCTTCAGCTTTCAGGCCCCTCTTCTGTGGAACCAGCTCCCAGCTTGGATTCAATTCAATTCAATTCAATTCAATTTATTTATATAGCGCCAAATCACAACAAACTGTCGCCTCAAGGCGCTTTGTATTGTGGGTAAAGACCCTACAATAATACAGAGAAAACCCAACAGTCAAAACGACCCCCTATGAGCAGCACTTGGCGACAGTGGAAAGGAAAAACTCCCTTTAACAGGAAGAAACCTCCAGCAGAACCAGGCTCAGGGAGGGGGGGTCATCTGCCGCGACCGGTTGGGCTGAGGGAAAAGAAAGACATGCTGTGGAAGAGAGCCAGAGATTAATATCAATTAATGATTAAATGCAGAGTGGAGTATAAACAAAGTAAATAAGGTGAATGAAAAGAAACAGTGCATTATGGGAACCCCCCAGCAGCCTAGGCCTATAGCAGCATAACTAAGGGAGGGTTCAGGGTCACCTGATCCAGCCCTAACTATAAGCTTTATCATAAAGGAAAGTTTTAAGCCTAATCTTAAAAATAGAGAGGGTGTCTGTCTCCTGAATCCAAGCTGGGAGCTGGTTCCACAGAAGAGGGGCCTGAAAGCTGAAGGCTCTGCCTCCCATTCTACTCTTAAGTATCCGAGGAACCACAAGTAAGCCAGCAGTCTGAGAGCGACACCCTCTCTATTTTTAAGGGGTGGGGGGGGTTCCCATAATGCACTGTTTCTTTTCATTCACCTTATTTACTTTGTTTATACTCCACTTTGCATTTAATCATTAATTATTATTAATCTCTGGCTCTCTCCCCTCAGCCCCCCCTCAGCAGATGACCCCCCCTCCCTGAGCCTGGTTCTGCTGGAGGTTTCTTCCTGTTAAAGGGAGTTTTTCCTTCCCACTGTCACCAAGTGCTGCTCATAGGGGGTCGTTTTGACTGTTGGGTTTTCTCTGTATTATTGTAGGGTCTTTACCCACAATACAAAGCACCTTGAGGCGACTGTTGTGATTTGGAGCTATATAAATAAAATTGAACTGAATTGATTTGTTTCTTATTGCTGCAGATGGGTGATGTAGCAGAGGGCAGCTACACTGTTCTGTCACGAGCAGTAAATCCTCTTTCACTCTCAAAAACAGCTCACTGATGGCCCTGAGAATCAAATGAGAGCGGGGCGTTACTACAACAGCTCGCCTGGGAAGCGATGGGACTGAATATCATTATCTGGCTGTGACGCAAGAAGCCACAAGGCACTCAGTGTCTTATCAGGCCGACTGTTGCAAAGTCAAAAGATCACAAACTCCTTCCAGTCTGAAAAAGAAACTGTTGAAGAAGGACTCCGTCCTGGCACATTTTTGTGATTTTAATAATTAAACAATTTGATTGTGAGAACTAACAAAATTACAAACTATAGCCACACCAACACATGCCATCATACAAGTTCTAGCTAAATCTTGAGTTGAACATTTAGCTGCACATAAGCAAGGTTTCTTTATTTTATTTTGTTATTAGATACTACCTCACATGGCTAACGGATCTTTTAAAAAGTTTGGAACAGTTAGGTCCACATATCAAAAACTAATATTTTTCATGCAAACCTGTAAGTGATCAACACGTTTGATCATGTAGATTTTCTGCACCATCTGTAGTTCAGCGAGTTAACTGAAGCACGGACTGTTTTAACCCATTTGAAGAAAATGTCAAATTTCCTTGACTGTTATTTCTAAAGTATCAGCAGTCCAATGAAACTTTGGTGGAGTTAAACTGATCAGAGTGAAGCTGCAGACACGGTTCACTCATTAAAAATCCGATTTATCCTCAAGTTTCCAGCAGAATATTTCTTACTGTATTTCTTACTTTTCACACACTGAAGCTTCTTTCTAAGAAGACGGTGCATTGTGCTCCAAAACTCTTTGTGTAAACTGAATCAGTTGTATCAAAACACAATCACGGAGAACAAATGTTTGCACACCATCAGCAAGTAAATGCATAAAGCTTTGTTCACTGAGAGCTACATTTGTACAAAAATTGCTAAATTAATAGTCTAATCAGCAAATCTCCAAGATAAAGCCTTTCTATTGTGATCTCAGATACTTGGCCGGTCCAAGACAAAAGACGACCAACATGAAAAGTCATGGTAGGATGGCATTTTTGATACCTCAACCCAAATTTGTTGCAATAAACTTATATACTTTATACTTCTTGTTATGGGGAGTAAGGCCAAGCGCTGGGCAGTAAGATTTATGTATTGATGGATTTCAGCTACAGGCACTAACTGAAGAATGATATTGCAGTGGATGAAATGTTTACCACGTGGTGGTGTGAATGTTTACAGGGTATGATACCTGCCCAAGGATACATTGGCATGCAGCCTGGAGTAGCCAGGAATTGAACCGCCGACCTTCTGATCAGTAGGTGACCTCTACCTCCTGAGCTACAGCCACCCCGCATGGTGGATCTCATTTCATTTCATATCTGTGACTTTGAGAGCATTTATCATAATGTTACATCCTTCATGTGAAAAAGCACACATTTGGAGCCACCCATCATCTTTGGCCTCTTATTGTCTGCAGACTGTGCAACACTGAAAGAGTCCAGTGGCGGCGTGCTTTACACCACTGCATCAACGCTCTGCATTGAGCTTGGTGATGGAAGGCTTGCATGCAGCTGCCATGGAAACCCATCCATGAAGCTCTCACTGTTCTTGAGCTGATCTGAAGGTCACATGAAGGTTGGAGGTCTGCAGTGATTGACTCTGCAGAAAGTTGGTGACCTCTGCACTGTGACCCTCAGCATCCACTGTGATTTTACGTGGCCTACCACTTCATGGCTGAGCTGCTGTCATTCCCAGTTGCTCCCACTTTGTTATAATCCCACTAACAGCTGACTGTGGAATATTTAGTAGTGACTGGACTTGTTGCACAGGTATCATCCTATCACGGTACCACTATTCAGCTGACTTCTCAGCACCTGTGTCACCATCTGGAGGTATCTGGCTATGACTGAGCTTCATGCAGCTTTATAATGTTCCCACTGTGGGATATTCAGGTATACCCTCTTCACTCCGGATTACCTTCCATCTCTTTGCGACCATTACACAAGAAAATAATGTGTATAGTTGTGTTAATGACTAATAATTTCCAGATTGTTGCTTAGTTTGTAGTTGATTTTGAATCATTTTCAAACTGCATTGCTCAACAGTTGCTCATCTTATCTTCCTGTACAACCTCCAGATAATGCACCTGGTCACAAATGTAACCATTCTTTTTCAAGTACAATACTCCTTTAGACTGAAAGAAAGCCGACTTTCTTAGTGTAATCACGAATCTCTCAGGAAAGCTTGTCGAGCACAGAGCTCCTCAGTGTTACACGGAGGCCTGAGATGACCTTCAGGGCTGTTGGTAAGAGGAGATAACTGAAGTCATGACAAAGAAAAATGAGTCAGCTGCATTGAAACTGGAGGTCATGCCCAGTTCTGTTTAGTATCATATTAATGTAACAGTGGTCAGACCTGAAATGACTGAACATTTTCATTTTCACAGCCAAACAATGTAAAACATCACAGTGCACCAAAGATTAATAAAGATTAATATTTATTATAGTTATGTGCTGAAAAGGTGAAATAAATAATGAACGCATTCACTGATATTTACATAAAATGGCCATAAACATGAAACATCCATAATGGCTCAAAGTTGGTCCCAAAACAAATAATAAAGCTGCATTCAGTCAAACGTCAACATAAATGTGAAAAAATGCAGATGACTCCACAGAGGGTGTCACAAACTTTAAATATGTGATCAGTGCATAGAAAAGCTAATGAGAACCAGCACTGCTGTGGCTGACACGCTTCTTAACACAGAAAAATAATGAAGTTTTTCACTTTAACCTCAAAGACTTTTGTCACTAATGTAGGTCTTAAAATCACAGAGAATATCTAAGTTTCTTTTTCTCTCCCACAGAAATATTATTCCAGTGTGCAGATCACATTAGTTTTTAGCCTCATGATGCCACTAAATTTGTATCGACCTCTTAACTACCAGCAGTCCCTCGTTAACCTGATTCCATTTCTGGTGTTTCTGAGGGACCTGCTGTATTCACATCCACTGCATATATTTAAAGGTAAAACCAAAGTTGATATTAGAAACTATTTCATCACTAATATATCAGAGAATTTCCCTGGGTTGGCAATACTGTAGCAGAATTCCAGTCCAGGAATATAAATATTAATCTTCTCATAGGGTCCAAAGTCTCGATTCTTTAAGCAGCACTCTCAGTGGCTGTGCTTGGCTGACTGTTTGTTTTGTGTGTCCTCTTGTGTGACAATGAAACTTTGTGCCAGAGTGAAGGCTGCCTCTTCCTTCTGTATGCGTCCCTCCTGGGACTGTTGGGAGGCCCCAGGTACTCGAAGAGCTTTTTCTGAAATACGGCTCGAAACTGCAAGACACGGATAAGAATATGGAGCTGATTAAAGGACATGTGCTTGGCTATAACTTCAGCACTGAGGGGGCACCTTATCATTTTGTGGTATATTCTTGGATTTGGATTTAAATATTGAAACCACTTTTCACTTCTTTTTGTCTGCAGGCTCGTAATAACCCAGAGCCACAGGTGGAAAAAAAATCATAAAACTATTAAACAGATCGTCCACACACTGTTGCACTTAGTGCTGATATTAAATGACAGTATTCAGTCCATCCAACCTGCACTGTGCACGTGGCCACATCCACACGTTCTCATACAAAACACAGATATGTGAGATCATTCAGTTTTGATAGCTGCTGAAATAAAACAGTTTGTTAAACTGGACTTTAGGAGGAAATTATTATTTATCATTTTTCACTATCTTTAGATATTAATTGAAAAATAATGGAAATACTTGTGCAGTACTATCATACAAATAGAGTAATAGAACCTGAAGCTTTCATCTGTTCATTACTTGACAATAAAAATAAATAAAGCACATAAAGTAAAATAAAAGAGAAGACTGTAATCCCAGACTTGGTTCAAGGATGGTCGAATGTGACCTCGTAAAGGTCAGCACAGGTCAAAGGTCAGCATGGGTCTCAGGCTCCAGGTTTGACTGCTTTCAAAATATAATGAGCCTGTTTGAGTAAAGTTATTTTCCTAATCAATCATCAGATGATGTCATATGTCAGGTATGAACCTGGGCGGCACGGTGCGCAGTGGTTAGTACCGTCACCTCAGAAGATCCCGGATTCAAGCCCACTGGCCGGCTGGCTTCCCACCACAGTCCAAAGACATGCGTGAGGTTAGGTTAACTGGTGACTGTAAACTGGCTGTAGCTGTGACTGAATGGATGTCACAGCTCTAACACACAGAGCGGCGACCTGGAGGGTATCCTCCCTCTCCCACCCTCTCCCCCAGCCCAACTGAATTGGATAAGTGGAAGATAATGGATGGATAGAAGGTATGAAGATTTTACCATTTCTGATTGTGTAGGGGTTTGTAGTGATGTGGTGGTTGTGGATGGAGAATCTGCTGTATGCTTCTGGCTCTTTGGTTTGGCACAGTACATCTCCAGATGATGAAGTTCACAGCCCACCGATCGGCAGCACAGATCCACTATCCCCTTCCCTCTGGGCCGGGCACCATAACCAGACCACAGGCCTTTACCTGCAGGAGACACGCGCATGACATCCTCTTTTAACCCTAATTAGCTCTACATTCAAAACAACAACAAAAAAATCAGTTTAATAAGAATAATAATTTTAATTACAACCATTATTTACAGTTTTTTGAAAGCGAGAACAACAAGAAGCCGTAAAACTTTCTACAGGGGCACGGTCGGGACCATCCTGACCAGCTGCATCACAGTGTGGTGTGGTGCCTGCACAGCATCTTACTGCAGGACCCTCCAGCGCATTGTGAGAAGATTTTTGTGCCCCGTCACCCAAAAAGCCCTCTGTGTTGCTGTGGACCACACCCACCCATCACACACCCTCTTCAGCCCACTGCTATCGGGGGGGTGGGGGACTGCAGAGTCTCCGGGCTGCTCTGCCCCCCTCCTTCTGCTGCCCCCTGCACACACAAGCCCCTGATCCTGATCAAAAACAATATGAAATGATAATCCCACATAGAACGGGTTTCCTACTAAACAAGGCAGATGGTTTAACAGCTGCTTAGTGTCCTTGGTAAGACCCTGAAACCACTGTCAGCATTAGTGTGTGTGAATGGATTAATAGGGAGCACTTGTAAAACACTGGCCTCAAAGGATGATCTAAAAATCAATACTTTAGCTTCACACAATCAGAAACCTTCAGCTTTCATTTCAAATCATGTTTCTTTCCTGAAGAGATGTTTGACTGTAGGCATATTCATGCTGACTTTAGCATAAACAAAACAAAGTATGCAGCATAATCACAATATAGGCCAAAATCATGTAAGACCACAGTGTTTCTGAAAGATATCTGCAGCTGCTTCTCCTCTCTCTGCACGTTTGTACTGTTCTCAGATAACACGTGTTTTATCAATAAGGCTACCACACAGAGGCACAGTGTCCTGCTGAGTATCCTGCTGTTTTGGTGGACTGCCATCAGGCTGATAGCAGACGCAGAAGGTGGCCTTGGTTAGAACAGGGCAAAGGTAAACAGGTGAAAGGGCCAGTGGGTAATTGTATGGGTAATGTGTAGTGGAAACAATTATAGTTTAATTATAATTGTCTTTAAATGCTGCAGTGCAGGCAAAATAACATCATGTTTAGCTACAATATATAAAACAATGAAATCATCTGAACTCAGCGTCTCATCTCCAAACCTGTCACTCAGAACCTGAATGAAGAAACAGCTGAAAACTCCATCGACTCATCAGACAAACATCAGAGGCAGTAAACACAGCATATTAGCATAAATCTCAGGTCAGTGTCAGACATTTAAAACTCCAGTTAAAAAACAGCTATGATACATTTAACCGAGCCACTCGTCCTGCTACATAACTATGTTTTTATTTATGATGACGTGAATGCTCAAAGGTAATTGTGTTCTGCAATAAATAAAAAATGTAATCAGTTAAATATACAGTTTGCATATCTCTGTGCATGCATGTGTGTGTGTGTGTCTGCATCAAACTCATAGTAAAGCCACAGCTTCTGCTTCAAACAGTAACATAGAAGCAGACTCACCTAAATAGATCCCACGGTCCCCACATACAAACATGAGGTCACTGAGGAGGTCAGAGCCACAGCGGAGCCGGGCTGCCTCTGCGGGGAGCGGCCAGCTCACCAGACAAACGCAGGAGTAAAACATGCAGATCTGAACACACAGCAAACGAGGGGGTCATGAGACTCTCATCCAAACCTTCATTAAAGCACTATTACATTAATATACTATACTAATATAGGGATCCACATGACACAGTTTCCTTGCTTTTTCTTTGCCCCCCCCCCCCCCCCCCCCCCAATCAAGAGCCCTCTTCAGGAATGTAAACTGGAAGGACAGATTATAATTTACCACAGAAATATCTGCACAGTCCTGGAAAAGAGAACCGGGGTAGATTTTTACCAGAATGACAGGAAGCCATTATTTTGAACATGTTCTGAAGCATAACCACATCATCTGTCCACCATGGTACGCAATTTTATGCCACTGGCATTTATGGCTGCCAGTAGAGCTGGGCCACAAGTGTTCATTGATGCTGTGACTGCTGATTTACTCTGAAGGGTCCGGGCTCTCTGCAAACTGATCAGATGGCACTTGACAGTGGAAGGGTGATAATAAAGAGTTTCTCAGGGCAAAGATACTGAATATTCTTCAGTGACCAAATCAGTGCCCTGATTTCAACCCAGTGACGCATGCTTTTCAGTTAATGAAGGCAAAGTGAACTGAAGGCAGCTGCAGGTGTGATCCATGGGTTCTAAATTTCATGCAGTCAGTGACTGTAAATGATCTTTATCCAAGTATTAAAAACTATCCTTATATTCAAAACTGTGTTAGTTTGTTCAATTAATTTTGAGCTTCTGAAAATGCAGAACTGTGCATAAAAATGCATCAATAGGTTAAACCTCGAATTAAAGATTAAAGTCTAAATTTCAATCACATTTTGATTATTTGATTTTTTTTTTTTTAACATTTATTTGTCCAGGTAAAATATTTGGAAACCAGATCTCAGATGTGACCTGATTTTGGAGCCACTGTGGTGGTGCACAGAAAACAATAAGGTCATTGTCCAGATACTTAGAACTGTATACATGGGGGGGGATCTGGATTTTGCCACATCATTTCCTGGTTTATTACTTGGATTCTTGTGCTACAATAAGGTCATATGCTTTGTCATTTGGACTCTTAAAGGCATCGTGCATCGTTGTTTGAACTGAGCGTGAAGCATTTTTATTAGGAAAAAAAAGAGTGGGAACATTATGATCTCTGATGTAATCACAATGTCACAGCAGACGTTCTGTACAGTACAGCAGATAAACTTCAGTAACTCTCCAAGTAACACACACACATCCATCTAGCAATTAGACTGTACAAAAAGGAATCAGTTATATCACAGATGATACTCTTACATGTATTGTGAAAAGCTGTCAGGAAAGCTCCAGGAGAAGCTTGAAAGTCATTTTAGAAATTGTCTGATTTAAAATGAATCAAAAATTTTCATTTCTATATTGTATTTAATCAAAGGTGAAAATGACAAATGTCCCTGGAAAGACATCTCACCTTTTACCTCACTCTAGTATTCCTACTTAATTTACTTACTACGTTACACACTAATGTTTTCCAGGAAATGCTTAATAGCTTCTAATGCAAACAACACTGAATTTAAACTCTCATTCTGATTATGGATTTGATGTTGCAGACTTTAGTGCATAATTGTCTGTTTTATACAAATGACATTTTTCTTTGTACGATTAAAACTAAAAGATGAGCAAGAATGTTGAAAACACCTCCTTTGGAATTATTGTCAGACCTACAAAATAAATAACAATAAACATATTGTTCCTGTCTGTCCCAGCTCAGAGAAGTGAAGCAAAGCCCTACCTTTAGTGCGCGTGCTCTGGCCGGGGGACGGCATGAGGAGCTCATCCTTTCTGTGTAGACCAGCTTCAGGAGACCTGCAGTCTTATAAAAGGCAGCAGAAAGGGAGGACCGCTGCAGTAAGGCTGCCTCCCTCCACCTCTCACTCAACCTCTCAGGCCACACGCACAACTCTTTATTAGAAGTTTCCTGTTATCGCTGGGATAAATGGTTCTGTTCTTCCTGACACAACGTTCATCAGAATCACAAACATGATGAAAGGTGATCAGGATGAAATCAACTGTAAAAGATGAAGGAGTGGAAGATAAGAATAATCACTCGGTCTTACTATTCATTGTGCCCAAGTAAAAAACATACATAAACATTTTGTAGTATTTTATGAGTTTTATCTCCCGACAGACGAGATCTCGATCCAGAACAGAGCAGTCCTGGGAACAGCTGAGATACTGTGATGGACCCGGAAGCTCTCAGGCCTCTGGTGGAGGACCAAAAGACCGCCTGCAGGGCGAGTGGAGAATTTTCATTTTTTTAAATCGCAAAAAGTTAGATGCTGTGTGACTGTAATGAAAACAGAATGACTTATAAAACTCATAAACTCTTTTTTTTTTTTTTTTTTTTATACAATAAAACATATGTTTAAAGTAAAAAAATGTACCATTTCAAAAAATCTAGTATCTCATTTTGAATTTCATGGCAGCACCAGCATAAAGCCGGGGCAGGACCATATTTACCGTTCTGTAACATCCCAGCTTCTTTTAGCAGCGTGAACGTCCGGGAGCTGAGGAGACTTTTTGCTGGAATTTTGGGAGAGGAATGTTGGATGGGAGCATATGTCGCTCTAAAGCATGGGCATACCTTGCATGTGCAAGTTGCTAATTTCATAGGTACTAATACAACACTATATCATCAGAGATGCAGGCTGAAGTGAGCACTGAATAAAATATGTGAATGTGGATCAAATATGGCTTTATGAGACTGTGTGTGTGTGTGTGTGTGTGTGTGTGTGTGTGTGTGTGTGTGTGTGTGTGTGTGTGTGTGTGTGTGTGTGTGTGTGTGTAAAATCCCCATTCGCCCTGTGGGTGGTCTTTGTCCACCAAGACGTGTGTTCTCCATAAACGGCACAGATGTTCCAGATGTTCCTGTATACTATGCCGGCCACTTGGTTATGGTGGTCCATGTATGTCCTGCCTGCTAGCATCGTGCACCCTGCTGTTATGTGCTGGATTGTCTCAGGGGCATCTCTGCACAGCCTGAACCTGGGGTCTTGCCTGGAGTGGTAGACCAAGCCTCTATTGATCTTATGCTCAGAGCTTGTTCCTGTGCTGCCATAATTAGCACCTCTGTGCCATCTTTCAGTCCAGCGTTGTCCAGTCATTGGTAGTATATTTCAATATTGGCCACTTCCTCTGGTGGTACATACCGTGAAGGCAGCAGGGTATCTGATAACCGGCAGCGCGTAAGTGTTGCTCTTCCCATTGAGCTGACTCCTCACTCTCTGCAGGTATTTGGCAGTTGCAGCTTTCCTAGTGGCCTCTTCATGGTTCCCATTTCACACTGAAGCATCATCAAGGTGTGATGTTTATTCACACCTGTTTCAAGGTGGATGAGGTAAAACTCATCCACATACATCAAAGTATAATTCAATTAAGTTCAATTCAATTTATATATATAGCGCCAAATCACAACAAACTGTCGCCTCAAGGCGCTTTGTATTGTGGGTAAAGACCCTACAATAATACAGAGAAAACCCAACAGTCAAAACGACCCCCTATGAGCAGCACTTGGTGACAGTGGGAAGGAAAAATCTCCTTTTCAACAGGAAGAAACCTCCAGCAGAACCAGGCTCAGGGAGGGGGGGTCATCTGCTGAGGGGGGGCTGAGGGGAGAGAAAGACATGCTGTGGAAGAGAGCCAGAGATTAATATCAATTAATGATTAAATGCAGGGTGGAGTATAAACAAAGTAAATAAGGTGAATGAAAAGAAACAGTGCATTATGGGAACCCCCCAGCAGCCTAGGCCTATAGCAGCATAACTAAGGGAGGGTTCAGGGTCACCTGATCCAGCCCTAACTATAAGCTTGATCATAAAGGAAAGTTTAAAGCCTAATCTTAAAAATAGAGAGGGTGTCTGTCTCCTGAATCCAAGCTGGAAGCTGGTTCCACAGAAGAGGGGCCTGAAAGCTGAAGGCTCTGCCTCCCATTCTACTCTTAAGTATCCGAGGAACCACAAGTAAGCCAGCAGTCTGAGAGTGAAGTGCTCTGTTGGAGTGATACATAAAACATAAAACATGACATTTTCTGTTGTCACTAGGTAGTGCTTCAGCAATCGCTAACTTTGGCATATCAATGTGTTTAGGGTGGGACTCTTATCAAACCAGTGAAGAGTAGATTTGTCTTTGAGTTAAAGCAATTTTATGCTTTATGGTGAAATGTCAAAATTTGCCATGCCACCAGGGTCATGCCCTTTGACATAAACTCAGTTTTTAAAATAAAGAAACACCAACTCCTTAAGGACCAAATTTGAGATGGTCCTGCTCAATCACCTTGAAGCTGTACCACAGGGTGTAAAACATTTCCAGGTCCCACTAGGTGGCACTACTGTTGGCAGAATTCATGTTTGGAGAAGGTGTGTGATCATTCTGAAATTGAGTCACCACTGTGAGAACAGTGGGAGCGAGCGTAGGCCAGAGCTCTCTGTAAAGCTGCTGGAAAACCACGTGGACCCGGGGCTTCATTATTTGGGGCATGCTGCAGGGCTTCATGGAATTCAGACAGTGAAAGAGGTGAAGCCAGAGCCACAACGTGTTCATCACTTAGTTTAGTTTGCTACAAAATCTTTTTATGGTAGATTCAAATGGATTAATTTGTGATGATTATAAAGCTTCATAAATGTCTTTAAAATACATATTTATTTGTTGTGAATCATAATAATATCCCCAGTCGAAACAGATTTTTTTTCTTTATTTAGCTTTAACTGGTTAGTAAGGAATTTTCTGAATGAATGTTTAAAGTTCTCCAAACAGCCTTTACACTAGAAATTGTGTTGTCTTATAAATTATTTCATTTCATGCCAGTTTTAATTTTCTTAGATTGCTAATTGTTTTTGTGGTGAGGCAATTTCTAATTATTTGATATTTTTTTTGTTTTAATTCTAATACAAGTGTGTTTTTTCTTTTGTGAGCAGTAAGATATTATTTTGCCCAGCATCCAAAGAACGTATGGTGATGCTCCAGGCATGTCATCATTTTCTAAATATGTTGCCCATTACTTTTTGAAATAATTAATGAAATCTTGTTTTTTAAGTAATGATGTATTAAATCTCCAGCTCTTAATTGGTGGCTTGACTCTTTTCTGTCTCACAGAGATGGTTCATGATCACTGATGGTGATAGGATGAATCTGAGTGTCTGTGATATCCATCATCATGGAAAAGTAGTCTCAATGTGGGTGGGGTGAAGTGACCGCTAGGCATCACATCGCTCATACTACAAATCCCACTACGCACTGCAACAGCTGTCCTGTGCACTAACCCGTTTTCCTGTGTTGCCAATGACACATTGATCAGTGATCAGCTGATAAAAACATCGGTCAGCACTTTTTACAGCGATATTTAAGCTGCCTGACCCCCAAAAATGGCCAAATGAAAAGTGGACTTTAGAAACAGGAGGGAGGCAGAGGACCTGACATCAGAGGTAAACCCGTGTAACTCTTTTCCCTGCGATGTGCAGGGAAAAGAGCGGATTGGTGGGACGGATACGGGAGAAGATGCAGAGGGAGACCTGCACAGGTGAGCTGACAGTGCATCACTGCGTCACACAGCAGGAAACGCTGCAGCAAAATCCTGAAGACACAACGTGTCATAAGCACTGCAACACAGACGGAGAACTTTATAAGCGCTTTGAGTGCTCAGAGTAGAAAAGTGCTATATAAGAACTAGTTGATTTACCATAAAAGGCAAAGGTTTAAATCACCGCAGTTTCACTCTTTCTGGAGGAAAAAGCTTCTGAATTTGGTGACGTGGTGTGGTCACACAGGAGCGATGAGCTGCCTGAGGAAATCCGTCAGTTCATGGAAAGTAAGAAAGAAATGGAATAAGAGAGAAACTAAATAACTTGTTGTTTCTTGTTTATGGACCTTTTGTTGATATCACATCAAAAAAGAAATCTGGAAATTTTCATCAGCTTGAAATGTTCTCCTTTTCCCCAGTGTTATTTTTGAAGAAAAATATTATCTTATTTAATGTGTTGAGGAAAAAGTCGCTGTATTATGGCTTTTCAAATCCATATTGCTGATTATGAATATTTTCAGTAAACATTAATCCTGTTTGGCCCGTTCTATGACTGAGATTGACACCCCTGGTGTAGTGGCTGCATTGGTTCTCAAGTGTAGAGGTCTGGGCATCCCTCAGTGCATTGCATTGCATGAACTATGTTCCTGAGCATGTGCGTGGGAGGTTTGTCCTTGGAATGAACCAGTTTTTGTCTAAGAGTGTGGCTGGACCAACCAACTAGGGAGAACCTAGTTGGTGTCTGACCTTCTTCTTATGCATATTCACTGATCTGATAAAGACCCCGCTGGGATAACCACATATTTCAGAGCTTTCTTTGCATGTGTGTGTTTTCCTTTTCTTTCTCTTCTGCCTTTGTTGGAACATTCTCCACCAAGTGTTGAGGGTCCTGATAACCCCCACACTGGGTTGTGGGAGTCAAAGAGAGACCACACTGGTCTGTGGACTTCCAGTTGCCTCAATGTCGAGGCTTCCATCTTCCTCAGTGAGCACAGTCCGGGAACTGTGACCTGTTATCCTTGGTATCCTCCCAGGTGAGCGTAATGTTTTTATCACTGGGTTGATAAATCCAGTGAAGTCTTGGGTTTTGATTTTGACCCAGGTGTCAGCCACATATCTGTACCACTGCATTGGTACTATCCCTTTGAAGGAGCCAAGAGCTTTACTTTCCATTTCCTCCACGTAAAGGTTGGCTACAATGGGGAGCCCATGGCGCGTGCATGCTTTTGTCTGTAAATGGACTAGTTCTTATATGGCACTTTTCTACTCTGTTTGAGCACTCAAAGAGCTTATACGACATGTTTACATTTACCCCAATCATACAAGCACTTCCATGATTAACTAAGCTAAGCTTTTATTATCTAACATTCACACACATTCACACTCCAATGGTTGTGTCGGAGAGCAACTTGGGGTTAAGTATCTTGCCCAAGGATACATTGGCATGCAGCCTGGACTAGCCAGGAATCAACTGCAGACCTTCTGATCAGTTCTACCTCCTGAGCTACAGCCACCCCTCTGTTGTGTTTGAAACATGTGGTAGTAACAGTATGCTAATCTGATCAGGGGTAGAGTTGTTTTCTGGCCATCTTCACTGACTAGATATACAAGTGAAAAACCACATCAGAGTACACAATGGTTTCCTCTGGATTCAGCCTAAGTTTGCAGAACTTGCACCTAAAGGACAAAGGACACACGCCAGTGTTCACATTTTGAACCAGAAAAACAGATGGCTTAAAAGAGGAGTAAATCTATGACTATGTCCACTGTGAACGACCATCATTGAACAGACTTACGACACCAGCTGTCAGCCACCTACAGCCATGACCGAAAATGTTGGCACCGCTTAAGTATTTCTCCCACACATCTTTTGTTATTTGCCAAAATTCATATAATTTTACGCAAAACTCAAAAAAAATGGGCCAGATAAAATTACTGGCACCGGTTGCACACCCTTTGGAAAAAATAACTGAAATCAACCGCTTCCTATAACCATCAAGAAGCTTCTTCCACCTCTCAACTGGAATTTTGGACCACTCTTCTTTTGCAAGCTGCTTCTCCCAACATTTAAGATCTATCCACAGGTGTTCAATGGGATTTAGATCCGGACTCATTGCTGGCAGGTGACTCTCCAGCACTTTGTTTTCATCCATTTCTTTGTGCTTTTTGAAGTATGTTTGGGGTCATTGTCCTGCTGGATGCAAACCCAGCTTTCTGACACTGGGCCCTACATTGCGACCCAAAATCCTTTGGTAATCTTCAGATTTCATGATGCCTTGCGCACAGTCAAGGAATCCAGTGCCAGAGGCAGCAAAACAACCCCAAAACATCTTTGAACCTCCACCATATTTCACTGTAGGTACTGTGTTCTCTCCTTTGTTGGCCTCGTTCTGTATTCGGTAAACAGTAGAATGATGTGCTTTACCAATAAGCTCTATCTTGATCTCATCTGTCCACAAGACATTGTCCCAGAAGGATTTTGGCTTACTCACACACATTTTGGCAAACTGCAGTCTAGCTCTGTATGTCTCTGTGTCAGCAGTGGGGTCCTGCTGGGTCTGCTGCCACAGCATTTCCTTTCATTCAAATGTTGACGGATAGTTGGCGCTGACACTGATGCAGCCTGAGCCTGCAGGACAGCTTGAACTTCTCTAGAACTTGATTGGGGCTGCTTATCCACCATCCGGACTATCATGTGCTGCAACCTTTCATCAATCTTCCTCTTCCGTCCACGTCCAGGGAGATCAGCTACAGTGCTGTGGGCCGTAACCTTATGATTGGCCACTTCAAATATCTTTATAGAACTGTGATGTTATATTTGTTGTGATTTCTGCAGCCTTCTGAGCCAGATTTCTGTTTAAAAAGACATTTTTAATGTCAATGACAGTTTTTGCCTTGATAAAAAACGAATATATAGTCACTTTGCCAAAAACTGAGTGCAGCTTCTACCTTGTGATAGAAATGCTGTTTCTCACTCAAAATGACCTGATATTCATGAGAGATATGTTTGACACGTTTCACAGGTTATAGGTCAACAAGTGATTTACAGCCATTTAAATACGAGCAATCATTTTTTGGCAAATACCGAAAATCACTTTTTGGCACAACACCAGCTCCTCAGTGCAGCCAGAAAATGCTTGAAGTCACATGGTCCAATTTTGCATGTCTAGGGACATGGAGGCATTTACGGGAACTGGGAAGTCACCAGCCCTGTAGAAAAACTGCTTTCTTGCAAACATATTTATTCAAACAAAAACACATCTATAGAACTTGATTTGAAACAGAAAAGAACAAAAACCTGTCCTAAAGTAGATGTGTTCATGTTAAACTTTTTTAATCGTTCAGGGAAACAAAGTAGATAGGTCAGTGTGAACGCAGTAGCTACATCAGAATGCAAAGTCCTGCATTTCCTGTTATACAATGACATAAGAGTGGAAAATCTCAGGCACAGATATATAAGTCAAATCTGAGCAAAAATAACAATCTTCCAACAACCATTTCAGCTCCAGGTCACCAAATAAGAAGCACTCCAAGAGCACAAACCTCCACCAAAAGGAGCTCACCCTCTGGACTTTTAACGGAAGAGCACTGTATTTTGAATATATTAACTTTGTTCTTTTTTCTTTTTAAATGTACTTTAATAAATTTGTAAATCATATAAGGATAGCATGACAGATGCCTAATTTGATTACACAAACATTGTGTGGGAATAAGTAATGGATAATAGGTACTGATTTGTAATTAACTGGACATGAATAACTTGAGTTTATATTACACTACAGTATATTTCTAAGTAGGCAGCTCATAATATGCACCACTTGGACCCACTAATATTGGATTCAAATGTGGATTCATTCTTTTTCTACTGACAGTACTATCTTTAAAGATTGCTTTTTAGGGTCAACATGAAAGAAAGGCAGATGTGAAAATTAAATGGGAGATCAGATGTGACATTTGGATATAAACTATAATGTGATATTTAGAATCTCCATATACCAGTATAATGTGTGCTCCAACTATCAGGGGATCACACTCTTCAGCCTCGCCGGTAAGGTCTAAGCCAGGGTGCTGGAAAGGAGGGTCCATCCATTAGTCGAATCTCAGATCCAAGAGGAACAATGCGGTTTCATCCTGGTCATGGGACGCTGGACGTCATCCTCTCGAGGATATTCGAGTGTGCGTGGGAGTTTGCCCGTTCATTCAATATGTGTTTTGTGCACTTGGAGAAGACATTCGACTGCGTCCCTCTGGGTATGCTGTGGGAGGTGCTGTGGGAGTATGGGGTGTCTGGCCCATTCTTGTGGGCCATTCAGTCTCTGTACAACTGCAACAATTGGCAATTGGTCTGTATTGCTGGCAATAAGTCGGACTTGTTTCCTGTGGATGTTGGACTTCGCCAGGGCTGCCCACCGATTCTGTTCATAATTTTTATGGACAGAATTTCTAGGCGTACACAGGTGGCAGAAGGCTCCCACCTTGGTGGCCTCAGAATCTCATCTCTGCTCTTTGTGGATGGTGCGGTCCTGTTGGCTTCATCAGGTGGTGGCACTCCAGCTCACAGTGGAACGGTTCGCAGAGAATTAGCACCTCTAAGTCTGAGGCCATGGTCCTCAGCCAGAAAAGGGTGGAGTGCCCACTGCAGCTCTGGGACAAGTTGCTGCCAAAGGTGGAGGAGTTTAAGTGGGTCTTGTTCACGAGTGATGGGAGAGGGAAGCGGGAGATTGACAGACGGATTGAGGCTGCGTCTGCAGTGAAACGGACGCTGCGCCGGTCTGTTGTGGTAAAGAGGGAGCTGAGTGCTGAAACTCTCACCTAGAATGAGATCGACAATACAAGCAGCAGAAATGAGCCTCCTCTGAAGGGTGGCTGGCCTCTCCCTTAGAGACAGGGTGAAGAGTGCAGCCATTCGGGAGGGGCTCAGAGTGCAGCTGCTCCTCTACATTAAAAGGAGCCAGTTGAGGTGGTTCAGGTATCTGACGAGGATGATGCACCTCTTGACTGAGGTGTTCTGGGCATGTCCTCCATGGAGGAGGGCCCAGGGCAGACCCAGGACACACTGGAGAGATTATATCTCTCAGCTGGCCTGGGAATGCCTTGGGTCCTCCCCCCCCTGGATGAGCTGGCTGGGGAGAGGGAGGTCTGGGCTTTTCTGCTCAGGCTGCTGCCCTTGTGACCCAGATAAGCAGAAAATGGATGGATGGTTTTAAAGATAAGATTGATCATATGATGATAAGTTTGATCTTATTTAACCTTGAAGAAGAGTTCATTAGTCCAAAGTAACATATTTAGAATCCCCATATATTGTTCCTATATGCCTATATGTTGTCAATATAAAACAGTAAGAAAAACCGTTTTAAATATCTCCATATAGCATTCTCACTTTGACCTTCAGATCAATCTGTTGTAGTTTTGAAGTTATAAGGCTTTTGTCAATTTGTAAGCGATAAAGCATTACAGTTGACCTTGAAACCTTGGTGAACGCAAGCCAAATTTTAATGGATTGCTAACATGACCCCAGTTATGGACTGGTTTTTACATAATGCTTTTCTACTCTACTTTGAGCACTCAAAGTGCTTAATACAACATACCTCATTCACCCATTCATGCACATTCATACTTAGCATTCAGTATCTTCCCGAGGATACTTTGGTATGGAGACTGGAGCAGCCAGGGATTTAACCATGAACCTTCCAAATAGTAGGTGGCCCGCTCTACCTCCTGAGCTACAGCCACCCCAGTCCACACCCTAGAAACTTTCATCAGAATTAATTCAAAACTTTTCATGCAATTGTGTTTACAGACAGAATGGCACGCATGCACATGCATGCTACCAAAAACGCACTTGTTGGACGTAATACTGATCATAAAACAATGTTTTTTTTTCCCATTAGTCTGACTAGTGTTAGTCAAGTTATAAAACACACAAATATTAGTCAGATTTGCTGTGTGGATCTTTATGGTTTGGAAAAATTTAAACAGAAAAGTCGCACTAGTCACCAGTGAAGGTGACAATAGTTTACACATCACATGACTAACACATGAAACGTACATATCACAGTGCACTTCAAGGTGATGGGGAGTACTACTGTACTAAAAAGTATAAAAAGGCTCAAACTGTTCTTTGAGTTTTTATTTAAAAGTCGGGGGGGGGGGGGGGGGGTATTGTGGAAAAGGGAAATAACATTTGCTAACCTTATAACATCATACATTTTGTATTTTAACAAGAACTATTTGGCTTCACTTTGCAAATGGGATCAACCTTGTCAAATTAAGTGACCTAATCAAATTATAGCCTGCTTTGCTATCAGATTTTATTAAAACAGATTATTTTTGACAAAAGTTAACACAGCAAAAGCATCCAAATAATCAAGACATATTTCTGTAATCTGGGCCTAATCAGAAGAGAATGTCACCACTACAATGTCTGGCTTTGTTTTTGGAAGACTGCAAAAATAATTTGTGAAAATACAAAGAAAAACCATCACCAAACACTTAAGTCCATGTTAACTAATGTGCATGTGTTTCAAATCAAACTGTTCACGGAGAGCAAAAGTATACAACAAAATGTGAAGCTCTACAATCCTTTCATGAAAAAAAAAAAGGCTTTCTAGCTAATTTTAGGGAGCTTTATGAAAGCAGGTTAAGAGCAGCTTCATTCTGTCTAAGTTTGGCTCTCATTTGAGCAATTCTCTCCTCCTCTGCCAACTCATTAAAGTCACAGTTCATCTGTAGTGATGTGGAGGCAGCAGCTGCACTCAGGTGCTCCATCCTGCCACTGCTACTCTGGTCAACTTCCCTGATGTCCATCTGTCGGTTATTGTCTGTATCATTGTTCTCATGGGGGCCCTGAGATTCGTCAGCACCCAATTCCTGCATCTCATATTCACCACTGTCAG
This sequence comes from Archocentrus centrarchus, assembly GCF_007364275.1. Classification (NCBI taxonomy): domain Eukaryota; kingdom Metazoa; phylum Chordata; class Actinopteri; order Cichliformes; family Cichlidae; genus Archocentrus; species Archocentrus centrarchus. The sequence goes on along the minus strand of NC_044352.1, from coordinate 35,600,917 downwards.
ACACCTTCTCCTGCTCCACAGGAGGCTGAAAGCAAGTTGTCTTCGGGGATGCATCTGAGAGCTGCTCTCCTCTAGAATCTTGAGGATGCTGGCTGCCCACTTCTTGCTCACTCTCAATGGGCTTTGGGTGAACATCTTTTCTCCTATGCATATCATCCTTCTTGTTTTCTCTATACATTCCTTTACATATGTTGATCTTCTTCTTGGGCCTGTTGTCATTCACCGTCTCCTGAAAGATGTACAAAATAGTCAAATAAACCTCACACAGAATTAGAATTCATAGTAATACTACATGACCAAAAAACAAAACAGAAAAAAAAAAAAACATAACCCAGAGGGTTTCAAGAGCTGCTATTCTGTCATTTCAGTTTTGCCTGGTCTGTTGGTTAATATAAATATTATAAAGATAAAGTCATCTTTACCTTCTATGTATAGTCAATGAGCAGCTAACAAAAACAAATCCATATTAAATCAAGATTCAAGATCTTACTTGATCTGCTGGTGGCATGATGTTTGGCATTCTAATGCGTTTCTATTTTTCTGTGGAAATTTGAAAATTTCTTAGCCTATTAAATTTGCTTTCGGTATACCCCAAGGCTTTAATTGTTGCCAAAACAGCCCTGATCCATCGAGGCATGGACTCCGCTAGACCCCTGAAGCTGTGCTGTGGTATGGCAGAAAAAAAAGATGTTCGCAACAGATCCTTAAAGTCATCTCTGAAAGGGGCTACAGCCATCAGGGAATAGCATTTCCATGAAATGGGGTATACAGTCTGCAATAATGCTTAGGTACGTGGTACATATATAGATATGTATGATATGATCAGGGAGGCTGTTCCTCTCAATCACGCTCCTCCAGGTTTCACCATCGTCGCCCATGTCAACGTTGAAGTCTCCCAGTAGGATGACGGAGTGGAGCAGTGGAGATGTGTTCACTGGAGTTTACGTTTCTCTCTCTGGCAATCTGATGGACAGGTCTGGGTTTGGTGGTTGCCATGAGAACGGTACTTGTCTGACTGCACTGTGCCAAGGGGGGATTATGGTGTGGGGTTGTTTATCAGGAGTTGGGCTTGGCCCTTTAATTCGATTGAAAGAAACTCCTAATGCTTTAGCATACCAAGACATCTGGTACAATTTCATGCTCCCAACTTCGTGGGAACCATTTGGGGTTGGATGGCCACATTCTGTTCCAACGTGACTGCACACCAGTGCACAAAGCAGGGCCATAAAGACGTGGATGAGCCAATTTGGTGTGGAAGAACTTAACTGGCCTGCACAGAGTCCTGACCTTAACCTGATAGAAAACCTGTGGGATGAATTAGAGCAGAGACTGCAAGCCAGGCCTTCTTATCTAACATTAATGTCTGACCTCACAGATGTGCTTCTGGAGAAATGGTCAAAAGTTCTCATAAACACTCCTAAACCTGTGGAAAGCCTTCCCAGAAGAGCTGAAGCTTTCATAGCTGCAAAGGGTGGGCCCGGCATAATATTAAACCCTATGAATTAAGAATGGGATTTTACTGAAGTTCATGTGTGCGCAAAGGCAAACAAGTGAATACTTTTGGCAATAGTGTATTTAGCTAGTATCGCTCAACCTTATACACTAGCTCAGGCTCCTTCCCCACCAGAGAGGTGACGTTCTATGTCTCAGTAGCCAGCCTCGATAGCAGGGGATCTGTCCGCCAGGGTCTCCACCCCACAAACATTGTACCCAGCCCCTATAACGCCTCCTGGAGGTGGTGGGCCTACATGTCTCCTCTTCCAGCTTCGCCCGGCCCACGGGCCAAGGACCCGAGCCACCATCTTTCAAGCACCCGTCCCAGGCCTGGCTCCAAGGTGGGACACTGGTAACTCTAACCTGGGCAGGGTCAACTGTTCCCTTGATCTTTCTTCCATAGTGGTTGTCTGAACCACTATGTATTTTGGGGTCAACTTGAAAGATTGGCAGATATGAAATGCAAACCAAACCAGCAACATGTTTGTTAGATCCCATTCCTACTAGACTGTTCAAAGAAGTCTTTCCAATTATTGATGCTTCAATCTTAAAAATGATCAATCAGTCTTTATTAGTTGGCTGTGTACCACAGACCTTCAAGGTGGCTGTAATTAAACCTCTACTTAAAAAGCCATCACTGACCCAGCTGTCTTAGCTAATTATAGGCCAATCTCCAACCTTCCTTTTCTCTCAAAGATTTTTGAAAGAGTAGTTGTAAAACAGCTAACTGATCATCTGCAGAGGAACGGTTTATTTGAAGAGTTTCAGTCAGGTTTCAGAATTCATCACAGTACAGAAACAGCATTAGTGAAGGTTACCAATGATCTTCTTAGAGCCTCTGACAGTGGACTCATCTCTGTTCTTGTCCTGTTGGACCTCAGTGCAGCTTTTGATACTGTTGACCATAACATTTTATTACAGAGATTAGAGCTTGCTATAGGTATTAAAGGTACTGCACTCCAGTGGTTTGAATCATATTTATCTCATAGACTCCAATTTGTTCATGTAAATGGGGAGTCTTCTTCTCACACTAAGGTTAATTATGGAGTTCCACAGGGTTCTGTGCTAGGACCAATTTTATTTACATTATACATGCTTCCCTTAGGCAGTATTATTAGAAAGCACTGCATCAATTTTCATTGTTATGCAGATGATACTCAGCTTTACCTATCAATGAAGCCAGATGACACACATCAATTAGTTAAACTGCAGGAATGTCTTAAAGATATTAAGGCCTGGATGACCTCTAATTTCCTGCTTCTAAATTCAGATAAAACTGAAATTCTTGTTCTCGGCCCCACAAATCTTAGAAACATGGTGTCTAACCAGATACTTACTCTGGATGGCATTACTTTGGCCTCCAGTAACACTGTGAGAAATCTTGGAGTCATTTCTGACCAGGATATGTCCTTCAATGCACATATTAAACAAATATGCAGGACCGCTTTTTTGCATTTGCACAATATTTCTACAATTAGAAACATCCTTTCTCAGAGTGATGCTGAAAAGCTAATTCATGCATTTATTACTTCTAGGGTGGACTATTGTAATTCATTATTATCAGGCTGTCCTAAAAGCTCCCTGAAAAGCCTTCAGCTGATCCAAAATGCTGCAGCTAGAGTACTGACAGGGACTAGAAAGAGAGAGCAGATTTCTCCCATATTGGCTTCTCTTCATTGGCTCCCTGTTAAATCTAGAATAGAATTTAAAATTCTTCCCCTCACATACAAGGTCTTGAATAATCAGGCACCATCTTATCTCAAAGACCTCATAGTATCATATCACCCCAACAGAGCACTTCACTCTCAGACTGCTGGCTTACTTGTGGTTCCTAGGATACTTAAGAGTAGAATGGGAGGCAGAGCCTTCAGCTTTCAGGCCCCTCTTCTGTGGAACCAGCTTCCAGCTTGGATTCAGGAGACAGACACCCTCTCTATTTTTAAGATTAGGCTTAAAACTTTCCTTTATGATAAAGCTTATAGTTAGGGCTGGATCAGGTGACCCTGAACCATCCCTTAGTTATGCTGCTATAGGCCTAGTCTGCTGGGAGGTTCCCATAATGCACTGTTTCTCATTCACCTTATTTACTTTGTTTATACTCCACTCTGCATTTAATCATTAATTGATATTAATCTCTGGCTCTCTTCCACAGCATGTCTTTTCTCTCTCCTCAGCCCAACCGGTCGCGGCAGATGACCCCCCCTCCCTGAGCCTGGTTCTGATGGAGGTTTCTTCCTGTTAAAAGGGAGGTTTTCCTTCCCACTGTCACCAAGTGCTGCTCATAGGGGGTCGTTTTGACTGTTGGGTTTTCTCTGTATTATTGTAGGGTCTTTACCCACAATACAAAGCGCCTTGAGGCGACAGTTTGTTGTGATTTGGCGCTATATAAATAAAATTGAATTGAATTGAAATGTAAAAGTGAGATCCAAGGTCAAATGTGACCTAATACTTGGATACAAACTATAGTGTGATATTAAGAATTTCCATATACCAATATTATTTCCCCAAATACCAGCACTGTTACCTGTTGCCAATACAAAGGTATTAGTAGTCTAAGCAGTGAGGATAAGACAATTTATGAAAATTTTATACAGTGCATTATATATGTTGACAATACACACCACACATGTAAGAATCATAGTTATAAAGCTTTTTTTCAATTTTTTAACAAATCATAAAGCTGACCTTGAAGACCTCTGTGGATGTAAATTTTAATGGATTGTTAACATGCCCCCACTCTGTACCCCTACAAAGGTTTTGTCAGAATTCATTCAAACTTTTCAAGCTATTGTGTTTACAGACAGAATGACACACGTACATGCAAATGCTATCAAAAACATATCCACCTTGGCAGAGGTAATTAGCAGCCTCAGCCCTTATCTGAAACGTGTTGAATTCAGGCAGTGGCATTTAGCTATACACTCATCGATGCTGCACTGGTGCCTGCTGGGACAGCGTGTCAGCACAACCAGATTTGCTCAAAGGGAGCCTCCTAATAAATGTATGTCTATAAGAATCTTAGAACATATAGCTTAAAATGTTGATTTTCTTTAATGACTCTTTTTTTATGTGAATCGTTCCACTGTGTGCTAAAAATGACTATTACTATGCTCTTTCAGTGTTCTACTGTAAAAAGTGACTATAAAATGCAAAAACTTGTAGAATTACTATTTTAAGTTCTGTTCTGTCAAAATCTGAACCAGATTAATATGGATAAAATGTATACATTTATCCATATTAATTATTTACAATAATTGATAAAAAAAAATCATATTTTTATCCATATTAACCAGCTCCAGTGACAGTATGCTAAATAAGATAGGCGACATGGTTAGGATTATCTGCAAAGCAACTGTGTGTTAAAATAATTCAAGTTGGCCTTTCCACACAGCAATAAAACCCCACAATGTGTACATATGGCCTTGGAAATGCCAGCATGACTGTTACCTAACACTTTTTAACAGGTCTTTATAGCTTAAGAAAACAAAGTTATGTTACCTTTTTCTGTTTTTTTGATGACAAGTGTGACGTTGAAGGAGTGGCAGACTGGGAAATTGTCTGTGGTCCACGCTGACCATGGCTACGACCAGGCATTCTGATGGACAAATAAACTTGCCCACGATAGATGACAACAGCATCTTTATTGGTCTGCGGTGCAGAGTCTTGAGGGAACAAAGAAGTTTGACATGTAGGTGCCCTGGGCGTGGTGCCCTTCAGCACCTCATAAGCTGCACGGTTTGAAGAAACAAAAGACATTCGAAAGGGACCCCGTGCAGCCCGCAGCTCTGTGCCCAGCGCTGAGGTCATGTTATCTATTGCACTTCCTGTGTGTAAATTCGGTCTCTGGCCTTTCTTCCGTACCATCACTGGACAAATCCATATGCCTTCTGGAGAGTCTGCAAGACTCCTGGAGGCATTAATAAGGGGGAGGCCCATTCTTCTGAGCACTGAGTTTGGTAAGCTCCACAGAGGAATGTTTTTCACCTCAGCCTCCTCAGGGATGAAGATTTCCAGACTGTTGAGGACATCCATTGTCTGTGGACACATAAAAATAATTAATGGCTGGATTACTTAAAACAATTTTTCTATTAATCATTTAGTAAACTGACACAAAAAGGCAATCAATTAATGGAAAGAAAAATCAGATGATGTAAACAGCTACTGACTGCAGTTTGATGCAAAACAATGAACAGTTATAAGCTCCACTTCAACATACAGAAGATAACAATCACAGAGGACATTTCTTCTGGACTGAGTACTTTGAGGTAAAAGTAGGGTAAATGTGAGTATCAAAGTTTTATGATACACATTTTTACTTAAAATAAAATACTTATAATACTACTTTCACCTTGTGGCATTAGTACTTATGAAAATGTATTTATGCAAATGATGAGAATACTTCCTCTAGCACTCTGTCTTCTGCTGATGCATACTTCCTTTCAAAGCACTTTAATAACCATATTTGTTTAAAAAGATGTGAGAAAGGTCTAAGACGAAACAATCGCAGGCTGTTACCCGTGTGTAGGGATCACTACATCACTACATCACCGCATGGCAATAAAAACCTTCTGATTCTGATTCTAACGCGCTAAACATTAACTCCACACTAATTCGACCCGTTTCTACCTGTAAAACGGCGCACATGCCTGCAGCACTTCCAGCTTTGTCTTTTTTTTTTAAAGATAGGAACCATTCTGTCGGATGATTTCAGGAAGGGCTTTGTAAACGAGGGCGAATCTTAGCTAGCTAATTAGTACATTTGTTGCCAAACAAGCTAGGCAACACCTGGATATCGTGCCGCAACTAATATTAGTAAAAACACGTTCGACGGAGACTAGAAACCAACTCAAACTACCGGCCTAATGCTAAAATGTTGTGGCGGGTTTTCAGTGTCAATATCACAGACACACGTCCAAACCATTACCAGTAACACTTTAACGAAACACTAGCTCATACCTTAGTGCAGCGATCCTGTCCGCGTTTAAATACCGTCACGATTTGTTACATTTTTACGTCCTCAAACAGGCGTTCTTCCGGCCCGAGTTTCAGAATAAAACTTTCAATTAGCCAAACTGCTACTTTAACCACAACCACTTGGTCAGTCGAGCTGAAAATGCTTAAAAAACACAGGTCGTACATAAACGACAGAGAAATATTCTGACCGTCGCGTTACAATTGCACGTTTGACAGCTTGCTGAAAACAAAAGGGAAAGTAAGAATCTGTGCCATTACCCTTGCTACCCTTCTTCAGACAGTCAGTGTATTGTTTAGCTGCTTCTGGTTATGTAAACCGATTAGTTGTTGTTGTTGAATTTTCGCGGATTGTTTGAAGCTGTAGGGTTGCACCTTTGTTCCGTTTTCGTTTTATCTAACAGTAATAGGGCGTGGAGACGCAGAGCTTCCGGTTTAAAAAAACAACCTGGATTATACTTTCACAGACATACATACATATATATATCTATGTATACTTTGAGTGTCAGTGAATCCACTAGCGATTGCAAGCCGATGAAGCCAAATATGATCAAACCCGCCATGCAAAGGAGCGACGTAATAATCATGTAATAATTATGTGTTAAATAATATAGGACGCCAGAAAATGTGGCGAATTATACACTACCGAATGGCGTTTTTTAATGTCGAGCAGTTTCTCTTTTCAAGATTTCAGGTCAAAAAGAAGAATATCATGTTTTTCACTGGCTTTCCAGATTTCACCACCCTTTAAGCCGTGTTTGCTTAAAGGGCGTGTTTCGTTACAGGCAACAGCAGCGGATATGGAATAGATGGAATCAGGACAGCGCAAGCTGATGAAGGGATTCAGAGGCATTTCTAAACGGGCTTTAATTAACCTTTTTAAATTAACCTTTTTTTTTTTTCGTTTTCTGTGTGAGGCAAAAAATTCCTGAACAGGACCTTGCAGTGCACTTCAGTGTATCATAGTCAGGATCTGTGTAACCTGGGCAAAGTTTCTTTAATGTTAGGATCACTTCCATTCTGGGCTTCAAGAAAAACTAAATAACTTTATGCCTCCTTGTTTCACAAACACTTCCATTTATTAGAGTTATATTATAGTTGAGCAGGATATGTCCTTCAATGCACATATTAAACAAATATGTAGGACCGCTTTTTTGCATTTGTGCAATATTTCTAAAATTAGAAACATCCTTTCTCAGAGTGATGCTGAAAAGCTAATTCATGCATTTATTACTTCTAGGCTGGACTATTGTAATTCATTATTATCAGGCTGTCCTAAAAGCTCCCTGAAAAGCCTTCAGCTGATCCAAAATGCTGCAGCTAGAGTACTGACAGGGACTAGAAAGAGAGAGCAGATTTCTCCCATATTGGCTTCTCTTCATTGGCTCCCTGTTAAATCTAGAATAGAATTTAAAATTCTTCTCCTCACCTACAAGGTCTTGAATAATCAGGCACCATCTTATCTCAAAGACCTCATAGTACCATATCACCCCAACAGAGCACTTCGCCAGTGGCGGCGCCAGGGGGTGCTATAGCTCCCCCTGGAAAAGTCATAGCACCCCCAAGAAAATAACTTGTGTCTGTGTGTGTTGAGAACTGAAAGATCTTTCATAGCACCCTCAGTAAAATGCTTTGCCCCCCGTTAGCACCTGCAGAAAAATATTTCTGGAGCCGCCACTGCACTTCTCTCTCAGACTGCTGGCTTACTTGTGGTTCCTAGGATACTTAAGAGTAGAATGGGAGGCAGAGCCTTCAGCTTTCAGGCCCCTCTTCTGTGGAACCAGCTTCCAGCTTGGATTCAGGAGACAGACACCCTCTCTATTTTTAAGATTAGGCTTAAAACTTTCCTTTATGATCAAGCTTATAGTTAGGGCTGGATCAGGTGACCCTGAACCCTCCCTTAGTTATGCTGCTATAGGCCTAGGCTGCTGGGGGGGGGGCGGTTCCCTTTAATGCACTCTTTCTTTTCATTCACCTCTTGTTACTCTGTTTTTGCTTCACTCTGCATTTAATCATTAGTTATTATTAATCTATGTCCCCCCCCCCCCCCCCCCCCCCGAGCCTGGTTCTGCTGGAGGTTTCTTCCTGTTAAAAAGGGAGTTTTTCCTTCCCACTGTCACCAAGTGCTGCTCATAGGGGGTCGTTTGGACTGTTGGGTTTTCTCTGTATTATTTTTGGATCTTTACCTACAATATAAACAGCCTTGTTTGTTGTGACTTGGCGCTGTATAAATAAAATTGAATTGAATTAAATTAGACTGGGCGTGATTGGGAGGAACAGTCTGCATGATCTGAACCTGAATCAACCTATTTTGATATTTTAAAATAGGTCAAAGATAATTATGACATAATATACAAAATCTAACATTTTTGTTCATCAAGCAGTTTGCAGCAGCAGACTAAAATCTTCAGTTCAGTGAAAATTAATTATTCTCTACAGAAGAATATGATATGAATACTGTATTTCATCTTGTAGTGGCTGAGCTTTCTTTCCCTCAGCTGCTGGAGGTAACTGTCCCTTTCGCATTCCTGCTTTTCTTGGACTTTGATCGGCTCAGCATTTCCTGTATCTGTTTCATATAAAAAGTTCTTTGGTGTTTGAGTGAACAAAACGTTTTGATAACAAGGCTTTAACTGTGAAACATTTGCAGAATTATACTGTCCAGTACAGTATAAATACAGGATGTATGACTATCCATGGTTCTGACATCCACCCTTTGACAACTAATTACTCATTTATTTGTGAGAGAGAGAGAGTAACAAAACTACAGTAAAGTAAGGAACTGTTACAGAATAAAGTGAACACAGACTTTCAGATGGCTTTATAAATGTAGTAAAAACAGCAGCAAATATTAAAGCGGCCCAGTAAATTGTAGTGGACATAATAACACTTAAAACACATTACATCACTTTATTTGCCAGTGCAGAGTTCAAATAAACATTAGAGAGCAGATGAATCAGTCTGTTAGAGATGGTGTTCTGCTCTGTAAGTGGTGCAGAGGGTGATTATCCATGACAGTTTGTTCAGTGAAAGTCTCTCCACCACAGCTCCAGAAGTGTTCAGTTTGCAGCTGATCTCAGAGCCAGCGTTGCCCTCCTGGCCTTTGTGTCATAAACCCTGCAACTTTATATTAAAACAAAAAGGCAGAAAACATAAGCTTGTTCACAGCTTGACTGCAAGTTTTTTGCAGCAGAGAGCTTTACGCTCCTCCTGAGTGCGACGTGTCACCTAGTGACATCTTTGAGTAATGTCCTAGGACGGTAACAAGAATGGTCATTGAGTCAGTACTGAAAAAACACAATAAAAAAGGGTAAAAAAAAAAAACACTGGGTGTCCATGTTTTAACTTATTTACAACATGAACTGTTAAAAAAAAAAGATGTCCCATCTGGTTGTTTATAGGGATGATAACTGATAATATTTTATTGATAGAAATGCTGTTATGGGATCTGCTTATAAATCTGGTTGTTTTTTGACTCCCTCATTGATTCTTGACCCAGTTTTTTATGAGGAAACAGCAACACCTACACAGATTTTCAATGCCACTGCAACTTATTACCTAAAATCCCAAACAGACTACTGCCTAATGCTAGATGTAGCAGCCATCGCTCAGTCAACATCTAAAATGGAGGAAAGTTAAAGAATTTTTGTACGGCATTCATTTTCATTCAGGCTTTCTTAGTCAGATAAAATGTTTAAGCATCTGTACAGATGAGCTTCTTGGTTGGGAAACAGGAGGAACAGGACTCGCGTTGCGGCTGGCTCAGGTGGTAAAGCGGGTCATCGAGTGGTTCATCTACCAAATCAGAAGGTCAGTGGATCAATCCTTGGCCCCTCCAGTGTTTGGGCAAGAGTTGACCCCAAATCATTTATGTGAATGTTCGATAAAAAGAGCTGTATGATTGGGTGAAGGAGACCTGCAGTAGAAAGCATATACAGACATGGATAAAATTGTTGGCACCCTTCTGTTAAAGAAAGAAACACCTGCAATGGAGCCTATCCCGGCTGTCACAGGGCGAGAGGCAGCGTGCACCCTGGACAGGTCGCCGGGCTGACAGACAGATGTCTGATTTTCATTAGTTAATCTTCATTACATTTTTATTTATTATTACTTTTGTCACTTTCAAATTATTTCAGTAACCATTGTGCATTTTTTTTCTTTAACAATTTTGTTCGTATGTATATAAGTCCATCAAATATTTGGCACAGACAGCATGTTGTTGGCGTTTCCACCCCACTTGATACAATCATGTTACAGACATTACAACGTTTATCATCTTTCATCATGAATCAATGATTTGGAGTTCTTTGTCCTTTTATATGGCAGCACTAGACACACAAGTATGACACTGTTGATTTGCAATCAGTGTGCACTGCCAGCAGCTGCAGGCATTGATAAAGGAATCAATCAGCTCAGACACATATGATTCTGATACGGTGGAAAATTTGGAACTGGTTCTCACTGGTCGTCACTTTTTCCGTCATTCAGTAACAGCAAGCAAACACTGTTTTCAGTATCCTGCCTCTATAGTTTTCTCATCCACTTAATTTAAACTCCAGTCACCCAATCACACAGGAAGAAGTGCAGACCATATTAATTCACAGCAGATTTACCTTGCTGAAAGGTGACTGTGTATGCGCGTCAGTGTTTGCTTATGCGTTTGATGTTTTTAAAGCATAAAGCAAATAAAAGTGTTTGTCTTAAAAAAGTGAGGACCTTAACTTTAACTAAAACAGTCAAACTAATATCACCATTTAATATTAGATTATCATTTAATATTATCAAGAATTTATAAAGAATAGGATTTTTACTCTTGCTTACAAAAACCAGATATTCAGTCTTGAATTAGCAGACCACAATAATATATATCTTTGGATCTAAAGACTAGCCTACTGAATTGAAACTTGATTGCATGGAAGGATAATTCCATAATTGGATTTGCATAATATGGGAGTTGATTCTTGATTCCTATGCTACAAATTGATAGCCACAGTCCATGTTCAGCTGTTAGGGTGTATTGAGTAAAGCTTGAGTAAAGTCAGCGGTACACTTAAGTCTCACAAACAGAGTTTCCATTAAATTAGAGCTGGGAATTTCAAAAGTCACGTGCTTGTGTTTTTATTCTTTTTCACTGATTATGAGTCCAGATGGGACGCCAATATTTTTCTCACATGTACAGTAGTTCTGTCCTTCACCAGCATATCTGCCTGCCTGTGTGTTCCTAGACATAAAAATAACATCCTCCTGCCTTACAGATGTATTAAAAATATGAATTTTCTCGTCAATAGTTTTACATCCTCACTGCGTATAACTTTGGATACTGTGGCTCCTCTGAAAAGGAAAGCTTCAAATCAGAAGTGCCTGACTCCGTGGTATAATTCACAAACGCACAGCTTAAAGCAGATAACCCGAAAGCTGGAGAGGGAATGGCGTCTCACTAAATTAGAAGATGCTCATTTAGCCTGGAAAAAGAGTTTGTTGCTCTATAAAAAAGCCCTCCGTAAAGCTAGGACATCTTACTATTCATCATTAATTGAAGAAAATAAGAACAACCCCAGGTTTGTTTTCAGCACTGTAGCCAGGCTGACAAAGAGTCAGAGCTCTGTAGAGCCGAGTATTCCTTTCACGTTAACTAGTAGTGACTTCATGGATTTCTTTACAAATAAAATTTTAGACATTAGAGAAAAAATTATTCATAACCATCTCAAAGATTATTCTTCATGTTCGGCTGCTTTCAGCACTGCTGGTATTTGTTTAGACTCTTTTGCTCCAGTTGATCTTTCTGAGTTAACTTCAATAGTTACTTCCTCCAAACCAGCAACATGTTTGTTAGATCCCATTCCTACTAGACTGTTCAAAGAAGTCTTTCCAATTATTGATGCTTCAGTCTTAAAAATGATCAATCAGTCTTTATTAGTTGGCTATGTACCACAGACCTTCAAGGTGGCTGTAATTAAACCTCTGCTTAAAAAGCCATCACTTGACCCAGCTGTCTTAGCTAATTATAGGCCAATCTCCAACCTTCCTTTTCTCTCAAAGATTCTTGAAAGAGTAGTTGTAAAACAGCTAACTGATCATCTGCAGAGGAACGGTTTATTTGAAGAGTTTCAGTCAGGTTTCAGAATTCATCACAGTACAGAAACAGCATTAGTGAAGGTTACAAATGATCTTCTTAGAGCCTCTGACAGTGGACTCATCTCTGTTCTTGTCCTGTTGGACCTCAGTGCAGCTTTTGATACTGTTGACCATAACATTTTATTACAGAGATTAGAGCTTGCTATAGGTATTAAAGGTACTGCACTGCAGTGGTTTGAATCATATTTATCTCATAGACTCCAATTTGTTCATGTAAATGGGGAGTCTTCTTCACACACTAAGGTTAATTATGGAGTTCCACAGGGTTCTGTGCTAGGACCAATTTTATTTACATTATACATGCTTCCCTTAGGCAGTATTATTAGAAAGCACTGCATCAATTTTCTTTGTTATGCAGATGATACTCAGCTTTACCTATCAATGAAGCCAGATGACACACATCAATTAGTTAAACTGCAGGAATGTCTTAAAGACATTAAGGCCTGGATGACCTCTAATTTCCTGCTTCTAAATTCAGATAAAACTGAAATTCTTGTTCTCGGCCCCACAAATCTTAGAAACATGGTGTCTAACCAGATACTTACTCTGGATGGCATTACTTTGGCCTCCAATAACACTGTGAGAAATCTTGGAGTCATTTTTGACCAGGATATGTCCTTCAATGCACATATTAAACAAATATGTAGGACCGCTTTTTTGCATTTGCGCAATATTTCTAAAATTAGAAACATCCTTTCTCAGAGTGATGCTGAAAAGCTCATTCATGCATTTATTACTTCTAGGCTGGATTATTGTAATTCATTATTATCAGGCTGTCCTAAAAGCTTCCTGAAAAGCCTTCAGCTGATCCAAAATGCTGCAGCTAGAGTACTGACAGGGACTAGAAAGAGAGAGCAGATTTCTCCCATATTGGCTTCTCTTCATTGGCTCCCTGTTAAATCTAGAATAGAATTTAAAATTCTTCTCCTCACATACAAGTTCTTGAATAATCAGGCACCATCTTATCTCAAAGACCTCATAGTACCATATCACCCCAACAGAGCACTTCGCTCTCAGACTGCTGGCTTACTTGTGGTTCCTAGGATACTTAAGAGTAGAATGGGAGGCAGAGCCTTCAGCTTTCAGGCGCCTCTTCTGTGGAACCAGCTTCCAGCTTGGATTCGGGAGACAGACACCCTCTCTATTTTTAAGATTAGGCTTAAAACTTTCCTTTATGATAAAGCTTATAGTTAGGGCTGGATCAGGTGACCCTGAACCATCCCTTAGTTATGCTGCTATAGGCCTAGTCTGCTGGGGGGTTCACATAATGCACTGTTTCTCATTCACCTTATTTACTTTGTTTATACTCCACTCTGCATTTAATCATTAATTGATATTAATCTCTGGCTCTCTTCCACAGCATGTCTTTTCTCTCCCCTCAGCCCAACCGGTCGCGGCAGATGACCCCCCCTCCCTGAGCCTGGTTCTGCTGGAGGTTTCTTCCTGTTAAAAGGGAGTTTTTCCTTTCCACTGTCGCCAAGTGCTGCTCATAGGGGGTCGTTTTGACTGTTGGGTTTTCTCTGTATTATTGTAGGGTCTTTACCCACAATACAAAGCGCCTTGAGGCGACAGTTTGTTGTGATTTGGCGCTATATAAATAAAATTGAATTGAATTGAATTGAATTGAATTGAATTGAATTGAATTGAATTGAATTGAATTACAATGTAAATAATTAATTTCCAGAACATGGAATAAAGTTTTGTTTGTTTGTTTGTTTGTTTGTTAGTTAAATGGGAAATGTAGGGTACATGAGGGACGTGCTACATGAATTTTGAAAATGAACACACCTGTAATAACAACTATTTAAATTAAAAAAAAATAATAATAATGGGATGATTTTCTATTTATCTTGGATATGGTCAGTGACTTCTCTCTGATAACTGCAGATTCAATTTGGCTACAGTGTACACAAGTACCTGGGCACTCATATCAACAACAGGCTCACCTGGTAGACCAACACAGAGGCCGAATACAAGAAGAGGATGAGCGCGCTCTAGTTCCTAAGAAAGCTGAGATCTTTCAGTGTGTGCAGCAAAATGATTGAGCTTTTCATCAGTCAGCTGTGGTGAGTGTTTTTTGGGTGTGGTCTGCTGGAGGGGCAGCATCACAGCTGCTGACAGCAGTTATAAATAATAAACTGATTAGGATCAGCCCTTACTGGTGATAAGGGCTGAAATGTTACACAAGTATGTTTAAAAAAAAACAAGTAAAAAGTCAAGATATAAATATGGATTAAAAAGACAATTCATACTGTAAGTCATGTGGACTAATGAAGCACAAATATGGTGTTTGTTTCAGTAAGTTAATCAGTCAGCAAAACATCAAATGTTCAAACCGAGAAAATCTTTGTTGTCGTTTGGCTTACAGGCTGCCACAGCAGCTCATCCGGCTCCATCTCATCCTGTAGCCAGCATCACACCAACCCTCTGCATGTCCTCCTTCACTACATCCACGAACCTCCTCTGAGGTCCTCCTCTTTCCCTCCTGCCTCACAACTCTGTCACCTCCAGCTCAGCCAACATTTCCAAATCATACATCATAGCAGGAAAACCTTTCCTTTCACTCTTGCTGCTATCCTTCTGTTACAAATCACCCCTGACGCTCATCTCCACTCGCTCCACCCTACCTACACGCTCTTCTTCACCTCTCTTGTGCTTTGGATGGTGACCCCAGGTATTGAAACTTCACTATCTCTACTCCTTGCATGTTCATCTTTCCACCTCTTACACACGTATTCTGTCGTTTCTACTGACTTTCATTCCTCTTCTCGCCATTGAGTAGCAGTGGGGTTATTTGTCAGTTTCAGCTGCTTTAGAGTAAATGAAATGAACAACAGGTTCACTAGAGGGGCAATAATGACCCCCCTCCCCCCCCAAACAACCCCAAAACAAAAAAAAAGCAAAACAACAACAACAACATATAAAACAGGAATGCTTTTACAGGTGTCAGACCCTATACTGGTGCCATGGGTCCTGGGTTCCTCCTGGTGATGATAATGTGGCGAGAGTGTGGGCAGTTCCTGGAGGATGAAGGAACTGATATCATTGACTGGCCCACCTGACCACCTGACCTAAATCCAATAGAAAACCTGCATTTCAGCAGAATGGACCAGCCCGCCACATCATTTTTTCACTTTGATTTCATGGGGTGTGTTTGAATTCAGCCCTCTGTAGGTGGATAGGTTTCATTTCCATCAAACAATGAGGGATCCTTTCAGTCCTAACACATTACCCAGTCCATCAAATATCCAGCAAGAATTTTTTTCCTATTGAGATCTGATTTTAAAGAGTTCCTGTAATTTTTTAAGCAGTATATTTGCTATGCTGTTTTTACTACATTTATTGAGCCATATAGATTTCTGTTTTTGCTTACGTGATTTTGAAATTATTTTCTGCTTAATTTTTTAAAATTAAAATGTACATTTATTTCACTTTATATATTAGCTTTTAGTTTTGGGCCTTTTCGTGTCGCTTAAGATAAGATAATCCTTTATTTGTTGCAAACAGCAAAGGGACAGCAGAACACTCAGTACACAAACAAGAATAAATAATATATAAAATCTGAGAGAAAAATACTCTACAACAAAAATCCCTAAACATTTATATACACTAGTAAAAATGAATGATTATTACACATTTATTGAATTTGTTGTTAATTGTACACGAACATTATTGCACTTGTTTAAGTGCAATTACAGTAAGTGCAATTTAGCTTCTACTGACGAGAGAGGGGGAACCTCACAACCCGTTGCTTCAGGTAGATGAGCCTTGTAGCTTTGGGTGGCAGCTCATCTACGACAAGAAAAACTCTGATCTCAAACCTCCGCTTCCCTGCATACCTGGCCACGCAAAGGGCTTTGGGAGTCAACCCCTGAGGAAAAATCCGGAGCTTGGGTCCCTAAGGTGGCCCGCTACTGGTTCTAGTGAAGTTCTGGCAACTCCTGTGACACTGCTGGTGCTAAACTGTATCAGCCCTTGCTACCTCTTTGGACCCTATAGCAGTCTGTTTGTGTGTGTGTGTGTTGGGGGGGGGGGGGGGGGGGGGGGGGTGTTATTATATCATCCTGCCCTGGCTTGCACCCCAGAGAGGTCACTCCAAACATACAGTGTTGGGTGTTGGAACAACATGGGAAGCAGCCATCTACCATCTGTTAGAAGCTACAATACTTGATCACCAGGTGTTGGTTCCATCGGTGGGAAAGGTTCTCAGATCTCACTGGATAACTAGCACCCCCCTAAACTGCTCCCAGCCAAACAGGTGCTGACCCACCGCCGTCTGCCTTCCCCACTGGGTGCATGGGGATTAGGGTGCACCGACTGTAAGACTGGCACCAGGCAAGAAAGAAAGGAAACTAAGCATAAGAGACCAGGTCTGGGAGACCGTCCAGACAGTGATTACAGGATCATATGAATCTCTGTGATATTAGACATCAGTGATCGAAGCCATAATTAATAACGAGCTCTAAGACTACAGGTTAACATAGTCACCTTGCAAGAAATGTGTGTAGCTTACTCTGGTTCATGCAAGTATTAAGATTACATATTACCCTCATTTTTGGCACAGCCAGCCATTCATGGGGTGGCTGTAGCTCAGTAGGTAGAGCAGGTCACCTATTGATCGGAAGGTCAGCGGTTCGATTCCTTGCTACTCCAGGTTACATGCCAATGTATCCTTGGGCAAGATACTTAACCCCAAGTTGCTCTCCGACCGTCCTGTTGGAGTATGAATGTGTGTGAATGTTAGCTAATTAAAAGCACTTAGCTTAGTAAACATGGAAGTGCTTGTAAGAATGGGAGTGCATGGGTGAATGCAGAAACATGTTGTATAAGCGCTTTGAGTGCTCTGACTGAGTAGAAAAGCGCTATATAAGAACTAGTCCATTTACATTGATGACAATTAGCTTTATTTTGACCTTCCGTAACTCCTGACACAGATATCTATTGCTGGTATGAATGTATGTGAATGAGACCACTCCCACATACAAATGCTGTTAATGGTATAAGAAGCACAGGCCAGGTAGTGTGTTATGACAATGTGTTTATTAAGAAAAATAAAGAACCGTATACAGTGTGTAATTTAGACAGCTTTAATTAGACTGCCGTGTGTTTCCATTACAGATAACAGAACAGTATAATACCTTCATTTTCTGAAACAAGCTTTAAATCTGTGTTTAGTGGATATGAAACTAAATCAATCATTAATACGTCTTGTGATGTATTAAAATTCGAGGACAGATGCTCCTAACAGAAGTCAGATGGAGGATGTGTAGCACTGATCTTCATACCTCAAATTATTGACTTTCTTTTAATACAACAAGTCTATGTTTCAGTATTTCATGAATCACACTAGGCTGTGATTGGAAAACAAAATAAAAATAACAAAAGGGTAAGACCACCCGAGTAAACTTAACCATAAAATACAAAAACACTGCAGTAATGTAATATGATGCATTTAAAAACTGACAACCCCAAACAGAAGTTTAGCCCCAGCAGCCTTAACAATGAAGTCCTACTGTTGCATTAACTGCAAAATGTGGTTTTTCATTGTCTTGCTAAATAAGGTATCAAGTAGTTTTCCTAAACAAAGTTTGTTAAAACTAAAATAAAATTAAGCTGCAAGTAAAAGCCAAACTTAAGAGAGAATCAAAATAAAAGTTAAATGAAAGTTAAACAGAGCTCATGTGTTACAGCTGAAATTTTCAGGCTGGAAACACTGCAGCCATTATTTACTTTCAGCAGTATGACCATAGAATGAGGTAATAACTCACCCTGGCCAGGTCACCAACCTGTCAGACAACCTGTCTGACACTTGTGTCCACAGTTTCATTGTTTCAGTCATAACCCAGAACTCGTGACCATTGGTGAGGGTAAGGATGCAGATCGACAGCTTCACTTTTACACTCAGCTCTCTCTTCACCAGGAGGCTATAACATTGTTTCCACTACATAAGTCTCAAAAAGTTAATCAAATGAGAAGGTGTCACCTTCAAGTCCAAGACCCAGTTTTCCCTTATTCACCCATAGGAACAAGAGATTGTGTATGTGTGCACTAGCTCTTACTTGGAATTAATGTTTCAGTCTCAAAACTGCAAGCTCTGCCAGTATGAAACCAGAAATTGCTACATTGTGACTACCAAGTGCCATATGTGTGTAGTTTTGTTAGTTATCACTGAAGAGAAAGAGAAGCAATAACAGATCATATTGAAAAATAAATCCATTAACTTTAAGAGAATACATGCGTTAAAAGGCTTGGACGATTTCTATCAGCTCACTCTGTTCCTCATTAGTTCCAAAGCCGCCTCTTTCTCTTTCAGAACATCTTTGAGTCTTTTTATCTGTTCCTGTCTTTTTAGTTCATCAGAGTCCACAGATGATGTGGACACATTGTCACTAGTCGGGGCGCCATGGGTGTTAAAGTTTGGCTTGTTTTTGGCTTCCTCACAGCTCATTCTTCCATCTTTCCGAGGAACCTTTGCTCTTCCCCCCTTTTTACTCATCTGCTCTGCTGTCAATGCCCATTTTTCCAGCTCCTCTCCTGCCCGAGACTTGACTGCAGGATCCAGAGTAGTGGGTATGCAACATGGACACACAGTGCGTTTCCTGGTGCGCCCCATCCTTGTCTTTCTGCTGAGATCCAACCAAGTCTGAGCCTGAAGATGAGCATCCACATACTGTGATTGCAGGATAGTGTTCTCATTTTTGCTAGGGAAAGTCTCATCTATTGGTTCCACATAGCCAGTCACTTGCTTAGTCTCACAGTCACATATGGCTCTGCTGTGTGAAAAGAACTTCTGCTCCAAAGCAAAAGAAGATTTTTGGTTCAGTTTGGCATGTGAACACCTGCAAGCTGTGATACCTGTGTGAGGTGATGCTGACGGTTCCTTACCAATTAGTACTTTTACTCTTTGGAAATCAGTATCACCACTGTCGATATTGTTTTTTTGTGAGCTACTAGGTTCATATACAAAAACGTCTCCCATTGGTTCCTCATTATCCTCCACTGACCTGATGGGTTCAATGTGCAGAGGGTCTGCAGGGACAGACCCAACTGCTGCGTCATCAACCCTCTGAAGGCAAACTTTGAGTTCAGCTGTTATCCCAAAAACTTGCCTCAACAGGTGGTCAGACACTTGGCAGGGCTTTGGCGCCAGTGGTTTGGGATTTGTAGAGCCCTGCAAGTAGAAAAAGGTAATGTATAAATGCACCGATATAGAGTATCTGCAGACAGGACACTGTAGCTCAGTGGGGTGGCTGTAGCTCAGTAGGTAAAGCAGGTCACCTACTGATCGGAAGGTCAGTGGTTCAATTCCTGGCTACTGCAGGCTGCGTGCCAATGTATCCTTGGGCAAGATACTTAACCCCAAGTTGCTCTCCGACCGTTCCATCGGAGTATGAATGTGAGTGAATGTTAGCCGATTAAAGCACTTAGCTTAATTAATTAATCATGGAAGTGCTTGTATGAATGCGTGTGCATGGGGTAAATGTGAATGTGTCGTGTAAGCGCTTTGAGTGCTCATATCTGAGTAGAAAAGCGCTGTATAAGAACTAGTCCATTTACCATTTACCTCTGCCGGCTAACTCACCTCAGTCATTAGTGGGAAATATCAATTAGTCCATAAGTATTTGGACAATAGCATTAGTAGTAACAGTATTGTGACTGCCTGTGTACACCACTACAGTGGATTTTAAGTCAATCAACTGTTACTGAAGGCTCAAACATAACTGACTGATAAGGTATTTCATGGCCAGATAAGTTATGTTCCTATTATTTCATGACACATTAAACAGATGGTCCAAATGTTTCCAAGTGCATTTAGTAGCTGATTACTGAAACTGAGGTCCAAAGAGGAGCCAACGCAAATGAAGGAGGTCATCATCAGGTTGAAAAACTCAAATATACAAAATACAGCAAAATCAGAGGTCAAATCAACAATCTGGTACGTTCCTTTAAAAAAGGAAGCACTTGCCAGCTCAGCAACACCAAAAGGTATGAAAGACCATATTGACCATGTGCCTGTAAATGTACAGGGCTATAATCTCTGCTCAGAGTCAGCTAAATGCTGGGTGGTGCTTCATAATGCAAACATATAATGACCCAAAGCATACAACAAAAAAAGAATGCAAGAATATTCAATAAAAACAAATGGGATATTCTTCAGTGGCAGTCAGCCACCTGATGTCAGCCCCATGGAGCACGCTTTTCAAGTACTGAAAACAAAACTGAGAGCAGCGAGACCCACAAACTAGGAGCAAAGGGGCTGAAGGTGGTCGTAGTGAACGCGTCTCAAGAGAAGAAAATCATCAGTGATGTCCGAGGGTGCTGGACCTGAGGCCGTCCTTCACTGCTAATCTTGAATCTTCATCCAAGTATTAAAAATAGTCCTTATATTCTGAGGTATTTTATTTAATCCAATGATTTTTAAGATTTTTAAAAATGGGGGACTATATATAAAAATAGCTTTACAGTTAATGTAAAGTTAACTTCAATCAAGTTAAAAAAATCTACTATGGTGCTATACAGAAGCAAAATTATTATTTAAAAAAGTATAATTGTCCAAATACTTATGGGCCTGACTATAATTGATGTGGTCTTCATGGTCCAAACAAGAAATGCTTGAAATTTTGAGAACATTACACAACAAAGTCCAACTTCTAAACTGACACTAGTGTGATCAGAAATATTAAGACAGAAAACAATATAACTGCATTGCTGTGTCTAAATACACAGCAATGCACATTACTGGGAAATGCACTAGATAAACAAACTAGAATTATCCTTTAAAAAATAAACAGAGACACTGATCAGAGTAATGATTCGCTGCAGACCTAATCATAATGTTGCAATATTGAGCTGATAGCATTAGAAGCATCCTCACCTCCATTATGTGACTGTTCCTCTCTATTTGAAAGCTGCTGCTGGGTGCTACTGGACCCTCTGTTTTTGCATCATCCTCTATGCCTTCCAGCTGCTGGGTGGAGGTGCTCTGCTGAATGTTCATGAACATCACTGCTGGATCACAAACTCGTGTTTCATTTCGCTCTGATAAGCCCTGGCTCGGTTCTGCGCCTCCTCTGTCTGAAGTTGTGCAGTTTCTTGAGCAGGACTCAGATTTGGGTGGAATATATGATACAAATATTACATTGTCTTCATCCAGATGAGAGACTGCTGACATGTTAATTGATGCTGCTTGTTGAGGTGACTCATCATCATCATCACCACATAGATCAATCACCTCATCTGACTCCCTTGGCATTCTGATGTCCTGCCTTGTATGAGTTGCAGCTGACTGAAGAAACTGTTGGAAAGAAGAAAAATGTGGAACAATGGTTTTGCTGAATTCAGAGCCTTTTGTTGCTGCTGTGGTATTAGATGGCAGGGTGCACTTTTTAGCCACAAAGAATACCTTGCCGTTGCACATGACCAAGGCGTTTTGCTGCCCTTGTACAGCACTGTCCTGACTCAACTGAGTAACTGTTCTTCTGAAGGCCTTGAACTGTTTGCAAGAATTTTCTCTCTGTGCAACTGCTCGAAGAATCTCTGAAGTGACAGATGGACAATTAAGAGGCTTTATATTTGGGCCTGCTGAAGCATCCACTTCTTCTATCACCCACCGCGTAGGGCTGTTGGGCCTTTGTGAAACCTTTGGAATAAGTTTTAACTGTTGTTTTGCTTCTTTTGGTTGGAGTCCACGTGAAGTCACACTTGATGGATTGGGAAAGACTTGGAGTGGGCTTGGTGCAGCGTCACTCGGTGAAGTCACACTTTGATTCACAGTGGTGACAGGTGACACAAAGACTACATTGGGTAAGACTGAACCCAAAGAGGAGCTGCTGGCTGAAGAAGTAAAGATCTGTTTCTGGATACCTGGAGGAAGTTTGGATGCTGGAACTGTCTGGACTTGTGCATTGGGGGGAATCTGTAGATACTGTCCTCTGGGAAGTGCTGGAGATTTTACAGTAACTGGGAGCTGATTAATATGTTTTACTGGCATCCCAGATTTTTTTGTAAATGTTGCCACTGGAGGAACTTCAGCCATTAAATTGAGAGTCTTCTGTTGTGATGAATGCTTGTTGAGTGAATTACTATGACCCAAATTCACATTCACAACAGAAACCTGCTTCCTGGTTATTTGCTGAGAGACAGAAGAGCTTAAAACTGTCTTTGTGGCCATGTTTACAGGTGCTGAAGCAATATTTATGGTGACAGCTTTCTGGGAACTTGGGTCCATTTCAGGTTTCCTTGTCTGAGTTTGGAAAAACTGTCTGTTCACCATTTGGACAGGAATCAGTTTCATGATGTTCTTTCCATCAGCTCCAATCGCAGGCATTGCCTGGTAGAAAACACCTGTGCGACTGAGACAAGAGTGAAGAACATGAATTATTAAAAGGAAAAGAAATATTTGAACACTCTCTCTCTCTCTATATATATATATATATATGTGTGACAAATAAAAGTAAACACTTAAAATAAGTGTGCAGTATATCTTATCGTCATACTATACTAAAATGATGAACTTTTGCTTTAATCTTAGTAACTGAGAAGTCCTGATTTATTACAAAATCTATATATATATATATATATATATATATATATATTTATAGAGGGCAGATTACAACTGACTATAGTATCTTAACCACTATGCACAGTAATCTTGGAAATATTTAAGTACAGTTTCAGCCAAGTTAATAGGAACTTTAATGTGGGAACAGCTATGTTACCTGATCTTCAGGTCTTTTTTTTTTTTTGTAATATAATCTGTATAATTTTATATATTGTTCTTACATCTATTGCTAAAATATTCTAAAAATACTAATAAGCTCATTACAGTTAATGTTTATAATTATTATTATCAATTTATTTAGTGTCTAATCAAGTACTGACACGTCACGATTCGTTTTAGATTTACAGCCCAAAACCATAGAAAAATAGGCTTTTGTGAGATGCACTGAACTTCCCAACAGCAGTACCCGTGAGTCGTATCCATTTCTCTTCTGGTGAAACGATGAACCGTGGAATATAATGTTCCCAACTGCCGTTAACGCAACGAAGAACTAAACGATACCGGACGATTACGGATGTGAACCTCTTCCATGGCCATCAAGTTACTGGTAACGTCCAAACACCGAAGCTCTTGTCATAGTTGCTTCGGCCATTGAAGTGTCCAAAGCGAACCTATAACCTCGCCGTTGCTGGTAATCTTCTAATACTGTTGTTTAATTGTCATTTTACGTGTTTCCTTTCCACATTTTTAGTTCTCTTATTAACGGAGCTACAGAGTTAGAATCTCGGCTTCCGTCATTTTATCATCTGTTACCTTATTTCCGGTTTGTTACAGGGTTGTGTTCAACGTAGCAAACCATTTCAATTACGTTTTAACGGTTTGCAAACCACCGGCTTTTCCTTTAGGTTGAATATGGCTTTTTTCTGTCGTCTTTAACTACGATACTATAATTTTATTTTTAATTTGACACGATATGAGACGCGTTCAATATTGTTACGAAGCCTTAGCGGCTCTTGAACCGTCCATTTTGACCAGCTTCCGCTCGAACACAGCAGGTTCCGGTTCCGCTTTGTGATGCCGCTACTTCGCCGTCTAGGTGTTTGAGATATTTAAAACAACTTGTCTTTAAAGATACACATTTCTGTACACCATACGTATTGGAACTGGTCTCTGACTGTGAAGATGTCACACATTGTAAGCTCACTGCAATATGCTCATTTTGTAATCACGTACATAAAACATATTACCCCCATAATAAATATATAAATAAATTAGGACAAATGAAAATGTGGAAAATAAACAAGGAGAGGGAAAGAGGAGAGGACCATGGTAGGTTCTCCAGCAAATCAGTACAACAGCTGGTTCAAGTCATCCTGATCAAACTGGAATTGTAATTAGGGAATGCCAAAATCACACATAAGATTTTGATGAATAAAATATTTAAGCTGAATATCTTTAATGACCCACACTGTGTTATTTGTTACAAACAAAATGATGTAATTCAGTCAGTAGAAGCCAAAATCAGGTCTAAGTTCAAAATCATAATCATTCAAGACTGTATGTGAAGCAAAGGATTTTAAATTATTAATTAGTGGCATTATAACAAAGTAGAAGTGAATGGGAATGACAGCAACTCATCCAAGCCTTACATCACCAAGCTCAATGCAAAGCATTGTATGCAGCTGTGGAAAGCATGGCTCCACTGGACTCTAGAGCAGTGGAGACGGTTTCTCTGAGTGAAGAATCACGTTTCTCCGTCTGGCAATCTGATGGGCAAGTCTGGGTTTGGTGGTTGCCAGGGGAACGGTGCCTGTCTGACTGCACTGTACCAGGTGTAAAGTTTGGAGGGGGGGGGGGCAGTTTTTCAGGAGTTGTGCTCGGCCCCTTAGGTCAACTGAAAGGAACTCTTAATGCTTTGGAGTGGCTGTGGCTCAGGAGGTAGAGCAGGTCATTCTGTATAATGACAAGTAAAGGCATTCTATTCTATTCTATGTTGGTGGTTTGATTCCTGGCTGCTCCAGTCTGCATGCCAAAGTATCCTTGGGCACATTCACACTCTGATGTATTCATCAGAGTGTGAGTGCATGTGTGAATGTTAGATAGAAAGCATTTAGATCAGTGGTTCTCAAATCCAGGCCTCATGGCCCGGTGTCCTGCAGGTTTTAGATGTGTCCCTGATCCAACACACCTGAATCAAATGGCTGAATTACCTTCTCAGTATGTAGTCAAGCTCTCCAGACTCCTGCTAATGACTTCTATATTTGACTCAGGTGTGCTGAAGCAGAGACACATCTAAAACCTGCAGGACACTGGACCTCGAGGCCTGGATTTGAGAACCACTGATTTAGATGAACGTGTATGTATGAATGGATGTGTGAATGCAAATGTGTTGTATACTAGAACAGAAAAGCACTGTATAAGAACTAGTCCATTTACCATTTACTTCAGCATACCAAGACATTTGGGACAATTTGATGCTCCCAACTTTGTGGGAACAGTTTGGGGATGGCCCCTTCCTGTTCCAACATGACTGCAAAAATCCCACAAAGCAAGGCCCATAAAGACACAGATGAGTGAGTTTGGTGTGGAAGAACACCTTTGAGATGAATTAGAGCAGAGCCAGTGAGCCAGGCCTTCTCTCCAACATCAGTGTCTGAGTTCATAAATATGCTTCTGGAAGAATGGTCAAATATTCCCATAAACACTCCTAAACTTGTGGAAAGCCTTCACAGAAGAGTTGAAGCTGTTATAGTTGCAAAAGGTGGGCCGAGATCATATTGAACTCTCTGGATTAAGAATGGGATGTTGCTAACTCCTATTCATGAGAACCCCAACTTTCAGCCTGGACTTCAGTCTGGGCTTGCAGACTAGGAATGCAAAGGTATAAAAGTTGTGGGAGACACGATTCAGGATGGCTCAATCCTCAGTTATATATGATTCTTTATTTTATTTTGTGCTGCTTGGATTGTCTGTATTCTGTACACTGTTGCTTGTATTGTAATTTATGTCTCTGTCTTACCTGCTTTGCAAAAATTTTCAATAAATACATGTTTAAAAAAAAGAATGGGATGTCACTCGAGTTTATATGGCTGTGGCGACAGATGACCCAGTACTTCTGGCAGTATAGCGTAGCATAAACTTTAGAAACGGTCAAATCAACAATCTGGTACATTATTGAGCTGTGTCCACACAGGGAACAGTTCACTCGTCATGCTTCGCTTTGATGCTAACTCTAACCCATTTACTACAGGTCACATGATAATCAACAGGATCTTGTGCTAGCTACTTCAATTGGTCACCTTGAAGGTGAAAAAAGTTTATCTCAGGACCCGCCCACTTTGCACTGCCAGCAATTTTCACTTGAAGTTGCCGATTGACCAGAGAAGTTCACACATCACTGTGAATTGCTTCCAGTGTGGACACAACTTTAGAAAGAAAGAATGCACTGGCCAGCCCAGCGGGGAAAAACTTCACAGAATCTAGCCAAGTCAAGAGTTAAGAGTACGAATCAAGAGATGCCTTCATGAATGGAAAAAAGGGATTTACAACAAGCTGCAAACCACTAGTTACACTCAAGTACAGGAAGGTTAGATTAGACTTAGAAACCATCTGAAAGAGCCTGCTCAGTTCTGGAAATAACATCTTTGGACAGATGAAACCAAGATTAACCTGGAGAGGGAAAGGAACAGCTTATAATCTGAAAGATAACACATCACCTGTTGATCCTTTATTGGGCAAGTGACTATTTTTGCTCATTTCTGCACTTTATATATGACACCCATTCTGTGGCTCAGTGATGTGAAGAAGCATGTGGTCTTGAAAAACTGGCCTAATGTGTAAGGTAATAATGTGCGTACTGTTAAAAAAAAAAAAACTGATGATGTGATGAATCTGTTGCAGCGCTCTAAAATACACGCTCTTTTCACCATATATTTTATCTTTTATATATACAATTTTTTTATCACTTCGGGCAAGAAACCAAATACAGTAACTTCACTGACCCTGATTTTCTACATGAAAATGAAACCTTTAGAAAATTGTCACAAAAGTAATCGAGTCTTGTTATGTCCTCCAATAGCACTCAATGGTTGAAATTTGGAATTTCAATGTGTAGCCTGTAAAGGGTCAAACATGGTGAAAACGGTATTATGGCACGGGCGTGTACGGCTGCCAGTCGTGTTTCCTGATGATGTGACTGCTGACAGAGCAGCGTGAATCCTACATTCTGCTCTGATTCATCCAAATGCTGCCAAACGGATAGACGGTGATTCAAAGTGCAAATGGATAATGATCCAAAGCACAAGGCTAAAGCTAACCCTTCTCAAGGCAAAGAACTGCAATATTCTTCAGGTGTCAGCCCAACAAACAAGCAGCAACTGAAGGCAGCTGCAGTAAAAGCCTGACAGAGCCGCTCAAAGGATGAAATGCAGCATTTGGTGATGTCCATGGATTCTAGACTTCATTTGAAACCTTTTTTATTTTTTAAATCCTTACATTTAAAATTATGCTAGTTTGTCCAAGGGGGAGTGGTGGCCTAGGGGAGAAGAAGTGGGTTCATCACCGAGAGGTTCGAATCCCTGGGCTGGCATCGCTGTGGGTCCCCTTATTTTGCTTTTTTGTAAGTGCACATTATGTCATTTTGTTCTGTGTTTATTGCCACTCAGGTGAGATTATAACTCAAACTTACAAGAAAACTGTACAAAGAATTGGGTAATTTTGCATTATAATCTGATTATTTGTGGTGGAAGTAACGCATAGACGCACAAATCGAGTTCAATCCCTTTAACAGAACATTTATGTCAGACTGTTCAGTCCTTGTTTTCCAGCAGGTCATCCAAAAGAAGCTCACACATGTACAGGCAGCGGGGCACATGGAAGAAGCCTGAGGAACAGAAGAAATAGTTATTTTAACAACTGGTTAAAGCTGAAAATAATCAAATGATTGTCGGGGTTTCAAAAATATTTCTTGGTGTGACACACAAGGGAAGGTGTTTCATGCTGGTAGATAGATGACAAATTCAAAGAAAAACAGTGTCAGCTGTTTGGCTTCACATCGTTGGCGTTGATTCTCCGAGTCTCTACAACTGGAGGAATGAATTCAAAATATATTTAATCTGGTGTTCTGTGGTGAACTGTGTCTTAACAACTCAGTCCAGCATCTCTCAGAAGCATTCAGCTGGGTTGAGATCTGGTGACTGAATGGTTTGCTGAATGTGAAAATACTGTCATTTATATGTGGTGACTTTCACAGTTAGCATTGTGAGAAATGCTTCATCATAAAGATGAAGCATTTCCTGTAAATAAATAAGTGGAACCAAATCATGTCAGCAAAATGCCCCTAAAAGTGTAGCAGAAACAATGGATTCCCTCATTTTAGGAGACAAGCGTTCAGCTTTTTCCTTTTATTTGTCGCGCAATCTTGCGATAGCTAAAAGCAGCTACTGATAAAAATGAATTTGACTTCTGCAACATAATTGTCCCTGTCTCCCACGGTACACTGTAAAACCCGATGAGTTAGTTCAACTGAAATTATTTGAGGAAATTGCCTTGAATCATTTAAGTTCATTAACTCAAACATTTAAAGCATAAAAAAATGAGTCAATATGAGTAAAAGTAATTCAGATATTTTGTGTTAAAGCAGATTGGATGAATTAAGCCAAAAATGCACTGATTTGATTAAAAGGAAACACAACATGACTGCCATTTTTTTTTCTTGGGGGGGGCTTTATTTGACAGTCAGCAGTGAAGAGATTCAAGATTCAAGATTC
Organism: Archocentrus centrarchus; assembly: GCF_007364275.1. NCBI lineage: Eukaryota > Metazoa > Chordata > Actinopteri > Cichliformes > Cichlidae > Archocentrus > Archocentrus centrarchus. The sequence continues at coordinate 35,572,048 of NC_044352.1, read as the reverse complement.
AAGATTCAAGATTCAAGAAGTTTATTGTCATGTACACCGCAAAACACTGTGGTTATGCTGAGCAATGAAATTCTTACTTGCGACTGCTTTACAAACAATTGAAATAAGCAACTAAGTTAAAATAAAATTTAAGAACTAGTATATTAGGAAGTAAAAGTAGAAAATAAAAATAAATAAATAATAAAGCAAGTGCAATATATACAGATATATACAGATGAAAGAAAGGCAGGTAATCACAGTTTGGTAATCAGTCAGTGGTTCAGCAGCCTGAGGGCCTGTGGATAGAAACTGTTTTTTAGTCTGGTTGTTCTTGCTTTTACACTCCTGTAACGTCTGCCAGACGGCAGGAGTGTGAACAGTGTGTGCTGTGGGTGGGTACAGTCCTTGATGATGTTGTGTGCCCTCTTTATTACCCGGGTATTATAAGTGTCCTGTAGTGATGGGAAGGCAGCTCCACAGATGAATTGTGCTGTTTTCATGACACGCTGGAGAGCCTTCCTGTCCTGACTGGTGCAGTTTCCACACCACACCGTGATGGAGTTTGTCAGGATGCTCTCCACAGTGCATCTGTAAAAGTTGCTGAGGAGCTTAGGGGATAATCCGAATTTCCTCAGTTTCCTTAAGAAGAAGAGTCTCTGCTGAGCTTTCTTGACAGTCTGTGTTGTGTTGTAGGTCCAGGTGAGGTCTTCACTGATGTGGGTGCTGAAGAATTTGAAGGTCTTCACCCTCCCCACCTGAGTCCCGTTGATGAATAATGGAGCATGCTGGTCTCTTCTCTTCCTCGGGTCAATAATCATCTCCTTAGTCTTCTCTGTATTTAAGGAGAGATTATTTTCCTGGCACCAGGACACCAGCTGGGCCACCTCTTCCCTGTAAGCTGCTTCCTCTCCCCCAGTAATCAGCCCAATGACGGTGGTGTCGTCAGCAAACTTGACGATGGAGGTGTTGCTTTGGGAGGGGATGCAGTCGTAGGTGAAGAGGGTGTACAGGAGAGGACTAAGCACACAGCCTTGTGGGGTCCCAGTGCTCACTGTCTTTGTTTCTGATGTCCTGGTACCAACTCTGACTGCCTGAGGTCTGTCTGTAAGGAAGTCCAAGACCCAGCGGCAGAGGGAGGGTGGTATTCCGAGGGTGAACAGCTTTTCAACCAGCCTGCTTGGGATGACAGTGTTGAAAGCTGAACTGTAGTCTATAAACAGCATTCGAACATAAGTGTCCTTATTTTCAAGGTGTGAGAGGGCTGTATGGATGGCTGCATTAACAGCATCATCAGTTGAACGGTTCTGACGGTATGCAAATTGCAGGGGATCTAATGTGTCCGGAATGGATCCTTTAATATGGGACATGACCATCCTCTCAAAGCACTTCATTACAAGTGAAGTGAGTGCAATGGGACGATAGTCATTCAAACAGGTTGTGTTGGTTTTCTTGGGGAGGGGCACTATAGTGGTGGACTTGAAGCATGTGGGCACAGATGATTGGGAGAGGGACAAATTAAAAATATCTGTAAAAACCTCGGCCAGCTCTGAAGAGCAGACCCTCAGAGCACGGCCAGGGATGTTGTCGGGGCCAGGTGCTTTTCGGGGGTTGGTCCTCCTCAGGGCCTTGCACACCTCAGTCGATGTTACAGTGGGTGAAGAGCTCTGTGTTGCCTCCGGTAGTAGAATCTCTCTACGTTGGATGGAGTTGAGGGTGTCAAAGCGAGCATAGAACTGGTTCAACTCATCTGGTAGGGCGTTGTTGCAGGCTGTGATCCTGCTGTTCCTCTGCTGAAAGTCAGTGATGTGTTGCAAGCCCTGCCACATGCGTCGGGAATCAGAGTGTTTGTAATATCCCTCCAGCTTCAGTCTGTACTGCCTCTTGGCTTCCCTGATGGATCTACGTAGGTCATATCTGGTCTTTCTGTAGCCCTCCGTGTCACCAGAGGCAAATGCAGTTGAGCGTGCATGCAGCATGGAGCGTACCTCACAGTTCATCCATGGTTTCTGGTTGGGATATATCTTGCAGCATTTGGTGGGGACAAGGAAGAGACAAGGAAGAGAGACAAGGAAGTCACGCAGGACGGGATGCGAACCTGCGCTGTTGGCTCCACCACGTGGCATGCCGTACCGCTTTTACAGACATTATTTCTTAAAATACTGAATTTTCTCTAACGAGGCGAATGGGAGTGGTGGCCTAGGGGAGAAGGAGAGGGATCATCACTGAGAGGACCCTGGTTTGAATCCTTGGGCTGGCATCAATTAATTAATTAATTATTCCATCTTTCTGATATGACCAACATCAAATCTTTACACTTTGGGGGATTGTTAACAATTATCTGCATACATTTGGTATGTGATTATTTAAAAACTGAAATAGAAACAACAACTGAAAGATGAAGTGGTGTTTACATTTTTTGTAATGATATAATGTAAACTCCAAGAAAATGAGTCAGTGGAGCTAACTGGAAATATATTACCACAACTTAAAATACTCAACAAATTTAAGTGTACGCAAAACAACTGAGTTAGAACTTTAACAATTCATTTTTAATTCTATTCAATTTATGGGAAAGAGTGGCTCCAACTTCTTCAGCAGATTAAGTTAAATGAACTTCTTCTTTTATTAAGATATACTGTTAGGTTTTACAGTGTAAGCAGAGATCAGAAATAGGAGTACTGCCCAGGATTGTTATTGCACTCCTGCCAAACATTCACAGAAATTTCATTCCTCACATTCGCTCTTCTTCTCACAACACCTACCACTCTGAAAGTTTACCTGCAGATCAATGAGTGTTACGCTAGTATCTAAAACTTACAGAGCCCATTCATTTTACGCTACTCTATGATCCTGTTTACTTGAGTCATTTCAGAGTTTCTATGTTCTTACCTTTAAAGGGCCCTCCTTTAAAATCCAGTGCTACTTTCCCGTCTCGTGTCAAATAGCCAAACCACTCACCACTCTCAGCATCAGGAAACTGCACAAAAACAGGCAAAATCACACAAATATGTTTATGTTACATTCTTCAGAGGCTGCGTCTCCTTTCAGTCATCAACACAAGTCTGCTATTTTCTCAAAAGGGTCAGCACCATTTAAGCTGGTGCTGATATGGTTAGTTTAGCTTTGCATAAAGACTGGAAGCAGGAAAAACAATATCTTGGAGTCAATTTAAAATTCATTTTTAAAAAAGAAAATTAATTTGGAGCAGCTGGAGACTTTAACAATGCCAAAGTATTACTTTTATAAGATGAGGCTGGATGTTAGCAAATTACATTTTTTCCTTTTTTAATTTGGCCTTACCAGGGTTATAATAGTTTTGGATTTTACATTATAGTTTAGTTTTAATTAGTTTTTACTTTTTTTTCTCTAATTCAGTTAGTTTTAATTAGTTTTCAGAGTGGTTTTGCTCGTTTTTATTAGTTTTTATTTTTGGTTTTATGCTTAGTTTTAGTTAGTTTCAGTATTAGTTTTAGTATTTTCATACTTAATCAGGTACGCTTTAAAGATCCCCTTTAAAGAAATATATTCAGCAACCAACTGCTCACAGACAGCAGCACTACATGCTAAATGTGTGTAATATTAAGGACACACATGAACATCAACAGGGAGACACTGATAACAATATGAACTCCAAAACTCGATAAATTCTACAATAAACTCCCAATAAAGTTCAGCCTCAGTGCAGCAGATTAACAACAGCTACATGTGGTGTTTGACAAAAACAAACTCCTTGAAGGAGTCAAAGCTCAAATCCAGCTGCATCCTGATGTTCTCACCACCTGATGCTGCTTCTGTTTTGGAGCTACTTGGTTAGATGCTCGCTGATTAGATTTGCAGGGTCTTTGCGGCCTATGTAGCCTACGGAAGTGTCCGACCTCATGTCCGCATTTATGCATGTATAGCTGGATTGCGTGTGTTAATTACCTTGTGGTTGTGTGCTGGGTTTTTTTTTTGGTCCTCGCTCTTTGTGCTCAGTTTTTAGGGTGCAAACATATTTGTCCCTGTTTTTTCACTTTCTTCATTCCTTCACGTCCATTCCCATAGTTTCAGCAGCTCCCTCCAGGAATTTGCTGACATTTGTGAGTCCTTATATTGATGCTTTGATTATTAGTCCTGATTATTATCTGACTGATAAAGTAGCCGGAAACGCACAAGGACTAAACACAACGTTGTGGGCTGCGTTGACCCGACGAGTAGTCACGTTTCTCTGGAGGTGCAGGCCGGGTTGCCTTGTAGGATGAGAGCGGTTTCCGTAGCTGCCTTGTGTGCGCTTCTCAGGTCTACTTTGATGTTGGTGTTTTTTTTCCTGACTAAGAAGTGTTCCGTACATTTTTCATCATCCACAACATCATCCACAACAAGACACTCGCTGCTATCTGTGCTATCATAGTAAAAAAAAACAAAAAAAAAAACACTCCACATGGGACTCTCTGAGGAGCAGCGCGGTGTGCGCACGCACGCACATGCGCACGCACGCACATGCGCACCCATTTGCCCGACGGCGTTCCGAGCTTAAACTCGGAGAGAGGAAAAAAATGATTTCATATCAATCCACAAGACTTTTGAAAAAATAACAATAACTATAATTTCAGTTAGTTTTAGTTAGTTTTGTAAACTCACAATTCAGTTTTACTTAGTTGTCGTTTCTTCCTTTTAATTTTAGTTTTTATTTATTTCAGTTAACGACAATGTTTTTTCAATTTCAGTTTTCGTTATTTCGTTCGTTTTCGTTAACTATAATAACCCTGGGCCTTACACAAACTTGGAGATGCTTTTTGTGTATTTGTTGGGCTAACACTACATTATTTGTTTGTTTGCTTTTTTTAAAAAAACTAATTTATGAGCAATATACCTTTTATTACATGACTTAATCAATGAAGTGTATAAATTAAATCCAAAAGAAGGCAGGGTGGCATGTGGTACGAATGAAAGGTTCTCAATCTAATGTCTGAAAACAAAAAAAGTATACAAAACACACCAACAAGATCTCCACACATTGCTTAAATAATCCAAAATTAAATGGGTGGTCCAGGGTCAGTTAATTATTATAATCTGGTCCAAAAACCTCCTGACTCCTTAGCACCCATGGGCTATTTCTTCAGTCAGAAAGACTGCAGCGGCCGAGGAGTTTGGTTAAGTGTCTAAGGTTCCACAGGCACATTCAACATTACATACAATGAATCACTTTCCAGCCTCAATCTGATTTACATGCAGCTGTTACTGAGTGGAGTAAGCTGGATCAGGTGACCCTGAACCCTCCCTTAGTTATGCTGCTATAGGCCTAGGCTGCTGGGGGGTTCCCATAATGCACTGTTTCTTTTCATTCACCTTATTTACTTTGTTTATACTCCACTCTTAATTTAATCATTAATTGTTATTAATCTCTGGCTCTCTTCCACAGCATGGCTTTTTTTTCTCTCCCCTCAGCCCAACTGGTCTCAGCAGATGACCCCCCCTCCCTGAGCCTGGTTCTGATGGAGGTTTCTTCCTGTTAAAAAGGAGTTTTTCCTTCTCACTGTCACCAAGTGCTGCTCATAGGGGGTCATTTTGACAGTTGGGCTTTCTCTGTATTATTGTAGGGTCTTTATAATATAATGCAGGGCTTAAAGACAAACACATGATAATGAGAGGATCAGGAACAGGTGGAGAAACAGCTGGGAATAATTAAACAAGACAAGACCAGGAAGTAAAACTAAATATAAGGACGACAAGACTAAGACTGACAAAGTAAACCAGGAAACAAGCAGGCACAGGATGGAGACAGAAAGGGAAACAGGAATTCAATATAGATAACTATAACTATAACGAACAAATAATCAAAACAATAGTTTTTCCTTCCCACTGTCACCAAGTGCTGCTTATAGGGGGTCATTTTGACTGTTGGGTTTTCTCCGTATTATTGTAGGGTCTTTACCCACAATACAAAGCGCCTTGAGGCGACTGTTTGTTGTGATTTGGTGCTATATAAATAAAATTGAATTGAACTGAATTGAATTGAATTGAAATTGCAGGTGGGTGATATCAGGTACATGAGTGGGTGTGTGTGTTGGTGTGGTTTTCTGGAAGACAGAAACAAATGGTAAATGGTAAATGGACTAGTTCTTATATAGCGCTTTTCTACTCAGATATGAGCACTCAAAGCGCTTACGCAAACAAACAATTCTGTCATTAGTAAAATTATAAATAGCTAGAGAAATAACAATAACCTCACCTTCTGCTGGGTGAGGCACAAGAACATTTCACAATGCCCACAAGAGGCCTCTGTAGACCATGACGTAAAATGTTTCTAATAATAAGGCACAACAACGGCAAAACTAACCACAGTCAAAAAGCAGAACAGTTCTTTTCTGAATTCTTAATATAGCCAGATGTAATGACTGCCAGGGAGGCTGGCTGCAGTTATTAAACTAGCACTCAGACAGGATCTTGCTAACATGATATCAGGAGTGCAGTGCATACTCTAATAAGACATAAGATTAACAATTACAAACAGTTGTAATCGTCATCATGCTACATCACCAGAAACTGCCTAACAACTGCAAAGCTACATGGCTGCTTTATTAGGAGCACCGTGTCACCCCGTGCATGACACTGACAGCTTTGAGGAGCTCCATCAGCGATAGGCTGCTGCACCCCAAATGTCTGAGGGAGTGCTGTCACAGGTCTTTCCTCTCTGCAGCAGTCAGACTTTTTAACCAGCACTGCTCCCAGACATATAAGTGGCCATACACTTTTTATGATTTAAAAACATCATCATGAGGAGCACACATAATTCCTAAGAAAGAAAAAGGAAAAATAGTTTTCATAGTCAACTGAGGAAGCTGAGTTTTCCAAAATGTGAACCAATATAAAACGTGCTTATACATGGGGTCACTCAGTGAAGCACAGCTGTACACATCTGGCTGCAGAGCTCCACAAACTGTGGGTTCAGGCTCCACAATAATGGTTCATACAGATAATTAAATTATTTGCTTGTGATTATGTTTTTTCTTGTGTGTGACTTTTGACATAAATATAATTCTATAAGGAAAAGAAGTTTAAAACACAGAAAGCCAAATGAGGACCCTACCTTCAAAGTAAAACAGGAAGTAACTGGAAAAAAGACAAAGATCACTCAAACAGGAAGATGCAAACAGGGAAAACATGGAAGGAGCAGACATGGAAAGGAAAACTACTGGAACACAAAAGGATTATAACAGAGACCAAACAATACAAATACCACCAAAAAACCCCAAAAATCAGTAAAAAAAACTATTTAAACTTAAAAATTCAAAACCAAAAAATATTATAACATCCTCAACTGCACCAAAGAATAAAACAGTTAAATGTGGATTATTAAACATTAGGTCTCTCTCTTCCAAGTCCCTGTTAGTAAATGATTTAATAATTGATCAACATATTGATTTATTGTGCCTTACAGAAACCTGGTTACAGCAGGATGAATATGTTAGTTTAAATGAATCAACACCCCCCGAGTCACAGTAACTGTCAGAATGCTCGAAGCACAGGTCGAGGAGGAGGAGTAGCAGCAATCTTCAATTCCAGCTTATTAATTAATCAAAGACCCAGACAAAGTTTTCATTCTTTTGAAAGCCTGACTCTTAGTCTTGTCCATCCTAATTGGGAAAATCAAAAACCTGTTTTATTTGTTATTATCTATCGTCACGGTGGCGCAGTGGTTAGCACTGCTGCCTCACAGATAGAATACCATCTGGAAGGCCTGAGTTCGATTCCACCTTGGCCCAGGCCTCTCCCTCTCTCTGTGTGGAGTTTGCATGTTCTCCCCGTGCTTGCGTGGGTTTCCTCCGGGTACTCCGGTTTCCTCCCACATTCCAAAGACATGCACTTACTGGGGTTAGGTTAATTGGCTACTCTAAATTGCCCATAGGTGTAAATGAGAGTGTGAAAGGTTGTTCGTCTTTCTGTGTTGGCCCTGTGACAGGCTGGCGACCTGTTCAGGGTGTACCCTGCCTCTTGCCCTATGACAGCTGGGATAGGCTCCAGCCCCCCCGCAACCCTGAACAGGATAAGCGGAAGCGAATGGATGGATGGATGGATGGATTATCTATCGTCCACCTGGTCCTTACTCAGAGTTTCTGTCTGATTTCTCAGACTTTTTATCTGATTTAGTGCTCAGTTCATATAAAATCATTAGTGGGTGATTTTAACATCCATGTAGATGCTGAGAATGACAGCCTCAACACTGCATTTAATCTATTGTTAGATTCAATTGGCTTCTCTCAAAATGTAAAGGAGCCCACCCACCACTTTAATCATACTCTGGATCTTGTCCTGACATATGGCATAGAAACTGAAGACTTAACAGTATTCCCTGAAAGCCCCCTCCTGTCTGATCATTTATTAGTAACATTTACATTTACTTTAATGGATTACACAGCAGTGGGGAATAAGTTTTATTACAGTAGAAGTCTTTCTGAAAGTGCTGTAACTAAGTTTAAGGATCTAATTCCTTCATTATTATGCCAACACAGTGCAGAGCAGCTACCTAAACTCTGCTCCCAGTGAGGTCGATTATCTCGTCAATAGTTTTACATCCTCACTGCGTACAGTATAACTTTGGATACTGTGGCTCCTCTGAAAAGGAAAGCTTCAAATCAGAAGTGCCTGACTCCGTGGTATAATTCACAAACGCACAGCTTAAAGCAGATAACCCGAAAGCTGGAGAGGGAATGGCGTCTCACTAAATTAGAAGATGCTCATTTAGCCTGGAAAAAGAGTTTGTTGCTCTATAAAAAAGCCCTCCGTAAAGCTAGGACATCTTACTATTCATCATTAATTGAAGAAAATAAGAACAACCCCAGGTTTGTTTTCAGCACTGTAGCCAGGCTGACAAAGAGTCAGAGCTCTGTAGGGCCAAGTATTCCTTTCACTTTAACTAGTAGTGACTTCATGGAGTTCTTTACAAATAAAATTTTAGACATTAGAGAAAAAATTATTCATAACTATCTCAAAGATTTATCATTATGTACTACAGTGTTACTTTCCCTTCTGGTGGGGAAAGTAACACTGTAGTACTGATATTTATTTAGACTCTTTCTCTCCAGTTTATGGTTTGGAGGAAGTAACTATTGAAGTTAACTCTGAAAGATCAACATGATTTTTCCAAGCCTGCCTGAATTCACCACACACCGCTGGACTATTGTAATTCGTTATTATCAGGCTGTCCTAAAAGCTCCCTGAAAAGCCTTCAGCTGATCCAAAATGCTGCAGCTAGAGTACTGACAGGGACTAGAAAGAGAGAGCAGATTTCTCCCATATTGGCTTCTCTTCATTGGCTCCCTGTTAAATCTAGAATAGAATTTAAAATCCTTCTCCTCACAAGTTTGATCACTGAACATTTTTTCTACACAAAAAACACCAGACTCACCTTCAGCTGTGTTTACAATCTGATCACCACCAACAAAAGCTCCACAGTGAAGCAGTGCTGAAAATACTTCATGTCACATGAGCCGATTTTGCATTCTGATTGGTTCTAGGGACGGCGTTTGCGGGCAATGGAAAGTGGCATTTTGAGGCTTTTGAGGCATTTTGAGGCTTTTGATAATTCAGACTAGTCAGAGACTGATATTTGTATTTATAATATAATATAATATTATATATAATATATTATATATATTATATATAATATATATAATATATTAATAATATAATATTATAATATTATAATATATATAATATATAATATTTTTATTTTAGAGAGTTTGATTTTCTGTTACATGGCACTGAACAGGAGTGGCCCTCCAATCTCATTGTACATCCTGTATAATGACAATAAAGGCATTCTATTCTATTCTATTCTATAATCTTGATTTCAGTAATATTCGGAGGGCCGGACTTTAAGCTCTGACAGGCAGAACATGGCCTGCGGGCTGCCAGTTGACGTTCACTGATGTAAAGGTAAAACTAACATGAGCCTTAAAGGTGTTAGTAGGATTTTTTGGAGCCTGGATAGATCCTGGCCAGCTGCTGCCTCCTACTTCCAGTCTTTATACTAATCTCTGTAACATGCGGTAGGCCTTAGCATTTCATACTTATAGGAAATAACTTATTTTTAAATACTCCTTTAAATATTTAATGTAAAAAGTACAGTACTCTTAGTGTGCTGGTGGCCAGTGTATTGTCAACTCACATGGCTAAAAGTGTATTGGTAAACTTGATAGAATCTCTCCAGCAGCTCTGGCTTCTTGGTGTGACTGTAGGCTAAGAGGAAAGCGATGAGAGCCTCACTGTGAGGCCACCACAGCTTCATGCTCCACTCCAGCTGTTTAGACACAAAGCAGCATATCTGATCTGACACATTCAAGTTATTACAGTGATAAATCAAATGCAAACTGCTATTAAAAGCTAAATATTGCAGCATTACCTCCCTAATGAAATGATATCATGTGTACAGATGACTAGTTAACCTGTGTGGGGCAGTGGCCATCCACATCCAGAAAGTAGAAGAGGCCACCGTGTTCTTTATCCCAGCCACACTGAAAAGGGAGCTCCACAAATTTGTTAATGGCAGTTCTCTGGATCTCCTCGTCCTTCCACTGTGCACTGTACAGCAGCAGGAACCAGCCTGCTTCCAGGGCATGGCCTTAGTCAACACCGGGTATTAGTGGGGAAGGCCAAAGAAACATGAAAAAGTGAGCAACTAAGAAGAGGAAAAGAGGGCAACATATGTTTCCACAGGAACTGACTATGCTCACAATTATCTGAGTCAGCAGAGTGTTTACCTGGGTTCTGCAGTCGGCCCTGGCAACCCGGCAACTCAGATCCATCCACTGATACATTCTCTAAAATAGCTGTTCCATCTCTCTGCATCAGAAAATCAGAATAAAAAATTAACTAAATGTTACTTTAGATACTGTAAGTCGGAATTAATCAATAGTTTATTAATCTAATTTACTTGATAAAATGTACAACTGTGGCACCAGAAAAAGCACTAGTAGTGTTGTCTGTATCTGTACCTGAATGTGCTGTAGGATCTGCTGCACACACCAGCTTCCCAGTTCTCTGTACTTCTGAGCAACCTCTTGCCCACGGCCTTCAGTAAGCTGTTGCACCAGACACAGGAGCATCATGGGAACTGACATACTGTTGATGGGAGTGTCCCCGGGAAGCTGGGGTCGGCCCAGGCCTGATGAATCTACCTGAACCCAGTGGATCACCTGTTCCATCATCTGCTCAGCTTCCAGCTGAAAGACATCGGATTGACGGATAGATAATGTTGTGGGAATGGGAAGGCAGTTGTAGTGCAGACTGAACCATGTTGTTTCAGTTTGCATGAGCAGTCACTAATGCGGTGACCATAATCACAGCTTTAGCCTCAATCCCATCATTTTGCTCTCGGAGACTCGGAAAGTTAGTGGCAGAGAAATTAGAGGCAGAAGAGCAGGAATATAGACACCATGTGCCAAAAAATGATTGATGGCACATCATAACTTTATGATGTCATAAATGCATTATATCATAAAGTGATCATTCATATTTGAGTTGTTATATTTAATAATACTAGGAATTATTGATATTGTTAATGTGAAAATTAATAATATGAGATATATGTTAGAAATGGAATGTATGGAACACCAAATCTGTTCATAAATATTTAGTTATAATTATTAATATTGAATTCCTGTTTCCGTTTGTTCTTGTCTTCCCTGCGTCTGTGTTCTAGTGTCTGTTCTGTCCCCCTGTGTCATGTCCTGTGTGTTTGTATTTAGTTTTATTCCGTGTTCTGACAAGTTTGTGTCTGTGTCCCGTGCCTACTTGTTTCCTGTTTTACCTTGTTAGTCCTGGTCTCGTCTGCCTTGTATTTAGTTTTACTTCCTGGTCATCTTGTTTAATTATTCCCAGCTGTTTCTCCACCTGTTCCTGATCCTCTCATTATCCTGTGTTTGTATTTAAGCCCTGAGATTTCCTGTGTTCATTGTTGCGTCATACCCTCATGTGTTGTGCAGTGTTCTGTTTCTGTCAGCCCAGTTTGTATTTTAAATAAGCCTCATTAAAGTAACCTCTAAGTCACGTCTGTTTCCTGAGCACCGCATTTTGGGTCCAAGCCTGCCTGAATTCACCGCACACCGCTGGACTATTGTAATTCATTATTATCAGGCTGTCCTAAAAGCTCCCTGAAAAGCCTTCAGCTGATCCAAAATGCTGCAGCTAGAGTACTGACAGGGACTAGAAAGAGAGAGCAGATTTCTCCCATATTGGCTTCTCTTCATTGGCTCCCTGTTAAATCTAGAATAGAATTTAAAATCCTTCTCCTCACCTACAAGGTCTTGAATAATCAGGCCCCATCTTATCTCAAAGACCTCATAGTATCATATCACCCCAACAGAGCACTTCTCTCTCAGACTGCTGGCTTACTTGTGGTTCCTAGGATACTTAAGAGTAGAATGGGAGGCAGAGCCTTCAGCTTTCAGGCCCCTCTTCTGTGGAACCAGCTTCCAGCTTGGATTCAGGAGACAGACACCCTCTCTATTTTTAAGATTAGGCTTAAAACTTTCCTTTATGATCAAGCTTATAGTTAGGGCTGGATCAGGTGACCAGGTGACTGTGAAACCACCCATAGTTATGCTGCTATAGGCCTAGGCTGCTGGGGGGTTCCCATAATGGACTGTTTCTCTTCATTCACCTGTTTTTCTCGTGGCAGTGGTGCAGTGGGTAGGCACTCGCCTTGCAGCTGGAGGGTTGCTGGTTCGAGCCCCTGTCCCTGTGCTGCGTTGTGTCCTTGGGCAAGACACTTTAACCACATTGCCTATTGTAGCGCCGGTCTCTGGCTGCATGACCGCAGATGCTCGTCTCTAGATGAGGGATCTGGAACGATCATTTCATTGTGTGCCTTGTGTGCACAATGAGTTGAATCTAATCTATTTTCACTCTGTTTATACCTCACTCTGCATTTAATCATTAGTAATCATTTAACCACAAGCAGGCACAGGATGGAGACAGAAGGGAAACACGAATTCAATATAAATAACTATAACTATAACGAACAAATAATCAAAACAGTATGCAAAAGAAGAATTTCAATGCAAACAGAACCTAGGAAAACGATTACTTAACGTGATTACTCACCGACTTTGTAAACACTGCATTTACTGCACTTGAAGAACAGTAAATACTTAGAAATCTAATGCATTTCTACAATCTCTTGAAAATAAATACTAAATTTAAAATAAAATACAGAATATATAAATAAAATCTGAAAATATAAATACAATATAAAAATATATAAATAAACTGCAATATAAATAAATACACTATAAATGAAACACAAATAATAAACAGAAAGGTAATGCCAGTTATCACCAATACTAGCAAGAAATTGGACAAAGTTATTTAAACCAAATTAATTTGCTCAAATTTTAGTGCCAAAGCATCCTGACAGATCGGTGCTAATTACACCCACGGAGTGAATATTGATAGGAAGATCTCCCTGCCGTCCCTCATCTAATCATGATTGGTGGGGACATAATGGACGTTATTTGATATTCTGGGGAGGTGCAGGTCAGGTAGATTTCCCTCGGTAATTAACTGCAATTAACACATAATGTACCTGCACAAGCGCAAGTGCCGGCAGCGTAGCAGACGTCGGTTACATTATAGAGTCGCAAAGACTCAAGGCTGCAGAATAAATCAGGGCTAAGAGTATAGAGAACATAATGTGACAAATAATTTTAATCATAATCGTTTTTGTCGATTACACTGTTTTGTGATTGTTTGGAGCCAAAATTGAAATCAAATTTCAAGTAATTGCACAGCCCTACCATTAAGGTGAACATGCACCTTTTTCAGGTACAAAAACAGTGCAAGAGGTGAAGACTGCACTGAAACATTCATTCTACATTTAGGACGGCCATTTGTCAAGGGCTCTATTTGATTTTATTCAATTGCTCATAACTCAAAGGGGTTTGGCGCTTATATTATTCTCAATATGATGATTTATTTTTAATAATTTTTCAACTTAATATTCTCAGCAAAATATAAAGTCAAATATTTCTCTTTTGTCAGCGATTAAAATTCTCCAATTCTGTGGTGTTACAGAGAACTCTGCATTCCACCTCCAAACACGTTCACCACCACAAACGGCTGCAACAAATTATACAGCCATTTATATCTTCTGCAAGAAAGAGTGCTCTACTATGACACAGACAGCCTAATCTATCTTACTAGAGATGGGAAATGTGAACTAGAATGAGGGGAGCCGGCAGCAAAGTTGGATCAGGGTGACAATTGAATTTGCTGCAGCAGGACCAGAAAGTTATGGTTACAAGACCAAAAATACGAAGGTTGTGTTGAAAGTAAAAGTATGACTCTGACTCACGAACGTTGTAAAAGAGTAAATTTTGGGGGAGCCTGGGTGGCTTAGTGGTGAAGCCGGCGACCACATACATATGTTGCAATGCAGGCGGCGTGGGTTCGCATCCCGGCCCGTCGCCAATTTGCCTGCGTGTCTTCCCCTGTATCTTTCCCCCAATTCCTGTCTCTCTCCACTGCTGTGGCCAAAAATGCAAAACAAAAAAAGAGTGAATTTTGAGAGCTTGTGGAGGGGTGCATTCAGAACTCTGCAGAGGAGGATACAACTGAAACCCCTCAGCACAATATTGTTTGTGATAAAAATGGATATTGAAAAAAGAAATGTTTCACCCAGCTCAAACAGAATTTGACTAGAGGTGTGCTTTTCATGCCAAATTGCTGTTGTGGGTTTTGGAACACTGTGAACATGTGATACATAAAAAAAAATTAAAAAAACTGAAAACATCACATTGTTTCAACCTTTGTACACTGATCTGCAAAAGAAAAATAAAAGGATTAAATTCCTTGAAGGCCTCCCCGATTCTATTGAAGACAAAAGTTTTTTTCCCTCTCATTAAAATCTGATTATTCTGGACAATGTCATGTTTCAAGTCTTGATTGACCCTGAGGCTGTCAGAATTTTACTCAGTACAGACACCATAAATATGAGTGTCATAATGCTGACCCAGAATGTGCTGCAAACAGCAGAACCATCAGCCTGAACAGTACTTGCATGGTCCTGTTTAAAATCCTTGGGATAAATTACAAATGAATATCATCATATCATCAAATTTTCCCATAAAAATATTGTTTTAGAGAGCTGTGATGACGCTATGAAAGGATGTGTATTGATAGATCTAACCCCTACGTGTCCGGAGCAACTTCGGTGGAGATCTGAGATACTACCTGATCAGCTACACTGTATTTATTTCCCAAGGGAAAAAATAATAATAATATGTCTTCTTGGATAAAAAGAAACCCTGCATTGTTAAAACCATTGGTTAACAGCTCTCTGAGGGAACAAAAATTCATATTTGAAGGATGTTCAACCAACTTTATCCAGACTTTATTAGGCGAGCTCTGCATTAACCTTGTGAAAGGAAATATACTGATTACAGAGTGTCAGTATAAAAAGCTTAAACGCTACAAGAAAAGCATTAAACTGTTTATACCATAACTGAGTCAAAAGGAGGGCTTTCTACAAGGGATGTTCCTGGCGACTAATTTCTTAGTCGACTAAACAAGGAAAACAAATTGATTAACCGACTAGTCTAAACTAGATTTGGAGTTAAATTTTAGGAATGTTAAATGGACAATGTCAAAGACTGTCTAAACAAAGGCATTAATCACATTCTTCAATAATGAACCATACTTTAAATCCTGCTTAACTGTGTGGCACCACACATCATGGGGATCACAGTTACATATACCTGCATATCCTTGTCACCAGTTACCCTGCTCAGTTCATCCATGGCCATGATGTAGAAACACTCACTGAAGATCGTTCTCTGAACTTTGACCGCTTTACCATCTCTTGTCAGGCAGAAGGCACATTTCCAGTGACCGCTGCTGCTGGACACACGAGCAAACTTTCTCAAGAATGATCCTCCTAAGAGGCACACAGAACAACACAACAGTGGCATGAACCCAACCTGAACACATAACACTGAAGTAGATCTCTGTAGTGTCCTAAAAAAAAACACTGGGCAAAAGTTTAAGTTTGAAAGTAACGCGGCCTTGCATTTAGACTTTGAGCCTTTTTATATAATTTTAGGGAAATTTTCTTCCAACTTGTAGGATAAAATTGACATGACTGTTTATATCGGACTAGAAACAGAACACACAAAAGTTGTGTTTTCTTCATTATGTCAAAATGCAGATGTTCTTAGTAAATGTTTGATCCTATTCTAATTAACCCCTGCTGTCAGCTCTGGCATTGTTCACAATATGTATAAAAAAACATAATACCAAAAAAGAAACTGTCTAAAAAGAGGAACCTATAGAAAGTTTAAAGAACGTGCAGTGGAAATGTGTTTGGCAACAGTACATTCAAACCCTGATTCTGCTAAAGCTGCTGGACAGCACAGGTTTTTTTTTCTTTAATTTTTTAAAAAGAAAATCTATAAAGTTTGAAAGTTAATATCGCTGATGTTCAATAAAATGCATGGCTTCTCTTAGTTTCCAAAATTAGGTCCATCCATCCATCCATCCATCCATTTTCTTCTGCTTATCCGGGGCCGGGTCGCAGCAATCTAAGCAAAGAAGCCCAGACCTCCCTCTCCCCCGCCACCTCCTCCAGCTCAATCCGGGAGGGAACCCAAGGCGTTCCCAGGCCAGGTGAGAGATATAATCTCTCCAGTGTGTTCTGGGTCTACTACGGGGCCTCCTCCTGGTAGGACATACCTAGAACACCTCACCCATCCTAATCAGATGCCCGAACCACCTCAACTGGCTCCTTTCAATGTGGAGGAGCAGCAGCTCTACTCTGAGCCCCTCCAGTATAGCTGCACTCCTCACCCTATCTCCAAGGTAGAGGTCAGCCACCCTTCAGAGGACGCTCATTTCTGCCACTTGTATTTGCGATCTTTGGTCACTGCCCAAAGCTCATGACCATAGGTGAGGGTTGGGAGCGGTAAATTGACAGCTTCGCTTTCACACTCAGCTCCCTCTTCACCGTGGTAGACCGGTGCAGCGTCTGCATCACTGTCAATCTCCCGCTCCCTTCTCCCATCACTCATGAATAAGACCCCGAGACACTTAAACACCTCCACCTGGAGCAGCGACTCGTCCCAGAGCCGGAGTGGGCACTCCACCCTTTTCTGGCTGAGGACCATGGCCTCAGACTTAGAGGTGCTGATTCTCATGCCAGCCGCTTCATTTGGCTGCAAATTGTTCCATTGCAAGCTGGAGGCCACCACCTGATGAAGCCAACAGAACCGCATCATCCGCAAAAAGCAGAGCCCAGATTCTGAGGCTACCAAGGTGGAAGCCTTCTGCCACTTGGCTACGCCTAGAAATCCTGTCCATAAAAATTATGAACAGAATCTGTGACAACATCCATGCGATGTTGCAGAGATGTGTCAACCAAGAGTGCCCTACGACATCCAGAGCATTCAGGAACTCAGGGTGAATCTCGTCCACCCCAGGGACCCTGCCACCAAGGAGTTGTTCAGTTACCTCAGTGACCTCACCCCCAGTGATGGGTGAGTCGCCCCCTCGTCTGCTTCCACTATCGAAGACGTGTCAGTGGGATTAAGGAGGTCCTTGAAGTATTCCTCCCACCGCCCGTCTTTAGCCTCAGTTGAAGTCAGCAGTGACCCACCTGCACTATAAGCCTTCCTGAGTCGCCTGACAGTTTGCCAGAATCACTTCGAGGCCGAAAAGTCTTTTTCCATGGCCTCACCAAACTTCTTCCACACCCAAGTTTTTGCTTCGGCCATCGACCGAGCCATGTTCCACTTGGCCTATTCAATTATTCCTAATTACTAGTGAAGTCCTTGGGCAACAAGATGGACAAGCGCAAAAGGTTCATTAAGACTCAGAGGAAATTTACATCATACATTAACAGCAAATGTAGTATGATGTGCTTCACTGAAACATGGCCGAACTCACACTTCCTGGGAGTGCGACAATAATCTGAGTGGCAAGAAGAAAGGTAGAAGAACTGAACTGTTTGTGAGCAGAAAGCAGTGCAATCCTGGACATGTTACTGTGAAGGAGCACCTGTTATTGCTGCTGTTACATTCAACCATCAGCTCATGCAGAGATAGCATGTGACATCACTCATTCCCCTGTAGAACATCTGCTAATACACCATTGTAGTGCTTTTATGGTCCTGAATGAAAGAGAGTGAGACAGTCAGCCGGGTTCATTCATTCATGCCTGTACAGTTTTGGCGTGGTTAAGGCCAACAGTAACAAAACTGAATTATAAATGAAGGCGACTTTTGCTGGCAGTCTCTCGCCAAACCTTTCGTCCTCACTGACACTGCCATATCAAGATTAACGCGGAAGCGTATGTACTAATATTGAAAGGTTTTGCGAGAAACCTCGCAAAAACAACTCGGGATCTCGCAAAAGTTTTGTGAGATCTCGCAAAACTGCCTCTTTTTTTTTTCCTCCCATGCCCCCCCCCCATGTCCCTTGTGTTGTTCCGTATAGAATGAATCTGTGCATCTAATAAAATTAGATGCACACAACTGATAGAACACAAAGCCCATTTCATTTATAATACTGTAAATATGGTCATTAATACACAGTATTTGTGTGAACCTGAATCCTGATAAAAAAATAACACAAATACGAATCTAGACGGTTCGGACAAATGTTGGTGGATGGCACAGTGTTGCCAGATTGGGCAGCTTTTGAACACATTGGGCTGGAAAATTATATAGATATATCTATATAATTATAAAATCATATAGATATATAATTTTACAATAAAAACTTCCTAAAAACCTACCAAATATGGTGAAAAGCACCCAAAATTTCAACAACTCACCCAAAGCTGTGTATATTTAAATATATATCACACCTGGTGCTATTAACATGAGTTTCAATGGAGGTTTTGTTGTGTTGGTCTGGCAACTGTAAGTCAGATCTGACAACCCTGGGGATGGGCGGTGGTGATAACCTATTCCGCTTCAGTGCGAATTACGGCAGATGCAAAGGAAAAGGTCAAAGCCATCAGGTGCGCAGTTTAGGAAAAAGAGAAAAGAAGAAGAGGAGAAACAAGCAAAGATAAAGGTAAGCAGAAGCTGTGTAATATTTCAGTTTCTTCCATGTTTTTTCAAATAAAAATTTAAAAGAAATTCTGAGTGTGCCAGACCATGGCAGAAAGCTACATGCACCACACAGCAGGCGCTTATTACCCCTCAAGTGGAGCAGTGAGGTAGGCGCTGCTGTGGTGATCGCTATGGGGGGGAGATGCTCGCCCAGGGTGCCAAACAGGCTAGCACCGCCACTGCAGATCACCTCTGCTGACCGAGGAACTCAAACACTGATTTTCAGGAAATGAAATCTTTAAAGTTCGTCAAGTCGAAGATTAACATTCATGTTTTTTGACCGTGAATACGAATACACAGTAAATGCATATTTAAAAAGGCAATAAACTGTTAATACACGCTGCTGTGGGTAACGGCACCTGGCCACTGTCACCCTACAAGAGCTGTGTCACTTCTGAAGAAAAAGCAATATTCATGGTCTGCATTTATACAGTTTCACAGCAGAAACAAGCCTTGTGTTCACACTCACCAGCTACTGCTGCTTCAAGGATTTCAGACTTGTGGAAGCGAGCCATGGTTCGGTACAGGCGGCAATACATCCACACCTGTGAGGAAGAATATTCACATTTAACAGCCTAATGTCATAGTGGACGTTATCACTGTACAAAACTGGATTTGGTATCACTGTGTAGGTTCACCTGTCTGCCCTGCAGCCACACGTACTTCAGCTCATCATAAACCTTGCCATCCTTCCCAATACAAGTGAAGAAGCCTCTAAAATAGGAAGCAAAAAGATTCATTATAAGGATATGGACTACATATGCACTCCAAACATTATCATATTCCAGTGTAATGGCAGTACCCATGTACTGTGTCATGAGAATATTTGAGCCAGAAGTCCACTACATTGTCCAGCTGTTCTCGAATGTGCTCTCGACACTTCTCCAGCTTCACCACAGACATCGTTCCTTTTCAAAAAGAGCATTAAAATTAATTCATGGAAATAACGGATGAAATGCTGAATGATTTTTACTCTTGGTTTTTATAGTGTAGGTATATATTTTATAGGTGTAAAGATGGCTGTTTAAAATGATCTGTTCTTAATGTTTAAAGGGAATAAGTACAAGAGCCTTTCAGTGTAAAGGAATCTGAAAAAGACATATTAAAAGAACTTACTGTAAATGTCTTTGAGGTGGCTGTAGCTCAGTAGGTAGAGCAGGTCACCTACTGATCGGAAGGTCAGCAGTTTGATTCCTGGCTACTCCAGGCTACATGCCAATGTATCCTTGGGCAAGATACTTAACCCCAAGTTGCTCTCCGACCGTCCTGTCGGAGTATGAATGTGTGTGAATTTTAGTTAGTTAAAAGCACTTAGCTTAGTAGAAACATGGAAGTGCTTGTATGAATGTGAGTGCATGGGTAAATGTAAACATGTTGTGTAAGTGCTTTGAGTGCTCTGACTGAGTAGAAAAGCGCTATATAAGAGCTAGTCCATTTACCATTAACTATGACGAGCTTTTAGCTGACTTAACAGAAGGCTCTTTGAAAAAAGGTGAAACTAGGGCAACACAAGCTTATGAAAAACTGCGTTATATAAACCCAAACTGGTCGCAAGTCTTCTAACAAATTTGATTTTTTTGTAACACGACTGGGTCTAAAAAGTGCACCACCAAGAGGCTTAGTCAGCAAAAAGATGGGGAGGGTTTCAACACTGTTGTGAAGACTACATGGGTAACCAGTTTAAGAAATAACATTTTCTCAGCACGTGACTTGGTCCTTTGTGAGGGCACCATTAACAGTGAACAATATTTAAAGGATGTGGAGTTAACCTGTGCTGCCATCCAACAATGTCTTTTTAGGGAGGCTCTTGCTTTTTTCAGCTTATTTCAGCAGACAACAGCGCTAACCACTGTACCACCATACTGCCCAAGACTGATAAAGTCATATAGAAAACAATACTTCAAGTTATTGCTGCTGAGAGTGGAAGCTTTTTTAAAGGGAAAACTATCGGATTTGATTTATGAAGTTGGAAATAAAACTTTGTGTGTAAACAGTGACTTTAAAGCTTTCAGTATAGGCGTCAAACTACTGTGTATTAGTCTGTGGATTAGAGTACGCACTTGTAAAAGCACAAAAAACATTACTTAAAAGCATAATTTGACACCTAACTACAGTTATTTATTAAATCATATATATTTGTGAGCTTTTTGTGTTTAACCTCTCTCCATAGGGGCTTTAGTTTTCCCAGAATAACTCCGCCTAACTATTAAATGATGACCAAAAGCTATTAAATGATGAAGTTTATGCCAAAAACACAAACAATAACACTGTCATCTAACTAGCTCAGCGCTTTGCGCATCTTCCGCCATCAAAAATCAGTACTGTAGCAAATCTAGCAACAGATGGCTTTTAAAACTGTAATCCCACCGAGGAGCTGTGATTTCTTTTCTCCCTGTGTTGCAACATTTAGGAAAACCGTTTCTTTGCTGTCCGCCATGTTACTGGCCGTCTTATTACTTTTCTTTTTGCAGCATTAAGAGAAGGACTAATAAAACTGTTATTACCTCCGAGTCCGAGCGCAGCTCAAATACCGAAGAGCGGAGCCGTCAGTCCGTCTGTCGGTGCGTTCTGCGCGCTCGCTCTGTTAATCACATGATCAGATAAGGAAGTGGGTCACGTGGATTTCTGCTTCCAGAGCCAATTCTGCCATCAAAACACCCAAATGTGCACATTCGGCATAAAACACAGAGGGCTTGAACTATGCTCATGTGAGACAGTGTAAATCATGTGAGTACTGTAAAATAATGCATGAATACAAATCAAGCTGAATGTAGTTATTTTAGTTTTTTAAATACATTTTTATTCATTGTGTGTGTGTGTGTGGGGGGGGGGGGCATACCTTTTTTAAGAAAAAAAAACTATGAAAGGACGCTCAAATACACTTCTTATGGCCATAAATATCACAGGTACCCGTTTTCCCCATATTCAGTATTTTTTAATAGGGGTGCAAAAGGCACACCGACTGAAATGAAATCAGCAGCAGTGGTAGGTTCTGCATCTCTCAGAGGTGATTTACAAAATAGACTTCATTTTTTATTCAGTATGACCCAGAACTTATGAGAAAAGGCCAAGATAAGAAACTGCTGTCTCACACACTTCTACAGGACTGGAAATCTTTTGTAGCCAATGCTGTTTCCATCTGTTGGCCTTCAGCTAGAATGCAGGTTTAAGGCACTAACATTGGTTTCATTTTTATGACCTGAAAGTTATGTCTATGCTTTATACAATCTGTGGTCTAATGGGGTAAGCAGGCAATAGCCAATGAGATCACATTATTGATTAGGCCTGTCAGACCTGTCATAAGGAGAGGTTTGCCCTGATGACTGATGTGTGTCCTAAGAGCAGTTCCAAAGGGAACAGAGTTATGCTGTTTTTTGCTTTTGGCTTAAGGTTGCATGCGGTTAAGGCAAACACCTCCAAAGGGAACGTAACGCTTTCCTATATTTTCTTTGTTTGAACCTGTGTTTAATAAACCTCCTGCACCAAAGTCTGCCTTTAAGACTTTCACTTTTCTATTGTTTAAAGTTACAGTTTGATTCTTAGTTTATTGTGTTTTTGCATGTTTTAATTTTTGTCTTTTTCTGGTCATTCCTGGTTGGTTTCATTGTTTATATCCCCAGGCTTCATAATTTAATTTTCTGAGTTCTGTTCTCAGCTGTTGTTCACTTTCTATTTAATCCTGTGTTTCAGTTCTCAGGCTTCCTCTGTTCCCGGCTCTGTTTGGTGTTTTATTGCAATAAAGCTGTACGTTTCTGAGTTCACGCTTTGCCTCCTGAGTCCTGTGTTTGGGTCCTTTTCCTGCTTGCCACACTGCAGAATCCTGAGGGCTGTTGAATATTTACAAGGTTCAGTGGACGGGACATGCTAGCTGGGCATATCTTAACTTTATTCATCCATGCATGTTCACACATAACTGTGCATTTGTGAGCCGTGGTGGATTAATCCGTCTGGTTTACTCACTGTTCCTGTGGTTGACAGCATTTTGTTGTTTTCACACTGTGGTCAGGTTGCATGGATAGGCTAGTGGACCTCACATTTATGCCTCATTTGTGGTCTTGGGGTGCCACCACAGCATTTTGTGGTATAGCAGGGTACTAACATATTTACAGCACTTTTGTAGGACTTGTAGGACTGGGCACAATTGCTGATCATTTGTGTTCAATATTCCACTGATGCTCAGCAATTCTGTATGCTGCATAATTATTCTTTACATGTCACAAATGGCTTATTTACTAGTCTGTAATTTGGTGCATTTTCATAGTTATGCAAAAATATACATACTTTGGATGAAAACAGTCCAACATTTCCAAAAACAGGTCAAACACTCTAAATCACATACACATATTTCCTAAAAAGCCTACACCCTCCAGATTGAATATGGCACTCTCTCTCAATGTCATGGACATAACATAGTTTTACAATGTTTATTATTCTGAAATACATTGTTTTTCATTGGGTTATGTATATGGAGCTGAAAGAGCAATGCATCCCAAAAAATTAATATTCAACTTCAACCTTCCAGCATTAAAAACGGTTAGGCCCAGGTGACAATTAAGTGGTATGAGGGGGGGCCCTAATCAAATTTTGCTTAGGGCCCCTTCAAAGCTTGGGCCGGCACTTCCCACAAGCCCCTAAAACTACGACTCAACAAGCAGTTAGTAAAAAAGGTTGTTATTTCTATAAGAGCCATTTTCTTTGTATTGCAATCATTTGGACACCAGGGGGCAGTTACCTTATGAGATATTGCATTTATACAGGAATGCAGTTCATTCATTCAGGTGTGCTAATGGTCCAGTCCATGTGCTTTTTGGTCATTCATTTTTGTTTTTTGTTTGTTTTTTCATTTTCAAAACAGGTATTAAAAAAAAGAAAAAATGGATGTTTCTATTATTTTATTTTCATTTCATACTCCAAATCAATATACTGTAAAACGAATTAGATTTCTTTTTTCCTTTGAAATCAAAGCATAAAATCACAAAGAACAGGAAACGGGAAAATGGTCTGTCTTTTATTCTCAAACCGGAAATACGTTTTTTATGGACAAGGGCCGCCAAAATAAAACAGGAAATGACTAACATGACAAAAATGCAGACTTGAAATATAGAACACAGCAGTGACGTGCAGTCAGGGGAGGCAGGTGAGGCACGGCCTCACCTGTCATCGTGGAAATATAAAATTAAAAAATAAACTAAATGGTTATATTCATTCAGTGATTTGTATTTTAAAGTTCTTTTCCATTTAACTACACCATTTTTAGATTAGTTTTTTCAAAATCGCTGAATTTTCGCATTTGCCGGTCAAATACTAAGAGACGAACGGTGAGGCACCAGCCCGGCGAGCCGCACCACGGATTGCGCAATCCGTGGTGCGGCTCAGTATAGTCATTGCCAGTGACTACTAACTGTGCTGGCATGCTATGCAGTGAGACCGGATTACTTTCCCTTTGCATGTGGCTATTAAAATGTTCTAACACTTTTACTATATGAACTAAATTTCTATATTTTAGCTGGTGTATATAATGCACAGTTTTTTTTTTTTTGTTTTTTTCATTAACAACTGTATGTGTGTGTAATGCATTCTTGTGTTGAGCGATCATGAAACTGCTGCGAAGAGACACTAGGTGAGGCACGCAGTTCTCGTGCCTCATGGTAGGGGGCGCTGGTGATCCCAGGGACTCTACGACTCCTCGGCGGCAAGCTACCATAAACAGTTAGCAAGGCCAGTTAGTTTTTCCTGTTGCTTGGCCTTATGTTCAACATGGAAGATTACATAACTCAACTGAAAGAATTTTCTAAACTGGACTTTCAATCGAAGCAGAAGATAATAATTAAAGGAAGACCAACACCGGAGCTAAAAGGTTTGCTTCAGACTATGTTAATGTTAAACAAAACAACTGTTGCCAATCAAATGGTGAATAAGCTATATGTTTGTAAATCTGATGTGATGACGTCAGTGCCTCACCAGTCACGACCCTCACCGCACGTCACTGGAACACAGTATACAGGAACATCTGTGCTGAGTATAACCCGGAAGTCCGGAGGTCAAAATGGGATATGCCCCCAAGGGTGGTTGAGAATGACAGAGCTAAGATCCTGTGGCACTTCCAGATACAGACAGACAAACTTGTGATGGATAACCAATTGGACATGCAGAGGAAGAAGGCCATAGTGATAGATGTAGCAATACCAAGTAATAGTAACATCAGGAAGAAGGAACATAAGAAGCTTGAGAAATACCAAGGGCTCAGAGAGGAGCTGGAGAGGATGTGGAAGGTGAAGGTAACAGTGGTAATCAGAACAATGATCTGCTCTGCTTGGCCACCACACAAGCAGAATGTGTGTGTGTGTGTGTGTGTGTGTGTGTGTGTGTGTGTGTGTGTGTGTGTGTGTGTGTGTGTGTGTGTGTGTGTGTGTGTGTACTAACATCTGTGTGCATATTCAGATAATCAGATCTGTGTGTGCATAATCAAATTTGTAAATATGTGAATAAATCTGTAAATCTGTACAAAGATTTGTGAATGTGTACAAGAATGTGCAAATGTGTATTCATAATGTGTGTATAATCAGATTTGTGAATGTGTAAATAAATGTTTGTGTGCCTGGATGTTAATGGCTGAAAAGTCTTAAAGTTTTGCCTAAAGCACTGAAAATAGACACGTCATCAGTTACAAGTCACTAAACTTTTCAGTTGCCTTTTTTTTTTTAACAATGTGGCTTTTACTACTGTGGCAGAGCATGCTGTGACCCGCAAATGCATGCAGTGATCTATATGTGTATGGTGAGTTATCTGTAAGTCAAGGGTTGATTAAAAATTAAGTAAAATTATTAATAGTACACCAAAATAGTACTTCATTACAAATAAGTCTGGCATTCCAAACCCTTCTTATATATGCATGTATTCTCAACAAAGTTTCGAAAACATAAACTTTGAGCAGTTTAACTCATGAGTACTTTAGCAGCCTTGTGGAGTTCTGACAGGTATTAGAACTGAATATGAAGGGAAAATATGACCCTTATAAATATGGTCTTCATCTTCAGTTGTCTGTCCCAGATCTCTTCCAGGTCTTTTTTGGGGGAAAAGAAGGTTTGCAAACCCACCATGTCTGTCATGTAAATCTTCTAGCTGCAGCTGTACTATATCTGACATAGTACAGTTTCATGCAAACCTTCTCTATATTGTAGATTATCTCTAAGTCCAGATGCACTTTTCAGTAGCATAACAGACTGTACCTTTACAGTATATCATGTAAAACACAGCATGCCAAAAGCAAGAACTGCTCACACGAATCTTGCTAATTTACAGACTTAAGTGATTTAAAAGGACATTTAACAACCTTGTATTTATCCATAATGATCCTACTGTGCTAAACCAAAGTTTTTGTTGTTACACTGTATTGCCAAAAGTATTCATTCACCATTCCAAATAGTTGAATTCAGGTGTTCCAGTCACTTCCATGGCCACAGGTGTATAAATTCAAGCACCTAAGCATGCAGACTGCTTTTACAAACATCTGTGAAAGAATGGTTCACTCTCAGGAGTGAAGTGGTAGGCCACATAAAATCACAGACTGGAGTCAGCAGATGCTGAGGCACATAGTATGTAGAGGTCACCAACTTTCTGCAGAGTCAATCACTACAGACCTCCAACCTTCATGTGGCCTTCAGATCAGCTCAAGAACAGTGTGCAGAGAGCTTCATGGAATGGGTTTCCACAACAGCTGCATGCAAGCCTTACATCACCAAGCTCAATGCAAAGCGTCAGATGCTGTGGTGTAAAGCACCACTGGAAAAATACATTACAGGCTGATCCAACTTTGATGTAATGTCCTTAAAACAAGTCAAAATGAGGCTCAGTATTGTGTGTGGCCTCCATGTGCCTGTATGACCTCCCTACAACACCTGGGCATGCTCCTGATGAGGTGACGGATGGTCTCCTGAGGGATCTCCTCCCAGACCTGGACGTGGCTTTGGAGGGCTGTGCGGCCCCCCAAAGAAATGCCACCCCACACCATTACTGACCCACTGCCAAACCGGTCATGCTGAAGGATGTTGCAGGCAGCAGATCGCTCTCCACGGCGTCTCCAGACTCTGTCACATGTGCTCAGTGTGAACCTGCTTTCATCTGTGAAGAGCACAGGGTGCCAGTGGCGAATTTGCCAAACCTGGTGTTCTCTGGCAAATGCCAAGCGTCCTGCACGGTGTTGGGCTGTGAGCACAACCCCCATCTGTGGACGTCGGGCCCTCATACCATCCTCATGGAGTTGGTTTCAATCCGTTTGTGCAGACACATGCACATTTGTGGCCTGCTGGAGGTCATTTTGCAGGGCTCTGGTAGTGCTCCTCCTGTTCCTCCTTGCACAAAGGCGGAGGCAGCGGTCCTGCTGCTGGGTTGTTGCCCTCCTACGGCCTCCTCCACGTCTCCTGGTGTACTGGCTTGTCTCCTGGTAGCGCCTCCAGCCTCTGGACACTACGCTGACAGACACAGTAAACCTTCTTGCCACATTGATGTGCCATCCTGGATGAGCTGCACTACCTGAGCCACTTGTGTGGGCTGTAGAGTCTGTCTCATGTTACCATGAGTGTGAAAGCACCACCAACATTCAAAAGTGACCAAAACATCAGCCAGAAAGCATAGATACTGAGAAGTGGTCTGTGGTCCCCACCTGCAGAACCACTCCTTTATTGAGTGTGTCTTGCTAACTGCCAATAATTTCTACCTGCTGTCTATTCCATTTGCACAACAGCATGTGAAATTGATTGCCAATCACTGTTGCTTCCTAAGTGGACAGTTTGATTTCACAGAAGTTTGATTTACTTGGAGTTATATTGTGTTGTTTAAGTGTTCCCTTTATTTTTTTGAGCAGTGTATATTAAACAAACTGCTGCTACATAGTGGGGATTGTTTCAGTCATTTATCTTAACTGCTGTTCAGAGGGAAACATCATGTAAAACCTGCGCTTACACAGGATTATTTTTGTCAGGACATCAAACGCTCCTTCGCACTCCCTCATTGCATGCACTCATTTCTGAGCCACTAGTGTGCACTGCTCATAGGAGGTAATTATTGACATGAACTGACTGCATCTTTGTATATAAATTAACACACTGTTAGATCAAGCAAAGAACTTTCAAAATGAGCTATGTTGCACCTTCAAAAACTTACTAAGAATATGCCGGTCATATCAAAAACATACAAAACTGTCATAACCTAGGGGGAGGGTCTGCGTGTGTGTGTGTCTGTATACATGTGTGTTTGTCCTGCGGGCCACAGCGGAGGTTCCGGTGTCTCCGCCTCCCTAGGGCGGAGATCACCACACCTGCTACGGATCAAGCCATCAGGCAGGGTCTTTTTAAGCTGCCAGCAGACCATCACTCTTCGCTGGATCATTGACTACTTCTCAGTTAGTACCGGCTCTCTTGTGTGACTCTCGCTTTCGTGGATTTATGTTACTTACCTGCTCTTCGTGTTCGCTCCTTTTTCAGATCCCCGTGTCAGTTCCTGCTCGTCTTTTCGGAACCCCGGCTTTTCGTCAACCCGCCGCTCCACGCCGTACCACAGCTGGTCCCTCACCACCTGGGAATTCCTTCAGCCTCTCGACCCGCTTCAGCCGCCTCCCCCCTCGCCTCCCTGGACCCCCTTGTCTTTGCACCTTTATCGATCACTGTAAATAAACTTGCACCTTGCTTTCATCAGCCACCGCTTGTGTGTCCTCTTCCTCCTCGAGTCTTGACAGAATGATCCAGCCAAAACCGGACACCGCGGACGCTGATCCGGTTCATCGGGCCCTGGCTATTCAAGAGGAAACCCTCCAGCGTCACGACCATATGCTCCGTCTGGTTTCCAGTCAGCTGGGCGCAGCCACCCAACAGCTCGCCGATCTCCGAGGTATGTTGGAATCCACCATGTCATCCGCTACGCCCCGTCACCAGGATTTATCCCCTCCGCCGACAGATCCGCCGGCTGGTTTGGCTTCCGCGACCGAGCCCGCCGTAGCGTTGGAGAAAGCCCTGCCCATCCCGGAGGTGTTCCGCGGTGAGTTAGGGAAATGTGGAGGTTTCCTCACCCAATGTTCCCTCGTTTTCCGGCAACAGAGAAATGCCTACGCTTCTGATTGTGCAAAGATTGGTTTTATGGTCAATCTGTTCCGCGGTAGAGCATTAGAGTGGGGGCACGCTGTGTTACGGGGAAACCCCGATCTGTCTTTCCATGCGTTCTTGTCTCGATTTAAGGAGGTGTTTGATAAAGGAACCAGCCCCGAATCCGCATCCCAGAAGTTGCTCAGCCTGCGGCAGGGACAACAGAGCATGGCGGATTTCTCCGTGGATTTCCGGATCCTCGCGGAGGAGGCCGGCTGGGAGGAAAAGGCGCTCAGGGGAGTATTCCTGAACAATATTAATGATGATCTCAAGTATGAACTTGCCACTAGGGATTTGCCTCAGTCCTTGGAGGCCGTGATTTCATTGTGTATCCATGTAGATGACCGCCTGAGAGCACGACGGACTCCGAGGAACTACAACTCCCAGCATGCCCCTCGCCGGGCGGTTTCCGCGGACCGGAGGAGCCTCCTAGCGGACGACAGCCCGGCTACGGCGCCCCCTTGCGGCGCGGAGGAGCAACCCATGCAACTCGGCCGCGCACGGCTGTCTCTCTCTGAGCGACGACGGAGATGGGAGGCGGGGGAGTGCATCTACTGTGGCAAAAAGGGCCACTACATCGCGTCATGCCCTGTTTGCCCAAAAGACCGCGCCCGTCAGTAATGGTGGGGATACTGGCGGGTCAAGCTAACGCATGCTCCTCCCTGCCCAGATTCACGCTTCAGACAAGGATAAATCTTCCATCAGGCAGTCACACAGTCTTGGCACTCCTCGATTCCGGAGCTGAGAAAAATCTCATGGACCGTGCCCTCGCCCAGCAGTGGGGTGTTCCATCCACAGCGCTACCCACGCCTCTCCTGGTCTCCGCTCTGGACGGCGCCAAGCTTTCTGAAATCACTCATAAGACCCAACCGCTTTCTGTGACTCTGTCGGGTAATCACTCTGAACGGCTCTCCTTTTACCTGTTTGACTCTGCACAGACGCCCATCGTCCTCGGCTTTCCCTGGTTGCAACTGCACAATCCACAGATCAACTGGGCGAATCGCAGCATCTCGGGTTGGAGTGAGCGGTGCCACCAGCGCTGCCTCAGATCCGCAACTCCCTCTCTCCCTCGGTCCACCGATTTGGGGGAGGGGACCCCACCTGACCTGTCCGGCGTCCCCTCGATCTATCACGACCTCGCTGAAGTATTCAATAAGGACCGGGCTGTTTCCCTGCCTCCCCACCGGCCTTACGACTGCGCCATCGACCTCATCCCGGGGGCGCCCTACCCCTCCAGCCGCCTCTACAGCATCTCTCCGCAGGAACGGGATGCCATGGAAAAATATATCACCGAAGCTCGGGCGTCCGGTCTGATTCGACCCTCCACCTCTCCCATGGGCGCGGGGTTTTTCTTCGTGGCCAAGAAGGACAAGACCCTCCGGCCCTGTATTGACTACCGCGGTCTGAACGAAATCACTGTGCGCAACAAATATCCTTTGCCACTTCTCACCTCTGCCTTTGAGCTCCTGCAGGGGGCAGCCATCTTCACCAAACTGGATCTCCGGAACGCTTACCATCTCGTCCGGATCCGGCAGGGAGACGAGTGGAAGACTGCCTTCAACACTCACCTCGGCCACTTCGAGTATCTTGTCATGCCCTTCGGCCTAACCAACGCGCCAGCTGTGTTCCAGGCCCTCGTAAACGACATACTCCGGGACTTCATCAATCATTTTGTGTTTGTCTATCTCGATGATATTTTGATCTTCTCATCCTCATTACAGGAGCATCAGGGACATGTGCGGCAGGTGTTGCAGCGGTTACTGGAGAATCGTCTGTTCGTGAAGGGGGAGAAGTGCGAGTTTCATGTGGAGTCCACGGCGTTCTTGGGATACATTATTGGTAAAGGGCAGATCAAGGCGGACCCAGTTAAGGTACAAGCGGTCCTGGATTGGCCCGAGCCAGCGGATCGGAAACAGCTGCAGCGTTTTCTGGGCTTCGCCAATTTCTACCGCCGCTTCATTAAAGATTACAGCTCCATCACCCATGCTCTGACCTCTCTCACCTCTCCCAAGATTCCTTTCAGATGGACCCCCGCCGCTGCAGAGGCTTTCGCGCTCCTGAAGGGTCGGTTTGCCTCCGCACCCATCCTCATCCAACCTGACCTATCCAACTCATTCGTCGTGGAGGTGGACGCGTCCGACGTGGGGGTAGGGGCAGTGTTGTCCCAACAGTCCATGGGTAGCCTCCGACCCTGCGCCTTCTTCTCTCGCCGCCTCTCCCCGGCAGAACGGAATTACGACGTAGGGGACCGGGAGCTGCTGGCCATCAAACTAGCCTTGGAGGAATGGCGGCACTGGCTGGAGGGCGCGACGCATCCCTTCTTGGTCTGGACTGATCACAAGAACCTGGCCTATCTGCGAACCGCCAGACGTTTGAAACCCCGGCAGGCCAGGTGGGCCTTGTTTTTTACCCGATTTAACTTTACTATCTCTTATAGACCTGGATCACGGAATGTCAAGCCCGACGCTCTGTCCCGACAGTTCAGCTCCACGGACTCCTCCTCGCAGCCAGAGTTTGTCTTGCCTCCCTCTTGCGTCATTGGAGCCATCACCTGGGAGATCGAATCCGCCATTCAGGCAGCTCTACAGACTGAACCAGATCCTGGGACGGGACCCCCCAACCGCCTTTATGTTCCCTCTCGAGTGCGAAGCCGCGTACTGCAATGGGGACACGCAGCCAAATTCACGTGCCATCCCGGGGCCAATCGCACTGTGGCCTTCCTCCAGCGTTATTTCTGGTGGCCTACATTGATTAAGGATACCCGTGAGTACGTGGCAGCATGCAGCGTTTGTGCACAAAATAAACCTTCTCTGTCACCTCCATCAGGTCTCCTCCGGCCCTTACCCACCCCTAAGCGACCGTGGTCTCACATAGCTCTGGACTTCGTCACAGGACTTCCTCCCTCTGAAGGAAACACCGTGGTCCTGACCATTATCGACCGGTTTTCCAAGGCCACCCACTTCGTTGCGCTACCCAAGCTCCCCTCCGCCTTGGAGACGGCCCGGCTTCTCACCACCCACGTTTTTCGGCTCCATGGGATTCCTGAAGACATCGTGTCGGATCGGGGGCCCCAGTTCACATCTCAGGTCTGGAAGGAGTTCTGTACATCTCTCGGAGCCAAGGTGAGCCTCTCCTCTGGTTATCATCCTCAGACAAATGGGCAGACGGAACGGGCCAACCAGGAGTTGGAGGCAGCATTACGATGCGTGGCGTCCACCAATCAGGCCACCTGGAGTTCCCACTTGGCGTGGGTTGAGTATGCACATAACTCTCTCTCCTCCTCCGCCACAGGGGTGTCCCCCTTCGAGGCCTCCTTGGGTTTCCAACCGCCACTCCTCCCTGCCATCGAGGAGGATCTCACCATTCCCTCCGTCCAGCATCACCTTCGCCGCTGTCGCCGGCTATGGAGGTCCACCCGCGCAGCTCTGCTTCGGACGAAGGAGCAAAACAAATGCATCGCTGATCGCCATCGGACCCCTGCGCCGGACTACCAACCAGGCCAAAAGGTATGGCTCTCCACGAAAAATGTTCCAGTCCGTGCCGAGTCTAGGAAACTGGCCCCCACCTTCCTGGGGCCCTTCGAGATCGACTCCATCGTTAACCCTGTGTCTGTCCGCCTCAAACTCCCTCGTACCATGCGCATCCATAACGTCTTCCATGTCTCCCAACTTAAGCCTGTTGCCACCAGTCCTTTGTGCCCTCCAGCTGCCTCACCTCCTCCTGCCCGTTTTCTCGATGGCCAGCGGATCTACACCGTCCGTCGCATTATGGACGCCCGCCGTCGGGGGCGGGGTTATCAGTTCTTGGTGGACTGGGAGGGCTACGGTCCCGAAGAGCGATCCTGGGTGTCCCGAGCTAACATTCTGGATGCGGCCATGGTGCGGGAGTTCCGGCGGCGCCATCCCGAGAAGTTTCGGTCGCCAGGAGGCTCCCGTTGAGGAGGGGGTACTGTCATAACCTAGGGGGAGGGTCTGCGTGTGTGTGTGTCTGTATACATGTGTGTTTGTCCTGCGGGCCACAGCGG
The DNA here is from genome assembly GCF_007364275.1 of Archocentrus centrarchus. Lineage (NCBI taxonomy): Eukaryota > Metazoa > Chordata > Actinopteri > Cichliformes > Cichlidae > Archocentrus > Archocentrus centrarchus. Next base: position 35,538,819 of record NC_044352.1, on the reverse strand, counting down.
AGGTTCCGGTGTCTCCGCCTCCCTAGGGCGGAGATCACCACACCTGCTACGGATCAAGCCATCAGGCAGGGTCTTTTTAAGCTGCCAGCAGACCATCACTCTTCGCTGGATCATTGACTACTTCTCAGTTAGTACCGGCTCTCTTGTGTGACTCTCGCTTTCGTGGATTTATGTTACTTACCTGCTCTTCGTGTTCGCTCCTTTTTCAGATCCCCGTGTCAGTTCCTGCTCGTCTTTTCGGAACCCCGGCTTTTCGTCAACCCGCCGCTCCACGCCGTACCACAGCTGGTCCCTCACCACCTGGGAATTCCTTCAGCCTCTCGACCCGCTTCAGCCGCCTCCCCCCTCGCCTCCCTGGACCCCCTTGTCTTTGCACCTTTATCGATCACTGTAAATAAACTTGCACCTTGCTTTCATCAGCCACCGCTTGTGTGTCCTCTTCCTCCTCGAGTCTTGACACAAAACAATCAGTTTAATTAATAATTATTTTGAACAGAGAAGGATATCGAATATGAGTTCTAACTGATGAACATTTATATATTTAAGAATCAAGCAAAAACGCAAAACATAAACTACAACATATTAGGCTGTGTGAGTTTTTGGCATTTCCTTCTTTTATCTACCTTTAATTTTGGCGACCCGTCTCACCAGCCTGCCTTTTCTGTTCTTCTCTGTCAAGATGATGCAACACTGCTTCAATAATGTTGAGATCTGATCACTGAATATGGCAAAATGGCTCCACAGCACCACTTACAAACTTAAAAAAAAAAAAGCAGCCCTGAAGGTACGTTTCACCTGTCTATCTTTTGCAGGTTCAGGTAACATCCTGAGACGTGCAAAAAAGTGTCTTGGACCCATACCTGAAACCCAACAGGAAGTCAGCCATTTTGCATTAATTGTCATTTTGACACAGTTTTTTTTCTGGCACTCTATTTGAATAAACTCCTCCTAGAGTGTTCAACCCATTGAGACCAAAATCGCTCAACATCATCTAGATAAATGGGCCATTGATATTTGTTGAAGGTTTTGTAGCATATTAAACAGTGCTGCCATAGCAATGCTTCAATTTTGGGTTTCCTGTTAATGGCCTGGGTGCGAGGGCCCTATCATCGCTGCTTGCTGCTTTTATATATATATCTTAAATTATTGTCATTCATGCTGTTGACTTGTTGCAACCAGAGCTGTGCAGGCTCAAAGCTAATTCAGATTAGCTCTGATATCCTGTGTTGAGATTATACTGTGGATTTCAGGCACATCGCTCGAGCTTCTAGTTAGATATTAACAAAATCGTGTTAATTTGAATAATATGTTTGTGATGGGAGTCTTCATGTTATTCTTGCTCCACAGTAGTGTGTGCAATGAAGTTAGGTTAAGTGGTAACTCTAAATTATTACATTTTTAATAATTAAATGTGAACAATCTCTAAGAACAAAGGAAATAGGCTATAAATAAGGGAATTAGGAAGTGTGGACACAGCTGGGTCACATCGCATTAATCAAGACAAGGATACAAAGGAAGCAAAACTAAATGCAAGCCACAGAAGACAAAATAAGAGAGGAAAAGAAAAAAAAAATAACTGAAAAGACAAGAACTTTAGGACCACACAGAGGGAACCATGAAGGAATGACAAGGGTTCCTGCCAAGTCTCAGAGAGTGACATAAATGATTAAAGCCAATGGTGACAATAAAGCATCTGAAAGCATCGTCATTTTTAAAGCGAGACTCGCAGCCTGCTCTACATCATGCATACTGGTAACATGCCTCGTTTTTGTGCAGCCTTTTTGGGCTTTCACAGAAACACTAGACCTACGACAAGTTTAATTTTTGAACATCCTTAAAGTGCTTATGGCCCAAACTCACCTTTTCAAAGCTTTACAACATGTCATATAATGAATCCACTGAAAGAAAGAAAACCAGGTCTATGTGAGGTCAGGGAACACTTAATCTGCTAACTATTGTGTGCATGTAGCTTAAAAGTTAAAACCACTAACATCACCTCAGTCATTAAGTTTTGCTTGCAAGCCTACTCTCCTCTGAACATATTCTGAACAGAGGGAAGAGGTGGTTTGATAGCTCAATAGTTACTGTTAATTATGTGCAATATGACTGGTGCTCTGACTGTAAATAGTCTCTTTTCCTCCTTCAAAATTAGCTGTTGTTTTTACAGCAGAATATTCCTGCATATACGGTGCTTATCTGAATGTAAACATTTACATTGGTTGCTCTTTAAGGTGCGTTTGTTGTCCTTCGCCTGGTTCAAACTATAAATGACTCATTTTCTTCCCCCAAAATTTGCCTTGTTGCTGGCTGTTTGATAAAAATCTTCACGTTCTCTTTCAAAATGTCGAAAATTGCACTCTGCCCCCTGTAAGTGTCCCAAAATCTGCAATAAGCTGTCTGTGTAAAGTCCTGCCCTGCACCCCCGTATCTGTTCACAGCTAAGATAAAAAATCTGATTAGCTGCAGAATGGGTCCTAATTTAACCCTTTCACTTAAATTAGGACCCATTATTGATATTTTTGTGTTACAAAAACTAAAAAATTAATATTTTGGATATTGTTAGTTTTAACATTTATTATTCATACTCATTAAATTTGTGAATATCTTAAGAATAAATCTATATTGAATATCCAATTCTATTACTGTTCTGTAATTTTATATTTATATTATATAATTTTATATTTATATATAATTATATATAAAAATATATATAGTATATTTTAGATGCTTTTTGATATGTATTTATAGCATTAAACTTGAATTTAACAGTTTTATCATTTGAATAAACATTGCATGCATTAACTTTGTAACTATATTTTTTAAAGTATTTTACTGGAAAAAAATCTCCATAAAAAATTTTATGGTTGTAATTTATTTAATCTATGATTGTAATTTTATTGATATTTTATGCATTAAAAAAAACAGGAATTTTACTGAATGTAATTGGAAATAAATTTTTTTTGGATTCATAGCACTAGATTATATAAGACAAACAGTATCGTAGGGGCTCTTTGCTGGTTTCTGGAACAGTTAGGCCTAGCACATAGTTAATGAACCAAATCAGCACACAAAGAGTTAAAATTATCTTTCATGTGGAAACAACACACAAAAAAAGTTGTGAGAAAGTGTGTGTCTTGGACCATCTGTTGTCACAAAAAACTTGGGTCGCCTCAGATACTTCCAAGCAACACTAGTTTATATGTTTACCTTCCTGTGGAAGGTTTCCACTCTCATCTGATACAGCTCGCTTTTTCCAGTTTGCTTGTGCAAAGCTGCCCACTAGCAGTCATGCTCTTATGCAATCATGCACTGATCACCTTACCATAGTTCCACTATACCACTAACTAGAGGTGGGGGAAGAGAGTTGAACACTACCTATGAGCAGGCAATAGAAACCAAGTGGATTACCCAACTAATCCATCATCAGTCTTGATCACAGGTAATGCATTTTTTTTCTTTTTCTTTTTTTATCATTTGGAAAAGAAGAGAAGTGCCTCTACATGTGACATCACAAGAAATCTGAAACCATCATTTTGAGCAGCCCCCACCCCCCACCCCCTTTACTGCCTGCTCCCACAGCTGCTGACATCCCACTTCTCCCGGAGACACCGTGTGCTCCTCTGCTGGTCTCCAGAAACAGCCCAGCATTAACTTCCACCCAGTCCAAGACAGCAGGAGCTCACAACACAGGCTGCGCCTCAAACTGTCAGCTGGGTTTGCTTCTGGAGGTAAGTCTCTTCTGTCTTCCTTCTGAACTGTAATAACTGCCATCACTACATGTATCTGGCTGAGAGCTGGTCTTCTAAGAAAGAGTAAAAGACCATGGAAGAAGAGCAGGTCTTTGTTACTGGAACCAGTTGGTGCTTAGAGGCTTTGATTTTGAAAGGTTTAATTGAATCAAACTGGTTGTGTGCACAGGTAGAGCAGCTGTGTTCCAGATGTTATCAATTTCTGACAATCTTTGTTGACCCCAAAGACTGTCAAAAATAATTGTATTATGAATAAGCTTGAGCATGATTCTTTCTGACATTGTAAAATAACATCAATCAATTTTCCTGTTGTTGAAAAAACTTAAATAATTTAATTTTGCTAATTAAATTTTAATGAACTGTTAAATGGAATGTTGTTATTCTGATTAAGAGTGTTTCTGTGTAAGCATTACGTGACAGGTAAACGTATCTTATCAACTAAACAGAACAACTCAAAAACGAGTTTTTCTGAGGTTGATGGAAACATGAGCCTCAGCTGACACAGCAGAAAGAAACAAATGTTGCACACTAAACACACATGAGAAAGTTTGGCAGTATAACATTAAATGACCACATCTGAAAAATACAGCAGGGCTTAATTTAGAGACGTGGTGGATCTTTGTTCTCTGTGCAAAAAGAGGGTCAGGCACTGTTTATGCTGCAGTTATTTTTTTTATTTATCTATTTTTTTTATCACATTTTCTTTAAACAGACATTTTCAGCAGTCCTATAGACATGTTTCAAAACTTCAATTTCAGAAAAGTGTTGCATTTTTAGAAATAGATCCAACCCTGCTGTCATTATGCTGTTAGTCTAGCTAACAGAAGGAAAGGGAAACACAAAATGAGAAACAAATTGGAATTTTTTTTTTGGTTGTGTACATATGATAAAACAATTTACAATATTTCACTAAGCTGGTAGGTGAATTATTGACTTTGGTGCTCAAATATTTGATCAGAGGTCTGGTGAAAGCATATCCTGAATAATGTTTACAGTTGTAAATAACTTTTTGACCAAAAAGCTGGCAAGAAATGCTTGAAACTGACTGGCTGATAGGGTGGGCAGGTGTAACTGCGTCACAAATAAATCAGGCAGCCAAAGGACACTGTTTGACTTTTATTATTTATGACATTTAACATAAAGATATTTGATAATGTCTGTGTTACTCATATATGTAATGTTTGCTTTATCCACATTCAATCAAATAAATCCAGTAAATATATCCAGTAAGTTCTGAGGTGATCATATTTAGAAATAAAGAGTCACGGGCTTTTAAAGTTAACTAATATTACCGCCACTGTTTTTGCACCGACAGACAGAAGCTGATTTCTTGGAAGTGAATGAGGGATTATTTGCAGCACACAAGTACCAGTTTTGCAATCTCCATATTCCAGAAGCTCCTGTGCAGAGATTGAAGATTACTGTATGAGTTCCAGTTGGCAAATACTTAAATGAAAATCAAATTAAAATCAATTAAGCATTTTTAAAATGTATTTCTATAAAGAAGGATTATATTTGGTAAAGCATTTATAACAACATGCTTAGGGAAAGTATTTACAAATACAGTCCATGTGACTGATACTGTAAAAAATGTCAGTCTGAGGAAACATTTGTCATGTTTGAGCACAGAGTTCATTTTCAGTTGTTATCACCGTCTGACCCACTGAGACCTGCAGGGAGGAGATATCAGTACTGAAACTGCCCTGCCTTCACTCTAACCTCTGAACTTTTATTAACAGCCAATCTCACTCAAACGATCTCAAATTTTAACAAAATATGTAAAAACTAGTTCAATTTTTAATGTTTTTTTTAAGGTTGAAGAATGGCATTTTTTAGAACTGAAGGGGTAGTTTGTGTGCTAGTGTATACTCCAACACAGCATTTCAAGAAAATTCAATAAAAACGCGCCAACTGGAAAGCAGATTCAGTCGTGGCACAAAAAAAGACACATGCTACAGCGTGTTTGGCAGGACTACCAACTTTGACATGTGTAGTGTGACAGTTACAGGTTTTGGACCCCCTTAATTCTTCATGCAGACATTCAGAAATTTTGGTCTATACTGACAGATTTGATATCACCCATTGCTTTATATCGCTGTATGCATTGACTTTTACTGAAAGGTAAGCAGAAGCGATGACCCCCCCCAAAGAAAAAAAATAAAAAAAACAAGGAAAAAAAAAATCTTCCTTTGTTTAATTTACCAACAAAATAAATTGGATCAGATTAAAACCATTTCCTGAGTTTGTGTTGGCTCTTTTGTTCTGTGCTAACAGCCTTGTTACAAGAATTACAAATTATTGTTACTTCTGTAGTTACCAAACTATTTAGCATTAGTTGACGATGACAAGTGGTGGAGAATTTTTTTAGAACCATTTCTTTAATAAATACAGCAATACCACACAATGAAAACACCTCACCACATACAAACTGTGTACTATTGGAAAATTTTATTTAAATGATCAAAAGTAAAAGTAGCATTAGCAATTTATAGCCCAGAGTGTACATTCTTTATGTTTTTTTAAATAAAAATGTCATGTAAATGCATCACTTTTTCTTGTTTTTCTTAATGAATCATATTTTGGAAAATCATACATTTGTAGTGTGGCTGTTATAATGAACTCAGAAAACTAGCTCTACACCCTAGCTGCCAAAAAAACAACAACAAACCAGCTGAAGTAAAAGACTCAAGCACTATGTGACATGATTAACTCAATATCTACAGAGAGATTAAAAATATAAATAAAAAATAAGGTATTGTATTAGCAAGACAGCTGACTAAGCTTAGTGTGCTTGGTCACAGCCAGGTGGTTTTTCATTCCTCTGAGCCTGCACCTGTTCATCGTGCCTGTTATTCAACTGGACATGGTAGCAGCTGAATCTGACTCCATAATTACTGAGTTATAAAAAGCTTCACAATGCATTCCATCTTCTCTGCATCACACATGTTGAACAAGGTGATTAACAAGAGCAGATAAATCACAACATAATTAGCTTTTTACTTGCAAATGCTACATGTATCTGTGTCTGTGTACAATAACCCGCTGACTGTAAGCAGAGAGCAGTAAAATCCGTGCTGGTCTTCTCTCAGTGTCCAAACATACAGTCAAGAGTATATTCTTACATAGCTCCATATATATTATACATACTTCCATACAGGCACTGTGTGGTTTAACTGTAGACAAAAAATAACGAACAAAGAATTAAGGATGTACTGACCTATAAAAATGAGTTTAACGGTTTTTATAATTGAACCACTGATTCAGCCGAGCTGGAGGCTGTTCTAAAGTTTAGGTGCTATAGCCTCACAAGCACAGTCACAGTCTTTGGAATTCAAATAAGAACATGAAACAACCAAAAGGGCTTTGCATGGAATTAATACCATTTTCAAATGAAACTGAAGCCAATTAAGAGAAGCAACAAGCAAGGCGAAGTAACACTAAGGATGACGTGATCACTGGATAGTTTTTGTTAGCAGCCAAGCTGATGAATTCTGGACTAACTGAAGATGAGCTAAGAAGAAATGAGAACTGAACACGAAAAGTGAGTTACAATAATGTAGCTCGTCCCTGACCCGAAGTGGGCACGCCACCCTTTTCCAGCTGAGAACCAGGACATCAAAATTCTCAGTCCTACTGCTTCACACTTGGATTTGAACCATTCCAGTGTGAGCCGGGCGCCACCACCTGATGGAGCCAACAGAACCATACCATCATGAAAAAAAGCCCTTTGCCGCTTGGCTACACCTAGAAATTCTTGCCATAAAAATTATGAACAGAATCAGTGACAAAGGACAGCCCTGGTGAAGTCCAACACCCACGAGGAGCAAATCCAACTGCCAACAATGTGGACCAATGTGAACAATGTGTACAGGAGCCTGCCTTGTGGCAATGGGCCAGACCCCCCATACTCCTGAAGCACCTCCCAGAGGATCCCCTCAGGGATGCGCTCAAATTCCTTGTCCAAGTCCACAAAGTACATGTGGACTGTTGGGGAAACTCCCGTGCAACCTTGAACGTTCTAGAGAGGAGACAGAGCTGCTCCAGCATTCCACAACCAGGATGAAAACCACTCTGTTCCTCCTGGAACACAACTCGTGGATGGACTCCCCTTTGGAGCGCCCTTTTCAAGATTGTGTGTTTGTATTTGTGTGTGTCACACAGTGGTGTGGACATCCCAGTCTCAATGAACACATTCATCAGTGCATCCTCCCGCTTGCAGTGTTCCGGTGTATCAACTAGCCAGCAGTTATTTTTTTGCTGAAAACGCTCCATTATGGTTTTCACGTTACTACGTGGTCATGATGCTGGTTCTCTATTGGAGCTGGAGGAGCAACTCAGAGATGCTAGCTTGGTTAGATACTCACTATTAGGCCTGAATTAGTCTGCTGCACTGGGTCTTTGCGGGGACTGCTTATGTCATTGATGCCAACGTCATATTGAGTGTGTTACTTACCCTGCAGTCGTGTCCCAGTGTTTTACCTGCAGCGCCGGCTGACAGAGACCAAAATGGCTGGGACTTTTTTTTACCCACAAGGCTTTTAAATAAACAGACAAACATGAAAACGAAGGCATTTTATCCATAATTTCAGCATGTTTTAGTTAGTTTTGCAAACACACAATTTCGTTTCAGTTAGTTATCAGTTTTTCATTTTAATTACCATTTTAATTTATTTCAGATAATGCTGTAATCTTTTATCAATTTCAGTTTTCATTATTTTGTTCGTTTTCGTTAACGATAACAACCTTGGTTCAGATCAGACAAATGAGCTGCTTATTGCTGTCGCGTTGTGTTGTACAAAGACAGCCTGTCACAGTATGTCTGATAATATCTGGTTGAACTATGATAGTTTAGCCTGAACCCACAGTAAGGGGAGCTCTGCAGTCAGATGTGTACAGCTGTTTGACTGAATGACATCTGGCACCAACATAAGCGTGTTTTATATTTGTTCACATTTTGGAAAATGTACTTGATTGATTTAGAAAAATATTTTTCCTTTTTCATAGGAATGATGCGTGCTCCTTGTTTTGATGATTTTATGTGATGCTGTACAATAAATTAATGGGACAGGAGTGCAGACTTCAGAACGGTTTTAAAGATTTATTCAGCATTAAAGTAATCCCCTGACAGTTGTCAGTATTTCTGCTGCTGCACAGAAAACAATAACTGCTGATAATTAATTCAGCAAACTTTATTTCTGTAAATAAATACGGTTTAAAACGGCTCTTATGTTGCTGGCATGGTATAACTCGGTCTAACACAGTAACCTGAACTATCCAAAGTGACCAATCACATTAGGCTCCATAGTCAGGTAGGTGGAGTCACAGTCTGGATCTCAGCAGTTCTTGTTTAAGTTCAGAACAGAGGAACTCTGCACACAAACATGTGGAGCCAAACAAGCTGAACATTTTCTTTGCAAATGTTCAGATCACTGGAAACTTGACCGGTGTTGTGCCAAAAAGTCATCATTTGCCAAAAGGTGATTCCAGAAAAAAAACAGATTTCTGATGTATAGGTAAATGGACTAGCTCTTATATAGCGCTTTTCTACTCAGTATGAGCACTCAAAGCGCTATTACAACATGTTTACATTCACCCATACACTCCCATTCATACAAGCACTTCCATGTTTGGCTAAGCGCTTTTTTTAATTAACTATCATTCACACACATTCATACTCCGACGGGACGGTCGGAGAGCAACTTGGGGTTAAGTATCTTGCCCAAGGATACATTGGCATGTAGCCTGGAGTAGCCAGGAATCGAACCGCTGACCTTCTGATCAGTAGGTGACCTGCTCTACCTACTGAGCTACAGCCACCCCACGTCTCTGCTTATATTGGTAAGTAGGCTGTAGTCAACAGGATTTATGAAGGCCTTATAAATAAAGTAAAGAAATGACCTGTTTTGCAACTATCTTTATGACTGCGTTGCTTTATCTACATTAGAATCAGTCCAGTCCTTTTTGGCCACATCAACTATCTTTATAGAGCTGTGACGTTATATTTGTTGCAGCTTCTGCTGCCCCCTTGGTCAGATCTCTCTGAAAAAATGAGTTTTTAACCTGACAAATAAAGAATATGTATAAGTCACTGAAAAGTGTCTCTGGAAAAGTTGCAGCTTTGTTTGCAGCGAGGTCCAGGTAGTGGGGGGACTTCCCCTCGGTGCCCAAGTGAAGTCTGGACATACGAAGGGAGCGCTGTAAGCACACAGAACAGGGCGTTGTGGAGGATTTCAGCTTTCTGGGCTAACTCAAAAGTCTCCAGAAGTTGCAGAAGTCACCGGAAAAAGTCGCTAAATTTCTCACTAGTTGCTTTTTGGGAAAAAAGTTGCTAAGTTGGCAACAGAGTGTGTCATCTATGACCCTCACCCAAGGCACACAGCATCATACAGCATGGACTGTGATTGGTTAATCATTCAGTCTTCTGTTTGAGGTTTTGAAGCAGTTGGCAGACATCTGTCACATGACACTGCCTCCATGAGTTTAAAAGAGGAATTGCATGCTGTTGTTCATTGCTTGTGATGGTGGGCGGCCAAAAACAACACATGTATGGACAAGACTCGCAGGCCATATAAAATCCGAGCTCGGGCCATGTTTGGCCTGCAGGCCGTAGTTTGGACACTCCTGCGATAGAGCTTTGACGTACAGCTTATTGATTGCAATGACAGCTTGGGAGCCTCCTTTGACTTTTTCCAGATCGGGAACAGGATCTTGTATCATTCTAGGATCTCTTTGGGAAACTGGTCATTAATGCTGAAGTCTGTTCCTCTCAGTTCCCAGCTGTGGCTCTTCACCAATTCTTTTTGTTTGCGATGTTCAAATTTGGCCACGATTGCTCTGGGTCAGTGTCCGTCAGGTCGCTTCCCTCCCAGGCGGTGGACATGATGGAAACCGATGGTTTTCACTGTGTCCTCCAGGAGTTTCAGGTGAGTCTGAATAAAATCTTTTACTGTTATTTCCAGGTTGTCTACTGCCTTCTCTGGGATGCCTGAAAACACTAGATTTTCTCTCATGCCGTGGGTCCTGGAGATCAATAACAGGTTCTTTTAATTTTTTAAATTTTCTTCTGAGACCCATGTCATTCACTTGGTGAGGGATTTAACCGACTTGGTGAGGGATTTAACCGACTTTCTGAGGGCCGCGTTTTCTGCAGCCAGTGTTTTCACCTGCTGATGGCTGTACTACACTGAGTCATGCAGAGGCTGAAAGTCTTTTTGGAGAAGCTCCTGTAAGGACAGGCATAGGTCTAAACTACAGAGTCTTTTATCTATAGACTTAAATATCCACCATGTTGCTGGTATGTGTAGAGGCCACTTCAGGGGAGTCCTCAGGGTTGCTTCTGTTGGTGGATGAAGCCCTCTTATTTGTGGAGGGAGTTGGTATCATGTCTGGTTTCTCCATAACAACTCGCTCAAAACACTGGTCAATATAAATGTGCAAACAGTTAGTAAAAATATAGCTAGTTACAGTAATTAGTGGTGTGCCACTATGTTCAGTACTGCTGAAATTCTCGTCGAAGTCTCATGTCACTACAGCATAGTATCTCCTCAAGGAGAAAACTCCACTGCTTAAAGCATTTTTAAGTGTCTCATCTCCGGTGATGGGCGAGTGATCCCCATCAACCCTAGATTCTGCTTCCTCTGTGGAAGGTGTGTCAGTAAGATTGAAGAGATCCTCAAGGTATTCCTTCCAGTGTCCAACTATATCCTCATCTGAAGTCAGCAGCACCCACTCCCACTGTACACAGTGTGAGTAGAGCACCCTCCTGAGTCACCTGACGGTTTGCCAGAATTGCTTCAAGGCCAACTGAAAGTCTTCACACTCATCCCATTCCTCCCACAGAGGTTTTGCTTCAACTACTGCCAGAGCTGCACTCTGCTTGGCCTGTTGGTGCCTCTCAGCTGCTTCTGGAGTCCCACAGGTTAACCAAACCTGATAGCATGGATAAACAGCACCCTTCACCTCTGGACACCACATGCTCACATAGGCAACAATAGTGCACCTTTCAGCTGGTGGTGATTAGTTGACAGTTCAGTCACTTCACCCAAGTGTCCAAGATATGTAGCCACAGAAGTGATGAAATTATTACAAAATCAATCATTAAACTGCAACCTGTCCTGGTGCCATGTCCACCCTTATGCTTGAACATGGTGTTTGTCATGGACAAACTGTGGCTGGCACAGAAGTCCGATAGCAGAACACCACTTGGGATCACAGTCCTCCCCCTCCAGAATTCACTATTGTTGCCTATGTGAGCATTGAAGTTTCCCAGTAGGACAATGGAGTCTAAATGCACCCCACCCAGTGACTCCAAGATGACTCTGTAGTCATTCAGTGCATAAGTGTAAATGACACAGAGGTAAGGGATGTTGAGGCTATAAACTTAACAGAAAAGTACAGCTGTGTTATTGTCAGCATTGTAGTAATAACAAATACCTTTGACACTGTTGGATAGATGGCCCAGGGATAACGTGTGTAATAAAAAAGTCACGGCCAGCAATGAGACGGACGGAGATGAACCAAAACGCAGGACTCCAGAGGTCGGCATAACGTAAAAGTGTTTATTAAGGTTGGAGGGAAACGAATACAAAATACTTCTGAAGGGAAACACAGGAACTCACTGGCACAATAACATCAACGACGCGACAAAGAACACATGGAAACTGAGGGCTTAAATACACAATGGGTAATCAGGGTAAGAGAAAACAGCAGGGCACAGCAGGTGAGGCAAATGAAACTATAACACAGGGGAAGCAAAACTAAACACAAAGCACAGGGAAACCAGGCTGTCAAAATAAACAGGAAGTGACTAACCAAGGAACATGCAGACTTAACACGGGGAACAGGCACAGACTCAGGACAGAGACGCAGACTAGTCACAACACTTGAAGACACAAGGAACCAGAAACAGCTGAGGGCAAAATACAAAAGACAACAAAACATAACTCGAGAAACAAAAACAATATCAAGAAAACATAAGACACTGGGCCACCGGCCCAGGACATGACAGAAAACAGAATTGGTCCAAGGATTGAGCCTTGAGGTACCCCACATAGGAGAGGAACAAATTAAAGGATAAAGTTATCATTATGAATTATGCAGTGTCTATCAGATAAGTATGATGAAAATCATTTGAGAGCATATCCAGATATACCACATCAATAATCTGGCAATTAGAATGGCATGATCAAAAGCTGCAGCTAAGTCCAGCAGAATTAAAATGGACTATTCACCTTCATTAATTTTGAATAATGCAGTGGCAGTGCTGTGATTTTGTGATATTGTGTCCCTCAGCCAGTTGAAGAAACTGATGAATAACAGTTTCTTGATCTTGCCAACTGTTCTGGTCCCAGTAAATCCACCCATCCATCCATTTTCTTCTGCTTATCCAATTCAGGGTTGAAGGGTGGCTGGAGGCTGGAGGCTGTCCCAGGTGTCATAGTGTGAGAGGCAGGGTACACCCTGGAAAGGTCGCCAGCCTGTCACAGAACCAACACACACAGACAGACTACAATTTACAATCACCAATAATTCTAACGTCATGCTTGTTTTTGGACTGTGGGAGGAAGCTAGAGTACCCAGAGAGAAACCACCCAAACACGGGGCAAACATGAAACTCCAAATAGAAAGGCCTGACACTTGATTTGAACCGAGGGCCTTCTTGCTGTGAGATAACATCTATTTTGTCTGCATGAACAGTGAAGAGGAAAACTTGGATATTTAACTGCTATTGGTCTCCTGTCAGTGTTCATTGTCTCTCTTCCTCTCTGTGGCTAGCTCTCTGTAGTTCAGCTATTTCAAGGGATAATGTTAGGCCCACTATGTCTTGATGCATAATCAATAATTTAAGTAAAGAAATCCCAGAAAGTTGGTTTAGTTCATCAAGATCCAATGTTTTCAGTGGCAAAAACACTGAAACATTGTTGAATATTGATGTGTTGAAAACTAAAAAGGAGTGGACTTATATCACTTCCAGATAAGAAAACTTTTAAACAGGGGATTTAATTCAATAAGAATGCTTATCACACCATAAAAAGTCAAAGACCAGGCAGAAGATGGTACTTGGAGTCTGCTGTATGCCAGAGACACTGGCATATGATGGACACTGGCCTCAACAGCTGGCAGGGATGGATGGCCAACTCACTCTGAGGATGTTAACAAATGGGTCAAGAATTTGTCTGACAGACATCTGACTCAGGCAGCCACATTCTTGCAAAAGAGTTCAACTTTGCAGTCACGCCACATCAGCAACGCAACGCCCCAACATTCAGTATCAGTATTGATGAGAGGAAGGCACTCAGGTTACTTAATAAGCTGCTCTTGTGTTCACTTAGCCAGTGAATGGCTCAGCACAGATGAACTACCTCTGAATTCATAGAAATCCTCCTCAGCCAAGATGGTCATGATTTAATTTCTGGTTCTGATTAGTGCTAATTCCAGATTAATAGTTTCACTGTGCACACACAAGCACACACCACCCAGCATTGTACTGTGTTTGTCTTATTTTTAGAACATTATGCACTAATTTCTTAATTTCCATCTGAAGAAAATAAGTCAGCTAAGCATGGAACTGCAGGTACCAAATGGTAATCATCACGACGCTGCTGTCTTTCTGGAGGGAGGGTATGTGTCTTATAGATGTGTGTCCTAGTTCCTTTCTCACCATACATTTGTGGTAACTGAAGTATCTGTTTAAGAAATGTAGTGTTTCTTGTTTATTTGTGATGGATTTTGCAGAACATCATCGCAGGAAGAGAAGTTCTTGCAGCAGAAGGATGGTTGTTCAAAGAGAGCCCAGTTCACAGATGTGAGTGTGAGAAACACAAAGCTGTTGGTCTGTTATGGTAATAATTCTGAGCCATGAACACAGAAGTTTCAGTTGTTTGAATTCTGTTATCATGTGTTGAGAGACTCAATGAAAATTGTAAGACAGGATAGCAAGTCTGTAAACAGATGGCCATGTGATTTAATGAAACAAATCAGCACCCGAGAGCTAATTTACATTTATTTTTATCGTCTGAAATCTGAGAAGGATTTGAGAAAGATGAGAATGATCAACTTACTATGAACAAGTAGCTGGACATGGCTGCAGGGCAGAAAAAAATAGAAGCAAGTTTACATCATGTTCACGTGATTTTTGTTTTTCAACCATAATTTAGTTCTATAGATTATAGTTAAAGGTACAGTCAGTATTTTTTTTTACCTTATTTAATAGAAAAAAAGGATAATGTACTCATAAATATGCATATATTAGTGTGTAATTACATCTTCAAACAAATAGATGCATTCTCATAAACTTATAATTAATCCATTAAAAATACACAGGCCCCAGTTTGTGGAAGCTCCACCATATTTGAAGACAGTGGTCAGGAAGGACCTCTCCCTTCCAAATAATCACATTTTACGTATGTGGCTAGAGACCGGCAGAATACATGGTAATGCCAAAGGTGGAGGAGAAGAGGTGTTGCAGGCATTCGCCTATTGTGGAGAGAGCATTTAAATTCATGACTGCACTTTCAGGCTCAAGATATGAAGACTCATACCTATGTTTTATCGGCACAATGGGTGTTCCCTTTAGCAAAGAAGTGAAAATGTGAAGAGACAGTGCCATCTTAATAAAATGCCATCCTCTTCCTCCTCACCTCAAGCCTCAGCTCCTGAAATGAAGTCAAAGCTCTAGCACACAAAAATGTGCATAAAAATGCTTATTTGTTCCCAGTATTGTCACAATTATCAGCAGATCAGACATGTAACCTTCCTGCTTCAAGGTGGCTGACAAGCCACAGAATATAAACCAAACACAATGCATCATCTCGGTTCTCCTGTAAACAAAGTAAATAAGTAACTGAGTCATCATCATCATCTGATCATGCTGATTATTGGCCATGCATACTTCAAATTCATCCAGAGTTTCCACCAGGGACACAGATAACAAGAGATTATATTAGGCTTTTATTATATTAAGCCATTAGCCATTATATTAAGCCATATTATATATTATTTCCTTTATTATCAGGTTGAATAAATTGCTTTCAGGCATGGAAAAATAATTTCATAAATAAGTGCAGGTTTTCATTCATTCACACGGTTGTGGGAGCAATCCAATATGGTGGCCGACTTCAGGGTGTTTGTCACAGTTGGTGATGTCGTGGGGAGGTTGCACATTCTTTTTGGTTCATATTCTGTGGACAAGCTGTCTGGAGGTGGGAGGGTTACTGTCATTCAAGTTTTACTACAGCTAGTTATAAGCTAACATTATGCCAGCTAATGCTAGACTTAAGTATGCTACAAATCATCTGTAGGTTCTCAATCATCGAGGTCACAGTCGTCTCTGGAGCTTGAAAAAAGAGCGACTGGACTTCTTTTTGTTTTTTGAAGATGTTTAAGCTCTCATCTGAAAGGCTTCTTCTGTAATTTGAAATAAAAATTATTCTTAGACACAGTTTTATAATTTGTGAGTAGGATGCTGGACGTATTTGCAATGCCTTGGATGGTGTTACTTGACTTAATGAATTAATATTTCAGTCATGTCTTTTCCAGTTCGAGGGTAAAACTTCCTTTGGGATGTCTGTTTTTAACCTGAGCAATGCTATCATGGGCAGTGGCATCCTAGGATTGTCATATGCCATGTCAAACACAGGCATGATCCTTTTCATGTGAGTATGAAAGTATTCTTACCCCTTCACAACCCAAGCTACTCTCATGCTAAAAGAATTTCAATTTATTTTTCCCATTATTTTAAAATAATGTTAGCATAAGGCTGCAACATAGCTAAATATGAAGTGAAGTGGTCTGAAACTGTATCTACAGAGTGTTCCTCAGTAGGTTCCTGCATATTGAACTTCATATAAAAGACTGGATACCAAACAAGAGGTGCTCAGTGGTGACAGAGTTGCAAGTAGAAATGCAGGGTACACATGTATGCACACATTAATAAACACATATTCTGTGTCCTCACATTGAAAAGAATGCATCAAAATGCATGAAGTACATAATAACAACCAGCTCATCCACCCAATCCTATAGATCTCTTTCAGTCCTATTGCTCTCTTTCATACATGTATTTGACAGAAACCCTGATGTAAGACTGGCTCCCTGTTGTGATATAAGAAGTCTTGAAATATGTCAGTAAACTGCTGCTAACCAGCTAGCCCCACCAGCTGTTTCCAACATGGAGACCGGCCAGTCAGATTTGCAGTGGAGCTCAATGATATTCACCTGCCTCTCCACTGAGTCTCTCATCCTGGATCTTTGTAAGTGGAGGAAAAGGGCCGTAAACTACAGCCCAAAATGGTGGAGTTGGAGTACACCTGAAATCAAGATAGGAGACTCGGTGGAGAGTTAGCTGAATCATATCACATACCATCACAACAGTGACCTAGCCAGTCTGGAGGTAGGAAAAAGCTGCTAGCTGTTACCAACCAACCCTGGGACTAGAATAGCAGTGACTGAGTGAAAACAAAAGTTTACAGAAAGACCCTTAATTGGGGTGTGACAGAAATAAATGCATTTATTTTCTTCCAGTTGAATTAGCTTCTTTCTTTTCTACATTTTTGCTCCCAAAAAATTGCATTTAGTTACTGCTACAGTCATTAATTTCCAAGAGTGGAAAGGTGAAGCACACCTTTCTTTCTGCTAAAAATAAATCAAAACTGTGAGGGGTCATCAAACAGGGAAACAAAATAACCACACAACCGTCACTGTCAGATCTTCACATTCAGCAGACACAGAGTTAGTACTATCATACACGACTCTTCACACCTGCTGCACAGCTCGTTTCAACTCCTCCCATCAGGCCGCCGCTACAGGGTCCCTGCAGCCAGGACTAATATCATTAGGGAATCATTTATCTCAACTGCTGTTTACATTATTAATAACTCATAATGATTTTTTTTAAGTATAACTTTTAATAGCATTCTGATCTTGCTGTGTGGTGTATATGGTGTGTTTTATTGTATATATATTGAGAGCCACGTTTAAGATAAATTTCCACTGCTTTGCAATGGAAAATAAAGTTTTTCAGATTCTGATTCCAGCTGTGCCTACACAAAATACTAAGAGTCAAATCAGCATGTAAGAAATGACTTCACCTGTTTGTGTTTTGCAGGATCTTGCTGACATGTATCGCCTTGCTGTCCTGTTATTCCATCCATCTCCTGCTAAGCAGTGCTGGGGTTGTTGGTGAGGCTTCATATGCTCTTGTCATGTTGGCATCTAAACACTACATTAATGTTTGAATGTTCACAGACAGCCTGACAGCGGGGTTCTTGGTTATTTCAGGTATCCGCGCTTATGAGCAGCTTGGCCTGAGAGCTTTTGGTCATCCAGGAAAGATTTTAGCAGCTGTGGCCATAACACTGCATAACATAGGAGGTGAGGGTTAAAAGGGTTATGTCAAATGAGTAACCAAATATATATATATAAAAATATCACATATATGTACATTTTGTTCTATTTTTTCTCCCCTGCAGCCATGTCCAGCTACTTGTTCATAGTAAAATATGAATTACCACTAGTCATCCAAGCCTTTCTTGGCCAGACGTCCAGCTCTGAGTGAGTACTGCTAACAGTTATGAAATTAATTCAGTTCAATTTTATACAGTCATATAGCACCAAATCATATGTCATCTCAAAGCATATTAAATAGTAGGGTTAAGTTCTCCTAGTATAATAGAGAGAAACCCAGCAAATTGCCCACAGTCCTCTACAGTGAGGGAATCTGGGGGCTCTGTTTGCCTTTGTGTGAGGCACTGGGCAGATAATTGCATAAATCCTGTAGTTGTCCAAAGTAAATGTCAAAGCCTGACAATGCTTGATGTTTCACATATATTTCAAATAAACCTTGTTTCTAGTGGTGTATTGGTCAAGGTTGCTGGTTGCAAGGTGCAGGTTAGATGGGCTAAGAAGAACATCATAGATAGCCTGGAGCAGGAACAATCTGCCTGACAGAGGTCAACCCACGTGATTTTTCTCCCAAAAAAACGGTCTCCCATTTTGTCCAGGCGCCTTGGAGTCTCATTCCCGCTGCTCTGCTGGATCTCTTCTCCTCAGCAGCTGCTCAACCTGAACTCTCTCTCTCTCTGAGCTCTCCACTTTCTGCCGGTCTTGACTACCACTCCAGAAATTTTAGGGTCTACAGACTCCTGGAACTGCAGCACCTCTCTTGCTAAAAAGACCTTAAACTTGTCCTCATCAGATTTCAGGGTCAGTGTCAGCTTGCAGCTACTTCCATAGATGGCGATGTTACTCAAGCTCCTCGATAGGCCCAACCATCTCCTTAGATGGCGCCCGACTCTCCAATTCTGTGACGATAGAGATGGGGAACTCAATGAGCAGCAGTGGCCACAATATCCTTGGCAGAATTCTGTACCGATAGATCTACACCTTGAATTTTCCTGGCAGGCCTGTCTTGTCAGCATCTTTCAGCCAACCCTCCAACTCCTCACAGGTGTTTAATGGAGGTTATGTCCCTGAGGCTGCTGTCGAAAAACCTCCCTAAGCTTTTCACAGGTTTCTCTGAGGTGGTCAGGATTGATATTCCTGATATGGAGAAGTGGAACCTATCAACCACTTGACCTTTTTCAAAACCAGGGATCTTGATTTCTCTGCCTTGAATGACATCCTGGCCATCCCATCAGGCTCTCCAACCCCCTCAGGCTCCATCTGGGGTGGCTGTGGCTCAGGAAGACCCTGCTAAGACTCTCAGACTGAACTTTCTGATGTCTCTTACCATGGCTGGAACATGGCGCCTCTCTAGAGTTTCTAACACCAGCTTGTGAGACACTGAGTCATAGGCATTGGCCAGACCTAATCACTCACCAGTGCCTATGGTTCAATGCCATCAGTGTCCTTTCATATATATTTCAAATAAAGTTTGTTTCTCCTGTTTCACTACACTAAAACTAACTACACAACTAACTTACCTACGCCAATTGAAACCAAAAAGAAAATACAGGATGTTTTTTACGAGAAAAGATGTTTAAATAAAAAGGCTTCCCACCCCTACAGCTACCAGGACTGCTTCTTAAATAAGATATTTGCAACATTTACAATATGTACAAAATTATTAATCTAGCTGTTCGAGACACAAAAAATGTGTTCACACAACATTACACTCTCTGGTACATGTACACACACTCACACACACACTGGATTCACACAGTTTGTTGCCAGAGAAAATAAAACCCTTGATCTGCTGTATGCTAACGTCAAAGAAGCTCACAGAGCTCCTCTTACCGGCACCATGGAAGCCATCCTGATCACCCACTTTATAACACCTTTATGGAACAAACACTGATCAGTGCTGGAGACTCCTCTCCATTGTAAAATGGAGAGATATAGAAAATCCTTCGAACCCACAGCTATCAGGCTTTTTAATTCTCATACAAATAGATGA
Source organism: Archocentrus centrarchus (assembly GCF_007364275.1). NCBI lineage: Eukaryota > Metazoa > Chordata > Actinopteri > Cichliformes > Cichlidae > Archocentrus > Archocentrus centrarchus. The sequence goes on along the minus strand of NC_044352.1, from coordinate 35,518,677 downwards.
GCAATACCAGACATGTGAATTTCCCTTGAAATTGAAAACACAGAAGAAAACAGCACCACCCCCCCAGGCAGGACAGAGTGAACACAATACAGCTATCAGCTATAGCTCCTTGTGTTGCGACACCTCTAAATCAAAGCAGCCTCCCCCTACCTTTAAGGCTTAACAATGTCCACACAGTTCATACAGCTGAAGGAAATTAGCTATCAAGCAAAAAACTGTGTTTGCAACAGGCTGTAAACATGCATATTTCTTCTGTAAAGTTGGGTATTTTAATAGAGGGGCTAGGGTGATGAAGATTCTTTTAAAAGGAACAAGTAAATCACAAATTGCAACCTAAACACTTTATTTTGACTGCACAATGGTTTGGAGGTGTCTGTTTGTGTTCTCAGAACATCATTTGTGTACTAATTTAAGCCAGTTAGATGTGAACTCAACATTAGCATTAGTAACTTCAGTGACTCTGCACCCTGGCATCTAAGTGTACAAAAAACATCACAAGTCTGTATTTGAATTTCTACCAAAACCTGTAATTTTTCAACAGAACCAAAAAACTGTGTTTTACACAGTTTGTGAGTATGTCTTACTGAATGTACAGGTGATGTCTTGTGTTTTGTTCCTAGTGACTGGTTCATGAATGGAAATTACCTGATTATCATCGTCACTGTCTGCATCATCCTGCCACTGGCCATGATGAAGCATCTGGGTATGTCACTTAGGCTCAACTTGTTCTGAATTAGCCTAATCTTCTCGGAGCACTACTTCACTGAATGCTATTTCTAGCCTTTAGACGCTGCTAAACCCCCAGCGCTCCATGTGAAGTATGACTTATACTGAATTTTATTTGATTTTTCACAAAGCCATACAAAAGGCAAAATATGGCTCTCCAAAATGAGACAGCGTGATTAGGTGATGGCAAGGGCAACTCTAAGAGACAAAAATCTTTTCAACACAATAATATTTAGCATACCAAAGTATCTACAGCATCCCAATTCCAAAAAGGTTGGAACATTGGATGCTAAATAAAATGAGTTTCATCAAATGATTAAAATGAGAAAATGCATATTTCAATCTGTGTGGATATTTGTGTGCATATTGAAATCCATGTGTGTATTCAGATTCAGATTTGTAAATGTGTAAATAAATCTGTGCAAAGATTGATTGGGGCAGCTGTAGCTCAGGAGGTAGAGCAGGTCACCTACTAATTGAAAGGTTGGCAGTTCAATTCCTGGCTGCTCCAGGCTGCATGCCAAAGTATCCTTGGGCAAGATACTGAACCCCAAGTTGCCCCAAGTTGTGAATGTGTGTGAATGTTAGACAGTAAGCACTTAGCTTAGTAACACATGGAAGTGCTCGTGTGAATGTAAACGTGTTGTATAAGTGCTCAGAGTAGAAAAGCGCTACAAAAGAACTAGTCCATTTACCATGTGTGAACGCTCAGAGGAATCTTCAAATATGTTTTCACATTTGAAGATTGTGTGTAATTAGAATTGTGAATGTGTAAATAAATGAGTAAGTATCCATTAGTGGCTGAAAAGTCTTTAAAATTTTGCTTGAAGCCCTGAAAATACTGACATCAGTTACAAGTCACCAAATTCTTCAACTGCCTGTCATTTTACATGTGACTTTTACTACTCTAATACTGTGGCAGAGCTGTGCAGTGATCTGTATGTACAGGTGCTGGTCATAAAATTAGAATATCAGGAAAAAGTTGATTTATTTCAATAATTCCATTCAAAAAGTGAAACTTGTATATTATATTCATTCATTACACACAGACTGATATATTTCAAATGTTTGTTTCTTTTAATTTTGATGATTATAACTGACAACTAATTAAAAACCTCAAATTCAGTATCTCAGAAAATTAGAATATTACTTAAGACCAGTACAAAAAAAGGATTTTTAGAAATGTTGGCCAACTGAAAAGTATGAACATGAAAAGTATGAACATGAAAAGTATGAGCATGTACTGCACTCAGTACTTAATTGGGGCTCCTTTTGCCTGGATTCCTGCAGCAATGCGGCGTGGCATGGAGTCCATCAGTCTGCATCACTGCTCAGGTGTTATGAGAGCCCAGGTTGCTCTGATAGTGGCCTTCAGCTCTTCTGAATTGTTGGGTCTGGTGTATCACATCTTCCTCTTCACAATACCCCATAGATTTTCTATGGGGTTAAGGTCAGGCGAATTTGCTGGCCAATGAAGAACAGGGATACATGGTCCTTAAAGCAGGTACTGGTAGCTTTGGCACTGTGTGTAGGTGCCAAGTCCTGTTGGAAAATGAAATCTGCATCTCCATAAAGTTGGTCAGCAGCAGGAAGCATGAAGTGCTCTAAAACTTCCTGGTAGACGGCCGTGTTGACCTTGGACCTCAGAAAACACAGTGGACCAACAGCAGCAGATGACACGGCACCCCAAACCATCACTGACTGTGGAAACTTTACACTGGACCTCAGCCAGATGGATTCTGTGCCTCTCCTCTCTTCCTCCAGACTCTGGGACCTTGATTTCCAAAGGAAATGCAACATTGACTTTGATCAGAGAACATAACTTTGGAGCACTCAGCAGCAGTCCAGTCCTTTTTGTCTTTAGTCCAGGAGAGACGCTTCTGACGCCATCTCTGTTCAAGAGTGGCTCGACACGAGGACTGCGACAGCTGAAACCCATGTCTGCATACGTCTGTGTGGTGGTTCTTGAAGCACTGACTCCAGCTGCAGTCCACTCTTTGTGAATCTCCCCCACATTGTTGAATGGGTTTTGTTTCACAATCCTTTCCAGGGTGCAGTGATCCCTGTTGTACACTTTTTTCTACCACATCTTTTCCTTCCCTTCGCCTCTCTATTAATGTGCTTGGACACAGAGCTCTGTGAACAGCCAGCCTCTTTAGCAATGACCTTTTGTATCTTGCCCTCCTTGTGCAAGGTGTCAAAGGTCGTCTTGTGGACAACTGTCAAGTCAGCAGTCTTCTTTGTATGTGTGGAGAGTTTTCTGTAAGTCAAGGGTTTATTGACCACAAGCTCAAGCTCACAGACTCAGTCTGTTTCTCTTGCTCAGTGCGTGCCACTAGGTGGCGTATTACTCAGTCTTCAATTGTGACATTAGTCAGCTGGTAGGGGTGGTTGTGCCATGCAAAGCAGGCTCAGATGGACAGACTACGATGGATTTACCATACACTTACTGTAAGGACATATTTATGTTTTTTCAGTAGCTGTCAAAAGTAGCTCATATTGGAGTTTTGTAAACGATGAAATGTTATCTATAATTGGGAACAACTGTGATTGTTCAGCTTATGGTTCACCGAGCAAACGCTTACATCCACTGGGAGAAAGGAGCTAGCTGTGTGGGAGTCACTGGAGAATTTAATATCTAGCTAGAGCAGGGGTGGGCAATCCCAGGCCCCGAGGGCCGGTGTCCTGCACGTTTTAGATGTGTCCCTGATCCAACCTGAATCAAATGGCTGAATTACCTCCTCAGTATGCAGTCAAGTTCTCCAGAGTCCTGCTAATGACTTCTATATGTGATTCAGGTGTGTTGGCTCAGGAACACATCTAAAACATGCAGGACACCGGCCCTCGAGGCCTCGAGTTGCCCACCCCTGAGCTAGAGGCTGGAGTGATATGCTGTACAGCAGGGCTCTTCAACTCCAGGCCTCAAGGTCCGGTGTCCTGCAGGTTTTAGATGTGTCCCTGATCCAACACACCTGAATCAAATGGTTGAATTACCTCCTCAGTATACAGTCAAGTTCTCCAGAGTCCTGCTAATGACTTCTATATTTGACTCATGTCAAATGTGGTCCATTTGGACTCAATATCCTCAGCCTTCCTTGAAATGCTGTTGAAGTTCTGCCTCCACATCAGTGATCAGCTGATTACTGAGCACCCCGTCCAGTGACTCCAAGAAGGGTGGGTACACTGAACTATCATTTGGCGCATGAGCGCAAACAACAGTCAGGACCCGTTCCCCACCCCGAAGGTGCAGGGAAGCAACCCTCTCGTCCACTAGTGGAAACTCCAACGTACAGGCAGTTAGCCGAGGGGATACAAGAATGCCCAGCCCAGCTCGCTGCCTCTCGCTGAGGGCAAGTCCAGACTGGAACAGCGTCCAGCCCCTCTCCACGTTCCAGAGCCCAGGCCATGCATTGAGATGAGCCCGATTATATATAACGAGTATCTCTCAACCTCACGCACTAGCTCAGGCACCTTCCCCACCAGAGACGTGACATTCCATGTCCTGATGGCGAGTCTCGATAGCTGGGGATCGGTCCGCCAGGGCCTCCACTTTTGGCCACCGCCGGACACACATCAAATTCAAAATGAGCTAATATTTTTCATGAAATAGAACACAGAAAGCGTATCAAATGTTTAAGCTGAGGCATTTTACTATTTACTTTTTACACAGTGTCCCAACTTTTTTGGAATTGGGGTTGTAATTTGTACTTTTGTCTAAAGACTGTTCTCTTGCATTCTGCAGGGTATCTTGGTTATACAAGTGGCTTTTCTCTCTCCTGCATGGTCTTTTTCCTCTCTGTGGTGAGTCATCACCACCATGTGCAACTTGATTGTTCTTGCTATTCTACAGGCAAAGTTTAAGAGCTACAGGATCAACTGACTGTGTAAATGTACAGACTAACTGGTTAGCATAGTGGAGCATTTAAGTAGCTAAAGAGTTTGATATTTTATCTCATGAGGTGATGGAAACCAAAACAAAGCTAAAAGCAGAGGAATTATTAGCCTTTCACAGCTCCAGATACCTGCTAATGTTATCTGCTGAATGTGTGAAGTAGGCAAATGTTTAGTAAATCTTTATTAAGATACTCTTGTGCGGGTACTTTACCCTTGTGCGGGTACTTTCCCATTGCCATCACTTCCTTTGGCAGTGGATGATTGTCCCTGTATCATTCTAATATGATGCTCCTCTTCATTGTTGCTTTAAGCAAAGATGTCTCTGGTTTCAGCTTTGAACACCCAAAGGTATTAGGTAGCACAAGCACAAAACGTTGATAGCTGACAAATCTCAAATACATCATGTCATGCCAACAAACATGCTAACATTTTGACCTTGTGGCCTTCATCAGAGTATGAAAAAACATGGAGGTCATATCCTTTATATACTACAATCTGATTGGTTTAAAAAGAATCACGTTAATCCTCTTTCTAATCTCTTAACAATATAACAAGTTAAATCTTCAAACAGAATAGTGTGTTTACAACTAAGGGTACAAGTTTTATTATAAACATTCTGTATTCTTGTGTATATCATATAAGTTTGTTCACAAACACATTTTAAGGTCAAATCATCACTCAGAGCAGCAGGTATCACTGAGTTGAGAGCTGAAATCCAGTACATCTCCCTCTGAGAAAAGAGCTTAGATAAACTGGCCCCTCTGGCTGGAAGAGTTACAGTGCAGAGCGGCAGGAGAGCCATGTTTAGCTTCATGATAGTGTTTGGTCATGGCGTACTCTCATGTTTCCAGTACAAATGGCTGTTTTGTGTTCTGAAATACAGTGGCTTGCAAAAGTATTCATACCCTTGAACTTTTCTATATTTTTTTCACATTACAACCACAAACATAAATATATTTCACTGGAATTTAATGTGAAAGACCAACACAAAGTGGTTACAATTGTGAAGTGGAAAGAAAATTATACATGATTCAAAACATTTTTTACAAATAAAAAATTGAAAACTGTGGTGTGCAAAAGTATTGAGCCCCCCTGAGTCAGTACTTTGTGGAACCACCTTTTGCTGCAGTTACAGCTGCAGGTCTTTTAGGGTTTGTTTCCACCAGCTTTGAACATCTAGTGACTGAAATTTTTGCCCATTCTTCTTTGCAAAACAGCTCAAGCTCAGTCAGATTAGATGGAGAGCGTTTGTGAACAGCAGTTTTCAGATCTTGCCACAAATTCTGGATTGGGTTTAGGTCTGGACTTTGACTGGGCCGTTCTAACACATGAACATGTTTGGTTTGAAACCATTCCATTGTAGCCCTGGCTTTATGTTTAGGGTCGTTGTCCTGCTGGAAGGTGAACCTCCGCCCCAGTCTCAAGTCTTTTGCAGACTCCAACAGGTTTTCTTCCTGTATTTGGCTCCATCCATCTTCCCATCAACTCTGACCAACTTCCCTGTCCCTGCTGAAGAGAAGCAGCCCCAGAGCGTGATGCTGCCACCACCATATGTGACAGTGGGGATGGTGTGTTCAGAGTGATGTGCAGTGTTAATTCTCTGCCACACACAGCGTTTTGCATTTTGGCCAAAAAGTTCAATTTTGGTCTCCTCTGACCAAAGCACCTTGTTCCACATGTTTGCTGTGTCTCCAACATGGCGTCTGGCAAACTGCAAACAGGACTTTTTATGGTTTTCTTTTAACAATGGCTTTCTTCTTGCCACTCTTCCATAAAGACCACATTTGTGCAGTACATGACTAATAGTTGTCCTGTGGACAGATTCCCCCACCTGAGCTGTGGATCTCTGCATTTGGTCCAGAGTCACCGTGGGCCTCTTGGCTGCATCTCTGATCAGTGCTCTTCTTGTTGGGCCTGTAAGTTTAGGTGGACGGCCTTGTCTTGGTAGGTTTACAGTTGTGCCGTACTCTTTCTATTTCTGGATAATGGATTGAACAGTGCTCCGTGAGATGTTCAAAGCTTGGGAAATCTTTTTATAGCCTAAGCCTGCTTTAAACTTCTCCACAACCTTCTTCCTGACCTGTCTGCTGTGTTCTTTGGACTTCATGATGCTGTTTACTCCCCAATATTCTCTTAACCAACCTCTGAGGCCGTCACGGAGCAGCTGTATTTGTACTGAGGTTAGATTACACACAGGTGGACTCTTTGTAGTCATTAGCAGTCATCGGGTAACTTCTGAATGCAGTTGGTTGCATTCAGAGAAAAGGGGGATCAATACTTTTGCACACCACACTTTTCAGTTTTTTATTTGTAAAGAATGTTTTGAATCATGTATAATTTTCTTTGCACTTCACAATTGTAACCACTTTGTGTTGGTCTTTCACATTAAATTCCAGTGAATATATATTTATGTTTGTGGTTGTGACAAAATATGGAAAAGGTCAAGGGGTATGAATACTTTTGCAAGCCACTGTACATTGTTTCATCTCTGGTTTTCCTTTCTGGCATTGTCATTCTTCACAGATTTTAAATAATTTGTATTATTTGGGTTTTAATTTTTATTTCATTTTCAGTTCAGGCTCAGAATTAGATGGGGGGATTTAGAACAGACAATACAAAGACAACAGCTGAATCAGTCATAAAGTTTATCCTCGTGTCAACTGCAAAGACAAACTAATGACAACCTAAAACTAATTTCAAATAGTTTTTCTTTTTCTAAATAATAGATTTAATTTTTTCACTTAACTAAAAGATTTTAGTTCACTAAACCACTTTAATAACCTCCTTCCTCAGTAATATTTTTGACAAGCAACCACCTCTTTGCTTCCTCTTTATATCATTCCCAGTGTGTGGGAATGTCAGTGTGGTACAAATTAGTAAAGACAGAGATTATTTTTGATTAAAACATTAATCTAGATGGAGCTTGTTTTTATTTTAAAACTGTTTAGAAAATGAAATAAAAAAGGTTTTGAAAATGAAAACATGTGTGGAGTGTGGACTTAGTCTTTGTGTCGCCACGAACTAACTGTGAAACATGTTATTTTGTTACCAACAGGAGCATTTAAGATAAGATAAGATAAAACTTTAATGATCCCACGACGGGGAAATTTGTGCATTACAGCAGCTCAATACAGAGAAAAAATGAAAAGGATGAGTAAGAACAAATAACTAAACTAAAAAACTAAAACTAAAATTCAATAGAATAAAATAAAATAGCAAAAAAACTATACACATATACATAAGCACTATATACATAAATATATATATCAGTGTCAATACCCACATTTACATATACACACATATACACACACGTCAAACACTATATAAAGATATCAAAGGTAGAATTTAACTTTGTCTTTCTCTCTCACATCAGGTCATCTATAAGAGATTTAACATTTCTTGTCCTCTGGAAGCATTTGGAAACTATTCTGTGAAAACAGTTGTCCCAGAAGACGCATGTACTGCCAAATTCTTCACCATCAACCAAGAGGTCAGAAATAAACTTCATTTTAAGCGATGATAATAGAACTACTTTGCAAAACTTGGAAAGTAGATGCCGTTTTAGCCCCAGAGTTAAGAAAGGAGACTAATTGTCCAAAGGTTGCTAGTTTGAGGCTGGATTCAGGGATCTCCTGAAAAAAATGAGGGTTATACACAAAAACGTAACTAAGGTTAAATATTCACTTTAATTGTTCCTTTCTGATTAGCTTTGGTCAGAAGACTGAGGTATGCTCTGGCCAGCTTTATGGGCAGGAACTATTTGTGGATGCATCATATTATACAGCACATGATCAAAGTTCAAAGATCCAAGTTCATGTTTTTCCTGCAAAACCAGTGAGTGGATCTCTTCTGATGCTTGATTTGCAGACAGCATATACCATCCCTATACTGGCATTTGCTTTTGTATGTCACCCTGAAGTGCTTCCAATCTACACTGAACTGAGCAAGTAAGATACAAACAGACTGCTACACATACAGTACACACAACACATAATAGGATTATGTAGGTGAAGAGCATTGTTCATGTTTGGCTTCAGAACGTTGCCCTCCTGATTTTATGATGGTGCCCCAAATTCAAAATATCCTCATTAATAAAAAAAATAAATAAAACACACAAACAATTAACAGGTAAAGGCAGACCCGTCGCTATGGGCGGGCCCTAGGGGGCCGTGCCCGCCCACTGATACGCTTGGGCCCGCCCTGGCCCGCCCACCCACCCAAGCCAAATCACTAATCAAGCTAATAATAGTGGTGCCCCCCTGTTGGATTTCATAAGCCCCCCTTAAGACTGAGATCTGGCGACGGGACTGGGTAAAGGATGCATATGATTTGTTAAATACTAGGTCTCCAGCTTGTGTGTGTGTGTGTGTGTGTGTGTGTGTGTGTTTGTGTGTGTCTGAACTGACTCAGATTAGTGTAGCAATATTCACATTTATCTTTGAGTGTCTCTGTTTAAAACATCATGTTGTTCCTCCAAAGCCCAACAAAGAGGAGAATGCAGAATATTGGCAATGTTTCCATCTTTGGCATGTTCACCATGTACTTCTTCACTGCCATATTTGGCTATCTGACCTTCTACGGTGAGACTCTCTCTTTATGTTATCTGCAAAACATAGCAAATGGAGAATTTCTATATCTCTGTGTATGTATATTTATGTTACCTGTGTTATGGAAACATCTGTTTACATGCTGCGTAGCCACATTGTGGAGACTTGACTTTCTTTTAGGGGCAAAAAAGAAACATAACATACATTTTTGTAAAGTTTAGAGACGAGCTTAGCATCATGATTATACAAGTTAGCATTAGGGCAGGTCTCCAGCATATGATGTCAGTTAATATAATGTACCCTGAAGTGATGGAAACACAAGTGTGTGTGTGTGTGTGTGTGTGTGTGTGTGTGTGTGTGTGTGTGTGTGTGTGCAGAGAACACTGAAGCTGAGCTCCTCCATACCTACAGTAAGGGTGATCCCCTAGACGTTCTGATCCTGTGTGTTCGGCTCGCTGTCCTGGTGGCCGTTACTCTGACTGTTCCTGTGGTCTTGTTTCCTGTAAGAACAAGTACCTTTTTTTTTTTTCATACTTACAAATCATGAGTTAAATAAAAGTCCCAGAGCGCACAGCAGAAAAAAACATCCATGCAAGACCTTCAAATATCACAGACTTGTGTAACTGTGTGGATAAATTCAGTGGCTGAAATGACTTATACACGTTATAAAACACGTCCTGTATCTCCTGTTGTCTGCTCTGGTTGCTGACACAGAAGAAGTTTGCATGTTGATGTCTGCACCATGCATCCTTACATCTGTGTTTCTGTCAGATCCGTCGTGCCCTCTTGCAGCTCCTGTTTCCAGGGAAACCCTTCTGCTGGGTGCGTCACGTCATCATCGCGGTGTGTTTGCTGTTTTCTGTCAACTGCCTGGTCATCCTCGTCCCCAACATTCGAGACATTTTTGGAATTACTGGTGAGATATTAGTCAAGAATTAAGGTACCCAAAGCCTGGAAAACTATTGTTCAAGGCTACTTAAAAATGTTATAAGAACATCTGGCAACTTGGAAGAAATATATATACATACCCACACATACAGTGCTACTGTGCTACTGAACATCCAACTAAAGTAGAGATCATTCATCGTATGGGACCATTTTATTTCTTGCACCTTCTCTTTATGTCCAGGTGCAACCACTGCTCCCACTCTGATATTCATCCTTCCTGGGCTGTTTTACATTCGCATCATCCCTACCAACCAGGAGCCCATGAACTCCAGACCAAAGATCCTGGTAGGTTCAGAGAAAATGTTACATATGCATGTTTGTTAATTCTTTATAATGGCCCACAGAAGACAACTCCTCTGGTAGATGTAACCAAAACTTCAGACTCAGACTGGGTAAAACATGGTGCCCATGTTCAGTCCAGGTTACAAATGAAGTTAAGGAGAGTTTACTCATGGTTCAGAGGTTGCTCACCAGAGGATGACTTGTTTGATGTGTTAAGGTTAGCCTTTTTTTAAAGGCAACCCAGATACATAACCCACTGGTGAATTTCAATCACTGAAAAGTAAGTAAGTAAATTTTATTTCTGTAGCACAATTAAAACCAAAGTGCAACATTAAAATAAAATAGAATAAAAAAAATTGACACTATATACATTCACAATGTTTACATGAAATAACCCAACAGCAACCAATCCTCCAATCACAGTTCCAGAAATCAGCATTTTCCCAGAGCTTGACAGAAAGGTCCGTCTCCAGCTCAGATTTAAAAACAGTCACAGTTAATGTGAGCAGCATATTTAGCACACATGCAGGTGAAAAATGCATTTAAGGCTTTAAACACCAACAGTGCCACTTTATACTGGATTGTGTAATACACCGTGCTGTACTGAGATGTCTCTTTTTGGTCCCACTTATTTAGCTTCAGCATTTTGGACTAATTCTAAATGGCCAAGAGATTATTGACTAACTCCAGTACATAGTGTATTACAGTTGTCCAGTTTAACCCTTTCCAGATCAGAAGGCTTTTACAAGCTTTTTAGTGTGGAGATTATGAGCTGATAGATACTACTCATGACCACTGCAGGTATTTGTCTGTCAAAGAGTAGAAGAAAAGAAGCTCCTGTCCTCAGCATCACCACGAGCACAGAGCTACACTGACTTTTTTTTCCCCCAGGCTGCGTGTTTCTCTGCATTGGGTTTCATATTCATTACCATGAGCCTGACGTTCATCGGACTTGACTGGATAAGTGGAGAAAAGCGAAGTCTCGGGGGCCATTAAAGTGCATCTCCTCAGGCTTAAAGCAGCTGCCCACTGCTGAATCTCTCCTCCAATGAGAAGCAAAATTCGACCTTCTGCTGAAAGTCCCAGGCTTTGGTGGGACTGTTTCCATTAATCACGAGGAGGGACAAGGAGCCAAGTCATCTCTCTCTCTGTTCTACACAAAGAACTGGCCAACATGGAGCAGACCACGGAGCTCTGTAACTACCAAACGCTATGCGTGATGACAGAGCTTGGCTAGTGTTTAATAACAGCAATATTAAAAACAAATAAAGCAAATATCTGAATGCAAAAAGTTTAACTAAGCAATGTTTGATGGGGCCAATTTATTATGTTGTTATTAAAAGGCTATTAAAATAACTTCCATCATGGTGCTGTACAGTATGAGGTGTCCAAACAGTTGCTTTGTGATAATTCACTACATTTGATGAACTGTATATTCTGTATTGTAACTGATCAGTAAATGTGTAACTGTGAGCCAAGTAATTAAACAAAACTCATTTGTGAATGTATTCTTGAGCCATTATTATTATTGAATAAAAATTCATTAGCAAAATCTGTATTTTTTAAATAGTGTTTTTGAAATGTGGGATCACTGTTACAGAGCCAATACAGAAGTGCAGTTTGCTTCACCTGCATTAAACAGCAATATTCCAACCACAGCGATACAGTTACTCATGTTACTCTGTACACTGATTTTGTTAACAGAACATGTTTAGTCAGTTGTTTTCGTCTCATATGAAGCTTCTGAGTGACATCAAGCAAATCTGAGGAATAAACAACATCTCAGTCTCAAGTTATGAGTGCCAATCACTTTTTGGCAGCCAGGAAAAGTGTTATTTTTAGTTGTAACGTCCCTTTAAGGTAATTTCTGGTGTTATAAGGGAGTGTTTGAAGTAGAACTTGTCTCATAGGAGGCTTATTCACTGCAATCACTTTTTGGCAGCTATTAAACTTGTTCTCAATCAATTGTTCTCAAAAACAATACAAAGTCATAATGATAGTGGAGTAATAAGTCTTTATTTATTTACCTACAACAGCTACAGTCTTTTAACCAAGATAAACAAACACAGTAGACAGATACTTTATTGATCCCAAAGGAAATTAGAGAGAAAAAAATGCAGCAAGCTCCTCAGTTTTGTAGTAAACATAATAAACCTATAGACATCATAAATTATATTGTGCTGTCTGTGTTATAAACTGCAAACAAACTTTTGACAAGTGTCATCATTCAGTGTCAAGACACACTAAAGTTCCCTGCATGCATGCATACATACATACTTACCTTTGCCTTATAAAAAGAGCCTAGAATTATAGTTATTTGCACATTATGTCAGTTTAATCCCAGAATGAGCAGCAGGTTAATTATGTACGTTAAATAATTTCAAGCTAGGCGCTGCAGCGTTAAGGAGCTGCGTGCTCCCGCGGACCGCAATCAATTTCTGGCAGACGATCACTTTTTGGCACAACACCGGAAGTCCAATTCTGACATTCTGTGTCAAACGCTAATTGGGCTCCATGGTGCTGAGCACTGAGCACAGGGCTCACTAGATGACGTTGGACCCTCAGGCCACCCTCATCAAGTCTGTTTCTTGACTGGTCAGAAACACTCACACCAGGTCGTGGAGGTCATGTTGTAGGGCTCTGGCAGCACTCATCCTGTTCCTCCTTGCACAGGGAAGTACCTTCTACGGCCCTGTCCGGCTCTCTGAGAATAACTGTCTGTCTGCTGGAATCTCCTCCATGCTCTGAGACTGTGCTGGGAGACACCGCAAACCTTGCATGTACTGCTGTGCCATCCTGGAGGAGCTGGACTACCTGTGCAACTTCTATAGGGTCCACTATATATATATATATCAGTGGCCTCCTCCTGGAAAACCATTCCTGTTTTGGAAGTTGACTCATTGGTGCCCTCTTGCGCACTTGTGCCTCTTGTGTTGGTAATTTCATCAGAGGTGGCAAAAGTACAGACATTCTGTACTGCAGTAAAGTACAGATTTGTGTGTTAAAAATACTCTTGTAAAAGATGAAGTACTGATTCAACTTCTTTATTCAAGTAAAAGTGTAAAAGTACAGGCTCTGAAATGTACTCAAAGAAAGTAAAAGTATTTTTCTACCAGATACCAGCTAACTGAACCTCATGCTATATTAATGTAATAATAAAGCAATATTATTACTTGAGAATACAAACTTTATTTCAATCTAAACTGTAATTCTAATGAATGCACTCAGCTTGAATCTGTTATGTAAAACATGAGCAGAGAAAAAGAGAGAATTTAAAAACAGCTCTATTTGCTGTTCCCAGCATTGTAGAGGATGACTCTGCCTCATCACCTAAACAGAAAAATTTGTATAATTGGGGTTAAAGTGGGATTCAGGAGGTGGGGGGACTCTAAGATCAGTTTTTGTGGGGAAAAGAATTCCAGATCACAATAATTCCTGTTGTAGCTCCAGTAGATTTTCTTTGTCTGCAGGCTTGATGAGCTGCTGCTGCTCTGAGGTTTACTGCTCTGTGTGGATTTACACAACTGAATTCAACAAGATGTAACCCAGTATTTCATGAGCTGATTCCCATCCCCCACACTGACAGTATGCTGCTTATACTGTTTTCATACTGACAGTATGCAGTTGGTATAAAGGTGGAATTCAGTGAATGAATCTCAGCATCAGTTCAAACTCACCTCTGCTGCACTGATGTAACCTGTAACTCTGACCATGAACACCACAGCTGCTCTGCACAGTCCATCACAGAGCTTTACTGTAAAATCACCACAGTACAGCAAACATTTGGGGGTCAGTTCAGTAGCAGCGGGGGTTGTTAATCAGTTTCAGCTGCTTTAGTGTTAATGAAATTCAGAGGTGGGAAGGAACGAAATACAACTTCTTTGTTACTGTACTTAAGTAGATTTTTCAGGTATCTGTGTTTTACTTGAGTATTTATTTTTCTGACAACACATTTGAGGAAGTCTTTATTTCCTGTCACTGCGCCTTGAAACATCAAACTGAACTGAGCCTAAACGGAGGAACAATAACACACGAGGGACAATCGTACCGGCGTATTCATCTCTGGGGCTTATCACACAAAAAGACTCGAAAGAGGAAAACCATATAATTTAAGCACTATTTATAGTGCTGTACTCAGGGGTTAAAGTGGGCCAGAATGATCGGAACAACGTTTTTGGTCCGTAAGTTGTGGTCACAGTACTTCAGCATCTAGCCAGAAGACGAGTGAAAATAAATGGAGTAACGTGTTGCAGCTAAATTTCACGTTTCTAAATGCTCAGCAAATATTAGCAAATACACAAAGTGGCTGCAGTTTGTCGCACAGTGTGAAAGATGGAAGAAAGAGGACAGGAGAGGAAGAAGAGAGGTTAAAGCTAACAACTGCTCAGTGACAGCTGATAAACTGGAAATTTAAATCAGATCTTGGATCTGTGTATGATGTAAAGTTATGGTTTTTCATATTGTGATGCATCCTGCAAAACAAACTGAGGTACACTAACTTTGTGTTATTCAAAGTCTGTATGAAAATACTGCAGTTTAGTGCAGGATAAACAGGTTAGTTTGCTGTACTGTGGTGATTTTACAGTAAAGCTCTGTGGTGGACTGTGCAGAGGTCCTAGCGTACATACTTAATAGTGATGGGAATTCCAGCTTTTTTCAGAGAGCCGGCTCTTTTGGCTCCCGAGTGGCTCCTCAGATTTTACTTTAAAAAATGTGCAAAATGAATTACTAATGTAAAAACATACATTATATCAAATGTTTCTTTATATACTCAACATAGAATAGCGTGCTCCAAATACAAATTATAAAAAAGGTTGGAACTCAGAAACACCAAGGGCCTTTGAGGGGTTGATCCTGTTTCCCCTTCCTGATATGAGCTGCACTGTTCCCCATTCCACTGATCAGTTCATATGTGTCTGTGCACGTTGTTCGTGGAGCCTGCTCGAGATGAAATTTTAACTTTGCGGTCAACCTCTGCCTTTCCAGTTAAAATGTGTCACTCATTTTCCTCACCATTCCCACGTGTAGACTAAGTAAAGAACAACTTCCCTGGCTCTTTGCTGTCTCCGAGCAAACTTTGCAGGAATCTCGTCCTCTCTGGTGTATGTGTACTCACACTCACTCGCGTACTGTGCGGTGTGTCCGTGGCCCCTCCCCTTCCACTCAGTGTAGACGCACAGATGCTGCCACCCATCTTAACCAATCACATGGTTATCTTCCACAAAAAAACAAAAAAAAAAAAACACGAAAGAAAAGAAATTGCTCACAATCACAATCAGGAGCCAGCTCCCGTCGCTCACTTCAAACGCTCTTCGTGTATCTATTTTACAGGATGTACCCTGTAAGTAAATTTAACTAATGCATAATTTCCAGGACTAAGGCATATGTACCCTGTAATTACATGTAAGTACTAAGGCTGTAATTACAGGGTACCGGAAATTAGGCAGAACTTAAATTTACTTACAGGGTACATCCTGAAAAATGCATGTACTACAGGGAATCCCAGACACTGCATTGGGGTGATGTGTGCTCATGTCTACTTGTAAGAATCACAGTATCTTCAAGTGTGCAAAGCAACTTTATTTAGGCTGGTACCATACATACAACAAGAATTTTCTGATGGATGACATTATTAAATTAACTACATTCAAATTCCATTCACTCATAAGAACATAAGAACTGCTAATGTCTGAAAATGGAAAAATTATTAAAATTGCAAAGAAAAACATTAAATTTTTTTAACCATGTCTTGTTTATCATTCTAAATGACAGCACTTTGTGCTGTCCAGGGTCGTGTTTCAGTTGGATACATAATCAGCCCTCAGGCATACAAACTCTGATCTGTTTGTCCTTTGTGTGCATTACAATAACAGCATCCCCGTAGTCCAAAGCCTTCTGAAGAAAAACAGGTATCCATGTTTATGGACAGATGTGTGATGACTGGAGTACTGTCCATGTTTCTACTTCAGCCTCATAAAGCAGAACAGAGCTACGTAGGGACGCTTTCATCCTTCTCTGACTTTGGCGGTGAGTGCAGAGTTCTCTTGTCGAATAGCCTTGTAGTCTTCCAGAATCCTCTCCAGGTTAGCCACAGTTTTGTTACCATTTTCTGTCTCAATCTGACAATAACACAGAACATAGACAAATATTGTAGTTATTTGGACTGTACAGCTCTCCACATGCTAATGAGTAAGATATTTGTCACATGCACAGTACAGTGTACCGTGAAATGCATTTTGTACCTCCAGCCAATGGTAAGTAGTAGAAATATATACACTGCTCAAAAAAATAAAGGGAACACTCAAATAACATCCTCGATCTGAATGAATGAAATATTCTCATTGAATATTTTGTTCTGTACAAAGTTGAATGTGCTGACAACAAAATCACACAAAAATCATCACACACAAAATTAAAGTGGAAAAACACACTACAGGCTGATCCAACTTTGATGTAATGTCCTTAAAACAAGTCAAAATGAGCCTCAGTATTGTGTGTGGCCTCCACGTGCCTGTATGACCTCCCTACAACACCTGGGCATGCTCCTGATGAGGTGGCTGATGGTCTCCTGAGGGATCTCCTCCCAGATCTGGACCAAAGCATCCGCCAACTCCTGGACAGTCTGTGGTGCAACGTGACGTTGGTGGATGGAGCGAGACATGATGTCCCAGATGTGCTCAATGGGATTCAGGTCTGGGGAACGGGCGGGCCAGTCCATAGCTTCAATGCCTTCATCTTGCAGGAACTGCTGACACACTCCAGCCACATGAGGTCTAGCATTGTCCTGCATTAGGAGGAACCCAGGGCCAACCGCACCAGCATATGGTCTCACAAGGGGTCTGAGGATCTCATCTCGGTACCTAATGGCAGTCATGCTACCTCTGGCGAGCACATGGAGGGCTGTGCGGCCCTCCAAAGAAATGCCACCCCACACCATTACTGACCCACCACCAAACCGGTCATGCTGAAGGATGTTGCAGGCAGCAGATCGCTCTCCACGGCGTCTCCAGACTCTGTCACGTCTGTCACATGTGCTCAGTGTGAACCTGCTTTCATCTGTGAAGAGCACAGGGCTCCAGTGGCGAATTTGCCAATCCTGGTGTTCTCTGGCAAATGCCAAGCGTCCTGCACGGTGCTGGGCTGTGAGCACAACCCCCATCTGTGGACGTCGGGCCCTCATACCATCCTCATGGAGTCGGTTTCTAACCGTTTGTGCAGACACACGCACATTTGTGGCCTGCTGGAGGTCATTTTGCAGGGCTCTGGCAGTGCTCCTCCTGTTCCTCCTTGCACAAAGGCAGAGGCAGCGGTCCTGCTGCTGGGTTGTTGCCCTCCTACGGCCTCCTCCACGTCTCCTGGTGTACTGGCCTGTCTCCTGGTAGCGCCCCCAGCCTCTGGACACTACGCTGACAGACACAGCAAACCTTCTTGCCACAGCTCGCATTGATGTGCCATCCTGGATGAGCTGCACTACCTGAGCCACTTGTGTGGGTTGTAGAGTCCGTCTCACGAGTGTGAAAGCACCACCAACATTCAAAAGTGACCAAAGCATCAGCCAGAAAGCATAGGTACTGAGAAGTGGTCTGTGGTCCCCACCTGCAGAACCACTCCCTTATTGAGTGTGTCTTGCTAATTGCCAATAATTTCCACCTGTTGTCTATTCCATTTGCACAACAGCATGTGAAACTGATTGTCAATCAGTGTTGCTTCCTAAGTGGACAGTTTGATTTCACAGAAGTTTGATTTACTTGGAGTTATGTTGTGTTGTTTAAGTGTTCCCTTTATTGTTTTGAGCAGTGTAAAAAAGAATAAAAATAAGTAATTCACACATTGTATGAATATATAAATAGGAATAAAATATGTAATTTACACGTCACAACACACAAGATAAAAATATATAAATATCTAAGTTTAAAATTCCAGTCCTGACTGAGTACCTGGAGATTTTGCAAACACACACTGATAAAAATGTAATTACTGTGTGGCCAGTATGGACCTCCTGCAGGTATAAGACATTTTTAGTGTAGCTTAGCAAAAATGGCAGGAGCACAGACCTTAATTCCACGCACACTGTCACTGGCCAACAAACAGCCCTCAAAATTCAAGTCAAATGTTTTTTTTTTTTAAATTTAACAGTGCTGAATAAAACACACAGCAAAAACCATAATATTTAAACTATAGAGACTGAGTAATTCATGTTACTGTAAGCATCACCGGCTGACTGCTGACAGCTTATTTTCCACATTGTTTTTAATAACAAATGTCAGAATGCGCTGACGGAGCTGATGATCCATTCTGGAAGCTAACTGTTGAAATGCTCAGCGATCAACCGCTGGCCAGAACCCTGAGTGCAACGTTCTGCTGGAAACCTCAGGCCCTGCATTCACATGCTTTTGGACTGTGGGAGAAGTGTATGTGGACAGTACTTAGGCAGGTACAGTGAGAACATACAAATTCCACACAGAAAGCCCCGTTATTATTATTAAGGGCAGGATTTAGCCAGACCTATGATTAAATGACAGATCATGAGGGATTTTTCTAGCTGGTTTCTGGGAAAGCTGCAGTGAGATGTTGTTGTTGTTGATTTTCTAACTGTATCCCATTCACACCTCTGCTAGACTACAGTGGTCCCCCACTCCCCTCACCCTGACCCCCCAATTTCTGGCATATGTAAATGTCAGCTACACAGTCTAAACAGCCACTAACAACAATCAGTTAAATGTGGGGGTGTTCACAGGGATGAAAATCCAGTTTTTCATGCAGTGCTTTTGTGTTTGTTATTAAACTACAATAACAGTTCCCTTTATTCCCAGTCTATATACTAAGCTTAGATAACCACATCCCGCTGCTCTTTCCAGAGACCTATTAGACTTTTCATCCTTCTCTATGTAACATAGCCAACAATATTTAACAAAGTATCCGAGAGAGCAGGAACCAAACTGGAACTCCTACCTGTTCCTCTAGATCTCGAATCTCTCTCAGGATTGTGCCGGTGTCTTCGATGGTTTGGATTAGCTGATTACAGT
This sequence comes from Archocentrus centrarchus, assembly GCF_007364275.1. Classification (NCBI taxonomy): domain Eukaryota; kingdom Metazoa; phylum Chordata; class Actinopteri; order Cichliformes; family Cichlidae; genus Archocentrus; species Archocentrus centrarchus. The sequence continues at coordinate 35,499,254 of NC_044352.1, read as the reverse complement.
TCTACAGAAGAACGCCAGATGGTGAAAACACTTTTTCTTTAGTCGTCAAGGGTATGGTGAGAAATAAGATATTCATATGACATACTTCATGCAGGGCCGCCAGGTACTTGTAGGATTTGCGGACGGACTCGTCTTTTTTGGCATCCTACATGTGACAGATATTTATAACTGAAGCTTATTTGTTCAATAAAGAGAAAACACTGTTGCTGGTTATGCAACAATAATAAAAAAGAATCCTCATCATTATTATATTTCTGAAACAAGAGGACAGAATAGTTCTGCTTCTTTAAAAAGAAAAACCCTCTACTACCTTAAAGACCAGCTCATCAGTCACAGCAAACGTTCTGTCTAGTTTTCCTGTCAGATTGTTGATCTCTTTCTGGAGCCCCTTCGTGTCGGACAAAATCTGAAAGGAAAGTCAACAAGGTGTTAAATCTGCAATATACAATAATATATACACAGTTGTGTTCAAAATAGTAGCAGTCCAACATGACTAACCAGATCAATCTCTGTTCTTGGTAGAAATTATATTATTACATGGCAAATAATTTCCCTGTAGGTGAGTGATAGAAAACCAACAGACCCAACAGTCATGATATGCATGGTCCTGGGTCTGTGTAATTTCATAATAATGTGGAGTTCAATCAGTGAGGTCACGATCTACATGCATTTCTCTGAAAACCTGAGAAAAATGGGACACTGTTCAGAACAGCGTACTTTGATCAAAACGTTGATTAGAGGGGAAAACGTATAAAGAAGTGCAGACAATGACAGGCTGCTCGGCTAAATGATCTCCAATGCTCTAACACAGAAAACAAAACCAGAGAGACGTGGAGGAAAACGGAAGACTACGAATCGAAGAACAGCCAGAGTGGCAAAAGTACCTGTGAGTACTGTGATAATTAGAAGACACCTGCATGAAGCTAATCTATCAGCAAGAAGCCCTCGCAAAGTCCTACTGTTAACACAACGACGTGCTGAAGAGGATACAATCTGCCAAAGAACACATCGACTGGCCTACAGAGCAATGGAGAAACATTTTGTGCACTGATGAAAGTAAGATTGTTCTTTGTGGGTCCAGTCCTCTCCAGAAGCTCACTCTAATCTTAAAAAAGGGTGTCTGTCTCCTGGTCAAAGTGATGTTATAGTAAAGTTTGCTTTCCTCCATGAAAATGTGAGGTCTCCCTCGGTGTCACAGGAATGTCGTCATGAAATGAAAGTAACTAAACACACCTTTGTAATCTCCTCCTTCTGTTTCTTGATGTTGCTGACAATCTCCAGAATCCTCTGAGTGTACGCAGACCGAGACACATCCTGAGGAAGATTCTCCAACTCTGTTACCTACAGTGGAAGAAAACAGGGACAAAATGCTAGCACATTAACACATTCAGCAGCTGAAACATATTTTGCAGACAAACTCTCAACTCACAAATCTGTACTGTTACAAACCTCATATTGCAAAACAAGCTCCAAAGGAGTGAATTATTTCATTTGCATTATAAAAGGGAGCTGTGGTGCAAATTTCCATGACTTTTTTTTATTGAAACTTTTCCAAAATTTCCATGACTTTTCACAGTTATTAAAGACCATAAAAACTGATGAACCTTTTCTCTTCATGCCCACATGAACCACAGTAAACAGAATTGGCTTCTGTCATCATAGTTACCAGCTGTTTGTACGCATCTTCCTTCTTCTTGGCCTCCTCTGTAGAGACACGAATTTTACCGTGCAAAGACTTGATTTCAGACAGCTTTTTGGACGACTCCAGCTGTGGAAAATGCACAAAAATGATCAAAATGTGTTTTTATTGCTGAAGAACAGTGAAAGGTCTATACCACATACATCTTTGCTGCTGCAGATTTCTTTGAGCCTGCGGAACTCATCAATGAGTGGAGCACGGTGCTTCTCCCACTGAGATGCCAGGTTCACTACTCGCTTGGTGCTGGCCTCCACCAGAGCCTGGAGGGAGGAAAAGATGCATGTAGTGGATCTCAGAGCCCCGCTGGGTTGGATGATATTTTTGTGGCTCTCCTACCTGAAGCTTCAGCAGGCTGTTCTCTGCGTCTGGCAGAAGGTCAATTGTTTTCTTCTTCACTTGGATCTTCTCTTCTTTCTCAGTGTTTCCCAGTTCTCTCTGCTTCAGCTCATCCAGCACCTACACCAAACCACAGAATAAATAAGAATCATTTGTGTTCTTTCTGCTCTTTTCATTCATTATGGCAATGTAGATATTTCACAAAAGTTATTATATCACTGTAAGTGTTACACTCTGTTCCTCCTTAGCTCCTAAATAAAGTGTGAGATGGACAGGCAGACTGTGGTGGTGTCAGGAGTAATGTAGGAGAACTGTAGTGGGCACTTGGGTCTATGTTGCAACCACTGTCACCCATAACCCAGACCCAGACCTCCAAGACAGACTGCTTATCTTCTCTAGCCTTGGGACAGAGAGGGCTCCCACTGAGGAGAAAGGAAGTATAGAACACCCTGCTCAGCCTGCTGCCACTGCAGCCTGACTGCAGGTAAGCAGAAGAACATGGACAGAGCAACAGATTGATGGATTCTGTTAATCTCTGTCTTACTTTTTATCTAAAGCAGACCTGAGAACTGTACAGTTCACAGGTCACATTCGGCATTTTGGTTGTCTGTTAAGAAAATGTAATGTGCTAAATGTACTTAGCTACCAATAGATGAGGGAGAGGTGAAAGGTTATACTATCATGTCAAAGTGGAACTGTGTCAAACGCCATTGTGTGGTTGTACTTCCTCTCTTGTCTGTGCTCTTACTACCAAATAAGGTTGTGTGTGTGTGTGTGTGTGTGTGTGTGTCTACATGTATAAAGATGGTTTGAGTACTTCCTCAAATTGAGAGTGCCTTCATGAAGCTGTCTAGCTGACAATGGTGGACAGTAACGAAGTACAAATACTTCGTTAATGTACTTAAGTAGATTTTTCAGGTATCTACTTTACTTGAGTATTTATTTTTCTGACAACTTTTTATTTTTACTCATTTTTACACAAGTATCTGAACTTTCTACTTCTTACATTTTCAAAACAAGCTCGTTACTTTATTTATTTTGCGTTTTTGGCCACAGCGGCTTTTGTTGGCAGTGGAGAGAGACGGGAAATGGGGGAAAGATACAGGGGAAGACACGCGGGCAAATTGGCGACGGGCCGAGATGTGAACCCGCACCGCCCGCACCGCAACACGGCATATGTATGTGGTCGCCGGCTTCACCACTAAGCCACCCAGGCGCCCTCGTTACTTTATTTTTAATGCATCTGAGAAACGTTTGCATTTCCGGTCAGTGTGGAGCCGGCTTTTGATCGCGAGCTGTTTTTTCTTGGAAGTCGCAACAACAGGGCGGTAGGGAGGGAACAGACACCCCACGCGGTAGAGGGAGAGGCTCCTGCAACGCTCGCTCGGAGATCGGAAAGAGCCAGAGGAAGTTGCGCTTTACATAGAGGCCGGAACGGTGAGGAAAATAAATGACAGAAAATGTAAAGGACAAAAGAAGTGTGTGCAGTTTGTCACACAGTGTGTCTCAGCTAAAAGAACAGCTGCTGTATTTTAAGGGACAGCAAAGAATGAGCGATAACTTCACTCAGATGGAGGAAGATGTAAGAAAGAGGTAGAAACGTCCTCCAAGGAGATACTTTTACTTTCTTACTCTGAGTAGATTTCAGAGCCTGTACTTTTTTACTTTTACTTGAGTACAGAAGTTGAACCAGTACTTCAACTTTTACCAGAGTAGTTTTTAACACAAGTACTTGTACTTCTACTTAAGTACAGAATGTCAGTACTTTGGCCACCACTGCTAGCTGCGCACGCCTGGGCAGTGTGGGAGCTTGGGTGGTGAGGTCCTGTGTGCTGTTGGGGGTTGTGGGGCGGTGTTGGCCAGCGCTGTCAGGGTGCCCTGCCGTGGGGGGTGGTTGGTTCCCTGGGTGCCCTCCCTCCCTCGCCCCTGTCCCCAAGAGCGGCAGGGGTCCTTCCTGGGGTTGAGGGGAGGTTGAGATGGTTGACCATGGTTTCCTGTGACCAACATGAGCTGGTCTCTGCAGTTTATGCTGTGTGTCTGGCGGGCTTGGTCCCTCCCCCTCCCCTCTGTTGCTCTGCCTCCCTGCAGTTGCTTGCTTTCACCTCGCCCTTGATTTGCTGTTGAATGTATTGGTGCCCTCCGCACCATCAGCCCTGTTCCCCCACCATGGATTTTGCCCCTCTGGGGATCCCAGGGTGGGTTCTCTGGGCCTGCCTTTGCCGCTGTTGGGCTGCAGGGGGCTAAGGCCTCCTCTGGTGCCGGGTCTGGGTGGGCGTGTGGGTCACGGGGGCCAGGGTTGGGGGGTTGCTGGCTCTGCCTCCTAGTCTCCCACCAGGTCAGATTAGCTTCACCTGTCTCGTTTCAATAATGCGCAGCAGTAGCTTAGCACACACTTGTACTAAGCTACAATACCGCAGTGAGAGCCAACTGCGGTATTGTATCACTTCCTGTTCCTGTTTCGGAGCACAGTGTTTTGCTGTCTGTTAGCTGTTATATCTGTATAACTCGATTTATCTGGATAATAACATATTTTAGTGTAATCTTCACCTACTTTAAATTGCATACTCTTTGCTGAATCACCTGTATTCACATTACTCACTTTATTTGTTTTTAGAAATTCGCTAGCTTAGCTCAGCTAGTAGCTTAGCTCTTAGCCGACTCACTACCAGCATGGCTTCTTCTCCTGCACTTTCCTGCTCTGGGTGTCACATGTTTAGTTACTCCTCGGCCTCCTTTAGCAGTAACGGTACTTGTAATAAATGTAGTCTGTTTGTAGCTCTGGAGGCCAGGCTTTCTGAACTGGAGACTCTGCTCCGCACCCTGGAAAATCCTACATCTAGCCAGGCCCCTGTAGCGGGTCTGGACCATGGTAGCTTAGCCGCCGTTAGCTCCCCCCCAGCAGATCCCGAGCAGCAGGGAAAACAGGCCAGCTGGGTGACGGTGAGGAGGAAGCGTAGTCCTAAGCAGAAGCCCCGGGTACACCACCAACCTGTTCACGTCTCTAACCGTTTTTCTCCACTCGGCGACACACCCGCCGAGGAACAAACTCTGGTTATTGGCGACTCTGTTTTGAGAAACGTGAAGCTAGAGACACCGGCGACCATAGTCAAATGTCTTCCAGGGGCCAGAGCAGGCGACATTCATGGAAATTTGAAACTGCTGGCTAAGGCTAATCGTAGATTTGGTAAGATCGTTATTCACGTCGGCAGTAATGACACCCGGTTACGCCAATCGGAGGTCACTAAAATTAATATTGACTCGGTGTGTAACTTTGCAAAAACGATGTCGGACTCTGGAGTTTTCTCTGGGCCCCTCGCCAATCAGACCAGGAGCGACATGTTTAGCCGCATGTTCTCCTTGAATCGCTGGCTGTCTGAGTGGTGTCCAAAAAATGACGTGGGCTTCATAGATAATTGGCAAAGTTTCTGGGGAAAACCTGGTCTTGTTAGGAGAGACGGCATCCATCCCACTTTGGATGGAGCAGCTCTCATTTCTAGAAATCTGGCCAAATTTATTAACCCTCCTAAAAACTGACTACCCAGGGTTGAGACCAGGAAGCAGAGTTGCAGTCTTACACGCCTCTCTGCAGCTTCTCTCCTCCTGCCATCCCCCCAAAACCCCATCCCCATAGAGTCGGTGCCTGCTCCCAGACCACCAAAAACCAAAGCTAAAATCAGCAAAAAGCTATTTAAGCATAAAAATTCAAAAACAATAAATAATACAGCTTCATCAACTGCACCAAAGAATAAAATGATTAAATGTGGATTATTAAACATTAGGTCTCTCTCTTGCAAGTTAGTAAATGATTTAATAATTGATCAACATATTGATTTATTCTGCCTTACAGAAACCTGGTTACAGTAGGATGAATATGTTAGTTTAAATGAATCAACACCCCCGAGTCACAGTAACTGTCAGAATGCTCGAAGCACAGGTCGAGGAGGAGGATTAGCTGCAATCTTCAATTCCAGCTTATTAATTAATCAAAGACCCAGACAAAGTTTTCATTCTTTTGAAAGCCTGACTCTTAGTCTTGTCCATCCTAATTGGGAAAATCAAAAACCTGTTTTATTTCTTATTATCTATCGTCCACCTGGTCCTTACTCAGAGTTTCTGTCTGATTTCTCAGACTTTTTATCTGATTTAGTGCTCAGTTCAGATAAAATCATTATAGTGGGTGATTTTAACATCCATGTAGATGCTGAGAATGACAGTCTCAACACTGCATTTAATCTACTGTTAGATTCAATTGGCTTCTCTCAAAATGTAAAGGAGCCCACCCACCACTTTAATCATACTCTGGATCTTGTCCTAACATATGGCATAGAAACTGAAGACTTAACAGTATTCCCTGAAAGCCCCCTCCTGTCTGATCATTTCTTAGTAACATTTACATTTACTTTAATGGATTACACAGCAGTGGGGAATAAGTTTTATTACAGTAGAAGTCTTTCTGAAAGTGGTGTAACTAAGTTTAAGGATCTAATTCCTTCATTATTATGCTCTTCAGTGCCAACACAGTGCAGAGCAGCTACCTAAACTCTGCTCCCAGTGAGGTCGATTATCTCGTTAATAGTTTTACATCCTCACTGCGTATAACTTTGGATACTGTGGCTCCTCTGAAAAGGAAAGCTTCAAATCAGAAGTGCCTGACTCCGTGGTATAATTCACAAACGCACAGCTTAAAGCAGATAACCCGAAAGCTGGAGAGGGAATGGCGTCTCACTAAATTAGAAGATGCTCATTTAGCCTGGAAAAAGAGTTTGTTGCTCTATAAAAAAGCCCTCCGTAAAGCTAGGACATCTTACTATTCATCATTAATTGAAGAAAATAAGAACAACCCCAGGTTTGTTTTCAGCACTGTAGCCAGGCTGACAAAGAGTCAGAGCTCTGTAGAGCCGAGTATTCCTTTCATGTTAACTAGTAGTGACTTCATGGATTTCTTTACAAATAAAATTTTAGACATTCGAGAAAAAATTATTCATAACCATCTCAAAGATTATTCTTCATGTTCGGCTGCTTTCAGCACTGCTGGTATTTGTTTAGACTCTTTTGCTCCAGTTGATCTTTCAGAGTTAACTTCAATAGTTACTTCCTCCAAACCAGCAACATGTTTGTTAGATCCCATTCCTACTAGACTGTTCAAAGAAGTCTTTCCAATTATTGATGCTTCAATCTTAAAAATGATCAATCAGTCTTTATTAGTTGGCTATGTACCACAGACCTTCAAGGTGGCTGTAATTAAACCTCTGCTTAAAAAGCCATCACTTGACCCAGCTGTCTTAGCTAATTATAGCCCAATCTCCAACCTTCCTTTTCTCTCAAAGATTCTTGAAAGAGTAGTTGTAAAACAGCTAACTGATCATCTGCAGAGGAACGGATTATTTGAAGAGTTTCAGTCAGGTTTCAGAATTCATCACAGTACAGAAACAGCATTAGTGAAGGTTACAAATGATCTTCTTAGAGCCTCTGACAGTGGACTCATCTCTGTTCTTGTCCTGTTGGACCTCAGTGCAGCTTTTGATACTGTTGACCATAACATTTTATTACAGAGATTAGAGCTTGCTATAGGTATTAAAGGTACTGCACTGCAGTGGTTTGAATCATATTTATCTCATAGACTCCAATTTGTTCATGTAAATGGGGAGTCTTCTTCACAAACTAAGGTTAATTATGGAGTTCCACAGGGTTCTGTGCTAGGACCAATTTTATTTACATTATACATGCTTCCCTTAGGCAGTATTATTAGAAAGCACTGCATCAATTTTCATTGTTATGCAGATGATACTCAGCTTTACCTATCAATGAAGCCAGATGACACACATCAATGAGTTAAACTGCAGGAATGTCTTAAAGACATTAAGGCCTGGATGACCTCTAATTTCCTGCTTCTAAATTCAGATCAAACTGAAGTTCTTGTGCTCGGCCCCACAAATCTTAGAAACATGGTGTCTAACCAGATACTTACTCTGGATGGCATTACTTTGGCCTCCAGTAACACTGTGAGAAATCTTGGAGTCATTTTTGACCAGGATATGTCCTTCAATGCACATATTAAACAAATATGTAGGACCGCTTTTTTGCATTTGCGCAATATTTCTAAAATTAGAAACATCCTTTCTCAGAGTGATGCTGAAAAGCTCATTCATGCATTTATTACTTCTAGGCTGGATTATTGTAATTCATTATTATCAGGCTGTCCTAAAAGCTCCCTGAAAAGCCTTCAGCTGATCCAAAATGCTGCAGCTAGAGTACTGACAGGGACTAGAAAGAGAGAGCAGATTTCTCCCATATTGGCTTCTCTTCATTGGCTCCCTGTTAAATCTAGAATAGAATTTAAAATTCTTCTCCTCACATACAAGTTCTTGAATAATCAGGCCCCATCTTATCTCAAAGACCTCATAGTACCATATCACCCCAACAGAGCACTTCGCTCTCAGACTGCTGGCTTACTTGTGGTTCCTAGGATACTTAAGAGTAGAATGGGAGGCAGAGCCTTCAGCTTTCAGGCCCCTCTTCTGTGGAACCAGCTCCCAGCTTGGATTCGGGAGACAGACACCCTCTCTATTTTTAAGATTAGGCTTAAAACTTTCCTTTATGATAAAGCTTATAGTTAGGGCTGGATCAGGTGACCCTGAACCCTCCCTTAGTTATGCTGCTATAGGCCTAGGCTGCTGGGGGGTTCACATAATGCACTGTTTCTCATTCACCTTATTTACTTTGTTTATACTCCACTCTGCATTTAATCATTAATTGATATTAATCTCTGGCTCTCTTCCACAGCATGTCTTTCTCTCCCCTCAGCCCAACCGGTCGCGGCAGATGACCCCCCCCCTCCCTGAGCCTGGTTCTGATGGAGGTTTCTTCCTGTTAAAAGGGAGTTTTTCCTTCCCACTGTCGCCAAGTGCTGCTCATAGGGGGTCGTTTTGACTGTTGGGTTTTCTCTGTATTATTGTAGGGTCTTTACCCACAATACAAAGCGCCTTGAGGCGACAGTTTGTTGTGATTTGGCGCTATATAAATAAAATTGAATTGAATTGAATTGAACTTACACATAAGAGTCATCATAACTACATTTATGTAGAGCACTACAGGTCTCACTACAAGTGTTGGGGGCACACTGGAATGGTGGTGGAAGGTAACATGGTGGGATGGGTCACCTACAGGAATGTACAATGCTCCCACGCCTCACTCTTCCCTACCCCACCTGCCTTCCATTTGAATGCATCTCACTAATTGCTTTACACAGTACGGTGGAGCTCACACTAAAAAACCAAAACAAAACTAAAACTAATGACTATGCCAACAGTCCATTAGGTTCAGCTTAGGTGAGCTTACCTGAGCGTTAGTGACACCCATGTGTTTCATGTCTGCTGCTAGCTGATCGACCTCACTGCAAATCTGCTGGAACTGCTGCTGGAGGGAAGATAGCTCCTCCTGCTGACCGAACTGCACGTCCCCCCCTGACTGATGCCCAGTGCCCACTTCCTGCAGGACACACACACACAGACACACACACACAAAATAAACATGCATTAATGCGTAAGTGCACTGCGCTGTATTTTAAAGTGCGCAACCGTGACTGAAGATGAAACAAAGAATCTGAAGTTTTATAGACATGGACAAGTGCATTTTTCAACAAGCAGAATTAAACAACACATTAAAAGCAGGAAGGAAGGACATGTATGGACATTAATATTCATTCTGGTTCTGTTAAATGGCGATAAACAGTCAAATCCAACTAACGTCTGTTTGGGTTTGTCTATTGCTATCCAGACTGAAGAGAGTCTGCAGCTGACACCAGAGGACACACGTGGTGCTGAAGTTCCAAAGACCAACCTTGTTACAGGGAAAGACTCACAAACACAAGACAATGACTCTGGTTCTGTTCTTGATCTTAAAGGATCTGCAAAACACATCTCTGAAAATAAACCTCTGGTCTTGAAGCACAGAAGCATTGAGAACTGAAATATGTTCTTGTATACTTGTATATTGTCTTATAGTTTTTATACTTATTTGTTTTTTTCTGTACGCACGAAGTACCGCAGCAATTTCCTAAGGCTGTGAACCTGTTCACCCATATGGCAATAAAAACCTTCTGATTCTGATTCTGATGTTCAGACAGTAAATCATGCAAAGCTCTGCGAGTCAAACTTTTTAGCTCTGAGTGAAACCTGCTAAATAGTAACATCTCCCAACAAATATGGCTGATGTACTTGTGTTACAGGGAAGATGTGGGAACTTTATTTTTGTTGTATTTTTATAGATTTTCTTTTGTTTATGTCAAGTGCTGATGGAGCTTCTCTGTGGAGAAGAGTTTACTCAAGAGAAGAGATTTTTTTATTGAAATGGAGCAAATCTGGAAGATACCACCCAATGTTTTCATGGTTACTGTGCTGGTGCAAAGGTGAAGGCTTGGAAGAGCAGAAATAAGCCTTTTCTCCCAACAGTAATCATGGGAAATGTCAACTCTCTGCCCAACAACAGTGATGAGCTGGAGATGTTGGTGAAGACTCAGAAAGTATACCATGAGTGCAGTCTCATGTGTTTTACTGAAACATGGTTCAACCAAAACCTCTCAGACTAATGAGGATCTACCTGGTTTCACCTCATACAGTCAGACAGAGATGCTAAAGCTAGTGGCAAGAAAAAAGGTGGGGGTCTGGCTTTGTTTGTGAACCACAGATGGTTCCTGCACATGTCACTGTCAACCTCTGCAGAGAAACAGTCATACCTACTGTGTGCTGCTTCCACAATAACAAACCCTGGATCACAAGTGACATAAAGACGGTCCTCAAACAGAAAAAAGGTCGCGTTCAGGGAAGGTGGCAAAGAACGGCTCAAACAGGTGCAACAAGAGCTGAAGAAGAGACTGAAAATGGCAAAAAGAGGAATACAAAAAAAAGACACACACACCCACCCACCCCAGTGTGACAGCCAACATCAGCATCTCGCTCTCGCCTTTTTCCAGGTGTTGTGCCAAAACTGATTTGCTGTATTTAAACTGGTGTAAATCATCAGTTACTTTTGAGTGAGAAAGAACTCTCCTGTCACAGGTAAAAGCTGAAATTACAAAGTGACTTTTATATATTCTTATTTATCAGGTAAAAAGTCAGTTTTTTCACACAGATCTGACCGAGGGGGCAGCAGAAGCTGCAACAAATCTAACGTCACAGCTCTGTAAAGATAGTTGATGTGGCCAAAAAGGCCCGGACTGTTTCTAATGTAGATATAGTAACACAGTCATAAAGATAGTTGCAAAACAGGTCATTTCTTTATTTTATTTCTAAGTAAGTAAAATTTACTTGGCACTTTTCACAGACAGCAGTCACAAAGTGCTGTACATGTTAAAAAAAACAAAAACACTAATTAAACACCATAATAGCTAAAAAAAAAAATCCTAATTCAATAAAAGTTCTCAGCAGAAGGCCTTTTTAAACAGAAAAGTTTTTAACTGCTTTTTAAAAGAATCCACAGAGTCAACTAAGCGTAGATGCAGGGGTAGCCTTGGTGCCACTGACTGAAATCATCTTTTATTTTTTAAAATAATGCCATCAGGGACTGTTTCACTTTCACACTGTCAAATCTGGCCCTCCATAAAGTTTGGACCCCCCCGGTCTATTGTCTGGCATAGCATAAACATAATGTCTTTACTGAGCCCAAAGAGGGTGAGCAAATTAATTTTTTATGTGCTTCCAATTTAATAGTGGCAGGGTAGGCTGTGTGGTACAGGTAAACCACACAGTCACTGGAGATTTAAAGATGGATGTGTTTTTATTAAATGCCCCACAGCACAAGAATTCAAACTTGTCAAACAGGTTGTTGTGAGTTTGCTGTATAGCAGACTTCCTGTAACGCTGTAATAAGAATGTGTTACTTTGCTTGACTAAATGTTAATTAGGCTAATAAAAATGTTTCTTTGCAGGATGAGGCCTTCATGTGGAACAAACTGTACACAGCCAGGCTATGTGGGTAATTTACATTTAAATAAAGCAGGTCAATACCATGTCTGCCCCTTGGCCCATCATTTCCCACACTGGCTTCAGTGAAACTCAATCTGGCACCCAGTGCTGAGTTACCTACCTGTGTGAAGGTGAACTTCTGTGTGTGGGTGAAGTGGGTGCCCTTGGTCAGGATGTGGCCAGATGGAACTGAGCCTTTGAAGGCCTGCAGTAGCTCAGACAGGTCAGAGGTGGCGCCGGAAACCCCAAAGGCACTATCAGAAGAGGGCAGGGCAGCAGAACGTAGCTGGTCCTCAATGCGTTTATACAATCGGGTCAATTTCCTGGAGCGATATTCCTGTTACACAATATGTAATAAACATATTAATATAGCGTATACACAGAGTTAACTATAATCTTTTGTGCATTTAGACACAGAGCATATAGGTTTGTCAAAGGAGTAAAGGTGCCACAGAGACACATTTCAACTTATGCCAGATTTCCATTAGTATCTACTCAGTGTGGCGAGTCGGCACTGAGATACTGGTCTTGTTTTGTTTCCATTGAGGACCACCTCAGTGTGGGTGGAGTCGATATAGCAGCGCGGGCAGTAGTGTCTTGACGTAATTTGTATGCGGCTCAAAACACAACACAATGGATGAGATAGACACAAGCTAACAGCTAATGCCAGTTTAATATCATCATCATGCATAAGTCCCCCCGTACAATGTTTTAATGGATGAAGGTTATCATTGTTAACTATAACCCTATACCCCTGAACATGTCATAATCGACTTAATGCACTTCAAAAGTGCCGCGGTTCGCGTACTTCCAGCAACAAATACCGTAATAACCCTATGTTGGCTGTGAAGTGCAGTTTCTCAGCTTTCAGAAACCGTTTGAATTTTTCTGATAGGACAAACAGTCGCGTAATTATGGTAATTCAAAGTTCCTTTGACCAGCCGCCTCGGGCTCTGCGTTAACCAGCTGTTCAGGGCTATTAGGAGCAGTATAGGATTATAATATGTATGCTGTGTGAGCGTTTCAGATGGCCCTCATGTTGCAAAACTACCGCTGCAAACTGTCAGTCTGGGCATTCAACCCGTGCTTTACGTGCCTCCATTTTCTTGCTGTCGGGTTTTAAAGATAGCACGCTTGATTCTGGTGAAGGATTCGCTCTCATGACTCAACTAATGACGGCACTCCACGGCCAATCAGTGGCATGCTGTTCTTCGACGTCACATTTTCGGATCACTTGGAACCCTGGCTGAGTGAGTACTAAAAAAGTATGTGGTACCTGGTACCAGGTACTAATGGAAACACCTTCAAACCGCGCTGAGCCGAGGCGAGCTGCACTGAGTAGATACTAATGGAAACACAGCTTTACATTCAGGTGTACAAAGCAGTCAAATATCTTACACCAAACCAAGAATGCCAAACAAAATTATCGGGGAGTTCAGGAAACACTGTACCTACTAATGTAACTCAAAAGATTAGAAAATTGTAAAAAGGTTCTCTTTTTTTTGTAATTTCATTTAAAAAGGTAACTTCTCATATATTCTATACACATTCATTTCCTTGCCTGTGGTGTAAGGCGGGACAGCAGTCCCTGACTGTTCCACTCGTTGTCCCACTCCTGAGCAGCACTCAGTTCAGCTGTGTGCTGCTCTAGTATGGATGACACCATAGAGGCATGACTGGAAATCTGGGAGGTGACAGGAGGAAGAATGTCCCGCTGGTAGTCCTTTATGTCTGCAAACACAGCACGCTTCACATTTTATTCTGATTTTCTCATCTCTAAGATTTTCCTTCAGTGATTTTCCCACAAGCTTGATGATGAACTAACATTTGCCGCCTTCGTGCATAATTTTTGATAAAATTGTGCAGGGCTGCAACAATTCCTCGAGTAACTCGGATGATTTGATTATAAAAAAATCCTCGACACAAATTTGTTGCTTCGTTTAAACTCTGCAGCTCAGGTGTCTCAGCGTAAGTGGAGCATTTCACCCACATTAGCAGCATTAAAGTCCTCCGCCAGACTTCCGTCATTTGGGGAAAAACAACACTAACACAGAGTGGATCATCGCTGACACGTTTTTCCACTGCTTTCCACACCTGTGTGTGTGTGCGTGTGTTCTGCTTGCTGTGCTGAGAATTTTGGCTATTAGCTAGTTTGCTAGCGGGCGCCACCATTAGCACTAGCAGTTGTTTGGTAATGACAGGAAACCCCCCAGTCACCTGTTCGGTACCAATATTTGTTTTAATCCCTGATAAGTGACTAAAAATAGACCTACAATAGAAATGTATTAAGCAGAATGCTTGCGAATACAAAGCATTACAGCATTAAGCTCATGCAGCCCCCAGTTTTTCAACAAAAACACAGCAGCAGCTGTTTTTCGTGCAGTCTGTCTGCACACGCACAGTAAGCACAAAGAGGCGGAGCCATTACTGAGACAGTGAGCTCAGGTGGAGTGAAAGGAGATGTTTTTCTAGTGGCCAAAGCAGCAGCGCTTGTTCCTGTAACCGCCATTAAAGCCCACCTGATCATTGGGGTGGCTGTAGCTCAGTAGGTAGAGCAGGTCACCTACTGATCGGAAGGTCAGGGGTTCGATTCCTGGCTACTCCAGGCTACATGCCAATGTATCCTTGGGCAAGATACTTAACCCCAAGTTGCTCTCCGACCGTTCCGTCGGAGTGTGAATGTGTGTGGATGTTATATAATTAAAAAAAGCACTTAGCTTAGTTAACATGGAAGTGCTTGTATGAATGGGTGTGCATGGGTAAATGTAAAAAACGTGTTGTATAAGGGCTTTGAGTGCTCTGACTGAGTAGAAAAGCGCTATATAAGAACTAGTCCATTTACCATTTACCATCAGTGAAGTGTTAATAAGACAAAAGTATTTCTTATTTGATTAATCGATTAACTGATGGAATAATCGATAGAATACTCAATTGCTAAAATAATTGATTGTCACAATTGTATGGCTGCAACTATCTGGGGGACTATTGTGAAACAAGAGACACACTAGTGCATGTACTAGGAGGTAGGAGGCCTACCTTTTGTGTGCTTCTTGCTTGGGTCTTTAGTGCAGTGTGGTAAGCTGAGGGGCTGGACATGGAAGCTGTTCACGGCCCCCTGACTCTATACATGGGAAACAAAAAGGAAATAAAGTTTCAAAACCTTTTTTAATCCTTTATTACAGAAACACTTTACTTGGCTATCAGTTAAGTTGGAGTTTAGTCTAGTTTCATGCAGCATGTCAATTTGACTAAAAAAATGCCCAGATCCATCCCTCTTTATCATGCTGATCATAATTATATACATACACTGATATAGGCAATGGCTTCATTTTTTTCCAAACATCAAAAAGGAGCATTAGTTAACCTGTGTTTCACAGTTTAGTGGCAGTCTGCATTTTGGAGGCAGCCAAGGTATAGTGAGCTGGGCTTTGATTGCAGCAGTGATGGCTCTCTGGAGGACCACCGATTTCCCTACAGGAAGACAAAACCAAAGGTTTGGATGACTGAAATGCATTGTCCCTGATGAAATCTTCTGCTCATGTCCACATCATCTTAAAAAAACAGAAGAGCTGAAAAAAAAAGGTTAAATGAAAAACAAGATTTAGTTCTATAGCAACGCATTATTAATTACCTGATATCATTACAATAACATTACAGCCCAGTTTCATAAAAGAAAACAAACCCTTCAACAAACATCTTATTTCCATCCGCAAAACTTTTAGTCACCCCCTGGGTTAGTAAAGACATAATACATATTCCAGCAAAAATGTGTTTTCAATATTAACAATAGTCATTAAGTCAAAACAACTTGTGAATATATTTAACATTTCTACTTTTTGGTAACCACATCCTAGGACAGATGCAAAAAATTTCCATCCATCCATCCATGTATCTCTATATGTCTATATCTCTATCTCTCTCTATAGATAGATAGATATCCTTCCACTTATCCGAGGCTGGGTCGTGAGGCCAGCAGCCTGAGCAGAGAAGCCCAGACCTTCCTCTCCTCAGCCACCTCCACCAGCTTATCCGGGGTGACACCGAGGCATTACCAGGCCAGCCGAGAGATATAATCTCTCCAGCGTGTCCTGGGTCTACCCTGGGGCCTCTTCCTGGTAGGACATGCCTGCAACACCTCACCCAAGAGGTGCCCAAGAAGCATCCTAGTCAGATACCCGAACCACCTCAACTAGCTCCTTTCAATGAGGAGGAGTAGTGGTTCTACGCTAAGCGATTCCTGAATCACTGCACTCTTCACCTTATCTCTAAGGGAGAGGCCAGCCACCCTTTAGAGGAAGCTCATTTCTGGCACTTGTATTCGCAATCTCCTTCTTTCTTGTTCTATCTATGGAAAGCTTATGACCATAGGTGAGGGTAGGATATAAATTGACCGGTAAATCGACAGCTTGGCTTTCACACTCAGCTCTCTTTTCACCTACGACGGACTGGTGCAGCGCTCGCATCACTGCAGCCCCAATCAGTCTGTCAATCTCCCGCTCCCTTCTCCCCTCACTCCAGTGTTATAGCCAGCAGTTGATCCCCTGGCACTGCACCAGGCTGAGCTATTCTTGTGCAGGGCTGAGTATTTCACCATTTCGCTATCGAAACCGTTTGCTATTACCACAATTAGCAAGCGGTCGTCCGATACCCAGGGGACCACTTGGGGCAGCAGTGTTGTTTTTCCTCCATCAGGCAAAGCAGGTGGACACATACTGATACTAGGATTTCAAACTTGATGCAGAAAAAAAAAACCAACAAAACAATACTCAACAAAAAATTAAGAAGCTTTTTTTTTTTTTAAGCTACTAATGAATAGAGTACACCTCATACAGTATATGGGAATTCTTCAGGGCAGGCCTTCAAATATGGTAGTGCAGTTGTACTATAAAATTTTCAACCAAATTCAAGCTCTCAGAATTTGTTGTTGAACTTCAGCTGCACTTTTGAAATTCCATATTCCTGAAGTCAGTCATATTTGGCCTAAAAAGTTTGAATGAGACAGCTTTAGTAGTTTTCTGGATATGCCTACACTATATTACCAAATGTTTTTGGTTGTCTGCCTTCACACACAGAAACTTAAGTGATATCCCATTCTTAATCCATAAGGTTTAATATGATGTGGGCCCACCCTTTGCAGCTATAACAGCTTCAGCTCTTCTGGGAGTGTTTATGGGAATTTCTGACCATTCTTCCAGAAGCACATCTGTGAGGTCAGACACTGATGTTGGAGAGAAGGCCTGGCTCACAGTCTCCGCTCTAATCCATCCCAAAGGTGTTCTATCGGGCTGAGGTCAGGACTCTGTGCAGGCCAGTCAAGTTCTTCTACACCAAACTGGCTCATCCTTTATGGACCTTGCTTTGTGCAAAACAAATCAGTCTGGTATCAGCGACGGGGCAGAGTGCGCGTCCGCTTGCTAATTGCAGTGATACCAAAGAGTTCCAACAGCGAACCGGTGAAATTCTCAGCCCGACACAAGATCACCTCAACATGGCGCAGTGCTGAGCGATCAACCACTGGCTAGAGCCCTACCACTGGTGCATAGTCGTGTTGGAACAGGAACAGGCCATCCCCAAACTTCTCTCACAAAGTTGGGAACATGACATTATCCAAAATGTCTCAGTATGCTGAAGCATTAAGAGTTCCTTTCACTGGAACTAAAGGCCCAAGGCCAACTCCTGAAAAATGAGCCTTTGCACAATGCAGTCAGATAAACACTGTTCTCCTGGCAACCACCAAGCTCAGCATGATTTGTCACTCCAGACAACACATCTCCACTGCTCTAGAGTCCAGTGGTGGCATGCTTTACACACCACTGCATTGTGCTTGGTCATGTAAGGCTTGGATGCAGCTGCTCGGCCATGAAAACTCTTTCCATGAAGCTCTCTACGCGCTGTCCTTGAACTAATCTGAAAGCCACATGAAGTTTGGAGGTCTGCAGCAAATTGGCAACCCCTGCTGACTACGTGCCTCAGTATCCCCTGACCCCACTCTGTCATTTTACATAGCCTACCACTTTGTGGCTGAGTTGCTGTCATTCCCAATCACTTCCACTTATAATCCCACTGACAGTTGACTGTGGAATATTAAGCAGCAAGGAAATTTCATGACTGGACTTGTTGCATAGGTGGCATGCTAACATGGTACCACACTAGAATTCACTGAGCTCCTGCAAGCAAACCACAGTATTCTATTTTTGTAAACCCACAATATAGTTTTAGTTAGTTATTGTTTTTTCCATTTAATTATCTTTATTTATTTCAGTTAACGAAAATGTTTTTTCAATTTCAGTTTTTGTTATTTTGTTAGTTTCCGTTAACGATAATAACCTTGGTACCAGGACCTAATGGAAAAGCCTACAAACCGTGCCGAGTCGAGCTGCGCCGAGTAGGTACTAGTGGAAATGCAGCACTAGGCTGACTTTCACGCTTTGATTGTGGATCGTGCTGTCCACCTTACAGGTCAAAAATGCGTCAAGCCCAACGGTATTGCATTTTGCTCACTTATTTGCAGGATCCATTTTAAATTGTCATTTAAAATGAAATATTGTTGTGATAGCTGATGTCCGATTGTCTGGTGCCGAAGCCTTTCTAATAGGCCGCTGGTGATTGGATCAAGCAGAAAACTATGTCGCACAATGGCCAATTGCACATCACCTTACAAAGCACGCTACTACGTCAGAGCACATGGCCAAATCATTCAATACAACAACCCCCCTCTTGGTATATACACTGTGTGCTCATTCAGCATTATCATCTGATTGTTGGTGGGGATTTCCCATTCATAAAAGTTGCTCTAAGGTTTAGGCACACTCAAACATACAGGACAGGTAAAGTGTACAGAGGAAAAGGTACGCACACAGTCCTTACATGAAAAGAAAACTCTCAGTCTTAATGAACAGAAACAATTAAACAATTCAGTCTTAGTTGCATTTTTAGATGGTTCAAACGACAGACTTTTAGGCAGCAGTGATATTTCCTGATAAGTTAACGGTCTCTTGGATAATGTGTGCTGTCATCTTTGTTTGGTGTGGTTAGTTACCTTTGGCCATCTACCCAACACTCAACACATTTCTTAATATTTTTATGCCAACACTACAGAACTATGTTGGTTGTCCTCAAATTTGCTACACCTAAACCCTGCAAAGCTGTTATTTTTGACCAATATTTTACTCTCAAATTTCAAACCTCATGCAGTCTTTTGTTTTTTTTTTTTCCCTCAACATTAAAAATTAAAATCTATAGCATCAGCCATTAAGTTGGGACTTTTAGGACACTCCCATTTAGATTATTATAACTTACTTTTTACATACACTACTCCTCCCTAGCCTGAATCCAGTTAGCCTACGCACTGCGGTATAGACTATTAAGAAAACTAAAACATCTGCTGAAAACTCATGGTAAAAGTCAACTTTTAATTTTAATCTCTACTTGAGTGTCACAAAGATCTATGCATGAATGGAAAGTGTCAGGTAAACAGGTTTTTTGTGAAGGAAGACACCTGAAACACTTTAATTAAAAAAGTAAAACATTTAATATATTAAAGGATCAGAAAAAAATACACACATGGCCATGTGGGGAATCAGAGTAAGAGTGTGCTCTCTCTCTCTCTCTCTCTGAGCCCGTGTTCCTGTCTAACCAAAACATCTTTATACAGCCTGTTATCTAAGCAGAAACAATCTCTGGGTGCTATGAGTTGACCTTCGTCATTCAGTCTTGTTCTGGCTGGTTTTTCATGACCCAGATTCCTCTCAGTCATAGGCACATCTTCTTCCTGATGTTCTAATTTAATCAATACAGTGAAATCTTGTCCAGATTAATGACAGAACATGGTGACGTTGGTGATGTTCTAATTGTACATTCGGTGGCCGGACCTCGAGATAAGGTGCACTGAAAGAGAGAAGTTAGTCTTCTACTTTCCGATCTGTTGCTCTCTGTCTAATGTATTATTTAATTGTTTATTATTTGGTTGATCCACTGTTAATTATTTAATTTACTGGAGTTTACTTTAAACATATGTCCTTTATTCACTGAGTAAAAAATAATCCCTAACAAAAGAAACTCACAACATAAGACCTTTAAGTTTACTTATAGCCACACTACATAATACCCAACTTGAATTTTGTCACCCATTATCATCGGGGGATAAAGTAAATCAACCACTACCTGACAACAAAGAAAGATGTCTTTCTCTCCAGGGTTATATGAAACTGTGTGGATGCCAGAGGCAGACCGTTCCACTGTACCTGTTGGCTGGTCTGAGGCCTCAGCACTCTCTCTGGGCAGCTTCTCCACCAGAAACATGAGCAGGGATCGGATCTCTGGCTCACTGCTGTACAGGAAAGTCTGATACCCTATCTCTCCTTTATAGCCAATCTCCTGAAGAAAAAAAAAATAGTTTAACATATTAGGAATACTTCAAGACAACAGGAAGCTCTGCAAGTTCTGCCAATGACTCATTTTGTACCTCTCTAATGATACATAATTTTGAGATAATCTTAGTTCAAAGACAAGATTTTTCCAGCCACATTTCACGCTTTTCGCCATGAATATAATTTGCTTTGGCACTTAGCAAGTTTGTCAGTTGTCATTAACAATTTAGCCAATTTCACCAGATGAGAAAGCCTACATTTAAAAACTATACTTATTTCAAAATAGTAAAAAAAATTATACTTACAAAAAAATTAAAAAACTTAAAAATTTTAAAAAGATAAATGTTATTTCTTAAAAAATATATGGTTATTTGGAATTTGATGTCAGTTTAGGTACAACAAAAAAAGGAAAGTTTTGATCCACCGATGAAGCATGACCATATGCCTAAGAATGTTTTGGCCCCCTTTTCGCTGCCACAACAGTCCTGACCTGTTGAGACATGGACTCCACTAGACTCCTGAAGGTGCGCTGCTGTATCTGCACTAAGATGTTAGCAGCAGATCCTTAAAAGTTCTATAAGTTGTGAAATGGGGCCTCCATTGATCTGACTTGTTTGTCCAGCACATCCCACAGATGCTCAACTGGACTGAGATCTTGGAAATTTAGAGACCAAGTTAATGCCCCAGACTTGCTGTTGTGCTACTCAAACCATTCCAGAACCATTTTTTGCTTTGTGGCAAACCCATATGGGAATACTGTTTCCATAATGGTTGCTACTGTCACTAGTCAGTGCCAGACGTACTAGTCGGTTAGCCTAATTGTTAAGATTTTAATTGATGCCCAGTGCAGTAAATGGTTGTACTAAATATTACGCAGCCATCAGTCACCAGAAGGAGCTGCAGCCCTGACATGGTTATAGAAAAATACCAGAACTCTGTTAATCTTGGCCTGATATTTTTATTAGATCTAATAACCTGAAGTGTACCATTTAAAGTGTGATTTATTATTGAACATGATTAACGGTTTCAAATGCCTTGTTTAGACAGTTTTTGACATTGTCTATTAAACAATTAAACAGTCCCAAAATTTAACTTGATACCTGAGTATTTATTAGTTTTAGACTAGTCGGTTAGTCTAATTTTTTTTTCCTCGTTTAGTCGATTAAGAAATTAGTCACCAGGAACATCCCTAGTTTCCACGAAAGGGTCGGCAACAATGCTTACGTAGGTGGTATGTGTCAAATTAATGTCCACATGGATAGCAGAACCCAAGATTTCCCAGCAGAACATTCTCCAAAGCGTCACACCACCTTTGTCAGATTGCCTTCTTCCCATAGAGTATCCTGGTGTTCCCCAGGTAAGTGTCGCACATGCAGAGGTGGCAAAAGTACTAACATTCTGTACTTAAGTAGAAGTACAAGTACTTGTGTTAAAAAATACTTTGGTAAAAGTCGAAGTACTGGTTCAACTTCTTTACTTAAGTAAAAGTAAAAAAGTACAGGCTCTGAAATTTACTCAAAGTAAGAAAGTAAAAGTAGCTCTTTGGAGGACGTTTCTACCTGCTATTTTTGTGTAAAGCTAACTGAACCTTATTATATATTATTGTAATAATATAAAATAATACATGAGAACACAAACGTTATTCCAATCTAAATTTTAATTCTAATGAATGTACTCAGCTTGAATCACAAACTGTGAAAGGGAATTTAAACACAGCTCTGTTCTCTGTGTCCTCCATAGTAGAGGGTGACTGTGTCTCCACCTAAACACCAACATGAGGATACTCAGGGGTTACAGTGGGATTCAGAAGGTGGAGGAACCCTAAGATCAGCTGTAGTGGCTCTGCATGGGGAGAAGAATCACAACTTTCTATTGTGAGCTGCAGTAAATGATGTTGGTGTGCAGGCTGTGATCAGCTGACCTGCTGCTGCTGCTGCTCTGAGGTTTACTGCTCTGTGTGGATGAACTGAATTCACAAAGATGTAACCCAGTATTTTACAGCTCTCTGAGCTGATCTCCATCCCCTACACTGACAGCATACAGGCTGTAGAAATGTTGGATTCAGTGAATGAATCTCAGCATCAGCAGCTTTGATTCAAACTCATCTCTGCTGCACTGATGTAACCTGTAACTCTGACCATGAACACAAAGTGCACCAACACAGAGCTTTACTGTAAATACAGTACAACTAGATAACCTGTTTATTACGTACTAAACTGCAGTATTTTCATCCAATCTTTGAATTACACAAAGTCAGCATACTTCAGTTTATTTTCCAGTCCTTACCTTTAATTCTAGCCTCTCTTCTTCCTCTCCTGTCCTCTTTCTCCATCTCTGAGTAAACTTCTCTCTCTTTGCTCTCATTGAAATGCAGCAGCTCTTCTTTTAGCTAGCAGACACACTGTGTGACAAACTGCACACACTTTGTGTGTTTGCTGATATTTGTTGAGCATTTAAAAACGTTGCATTTACCTGCCACACGTTACTCCCTTTATGCTCGCTCCTCAGTAGCGCTAGCTAAGCTGTTTATGTGCCGCGAGCATAACTTACGGATTCGGTCCGGCCCGCTGTGACCCCTGATTATAGCGCTATAAATGAGACATTAATTACATGGGTTTGTGTATTTAATCCCTTTGTACCCGATAAGCCCCGATGATGGAGGATACGCAGTACGATTGTCTCTTACAGTATATGTTAATATTCCTCCGTTTAGGCTCAGATCGCTTGATGACTGACGGCGCACTGACCGGAAATGCAAACTTCTCCCTGACGTGTTAAAAAGTAACGAGTCTGTTTTGAAAATGTAAGAAGTAGAAAGTACCGATACTTGTGTAAAAATGTAGGGAGTAAAAGTAAAAAGTACTCAGAAAAATAAATACTCAAGTAAAGTACAGATACCTAAAAAATCTACTTAAGTACAGTAACGAAGTATTTGTACTTCGTTACTTCCCACCTCTGCGCACATGCACTGAGCCATCCATGTGATGTAAAAGAAACACCATTAACAGCCAACGTACGCTTTTCAAATAGTTAGAAAATGTCGGTCGGAACTATGTAAAGCCTGACCACCAATGCACGAGGCATCTACTGTCATTCACTTGTACACCACTGCACAACTGTGTGGTCTGCAGCGATATGGCCTTCAGTCTGGCGGATCAGTTCAAAGGCCTCTTTGAATTCTATAAAATAGTCTATCATCGATTAACAAAATGACTCTACTGACGATAATAGACAGGAACAAGCTGTGAGTGCGGCGCAGCAGGTGTGGAAAGCAGCCAAACGCTGAGCGATGCCATAGCGCACGAAGGGGCGCTGGACGAGTGCTGTATGTACACAAAACACAGCGACAGCATAGTTTTCAGGTTTCTGGTGTTGTGCCAAAAAGTGAATTCCAATTTTTTTTTAACACATTATCTTTCTTATATCTGTAAATAGACTGTGGTGCACAGGATTTATGAAGGGCTTATATATAAAATGAGGAAATGACTTGTTTAGCAAATATATTTATGACTTTGAATTATTGTATCTGCATTATAATCAATCCAGTCCTTTTTTTGGCTACTCTTTATAGAACTGTAATGTTATATTTGTTGCAATTTGTGCAGCCCTCTTGGACAGATCTCTCGGGAAAAAATACATTTTTAATGTCAATGATAGTTTTTACCCTCACTGATAAAGAATATATGAAAGTCACTTTGCCAAGAAGTGATTGCAGCTTCTTCCTTTTGAAAGGAGTGTTGTTTCTCGCTCAGAATGACGTAATATCATTTATGAGAGATAAGTTTAACATGTTTCACAGATTCTACAGCAATTTAAATACAACCAATCATTTTTTGGCAAATTCAATTCAATTCAATTTTATTTATATAGCACCAAATCACAACAAACAGTCACCTCAAGGCACTTTATATTGTAAGGTAAGATGTAAGATTGTAAAACCCTACAATAATTACAGAAAAAACCCAACTGTTTAAATGACCCCCTATGAGCAGCACTTGGTGACAGTGGGAAGGAAAAACTCCCTTTAACAGGAAGAAACCTCCATCAGAACCAGGCTCAGGGAGGGGGGGTCATCTGCTGAGGGGGGAGAGAGACAGATTAATAATAACTAATAATTAAATGCAGAGCGGGGTATAAACAGAGTGAAAACAAGTGAATGAAAAGAAACACTCAGTGCATCAAGGGAACCCCCCAGCAGCCTAGGCCTATAGCAGCATAACTAAGGGGTGGTTCAGGGTCACCTGATCCAGCCCTAACTATAAGCTTGATCGTAAAGGAAAGTTTTAAGCCTAATCTTAAAAATAGAGAGGGTGTCTGTCTCCTGAATCCAAGCTGGAAGCTGGTTCCACAGAAGAGGGGCCTGAAAGCTGAAGGCTCTGCCTCCCATTCTACTCTTAAGTATCCTAGGAACCACAAGTAAGCCAGCAGTCTGAGAGCGAAGTGCTCTGTTGGGGTGATATGGTACTATGAGGTCTTTGAGATAAGATGGTGCCTGATTATTCAAGACCTTGTATGTGAGGAGAAGAATTTTAAATTCTATTCTAGATTTAACAGGGAGCCAATGAAGAGAAGCCAATATGGGAGAAATCTGCTCTCTCTTTCTAGTCCCTGTCAGTACTCTAGCTGCAGCATTTTGGATCAGCTGAAGGCTTTTCAGGGAGCTTTTAGGACAGCCTGATAATAATGAATTACAATAGTCCAGCCTAGAAGTAATAAATGCATGAATTAGCTTTTCAGCATCACTCTGAGAAAGGATATTTATAATTTTAGAAATACAGCAAATGCAAAAAAGCGGTCCTACATATTTGTTTAATATGTGCATTGAAGGACATATCCTGGTCAAAAATGACTCCAAGATTTCTCACAGTGTTACTGGAGGCCAAAGTAATGCCATCCAGAGTAAGTATCTGGTTTGATCTGTGGGTCGAGTACAAGAACTTCAGTTTTATTTGGGTTTAGAAGCAGGAAATTAGAGGTCATCCAGTCCTTAATGTCTTTAAGACATTCCTGCAGGTTAACTAATTGATGTGTATCATCTGGCTTCATTGATAGATAAAGCTGAGTGTCATCTGCATAACAAAGAAAATTGATGCAGTGCTTTCTAATAATACTGCCTAAGGGAAGCATGTATAATGTAAATAAAATTGGTCCTAGCACAGAACCCTGTGGAACTCCATAATTAACCTTAGTGTGTGAAGAAGACTCCCCATTTACATGAACAAATTGGAGTCTATGAGATAAATATGATTCAAACCACTGCAGTGCAGTACCTTTAATACCTATAGCAAGCTCTAATCTCTGTAATAAAATGTTATGATCAACAGTATCAAAGCTGCACTGAGGTCCAACAGGACAAGCACAGAGATGAGTCCACTGTCAGAGGCTGTAAGAAGATCATTTGTAACCTTCACTAATGCTGTTTCTGTACTGTGATGAATTCTGAAACCTGACTGAAACTCTTCAAATAACAGAAATCACTTTTTGGTACAACACCGGCATATCTCCAAAACTCTCTGATGTCACCGGAAAAAGTCTGAAAAGGCCTAGTGACAAAGTCAGTAAGTTGGCAACACTGGCCGCTGGTGTTGCCAAAAACTGATTGCAGTTTCTACCAGGTGACAGGAATATTCTTTATGACTCAAAATGAATTGATATCATTCATAAGAGATCATTTTTGAGATATGCTTGACAGATTATAGGTCCACAAGTCATTTACAAAAATATAATTACCAGCAATTATTTTTTTGGCAAATACTGGAAATCACTTTTGGGCACAAGACCGGCTATTCAGATGACAAATCGCTCCACTGCCACTGTGTACAGTGTGGCAGCATTTACATTTTGCATACATGGAGTGCAGTACACATTCACATTAAAATTCAAATCAGTTTAATGCACCCCATAAATTCTAACATACAGGTATATCTGTTAATTACAGGGTGCACCCTGGCTCTCGCCCTATGACAGCTGGGATAGGCTCCAGCCCTCCCACAACCCTGAAACCGATAAGCGGAAGAGAATGGATGGATGGATGGATTTTTATTAGTGCAACAATACAATGTTTTAATAGAGTATATCAGATACCAAGATTTACAGAATTGGTGACCGACACATCTATGAAGGCCACATTAATACTGAACCATATACACAGGTGATGAATGACCAGATAAAGCCATGGTGTTGTCTTTTTGTGGGAAAGCCTTGCTGAATTCAGCAAGATGATATCAAACCACATTCCACGTGTATTCCACTAGCATGGACAAAATGAGTAAATGAGTCTGGGTGCTGACCTGACCTCCCTGCAATCCAGACCATCACCTTCATAATACGGCAAAAGACAAAAAAAAAAAAAAAAAGCGAGGCTCTAAACTATTAAGCAATTAAATAATACATAATGCAACTGGTTCTCCCTGGTCCCAAAGTGTTACAGTTGGTTGTTAAAAGATGAGGAGATGCAACACAGCTGTAAACATCACCTGTCCCATAGTTTATGAAATATGTTAATGGCATCAAATTTAAAATAAATGTAAATAAAACATCTAACTGCTCTGAGAAAAACTGGGTTATCAGGTTGGGTTTTTTTTTTGTTTTTTTTTTACATTCTTTTCCACAGTGAAGAGAAAACCATGTAGATAATTATCCTGACTGTAATTTCTCCTCCAGTTAATGATGTATTGAATTTTAAATCCCAATTAAAAACAACTATTTGAGCACAAACGCTTTAAACCGACAGCTGTTTAAAGAGTTTGGATACTGAGTACTGTCAGATTGTCTGTTGCAATCCAAGCAGTGATTACAGGGGACAGCAATTCCAGTTATACGTCTGTCCATCCAGATATCTTACCTGACAGGCCTGTGCCAGGCTCATGCCCACTCTGAAGCGGGCAGACATACCGGGAGGCAGGGAGCTGGGCAGTGCGCTGCCCAGACCTGGATCGATCACCCGGATACATGCGACCACCGCCTCCACGATCAGCTCACTACTGAACTGTTTGACGCCATCAATGTCTTCACTCACGTCCCTGCGGGCCACGAAGCAAACATTAAACCCCTGACTGCTACAAAGCTGGTCATATCTATGCAAGCCTAATCTAACCCCCATACAGTATGATCATATGACTGCTGCTGGCTCACCATAGGACTGACAGCGAAAAACCTCCCATTAACACGTCAGTTCAGTATCTTATGCTTACTTTTTAGAGTGTGCACCTTAACATTAATGAAAGGCTGTTGTTGATACTTACATTCCCACTTGTTTTAGGGCGTGAATCAGAATTTTATCAACTTCTTCCATGGCTGGAGTTTCTCTGAAGCTAAACTAGCTAACCGACCGTTTTCTCCTGTTTAACCCACAGGATAAACAGCAACACATCCGGTGATAGTGGGATGATTTATGAGCATCGACCTAGCTGATGTTAGCGTATCTTTTCCATGGATAAAAGTGAGCTAAAGAAGAAGCTTCCATCTTCTAATAGCTTGAAGATAGCGACTAATTAATTAGCACGGCTGCCACTCCTTATTTCCGCAAAAGCCATTATAATTCTCCGGTGCGTTGGAGGCCACCTGCTACAAGACAGCTACTTGTGTAATTAAAGTCTTTTGCATTCCCTTCAAACTGAACCTAACTGGGACTTTCTCTATCAAAACCAATAAATCTCACACTTCTGTGTCTTGTACACTGTGAAACGAAGTAACAAGCGAGTCGAATAGTGGTGTTTCTGGGAGGTGGAGTACAGCAAGACGTACAGCCATTGAGGGCAAATTGGAAATTAAACCACCTCCAACTACACTTCCCAGAATGCACCAAAACAGTCTCATGACTGTCATGATTGTTTTTTCCTTCAACTTTATTTAACCGGATGTCCCCCCCCCCCCCTCCTCCTTTGGTGATCGCTCAGTCGTACGTCAACTTCGCCGCCATATTGGACGTGGCAAACATATGGAGAGAAAATTATGGAGAGAAAATTGACTCAAAATATCTGTGTGTCTGTAATGCAGGATTTGTGCGTAACCTGCTGGATTTGTAATTTTTTTGTAATACACGAATCACCTGATACACACGCACAAAACTAAAGTTACGCACGAATCACCTGATACACACGCACAAAGCTAAAGTTACGCACGAATCACCTGATACACACGCACAAAACTAAAGTTACGCACGAATCACCTGATACACACGCACAAAACTAAAGTTACGCACGAATCACCTGATACACACGCACAAAACTAAAGTTACGCACGAATCACCTGATACACACGCACAAAACTAAAGTTACGCACGAATCACCTGATACACACGCACAAAACGGCGGTTACGAGTGCACAAAGTTTTTGAGACACATTTCACGCTTCCAGTGAGCTCCCAGATTCGTGCGTAACTTGGTGCGTTTAATGCTGGTACAAAGCTGGGCCATCTGAGTTTTGTTCTGGGTCTAGTGTTTTTTTCCTGCTGAACTTATTTCACTCTATACTTGTGCCGAAGTGGAAAAGACGATTTTCTGTGGAAGATGGGATACCTCAGCACCCTTTAGTTATAACACATACACCTACATCTACTTTTGATGCCCTGCCATAACAGTCGCCTACTCTTCCTTCGTGCCTCTCAGAGTTTTCCGAGCCAGAGAAGCATTGCACCACCTAGTGGTCGTTTCTTTTAACCAAGTAATTACATTTGTACAGCTCACAAATGCATATGTAAATAGCATTAGAATATTAAAAAGTATTGTGAAAACTGTATGCAGGAGTCAGACATTCTCTCTGGGTATAGGGCGCCTGACCACCCGGTCTGCTGACAGCTGGAGAGGCCAGTGGGAAAAGACATCTCCAAAAATGTTGGAGCACTTTCACAATTAAGCAATATCTTCATAAATAGAGCAGATATTTGAGGTTTACACATGTACATTCTTGCCTTAAAACATTGTAAAAGCTTATTTTTGTGTCACAGAAACAGTAATAATTCCAACTTTTTGGCCACTCTCTTGGCTGCTTTTGAGTTTCTCTGCACAATGAATCATGTGATAGGGAGGGCAGCGAAGGGTACAGTGGTTGTGTCCAAATTTAATTCTATGTAAAACTGTCCTTTGAAGGATGCAGCCCCTGAATTTGGCAACCCAGTATCAGGCAAAGCGTGTAATAGAGCTGCCTATCCACTAGAGCAGCCATTCCCAAAGCCATTCCCAAACAAGAAAATCCCATGGAGCCCACCCAGTCTTAAATCTTCACTCTAATCAAAATACAAGAGAAAGTGACGGATTTCCTTAAAAATTTTATTCAAAAAACATAAACAACAAAGGCTGTTGGCTATAAGTTGCTAATGCTACCCAGTCATATTCATTACTTCTTATCGATTATCTGCCTTGATTGTTTATTGGCACATAATATACTTACATATGAATATTTATTTATTTATGAATACCACTGCTTATATCCTTCACTTTGACTACTGATTTTGTACACGTTTGTTGCTGCTCCTCTTTTTCCTTATTTGTTTAGAAGGCACCTACAATCACATGACCCTTTTTAGATGTGGGCGTGTGTTAATAACATGTTTCCTGCATTGTTTGTCAAGTTTGAGGAAGGGCAGCTATAGCCTGAAACATTAGTCTCTTTAAAGGTTTTTTTATTAAATGTAATTATTATCCAGGAGCCATGCTGCTGTGTGGACCTTTTTTCTTCATTGTCAAAGGGATTGAAAACACCTGAAATAAAAGATCAAGAGATGCAAAAAACTTTATTTTTGTGTGTCCATATTTGTGTTTATGAATGTGTAGGTCTGCTTCATGCAGGGGACCGGATCATAGAGGTCAGCGGTTTTCCTGTGGATGGGATGGAGCCTGAGCAAGCCATCCAAGTTGTCGTGGGTCACTTCTTAAACTAATGTCATGCTTTTTGTTGTTGTTTACTGTTTGCACCCACCTCTGATCCTGTTGGTTTTTTACAGCTAATCAGCAAGCTTGGTCACACGGCACCATCATGTTTAAAGTCATTCCCATCACAGAAAGGCTGATCCACAATCAGACCATGGTAAGTCTTCCTCCAAAATTCCCTTATTGTTTGCATAAAAAGTATATACACTCTATAAACATGTTGTTTTGTTTGCTTGTTAGTTGTATGTGCGGGCCATGACCAACTACAGCCCCCAGCAGGACCCGACCAGCCCCTGAGCTTCAGAAGAGGTGACATCCTGGAGATGGTGGATCAGATAGACACCCTGTGGTGGCAGGCAAAGAAACTCCCCAGCAACAGGCGTGTGCCGGCCTGATTCCCTCCACCAGCCTGCTCAGACGCTCAGATATGGCACTTTTAAAGATGTCAACCTTAGACTGCATGTAAGAGGTCAACCACCGGTTTTGAACTAATATTTTGAAATTGTAGACCAATGGTTACTCCACACAACCAGTGAAGCCCATCCATCCATCCATCCATCCATCCATTTTCTTCCGCATATCCTTTGCAGGGTTGCAGGGGGGCTGGAGCCTATCCCAGCTCTCATAGGGTGAGAGGCAGGGTACACCCAGGACAGCTTTGACAGCATGTTGCAGGCCCAGCACAAAGACAGAGACAACCACTCGCACTCACATTCACACCTATGCACAATTTAGAATCACAATTAACCTAACCACACTAAGTGCACGTCTTATAAAATAGCTGTAGTTTGTGCAAAAGCTAATTCAACTTTTTTATGAAACTGTTTTTCAAACACACTTTTTCAAAATAGCGACACATTTTAACTGTTTAAACTGTAATAATCTTATGATGCTAACAGCTGCAAAAAATCATTTTAGCAACTTGTGTCCCAAAAACTGAGTCAATCTTGATCGTTTCCACAGGAATTTAAGAGGGTAATCAAATGCACTTGATTAACTGATGATCAATGAGTGTGAGCACCTCTATAAAAGTATAAGCTCTGGCAGTTTGCTGCTCTGGAGCATTCAGCTCTGTTAACACGATGCCACAATCTTCCCAGGAGTGGATGTCCCAACAGATTCACTCTAAGCTCAGACTGTGCAATGCTCAGAGAAACCTCAGAAAACCCAAGAGCTACATCTCAAACTCTACAGGCCTCAGTTAGCATGTTAGCTGTTAATGTTCGTGACAGCACAATTACAGAAAGGCCTAACAAGAATGACTGTTTTGGAATGTTTGCCAGGAGACACCAAATGACTTCTGGAACAATGTCCTTTGGAGAGAGGAGAGGGAAGTGCAGATGTTTGGCCGTAATGCACAGCGCCACATCTGGTGAAACCAAACACAGCAGATCAGCACAAACACCTCATACCAGCTGTCAGCAGGGATGATGACCTGGGCACCATGCACTCAGTAAAGTGGAGTTGGCTGAATATTATTTGATCAGTAATTCTATTGAAATACTCCAAAAGGCATCAAAAATGCAGTTTTTTGCTCCACAGAGCAAAAAAACATTTTTAACCAGACTGTAAACATAGTTATTTCTGCTGTTAAGCTTCTGTAATTTGACATTTGAAATGCTTTAAAAAAAAAAAAAGTCTTCACAATTCAGATTTTTTGTTTGAAAGCCAATTGTTTTATTTTGTTATTTTTGGTCAAATTTGGTCAAATTTATCAATCTCCTACAAATCATCTTTAATTCAATTCAGTTTCATGTACAGTACCAGTCAAAGGTTTAGACACAATCACCCGTTTATATGAATGGGTCAGTATGTCCATATGGGTGACTGGTGCTGTACATGAAACTGAATTGAATTAAAGAGAAACCCCCAACAATCAGATGATCCCCTGTGAGCAAGCACGTGGCGACGGTGGGAAGGAAAAACTCCCTTTAATCAGGAAGAAACCTTCGGCAGATGCAGGCTCAGGGAGGGGCAGTCATCTGCTGTGACCGGTTAGGGGGAGCAAAGTGAATAGTTATTTGCTCTTGATATTGATTTGTATACAAATGAGATCATGTAGGAGATTATGTGGATGCTGCACTACCACAAGTGAATAGTCTACGCAGCCAGCCACGCTTCTTCTTCTTCTTCTGTTTAGGTACTTCCTCTGGACCCTCTAGGTTGTTAGCACTGGACTCTTTCCCTTGTTGGGTCTCCAGTGTCTCAGTTTGGGCCTCAGGATCCTTCATGTTCTCCTGCTTCTCAAGTTCCATGTAGGAAGCTTTGAAGGTTTCCAGTTCTTCATTGAAGTTCTGTACCTTCAAATCATTTTCTTGAAGAAGGGCCTCACTGGTGCAGAGCTTAGCTTTGAGCTCTGCGATCTCACAGCGGGCTCGCTCTTCTTCCTCTTGGCGTTTTTCAGCCTCCCCTTCAAGCTGCTTCTGAGCCCTGAGGAGCTGCTCCTGGAGCTGGTTGATCTGCTCCTGCTGTTTCTCACACTGGGTTTCTAAGGCAGCCTCTCTGGTTGCCTTGAGCTCTACGGAGTCTGTGTGTGCAGCCTCCATGGTTTGTGTTGAGGCCTCCACACGCAGCTCTGCAGCATCGTGGCTGCTCACTTCACAGTTCTGAAGCACACTGAGCAAACAGAACGCACCACTTTATAGACTGAATGTGATGACCTCACAATGTCGTTTATGTCTTATAGTTTTTAATTCCTCCATTCCATGTGCAAATGGAATGGAATGTCAAAGACAACTGAGTGCAAATGGAATGTGACAGACTTAGCAGGGAATCTGTTTTTCTTTCAAAATAAAACTTCCAACAAACTGACTTAAATAGTAGTCTTTTATTTTGTAGGAGATGCTAAATTACCAATCTGGTCTTTAAGTCTGATGTCATTTCCGGGTCCAAATGCTCCTAAATAAACAGCAATGGCATAACCAATGACTGTTCACTATTAAAGATGATTGTAACATACCTTATCAGCTGCAGCCATTTCTGCTTCTCTTTCTCGTCGGTAAAATCACAGCTGAGTGTGGTTTTTTTTTCCGAGTCAGATCACTTGAAACAACCAGGAACACAGCATTGCAGAGTATGGATCACGTGACAGTTTGGACCCGGAAATGGAATTCTACGTCATCACTTAACAACGGATAGGAAGGCCAACTCTACCAGAGAACTTCAGGAAAGATTACACAAGCAGCTCAGAAACTTCAAGAAAGGAGTCTGGCAGAGAATATTTCTTCATTGGCCAGGAAGTCTTTGAGAGCATGGTTTATCACAACAGGTGCAGACATCTGTGCATCTATGAGCTCTAATGGGGATGATATCATTAGGTTAATTCAGAAATGACTAATTTTATCCCAGCATCTGTGTGTTTTGTGTGCGGCAGGTTTCTGGAGTACGGTGAGTACAAAGGGAACATGTACGACACCAGTATCCAGTCCACGAGGGACGTTTTAAACAGCGGAAAAAAACTGCGTCATCGACATCGAGCCCAACGCAAGTCCAACAAAAACACTGTAAAATTAACAGCTGGATATATAAAAGTGGTTTGATCTGAATTCATATGTGTCTGCTTTAGGCCCTTCAGGCAGTGGCGACACACGAACTGAGGCCCTACGACATCTATGTGAAGCCGCCACCTCTGGAGCGCCTCAGGGAGACGAGAAGAGACGCGTACATCATCACCAACTACTACGTCAACCGACCCTTCAAAGTATGAGAGCCACCGGTTTAAATTTCCAAATGTGGAGGTGCCTTAAACCTGCATTATTTCTAATGGTCAACAGGGGGCCACTCCTCTGTTTGCAAAGTCAAATTGTATGGAAGTCTATAACAAAATGATCCTACTTCATCCTCAAACTTTGACCTCAGTTAACACTTTCCTGATGAGTTTATTGTCTCAGGTACTAATTTTATCAGTCGTTAGTGTTATTTAATACAATATGACGTATATTATGGTCCCAGTTAGGGTCAAAAAGGAGAATAAAACAGTATTCTGTTTGGGGTGTACGCACAGGAAGAGACTAGCAGCAACAGCAGGTGAAATAAGTGTTTGCAAAGCAGAGTAGGCGGTCCAGAGTTAGACTTTGAGGCGAGAGATTGAAGCAACTGTCAAGGACTGACATATTAGAGCACGGGTGTCCAAACTTGCGGCCCACGGGCCACTTCCGGTCCGCGAATTGATGTCAAAAATAACATACAATTTGGCCCTTTAAGTTACTTTTTTGACATTTCGCTTTCCCCTCCAATTAAGAGGGTTAAGCGGGATTCACATTTAAAGAGACCGCACCAAAACGAGCTGCTCTAAGACGCGCCTCAGAACAGGTGTCAACGAGCGGTCTGTGCAGCTACAATAATGAGGGATTCAGACCAAAGTATTGCAGTTCTACTTTATATAGAGCACAAGTGAATGATTTACATATGAAAAGGAAGGATTTAAAAGCATGATATGTGCCCTCTAAAAAAGAATTTGATTTGAGACCCTTCTTATAATAATTTTATTGGTTCCTCATTTTGCCATTCCTATTTTTTGGTTTTCTTTCCAGTACTTATTTTTCCATGATTGTGTCTTATGCACCAGGGGTGGGTTGGGGTTGAAATTCAGCCCGGGAGCTTGGTTTGGAGAGGCCTTTTATCCAATTGGACAAACCATAATTTTAAAGCAAGAGAACTTTATTTGCAGTATAAAAACACTGTTTTTTCCACAGCATTAAAATGACTGTTTGTTTGTGTGCAGCCTCATATATTTTAGCTTAACTTGGCAAATATGAATGTTTTGTAAGATAAATCCTTTTTGCATTCAGTGTTCCCTATATGAGAAGCCTTTTACTTGCTTGATTTTATATATTTGTTCTATTACGAAAGCAGGTATTCTTACTTTTTTATATTTTAATGAAAGTTTCACTTTTTATTTAACACAAAAATAAATGAACAAAACACTGCAAATTAATCTACCAAACAGATAATAATAATGATAATTTGTTTGTTTTTAAGCTGCAGCAGGATGCAGAGTGGAGCCAATGAGAGTGAAAGCTGAGCAGCAAAGCCCCTCCAAAACAAACTGAAGTACACTAACTTTGTGTTATTCAAAGGTTGCATGAAAATACTGCAGTTTAGTGCAGGATAAACAGGTTAGTTTGCTGTACTGTGGTGATTTTACAGTAAAGCTCTGTGCTGGACTGGTGCAGAGCAGCTGTGGTGTTCATGGTCAGAGCTACAGGTTACATCAGTGTAGCAGAGATGAGTTTGAATTGAAACTGATGATGCTGAGATTCATTCACTGAATTCAACCTTTATAGCAGCTGGATACTGTCAGTACAAAGACAGTATAAGCAGTATACTGTCAGTGTGGGGGAGCTAAGATAGCTCATAAAATACTGGGTTACATCTTGTTGAATGCAGTCGTGTAAATCCACAAAGAGCAGTAAACCTCAGAGCAGCAGCCGCTCATCACAGCCTGCACACAAAGAAAATCTACTGGAGCTACAACAGAAATTATTGTGAGCTGTGATTCTTGTCTCAGAAATAAGCACAACTGTTCACATTTTTTATTTAAGAGAATTGTGAACTTCACATTGTGTATTCAGTCACAGTTTGATAAGATTGCTTCATTCCTTTGCCCTGTGACAGTTGGGGTAAACTATCATGATAATTAAAGCTTTGCAACCTTCAGTCAAATCACAGAGTGGATACAAGTTGAAACTGGATCACGGCTTAATCTGTGCCTAGTCAAAAACAGATACCACTGTGGAGATGTTTCAGTCCATCCTATCTAAAAGAAAAAAAACCAAAAAAACTATATCACTGCTTCATGTGCTTTTTGAATAAATGTCCAAATCATAGTCAAGCAGCCCAGACTCATAACTAAAGCATAACTAAAATGTCTAATGTCTAACTAATGTACACAGCAGTGTAAGCAATAAAAAAATAAATGAAAAGGTAATATCCATGTAAAGCTTATTTGAATGACAAATGAATAGGCACTTTATAATCTTTTAATGATCTGTGTCAGAGACAAGACAGTGACATAGTACTCAATAGCCGGAGAGAGAAATATGGAAAAAAAAATTCTCTGAGAGAAATGTATAACAGCACAAATGATGTTAAAAAGACTTTATAAAATAATATCTCGGGGTGTAGGTGGTCTTCAAATAGAAAACAGAACTCAATCATTTTAATAGCAAGCCCTAGCATGCACCAATATTGCATGTCTCCAAAGAACAACACATATTTCAAAGGGAAGACACGTGTTGCTTTAAACCCACATGCAGTGTGCGACTATGATTGGCAGACTGTGCACTGAGACGATTAACAGCACGTCTTTGAAGCATTCTTCTTCTTGGCATCAAAATGGAAGTGGCAGAAACAGCAAAAGCTGCTTTGATTGACCAAAAGAAGAAAAAAAAAAGAACATCTGAGGTGAAACCAGTCAGGTGAAATGATTAAGATCTATATAGTAATTCAATGCAATGTCTTAGATTTCTGAGTCTGTCACAACTGCTGATATCAGCTCACTACAAGTAACACACAGTGTCAGGAAACTCCTGTATGAGAAGTAGTGGTTTTTACATCTGTAGCCATTTAACTTCCATGAATCTATTTACCTCAGGGTAGAGAAATGTCAGGTTGGTGTTGGCTGGTTAGTTTAGGAGGGAGGCACATTTGGTCATCTGTTGTCATTTGCTGCCGCCGATGTTTTGCCCCTTTTGATGTATGCCCTCCCGGGAGGAGGCCCCGTGGTAGACCCAGGACACACTGGAGTGATTATATCTCTCGGCTGGCCTGGGAACGCCTTGGGGTCCCTCCGGATGAGCTGGAGGAGGTGGCTGGGGAGAGGGAAGCCTGGGCTTCTCTGCTAAGGCTCCTGCCCCCGCGACCCGGCCCCGGATAAGTGGAGGAGAATGGATGGATGGACCCTCCTGTTTTTACCTCCTATGAGTTTCTCCAGATGTCAGCTATTGATTTTTTTGGGGAAAAAAAGAATAGTAATGTTAAAAAAAAGTTGAATGTAACTTAAAATAAATAAAAATTAAATTTTAATATAGTTTATAGCTTTTTTTTTTTTATTTAGCCTGACAACTTTTTAAAAGAATATTTTCCTACTTATATTTACCTTTCAGTTAAATATAATTTTAAAGGCGGGCCTTTAACTTGTCATGGAGCATTTTCGCCGCACCTCTGACTAAACACGACAGGAAACGTGCCGGAGAAAACCCACTGCATTCTACTTCCGCGACGTCAGTAATGACACGTATTCAAAATGGCGGCCGCGGCTATGGTAAGTGGAAATAAAGCGAACTCTTTTTCTTCAAAGTGTACATTCCTCTTTCTCTCCTCTCAAATGAAGTCAGACATCGCACTGAAATTGTAGCACAGTGTAGGTTTTCATTAGGCCGATTAACAGCTATTTAACGTTAACTAGGTCCATCTTCATTGGAATTCGCTGCTGTTTCAGTGTTAACGATCCTGCTGAACGAGCTAGCTAGCTACCTAGCCTGGCTGTCAGTGAGCGGTGGCTCAAAAACGGTTTCGTGTCATTTGTGGGGGATTATATGAAATTGTTCTGACAGAGTATGAAGAGCCACACGCTGGGCTGTCAGACTGTCACTGCCTGTGCGGCCAAAAGAAATTAGTTTTGCTATCTTCAGGGGAACGTTAGCTGTTAGCATCTGAGGAAGCGGTTGCTGTCGGCGTGGGGAAGAGTGCTGAAATATGGTAAAATGACAAAGTATAAACGTAACATGAATGCAGTTTAATGTCAGGAGTCATGCTGGTTATCATCCTTCACTTCTGCATCTCTGCTTGGAATGCCTGTAAATACTAATGCAGATGTTTTTGTTTTTTCCAGTGTTGAATCATTCAATCATCTTTTAACGTAGTAATAAACAGTGACGTTTGTACACATTGCCACCACATTACAATAAGTACAGGTACTTTTCTCAGTTCCAGCTGGACAGGGCTTATTGAGTTTGCACATCATGACACTGTTAAAGATCTGTACAAATTTCATAAGGAGCGTTAGAGAACAGTGATTTCAGTTGTGCTGCTAATTAGACAAAGGCAAGAAGATTTTAAAGGTTTAATATCCAGCTTCTCCTGAAGTGCATACCTTGTTTTTTAGTGTCTGCTTGATACCAAGTAGCAATACCAGTGTTAAGGTAGTAAGCTATATTGATCCCTGTGAGGAAGAGCCAACATTAGGCTCAACATAAACATTACTTTTCAGCTTTGTGAAATAAAATGTGACAAATAAATACATTTACATTTGTATTACTGAAAAACGTTTTAAAGATCTATTCATTGCTTACCTACTTTATTTGCACTAGTCTCATTTCAGCTCAGCATTGTACTCAGTACTGCTAGTTTCTCCTTTCCCTGTGCTCACTGTGAGTGAGCTCACATGTGACCTTAGTTAGTGATTCCATCAAAAACTACTAGAAACATTCAAAGAAAAGCTGTTGGTGCTGCAGCTGTGAAGTACCTCCAATCTGCTGACCCACTGCTGTTAGTTTCCTTCATGCTACGTTTGCTTTCCCTCAAGCAAGTGCCGCACTGCTTCTGACGTAGAACTGAATAATTTCCCATCTTGGATTCCCATTGTTACTGACACCCGATCCAGCCTGTGCTTTTCCATTTAACAAAAAATACTCATGCACACTTTATAAATGTGTAACTTAAATGTACTTTTTTGATGGCACCCCTCTTCTGTTGCTTTAAGGAAATTGTGACATTACTTTTGTTTTTCCAGTTAAAGTGAAACACACACACACACACACACACACAGTTTACTCTCTCCAAAAGCATTTTTTGAAAGGACATTATAAGGGGGAGACATGACACTGGCAGTTGTCCTACCCCTACCCCCAAATCAGCAGCCCCAGCTGAAACACATGAGTGAGTCATGCTGGTTCATGCGTACAGTTTAAGTTGTTGAAAGTTTAAACTGTGTGTTGGCATACATTTATTATTATTGTTTTAAAGGTGTATGGAAGGTGTTCTTTGTAATATTTGTAATCAGAATCTAGTATTTGTAGTAGGACTGCAACTATTCATTGAGTAACTTGATGAACTCAAATAACTCGATTTTTAAAAACAAAAAACCCTTAATGCAAAATTTTTTTTGCTCGACTGTAGTGTTCAGTTGTCACAGTGTAAATGCAAATGTTTCACCCATGTTTGCAAATAAAAACAGACCAATAGAAATGTATCTAGGAGCATTTGTGTGACTAAAAGTATTACAACATTAAGCCCATTCAGCCCCCAGTTTTTCAACAAGA
This sequence comes from Archocentrus centrarchus, assembly GCF_007364275.1. Lineage (NCBI taxonomy): Eukaryota > Metazoa > Chordata > Actinopteri > Cichliformes > Cichlidae > Archocentrus > Archocentrus centrarchus. Next base: position 35,459,756 of record NC_044352.1, on the reverse strand, counting down.
AGACTGATAACACTGAAGATGATGCTCTCACAGCAGTACCTGCAGCATGCAGGGATGAAAGTAATGCGGGGCATGGGGTGTACTAGACCGTCATCATTTTGCAGATTTAGATTAAAATATTACATTAATTTTGTAGCACAATGGCGTGGTGGTTGGCACTGCCTCACAGCAAGAAGGTCCTGGGTTCAAATCCACCTTGGCCGGGACCTTTCTGTGTGGAGTTTGTATGTTCTCCCCGTGTTTGTGTGGGTTCTCTCTGGGTTCTCTGGTTTCCTCCCACAGCCCAAAGACATGCAGTTACTGAGGTTAGGTTAACTAAATAGTCCACAGGTGTGAACGTGAGTGTGAATGGTTGTCTAGGCTGGCGATCTGTCCAGGGTGTACCCCCCCCAATGATCCTGAAAAGGATAAGTGGAAGAAAATGGATATATAGATGCATGTTAGGTTTGACAGTGAATTATGTACACCACCAGAACGTCTGTTTTCTGCAGCAGGAAATGTTGCATCAAAGCACAGGACAAACCTGATATGCTTGCTTTTCTTCATTATAGCCTCCACACATTCTCATTCACTAGCACACTTAAACATGCAGACACGCACACAGAAACGTATACACCTGAACACAACCCAGATCCACATCATCCAATACAACACTGTCAGCACTGATTCTTTGCCTCCTAATTAAAGAAAGCATTCCAAGACAGAGGAAAGGCTGTTTTATTTGATGCCTTATTAGGCTGCATATATACCTTATTTTATTTGAAATTAGTGTACTTGTGATTATTTATTTTTGCATTTAAGAAATTATTTTCTTTAAAAATGACTTTTACTATATCATGTAAACAAATCTTTTTTTTTTTTTTACAGATCTTGTATGCAGTTAAACTATTGCAATTTCTAAAGTGGAAACAATGAGCAGTTAATTTTGAAATACCTGTTTTTTTTTTCTCTTGAATATTTCTAATTGTTCATTAATAAGACAGAAATATTTATCTGAATAATTGATAGAATATTAGTTACTAAAATAATCTATATCTCAGCTCTAATTTGTAGTCTGAATCAGCATCACATTTGTTTAATAACCTGGGGGGTGATAATGAACCAACAACAGTCCGTAGATGTCTGGAAACTGAGGAGACCGGGTGCTGGCAGAGGAATGTTGTCATTCTTGTCTGATTCGAGCTGCTCAGCAGTCCTGGGTCTACCTTGTCACATTTTCAGTTGGTGAATGGTCTGGACTGCAGTCAGGCAGTTCAGCACCCAGACTTTTTTACTACGAGGCCATGCTGTTGTCATAGATGCAGTGGCATTGATTTTTCAGCCTCATTCTCCAGATTCTTGGAATCTTTTCATCATATTATGTGCTGTAGAAGAAGAGACATTCAAAGTCTTTGGAATTTTATGTTGAGGAACTTTACTCTGATATTTGTACACAGTCTTTTGCAGATTAGTGAACCTCTGCCTCGCATTCTCTCTTTATACCCACAGATGTTACTGAGCTGTTGCCGTTGAACCTAATTAACTGCAAAATGTTCCTCCAGCTGTTTCTTTTTAGTACTGCTTACAAAACAAGTTCCTGTTTTTCTTAATCTGATACATTCTCTCCATTGAAACATTTATATTTTCTGTGTTCTGCTGTGAATCAAATATTAGTTTATGAGATTTGTTTTTATTTACATTTTACACAGCGTCACTACTTTTTCAGAATTGGGTTTGTAGAAGGTTTAAAAAAACCTGCCCAGAGGCGTAATCAAGGCGACTGAGACAGAGGCACTCTTGGAATTTGTCAAGTCTCATAAATACATGTATTGTGTTCATGTGTGGTCTCCAGGAGACGTGGTGGGCCTTGTTGCTGTTGTCCCTGCTGTCTGTGGTCCGGTCCTTCTACGTTCCTGGAGTCGCTCCACGGAATTTCCATGAGGGCGACACTGTAGATATCAAGGTAAGATAAGTAAGGGAGAAAGCTACAAGAAACTCAGCATCTCTCACTTTGAGCTACAGCAAGAGCTCACAGAGATTTATCACTAGGTTCTTACAGGGGGATGAAGTGTCACTAGTTCTAAAGGCGCTAATTAGCAATAACGAGGTGAACTGAAACAATGATCACTGCTGTGAGCGAGGGGAAGGTCAGGTGACAAGTTGACATGGTGAAGGCTTAAAAAAAAAATTGCATTTCCTGTGAACAAAGCAAATGAGAGACTTGCACGGCATCTGGCAAAATCACTGGACGTGTGAGATGAAGACAGTGGATGTGCTGTGACTTCTGCCTGTTTTTAAGTGTAAAGGAACTGTGAGGAAACAGTTTGCAGAATATCCCTTTAACTGCACAGCCTCTGTGTGGGTGCAGGAGCTGCACAGAGGGAGGAAGCTCTGCTGCAGAACTGTCTACAGTGTCAACTGAAAAATGATTCTGACTCTATAATTAGTTAAAAAATGGCCAAGGACCATGACTTCTAAACAATCTTTGATATCTGTTATCACCAAGTCTAGTACTTACTAGGTTTGGGGTTCCAGAGCATTTATCAAACCCTAATTTCAGCTAGCTTATGTAATCACATTAAGTTTACACAGACATTTATAATTTTAAAAGTTGCACCTTGTTAAGATAAACTTACAGGATATGATGCACTTTTAAAAGCTGAATGAAATAATAATTTGGTTAAATTCTTATAAGGATCCTTTGTATCCTGTCTGCAAAATGAAATAGATTTTCTATTAAAACTTTTCTTTGGAATCCTAAAGGACTTTCTGACTAGATTTTTGTAATTTAGTTTAAGTTAATATATTTAAATTTTAAAAAGAAACTGAGCTGACAAAAAAAACTAGTGTTTTTTTTTTTTTTCTTGGACCTATTTTTGCTGAATTGCTCTTATAACCTCATCATTAGTTTGCAAAAACTTCCATGAGAAGATAAAAATGAGAGAATAAAACCTAATTTTGTGTTTTTATGATGTGACTAGATGCTTGGGTGGGCTGCAGAAGGAAGGTCTGACTGGTACCTTTAGCATACTTTGTTCTACTTCAGTTTGTTAAACTACAAAAACACAGTTTGCTGTCTGAGTGATGTCACACAGTGTGTCGTTCCTCTAAAACATCAAATTTGCTTTCTTCAAGAGAGCACATTAACCCAACAAACCTTCTTTGCACAGTTTGGAAGAAGATGTTCAGAAAGCTAGTCATACCATAAGCCCTTACTTCTGACTACCCAGGATGGGGTTAGAGCAGTGGATCTCTAAAAATATGGGGCAAAACCAGGTTGAATGGATATGATTTATGTGCTGACTGTAAACACACATTTGCTGATGCTTGTACTGACCTGCATCCTTTTTTAAAGTTGCTTTCTCTCTCATTGTCAAAGACAAGACAATGATGGTGCAAACACTGGAAAGAGATCCTTTTGTTTTTCAGGCTGTAAAGCTGACCAGCTCCCGTACCCAGCTTCCTTATGAATACTACTCCCTGCCATTCTGTAAGCCAGAACACATCGTCTACAAGGGAGAGAACCTGGGTGAGTGCATTGCTGCTCATGTGTTTGGAATACCTGATCTGTTCCTATTTAAACTATTATTTATATTTATATATATATATATATATATATATATATATATATATATATATATATATATATATATATATATATATTCATGATTTTTCTATGTTTTTGTTGTTTATAGGTGAGGTCTTACGTGGGGACCGTATTGTGAACACCCTTTATAATGTGGAGATGAATAAAGACAAAAAATGTGAGCTGGTGTGTGACAAGAAAAGGCTCAGCATCGAGGAGAGTAAGCTGATGGCTGAGCGAATCCAGGAGGAGTATTATATTCACCTGTGAGCGCTGCTTTTTACTGCCTTCAGCAGGCAGAATGCTTTTCAGTTTTTATATCTCTGTGGTGACTTGCTTCTAAAATGTTTAGGTAAATTTTTTTTTAATGCCTCCCTGTGGGTCATTCCAGTATTGCAGATAACCTTCCAGTTGCCACCAGGTTAGAGTACCCCAACAGAGAGGCAGGAGAGGAGGAGGAGCAGAAGAAGGACATAATGAAAGATGTCCAGTTTGAGCATGGTTACAGACTGGGCTTCTTCGGTAAAAACAAGGTACATCTAGTACATAGTCTCTCCCACTCCTGTTTAGAGGGGAAGAGTGCAAGCGGTACTAAGGACTTTGGTACTGGTCAGTGCCAGTGTATTTACAGTGTTCAACCCCCACCCCCAACACACACACACACACACACGCACAATTCAGTGACCTTGTCCACATGAGATTGTGTGTTTAAAAAAAAAAAGGCCCTTTTTTCGTAAAAGCCGCTGAAACTTCAAATCATTTTAACAGTTTTTGGGCTGAAATGGAAACTGAGCTTATAATTAACATTTACACGATCTCCACCACTTTCATTATGGATGGTCCAGTGTGTCTGATGCTGAATGAGGTAATAAAGGAAGCATATCTTTGAACACACAGGTGTAACTGATCCAGTTAATTATGTTCCCATTCTAGTGAGTACTAGTTTACATTAGTAATACCCATTTGCAAAGACGTGTCAAACTACGTAGCTGCTGTGAGGAGGCCTGCTGCTCACTGTGTCTAAGAATCTTAGAGCTCATCTTAAGTACAACTTCTTTTTTTTACAGCCTTTCACAGAAAGGTCACTTAGTTTACTGTTAACACTTATGAGAGGTCAGAGGTTGGCTTTCTTGGTGATGTAGCCCACACAGAGAGTCAAAACATAAATATGTGACAGTGTGTTAATTATCTGTCTTGTCTATTCTCTTTCTTTTTTCCCTCTCTCCCAGTTTTATCTGCACAACCACCTGTCCTTCGTCCTGTACTTCCACAAGGAGAAACTGGTGGAGGGGGACCTTCATGACTACAGGGTGGTGCGATTTGAGGTTATACCACAGAGTGTCAAAGTAGAAGGTTAGTGACTTAAAAGTAGGAGGATATAGACTTGCTGACTGAAAAGTTAAGATTATAGCTTATATTTATCATACTTTGTCCTGTGTTGTTTTCCACCTCAGATTTGAAGGCTGTAGAGACGGACAAAACCTGTACCCTGCCTGATGCCAGTGGCTCCGCCCCCCAGGAGATTGACCCAACCAAGGAGAATGAGGTCCTCTTCACCTACTCTGTCCACTGGGAGGTCAGTGACAACAAACTCTTGTAGCCCTGAATAAACCACTCGAATGACTGTTTGACTAAGAATGAAATTAGACTGTACAGATATTTCCTGTATAAATTAGGAATGTTTGTAGCAACTAATTTATTAGTCATTTAATGAGGAAAAAATTAGACTAGTCTAAAAGTCAGAAAACACAAACAAAAATAATTTAAAACTGAGCACAGCTTAATAAATGAAGTTAAAAAAATTTGGCCAAACAAAACTGTGTGTATTTTAAGTGGCATAAAAGTGTTAATTACAGTCCTCATGAATTAAGTCATGTTTTAAATGTCGCAGAAATGTGCAGCACAACGTCAGATGAGTTTTCAGAGTTTGCTAACCTTAGCAGTGCCAGCAGCAGAAGCCTTATTTTTTCCATGCCAGGTTCCACGCCGCAGTAAGGAATCTTGTTATACATTGCTTCAGTTGTTTGGTTATATTCTGGTTTATCTGATACAGTCGACCCACAGCTGCTCATTTTTTATATCAGAGTACTGCAGAGCAGTGCTGGTTAGCATGGCTGCACTTTGTTTACTTTCCTCCTTGCATGTTTCAGGTTTCCCCTTCACAGATCGCTGTGTGTGGCCTTCTGTCAGGGTTGCAGCCCCAGTTAGTGGCATTTGAACCGGCAGCTCCTGTTGTACAGCAGCAATAAAATGATAATAATATGTTTAGCAAACTAGTATTTCTGGCACCAACTACAACATTTATTTGTCTAGTTGACTAGTTATGCACAGAAATACAGATGAGGGACTGAAGGACTCTTGTTCCCTCTGTGCAGGAGAGTGAGGTGAAGTGGGCGTCTCGCTGGGACACTTACCTGACCATGAGTGATGTCCAGATCCACTGGTTCTCCATTGTCAACTCTGTGGTTGTCGTCTTTTTCCTCTCTGGTATGTTCAGTATTCCTTATCAGCTAGGCTCTGCTTTATGACACTATTTATAAAACATAAAAAAACAAAAACAATTCCAATACTTCTTAAGGCATTTCTTTTTCTTTTTTTTTTAATTTAAACATTGATGGAGTCAGAAGAAACCACATGGACTGATTACATTCCCTCAGGAATCAGATGACTGGGGCGGGGGGGGTGTCTGCAAACATTTGTGAAAGAATGGGTCGCTCTCAGGAGCTCACTGTGGCACAGTGATAGGATGCCACCCATATAACAAGTCCAGTCCTGAAATTTCCTCGCTAATAAAAATTCCACAATCAAGTATTATAACAAAGTGGGAGTGATTAGGAACGACAGCAACTCGTCCATGAAGTGGTAGGCCATGTAAAATCACAGAGTGGGGTCAGCGGATGCTGAGGTCCTAGTGCACAGAGGTCACCAACTTTCTGCAGAGTCAGTCTCTACAGACCTCCAACCTTCATGTGGCCTTCAGATCAGCTCAAGAACAGTGAGAGCTTCATGGATGGGTTTCCATGGCAGCTGCATCCAAGCCTTACATCAGCAAGCTCAATGCAAAGTGTCGGTGTAGTGGTGTAAAGCACACCGCCACTGGATTTTGTTTGGTGGTTGCCAGGGGAACGGTACCTGTCTGACTGCATTGTGTAAAGTTTGGTGGAGGGGGGGGGGGGGGGGGGGGGGGGGGGGGGGGGGGTTGTGGTGTGGGGGTGTTTTTTGGGCTCGGCCCCTTAGTTCCAGTGAAAGGAACTCTTAATGCTTCAGCATACCAAGACATTTGGGACAATCTGATGCTCCAACTCTGTGGGAACAGTTTGGGGATGGCCCCTTCCTGTTCCAACATGGCTGCACACCAGAGCACAAAGCAGCTCCATAAAGACATGGATGAGCCAGTTTGGTGTGGAAGAACTTGACTGGCCTGCACAGAGTCCTGACCTCAGCCTGACAGAACACCTTTGGGATGGATTGGAGCGGAGACTGTGGAGTTATGGGGATGTCTGGAACAGAGGGCAGTGGGCTTTTTAACCAGATTAACGTGATCCCGGAGAGTGAGAGGATGCCTGAGGAATGGAGAAGTAAAGAACAAAGAAGAAGGGTGATGTACAGAGCTGTAATAACTACAGAGGCATAAACTTGATGAGCCACAACATGAAGCTGTGGGAAAGACTTGTTGAAGCTAGGTTTAGAAGGGAGGTGATAATCAGTGAGCAGCAGGATGGCTTCAAGCTGAGAGAGCACTACAGATATGATGTTTGCTTTGAGTGTTGATGGGAGTCAGAAGAAACCACATGGACTGATTACATTCTTTGGTTAACTGAATCATATAAAGTAAACTTGTGATAGTGATGTAAATCTGTACGCTATGTATGCAAGTAATCATTTATAGGTCTGTGACAGCATGTTAAATACTGCAGTTGTCGTTCATTATCTGCCTTTCTCAGGTATTCTGAGTATGATCATCATCAGGACCCTGAGGAAGGACATTGCTAACTACAACAGAGAGGATGACATAGTAAGAAAGTACACAGCTGCCTCTTGTTCTGGATTCTTAATGTTCATTCGATCACTACCTAACCACATTTTTCTCCTCTCTATCCAGGAGGACACCATGGAGGAGTCGGGCTGGAAGAATGTCCATGGTGATGTCTTCAGACCACCTCAGTATCCCATGATCCTCAGCTCTCTTCTGGGCTCAGGGATCCAGCTGTTTTGCATGGTCCTCATTGTAATCTGTGAGTTGGTTTTCTCTATCATGAGTGCCTGATAATATTGACATGTCTGCTTAGCCCATATTGTTGTTCTCCTGTCATTTATTCACAAGGGGATAACCATGAGGAATGTCCTCATGGTGTTGGGGCTCATCTGACACATATGAATCAGCAAAGATAAGAGTCAGAGTATTAAACAGCTGGGTGTGGAAGCTGCTCAGCGCTGCACATCCTCACACACAAACTGTCTGTAGCAAAATCAAGGTAGCAGTTAGCTCATATCAATTTGTATTCAAAGTATCTTCTATAGTTCACACTGGGAGTGTTTCTACCAGGTACGTTGTTAGACTGTGTGCTGCTGTGGGTTTAAATGAGCATTATTCACCTGTAATGCTGTGTCAAAGATGCAGCTTTTAATGTTTCAGACTTTGGATACAGTGCTGCTGCAGGATGGAGACACAGCCGTCTATATTCCAACAACAGCTGTTTTAATGCTCGTCACAGTCAGTGTTTACACCCTAACTTTGCAACAAAGGCAGTGATTTACATTCAGCCCTCTTTGGAAAAGCTTTGGATTTGGCTCCGTAGATGGCAGAAACTGTGGAATATTAACATGCTTATTGAATAGTGAATAGGCCAGTCATGAAAGCTTCGTGCAGCGCAGCTCCCTGATGGTTTGATCATTTCCTTTTTGCTGCTGAGAAAAAGATGATTGTTCCATGTTTTTCACAGCAGAGCTGCTCAGGGCATCAGCTTTAACGTCACATATTTGTAATATGTAGGTATTTATAGCTTTTAAAAGACTTGTTTATGTTGAAATAATTATACTGGAGTTGTGCGAGTTGTTTAATACAAATTGTTATGAGCCAACTTCCAGAAAAACGTGATGTCTTACAAAATATTTTGTTGGTGTTTATTGTAACTATAACAAATTTTGCCAAATGCCATGTTACTCCAGGGCATAAATGGCTTTTCTGATAAATTCTGCCAGCACTTGAAACTTAAATGTTTTTACTCTGATTAACGTGTGAAGACTCATTTTATTTGATTCCAGAACACTTTAGAAGACCTGCTGCTGGCTGAAGCTTTGTGTTTAGCATATGAGCACAGGAGTGCCGTCAGTCCTTTATCTAACTCACATGTGTGTTTCTGTCACAGTTGTTGCCATGTTGGGCATGCTGTCGCCTTCTAGTCGAGGAGCCTTGATGACCACTGCCTGTTTCCTCTTCATGTTTATGGGGTAGGAGCCACATTCATCTGTCTGAACATCATTAACCCTAGAACACTAACATGCGGTTTTGTAACACTATCACTAATGTCGACTATATTTTACCCAATAAAACATACTTCCCTTCAAAATATAATAATAATGGGTCCACCCATTCCTGGGACAAGTGAGCCTTGTCCAGTGAAGTCTCCCTGCATCACTGACGGCTGTGGGAGCGAGAAACAAAAAATGGCATTTTTAAGAGGGAAAAAATCAACAGCTGACTATAAAATTAGAAAAAATAAGAAAATATGAATTCTGCATGCACCTTAGACTGCAATAACAATCAATAAAAAAAATCACATGACAACAGTTGTGTGGGTGAAAATCATCCGACTTTAGTGTTGTAGGGTTAAGGATCTGAGAGTCGGTCTGCTTTCAGAGTTCTCTGGTTTTGACCTGTGGGTGTTTCTCCTCCAGCGTATTTGGCGGCTACTTTGCTGGCAGACTGTACCGCACACTGAAGGGTCATCGATGGAGGAAAGGAGCATTTTGTGTGAGTTCAGGTTCCCATAGCAGTGAGAAAAAAATGCCTTCCTATCACTGCTGAATAATTTTAACTCAGCATAACTAATATATATATAATATTTGGATTTGGATGTAAAGGTAAAAGTGCTGCTGGGAGCGGAGAGGCTTAGACTGCTTTTGTTTGATTTGCCATGCAGACAGCAACTTTGTATCCTGCTGTGGTTTTTGGAATCTGCTTCATCCTGAACTGTTTCATCTGGGGAGAACACTCTTCTGGAGCGGTGAGTGCTGCGACTCAGATTCACACATTTTAAATGTGGAATCAAATAAGACATTTTTTTCAGATTACTCCAAATAATTTGTTTCAATGAAGAATTATTTATCTTTAATTAGCCTTTTAACACATTGGACTGGCTATGGTTTCATACTGTTCCAATTCTGGATGCTCATATTAAACATGGCCAAAGTTTCATATAATGAAGTCATTGTGAGCCAGGAGCTCAAACATTAACAGCTTAGGGTCATGGAAAACACACTTAAATTAACATTTGCACTGCTGTGAATGGTCCTCTAGATCCTATACTAAAAGAAACAATAAAGGAAGCACAAAGTACCATAAGTTCAATTCAATTCAATTTTATTTATATTGCGCCAAATCACAACAAACTGTCGCCTCAAGGCGCTTTGTATTGTGGGAAAAGACCCTACAATACAAGTATTCTTATGGCTATACTAAGCAAATTTGACAAATGTCCCCAGAATAAGATCAGTAGGGATTATTTTGAAATGTGAATCGTGCAAAGCTACAACAGTAGTGTTCAAGAATGAAGCAATAAAGCTGGAAAAGAGCAAAATATGTCGACTTTAAGAGCGATCCTCAAGAGAAAATACTATTCTTACTTACAAAAGTTACATATATCAAAGTAGGTGTGCTCACTTTATAGCCTTTGATTACTTGTACTCCTTCCACTCTATTTTTAAGCAGGTCACAGATTGTCAGTGCCATTATCATAAAATTGAAATGTATTTAAATAGTTTGTGTTACTATGAATGCATAGTTACAGTATGACAGGGAACGGAAAGTAATCATGTCAAGAAAGTAGTTCAGTCATTCCTAAACACAGAAAAGTCTTGGGTATGAAATACCTGGTGGATGGCACCAGTATCAATAACGTTTCATGATTCTTATTGTCAAATTTGATACTATTAATTTAGAACCTTCTAAAATCACTAAAGCTTTCAATGGAATGTGAAAAAAACACCACAACTTCATTCTGAAAGTGTCTTTGTGTTGGATATTGTGTGTTGAAGCGACACCATATTTGCCCGTAATACCAACTTGTACCACAAGATGGTGTTGCGAGTCGATGTGGTGTCCAGTCTGGGCCTGCTGATGCTAATGTGGGAGGAGAAGTGTTGGACTGAACAAGACAGCAAAGACGGGCTGAAAGTAACGCAGCTGGAAGAAGCTCTCTCGGCATAATATCTGAACACTTCTTCCTGTGTCCCCGCTCTCTCCTCTCACTTCAGGTCCCATTCACCACAATGCTGGCCCTGCTGTGCATGTGGTTCGGTATCTCCATGCCCTTGGTCTACCTCGGCTACTACTTTGGCTTCCGCAAACAGCCGTACGATAATCCTGTACGCACCAACCAGATCCCTCGGCAGGTCCCAGAGCAGCGCTGGTACATGAACAAGTTTGTCGGGTAAGAGTTTCACCTGTCTTGCGTTCTTAGGTGCCGGGATGGTGTTTGAACTTGAGTTATAATGTAACCTTTTCCACTTCTTTCCATTAGCATCCTGATGGCGGGGATCCTGCCGTTTGGTGCCATGTTCATTGAGCTGTTCTTCATTTTCAGTGTAAGTACATCTGCACTGATCCACACCAGAGCTCTTCATCTCTCAGCTTTATAACTCTTTTTGTTATACATTGTCTTTCATTTAGAATATGTAACTGATGTGCAGTCCTCTCACTGGTAGTAATACAAGAATCAATTTGTGTGTCGCCACCTGCAGGCCATCTGGGAGAACCAGTTTTATTACCTCTTTGGCTTCCTGTTTCTGGTCTTCATCATTTTGGTGGTGTCCTGCTCTCAGATTAGCATTGTAATGGTTTATTTCCAGCTCTGCGCAGAGGTAAGCTCATTCAGTGCCTACCATGGTGTCTGGCTGCTAAGGTTTTAATTAACATACACTCATTACTCACCCATTGTTCCTTGTGCTTCCTGGACATATTGGTTAATGAATGTCAGTCATTACGTTTGTCAGAGCAGTAAACAGGTCTGCTGTACCTGCCTGACTGATAGATCTGCATTATGTGAGCAAAAACGTATGCACTGCCTCGTCTCTGTCTTCCTCACTATCAGGATTACCGGTGGTGGTGGAGAACTTTCCTGGTTTCAGGAGGCTCAGCTTTCTATGTCCTTGTTTATGCCGTTTTCTACTTTGTGAACAAGGTAAATACCCACACCTCAACAAACTCCTCTGATTCTGCCACAGGCTGAACCAAATACTGTTCTGGAAGTCATCACTGTTATTTTAACTTTAAGAATTGGACAAAACTGATTTGGGCCCAGTTTTTTGTTTCGTTTTATATTGAGATTCTGTTTACTTACATGCATAAAAACAATAAGATGTAGTCATCCATTGGTTTGTGGATTACTTCCCTGGAGCCTCAAATATAACATTTTGGACGTTGCCATCTCGGGTTTTTGGAGATAAACGCGAACGTACATGGTTCAAAAAAATTAAAGGAACACTTTGAAAACAAATCAGATCTCAATCGGAGTGGGGATCATGCTGGATGTCCATACTGATTAGGACTGGATAATGTGTTAGGAATGAATGGATGCCACATTGTTTGATGCAAATTATAATGGTATTGTAATTATTGTAGGGTCTTTACAATATAAAGCGTCCTGAGGTTTGTTGTGATTTGGTGCTGTATAAATAAAATGTAAATTAATTGAAATGAAAATGATCAACCTACAGAGGGCAGAATTCAAAGACACCCTGAAAATCAGAGTGAAAAAGTGATGCGGCAGGCTTTCATGATATGATGCTGATATCTGATATGATACTCAGTAGTTTGTATGACCCCACGTGCTTGTATGCATGTCTGATAACATCGGGGCTCCTAATGAGACGCCGAATGGTGTCCTGTGGGATTTCCTCCCAGATCTGGACCAGAGCATCACTGAGCTCCTGGACAGTCTTTCGGGTGGACCAAAACAGAATGTTCCAGTGGTGTTCTGTTGGATTTAGGTCAGGCGAGAGTGTGGGCCAGTCAGTCCTATCAGTTTCTTCATCCTCCAGGAACTGCCTGCATATGCCTCCCCAGACCATCACTGACCCACCACCAAACTGCTCATGCCGAACGATGTTACAGGCAGCATAACGTTCTCCACGGCTTCTCCAGACCCTTTCACATCTGTCACGTGCTCAGGGTGAACCTGCTCTCATCTGTGAAAAGCACAGGGTGCCAGTGGTGGACCTGCCAGTTCTGGTATTTTATGGTAAATGCCAATCGGGCTCCACGGTGCCAGGCAGTGAGCACAGCGCCCACTAGAGGATGTCAGGCCCTCAGGCCACCACCATGTATGTTTCTGATTGTTTGCTCAGAGACTTTCACACCAGTGGCTGCTGGAGGTCATTTTGTAGCTCTGCAGCGCTCATCCTGTTCCTCCTTGCACAAAGGAGCAGATCCTGGTCCTGCTGATGGGTTAAGGACCTTCTACGGCCCTGTTCAGCTCTCCTAGAGTACCTGCCTGTCTCCTGGAGTCTCCTCCATGCTCTGAGACTGTGCTGGGAGACACATCAAACCTTCTGGCAATGGCACGTATTGATGTGCCATTCTGGGGGAGTTGGACTACCTGTGCAGCCTCTGTAGGGTCCAGGTATGACCTCATGCTCCCAGCAGTGACTCTGACCCTAAACAAATGCAGAACTGGTCAAAAACAGCCAGAAAAGACGAGGAGAGAAAAATGTGTCCTCCACCTGTAAACCATTCCTGTTCGGGGGTTGTCTCATTGCTGCCCCTCTAGTGCACCTGTTGTTGATTTCATTAACCACAAAGTAGCTGAAACTGATTAACAACCCCCTCTGATACTTACTGACCACATCAGTATCCCTGAAGTTTAATTGACTTGATGCTATAATCTGAATATAAAATGTTCCTGTAATTTTTTTGAGCAGTGTATTTGGTTGAGAACCTTAAGGATACTGTACACAACTACTTGTACCAGCAACAGTCGGTCTATGGTTAACATGGTTTCCAGTCCACTGGAGCTAGGTGCTCTTATAGCAAGTGGTAGGTAATTGGTTAGTGCTGGTTGGCTAGCACTAGCACTAGCTTTTTCTCCTGGAAACTAGATGTCTACAACTGTCTTTGTTGTTGCAGAGTTGTCCATAAGTTTTAATTCAGTATTCTTTAAGCGTTTCTCTTCTAATACTTCCAAAAATGCTGGAAAACAAGAACTAAATGAACCCCGAGGTGTTCAGAGCATGTTATGAGGGTGTTGGAGGCATTGGAGTGCTCATGGAGGTAGCATTGGTTTAGGGAAGGTTCACACAATCTGAACTAAAACTTAAAATTACTGCGCAAAACATGTTCGTTAACACTGTCACAGGCATATGTTAATGTGGACCTCTCAATTCCCAAGCACAGACTCTTCAAGTGTTTCCTGTAATGCAGCTCCAGGCTACCTTCATGGAAACATAATGTCAGTACTGTTTGCTGTCAGTGTGTGTGCGGATACACCCCTCAGAAAGGAGTCTTTTTCTTGGTCTCTGCTTGTGTGAACTCAATAAAAACAAATAATAAATTGCTGGAATAGCCCATTCATAGAAATTCAAAGCAGGTAGAGTAAAATGGGAAATATGCAGCCTGTTTAAACAGCTTCCTTTCCTCTTTTCTTTCCTCTCTAGCTGGATATTGTGGAGTTCATCCCCTCCCTTCTGTACTTCGGCTACACCGCCCTCATGGTCTTGTCTTTCTGGCTGCTAACGGGCACGATTGGCTTCTATGCCGCCTACATGTTCATCAGGAAAATCTACGCTGCAGTCAAGATTGACTAGTCATCGCTGGTGCTGCTGTTATTTTTTTTTTTTCTTTTCACATTCAGTTTATATATATATATAAAAAATTATGTTCTTCATGTCCAACGAGCACTGACTTGAGTGCAGAGGGAACGAGAGGGTTGCTAAAATGCAACGGCCCCAACTGCTGGCCTCACGATGAAGAAAAGCAAGGTGGCAGATCTGAAACAGCTGTTTCTCTATCTCCCCTCGCCTTGCTTCTGCCTCCCTCCTCCTACTTTCCAGGACACCTAGAGGAAGTCTGTTCTGCCAGGACTATCACCTTTCCCACAAAGACAGGGGGCCAAAGCTTGTCAAATGATGGTTTCTGCACATTTTATCTTTATTTTTTTTGTGTGTGTGTGTGCGTGTGTTTTGATTGTAACTTATCCAGGTTTTTATTTTTGTCTTCATGGGATTTATTGTCTTGATTTCTGTCAGTCACGTCCTGGGAGGCTGTTTTCTTCTGATTTCCCCACATAAATTCTGTCTTCACACTTTCTGCTGTCTCCGTTTTCAGACCTTCTTTTCAGAGACTTTACAGATCAGGGAAGGATCGAGGAGCGTTTCTGTGGTTATGTTTGTTTTGTTGAACTCATATGGATGGAAATTACCCTGGGAAGTTCTGCATTGTAACCCAAAAATGGATAAATTAAATCTTCTATTGTTTTTTTTTTTAACTTCAGTTTCCATGTGCTGGTGTGACCATGTTAACCACAACTGTAATCCAAATATTAGCTTCTCCCTCCCAAACAGTGGGTCTGTTATTCATGTCAAAATATTGCTCCATTTACTCTAAATGAAGCAGAACTGCTCTGAATGGGACTGAACTTGAATTTGAACCCAAGTACCCATTTTATATTCAGAAGCCTACAACACAAATGTTTTTCCGCTCGTTAACCGCGCCATCAGTGTAGCCTTAGCAGTGCCTCAGCCTGCTGAACTATGCAGTAATAGGGGGAAAAGTGCAAATTGGAAAGGTTATTTCAGAGGACCACTTATATTAAGCAATTTTTATTTAAGTTTGAGCCTGATGTATGATACATCTGTTTATATACTCTGTTTTGGAAGCCCACTGAGATCACTTGTGTTTCTGCCGGTATGGCAGGCACTGATTGGACAGAGTGTGGGGTGTCCTGGGATGCAGTGCGTTGAATGTAATCCACAGGGTTTTTATTAGATCTCTGCAGTTTGTGTTTTTATGTAGCAGACCCACGTTTGTGCACTGCAGATCACGCGTCTCCATTCTTTTCAGTTTTTTTCTCCTAAAAACTTTAGTCATGCAGTTCAGCCATTTTTTTTTAAACTTGACATTCAACTCAAGGGCTTCATGTAGGCAAGTGTTGTGTTTTACAGTAGCAAATTATAATGTATATTAATCCAGCTACATAATAATGACATTGAACGACTTCACATTCTGTGAAATACACTTGTTCTCTTACTTTGCAAAAGCTAGATAAGAAGACTGATACCACTCACATAACTATGAGGGTAGCTTGGCTAGCCATAAAGACTGAAAGATGATAATCCTGATATGCCCTAAGGCATCTAACCCTGCATCCATGTGCTCCCATTACCCAACTTGGGAAGTAATTTCCTAACTTGGGTCATGGTAACTTTGGTGTGTTTCATGTGTTTTTAAGTCAAAATGTGGAAACAATATGGACAGGACAGAGATGCTGTATTTTATTAGCCCCTAGAAAATTTTACAGAATGGGCTTAATGGTTTTTTTTCTTCAGTATGACCCAAAATAAGTGATATAGACTTCTGTAGGTCCAAAAGTCTCTTTGCAACCACAGATCCTGCCCCCGTGTGGTAATTAAAAAGACACTTCTTCAGCCTGTCTGTGGACCAATCTAGGGCACTGTATGGGGACAACATCTAATTGCTATAAGCTGGTATCACATTACAAATTAATTCTATGCAACACACATGAATTTGCCCCATGAAATTTCCTATATCACCTAAAAATGTTCTTTCTTCAGCCATGTTTTTATTACAGACAGTATAAAAGGTGGACGTAGCTGCCAGGATGTAATCCATTGGTTTCTGAAGTTTTGTTTTGAAGTCTGGTGTTTCCACTGGTGCCATCTTGGTCTCAAAAAAACCAGCTGTGAGGGGCAGCTCTGACTGAAACCATGTGCTCATTGGCTGATGACTTGTCGCTGACCCATGTCATAGCATATTCTGATTGACAAAACTAAGATTTAAAAACAGACTTTATTTGTTATTCAATATGACCTGAAATGAGCGGCTGAGCCATAAACACATCAGTCAGGTGTTTATAGAGGCCAGGTCAGAGAAGCTGTTTTCCCCATAGACTTCTACAGCGTCTTTTTGCATCCACAGCTGTCGCCATCTGGTGAGCATTAAATAGAACTGCAGCTTGGCTTTACTTGTCAGACCTGGACCATGTTTTGTATTGGCTATGGTTTTTATGTATGACATCAACAACAACTGTACAACATGAATTTCTTCTGTCAGAAACATTTTTTTTTCCTGTTATTCCAACACCACATAAATACACAACAGATCAACAATTTGCTGGGGAGGAGCAGTGACCAGAGGAGCAGTTTCTGTACAGATTAAACAATGAATAATATTAATTAGTAAAGGTCTAGATGCAACTTTGCTTTGGGCTAAAGCCAGCCTACCTGGGCATCCCTTTCTGCAGTTTTCATGCTAAGCTAAGCTAAGCTAGCTGGTCACGAGCATTAACTGTTTATTTAATGTAGATAAAAGGGTGTTTTTGCTAAGCTAACTGGCTGCTTGAAGTAGCTTTATACAAAAACACTTTTTTTTTTGGTCTGAGGTAAGCTGATTGGTACCTTGCATAAACTTTTTATTTAACTTACAGCTATGGCTTTTAATGCTATACTACGTTGCTGCTGCTGTCACCAATACAGAGAGATGGATGCTTTGGGGTTTGAAACTTAAAGCATTAGAATGGACAGATATTAATGCTAAGCTAGCCAGCAGCTAGCAGTAGTTTCTTAACTACATGGAGGCATTGTGCTAAGTACCAGCAGTATCTATTTATTTGACAGTAAAATGTGTGGTATCAGTCTTCCTATTTAGCTTAGGAGGGCAGCACCTGAATGGAGATCAGTATCACTGATACGGTATGTCTGAAGCAGGAGCTATCTCAGTGAGAACTCAGTCTGCTGTCTTGTGACAAGCAGAGTACCAGGTCACCAGACTGTGGTCTGGCTTTATAGGGAAATATATTTGCAGTATAATTCAATTAAGCCTGAATGTTTCAGGCCAAGGTCTTGTTCTCTTTTCCATCAAGCAAACTCCTAAAAAACCTGCAGATTTATGACACACAGCATGTAAGGCACACTCCTCATTCTCCAGTTAAATGTTTTCTGCACTTGTATTTTAAACAGCCTTCACAGATTTCAGGGGGTAATTGAAATGTTTCACTTAATGCATTTGTGGTGGCAGACATTTTTGCACAGTGCAGGTGACATGTTGGTGCAGGGCTGTACAGACAAGGGGCAGATGCTTAGATAAACCCTGATTCTCCAGGGCAAGAGCAGAGACTGTATCACTCATCCTCGTGGTCTCTCCTTCATTCATTATTCTCAGCTCCAGACAAGCTGGTTAGAGAGACCAGGAGAAGGCCGAATCATTTTCCCCCTGAGACTTGCAATGTGAAATTACTGATCAAAGCCCCAAGGTTGCTTCAGCTGAAATGACAGGAACATTACTTTTTATTTTCATCCTTTATTCACTGTCCCACCCTGTATATTATGTCGAAGAGTTTCAGAGCTCTGATAACCAGGCTGCTGTCTAATGTAACGACAGACACTCCTCTCCTGCTGCTGGCACATGCCAGGGGAGATTTTTTACAGACTTACTTTTAACAGGCCCAAGTCATGCATGCATATGTATGATTGAAGGTTTTACAATGTAAATAAAAGAAAACAGCTTTGTATTGTTGCAGTTTGCTGTTTGTGGCGCTCTCTGTAATGATTCCTGTCATCGTTTTAGCCAAAAAGCATGATGCTCATGATGACTTTCAAACAAACTTGTTTCTGTTGTTTTTTGTTTATTTTACAGAATGTCCAATTACAAAATGTACCGTGACAAAACAATAAAGTGATGAAAGTTGAATATGAAAGTTAGCTTCCTATATTTTTGGATCATGCTTAATGAGGAATTCCATTGATTTTGCACATGCAGTCCACCGTGGCAGCACACCTTTATTTTTTGCTCCATCATGAGGACAACTTTTGGATGGGTTCCCACAAAAGTTTAGACCCACTTTCATCTTCCAGAAGGGAACAACTGTTTGTTGTGATTTGGCGCTAAATAAATAAAATAAAAATCAGTTGTGGTGACTAATCGTGATCTATGAAATCTCTACAGCAAACTTTTGTAGTTGTAGTCTGAGTACAACTGACCAGAAGACATAAATATCAGTGATCTGTCTGCTGGCTGCACCAGGAGGTCAGGTTACCAGGTCTGCGTGACAAAAGCAAGCAGCAGCTACTGGGGCTTAAAAATTAAGCCAAAGCATTAATGCCAAAACTGCATTTTCTCTGGTGACCATTTCAAAAATAAGTCCCCAAATTTCTGTGTTGAAATGTCCAAATTCACAGCATTAAAAAGCATGTTTACAGCCTGTCAAAAAAAAAAAAAAAAAAGAGTTATGGGCTCTATGGATAGATTCCCTGTTCATAACAACTGTGCATAGATGGACCTGACACAGGAGCCAATAGGTGTCTGCCTCAGTTCAGGCGACTGTTGTGATTTGGTGCTATATAAATAAAATTGAATTGAAATTGAATTATATAGCACCAAATCACAGCGGTCACCTAAAGGCTCTTTATATTGTGGGTAAAGACCCTACAATAATTACAGAGAAAACACAACAGTCAAAATGACCCCCTATGAGCAGCACTTGGTGACAGTGGGAAGGAAAAACTCCCTTTAACAGGAAGAAACCTCCAGCAGAACCAGGCTCAGGGAGGGGGGGTCACCTGCTGAGGGTGGTTGGGCTGAGGGGAGAGAAAAAAGACATGCTGTGGAAGAGAGCCAGAGATTAATAACAATTAATGATTAAATACAGAGTGGGGTATAAACAGAGTGAAAAGAGGTGAATGAAAAGAAACACTCAGTGCATTATGGGAACCCCCACCAGCAGCCTAGGCCTATAGCAGCATAACTAACGGAGGGTTCAGGGTCACCTGATCCAGCCCTAACTATAAGCTTTATCATAAAGGAAAGTTTTAAGCCTAATCTTAAAAATAGAGAGGGTGTCTGTCTCCTGAATCCAAGCTGGGAGCTGGTTCCACAGAAGAGGGGCCTGAAAGCTGAAGGCTCTGCCTCCCATTCTACTCTTAAGTATCCTAGGAACCACAAGTAAGCCAGCAGTCTGAGAGCGAAGTGCTCTGACTACAAAGCCTCCATCTTCCAACTTCTGGTTTTACTTCACCACCACCAACATGTAGATGTAGGTAATACTCTTTCACCTCTGCATGGCCTGTCGTGTATGCCTAATATGATGTTGATTTCTGATTTGTCTTGTTTCCCAGTATTGTTCAGTGTGTGAAAGGCTGTGGTCACATGACACAGTTTGTGTTGTGGCGTCTCGAAGCCTCCAGGTTCCACTGGCAGAAAATTCTATGAAACCAGAAGAGTTTCTATTCCTGAATTATGGCACAGTTGGCATCCCATGAGTGCATGTGTTAGAGTCAGGTCTGTTGGTGTAAGTATAGGTTAGCTCCATTGTACTATAATTACAATGACACTCAGTTATGCATGCAGGCTGGTATAGCTCTCTAAGACATAATCCAGACTGCTGTCCAGTACGAGGGTTACACTCACTGTGAAACTCACTGTAAGTCATAAAGAGACATTAAGCTATTTTTAGCACAGCAGGTCATTTTAAATTGTATTAATTTTTTTGTTTTCTTGATTATCTTCATTCAAAAAGTAAAATTTTCATGAACTGGAGACATTTGTAGTTTACAAGTAATAATCATTAAATCTTAGTACTCATGTTTCTAATCACGTGTTCTACTGTGCTGAAAAATAATATCGTAGCTGTGGACTCAAATTGGGTCAAACTCCTCTGGCTTTGCTGCGTTTTCAGTCGATCACAAAAAAAAAAAAAAGGAGATTTCATGAAGTGAACGTGTTGGATGGACTTGAAGAAGGAAGGAAATCGATGCTGACGTGCTGATTCTACCAGCTCAGATTCCCAGTCTACGAGCTTTGGATTGGACATTAAGCTTGTCTTGTGTTTCTAGGACTCTTTGGGTGTTTTTAGTGAAAAGCTGTGGATGTATTAAGGAGAACTGGGCCACACCGTCAAAAATGGTGCCCAATTCATTTGTATGGTGATTAATGCGTACTAGTTTTCATTTTTGTGAATTACAAGGCCCCCGAGAACAGCAGTAGCTTCTCGCTGTTCCGCTCCAGAAACAGGAATGTGCTGTTCCTCTGCACCACTTGTCTGTTTTAATATACGTGTCTGAAAGTAGTGATGTGCAATACTAACTGCTTCATTTCCAGCCCAATACCAAGTAAAAACAAAAGCTCATTGCTCTATTTTATTTGCCAGGACCCTTGTGAGACTTGCTGTTCTTGAGGAATCGTCTACAAACAAAACAAGATATTTGCAAAATATTTAACAGAATGAATAAATGCTATAATAAATGTAAATGAGTTAGCACCTACATTTTTAATGTACACTGTCAGCTATGACTGCACTCACAGGTCAACATTTACTAAGGTAAGATTTGCTGCTTATGGAGAAAAGATATTCAAATATACAACATAATGAAAGTAATTACAATTTCATTTCTGCCCATTTAAATAAGGTTTTAGGTTTAAGTTTGGGTTCCCATAAACACTCCTAAACCTGTGGAAAGACTTCCCAGAAGAGCTGAAGCTGTTATAGCTGCAAAGGGCCCACATCATATTACACCCTCTGGATTAAGAATGGATGTGTGTGAAGGCCATTTAAATAAGGTTTTGGATTTAAGTGCATTTGGTGCATCAGGTCTAGTTATAATTGATTGCTTATTTGCTTTTATTTACTATTATATAACATCAGTGTTAAACAACTTCATGTAGTAATGCCGATCGGCTTTTGGAAATTTGGTACAAACACAAATTTTGCAACTTTTATTGTTTGTCTGTTACTTTAAAATGAAATACCAGCATTGCTGCCTCTAGAAACAGCAAGCAGAGAAAGTCTTCACTCACCATCCAGATCAGTGAACTCAGGTGTTCCAGTCACTTCCACAGGTGTATAAATCAAGCACCTAGGCATGCAGACTGCTCCTACAAACATCAGTGAAAGAACGGGTCGCTCTCAGGAGCTCAGTGGTGGTACCGTGATAGGATGATACCTGTGCAACAAGTCCAGTCGCTACTAAATATTCCACAGTCAGCTGTTAGTGGGATTATAACAAAGTGGAAGTGATTGGGAATGACAGCAACTCAGCCACGAAGTGGAAGGCCAGGTAAAATCACAGAGTGGGGTCAGAGGATGCTGAGGGTCATAGTGCACAGAGGTCAGGATGCTGAGGGTCATAGTGCACAGAGGTCACCAACTTTCTGCAGAGTCAATCACTGCAGACCTCCAACCTTCATGTGACCTTCAGATCAGCTCAAGAACAGTGTGTAGAGAGCTTCATGAATGGGTTTCCATGGCAGCTGCATCCAAGCCTTACATCAGCAAGCTCAATGCAAAGTGTCGGATGCAGTGGTGTAAAGCACGCCGCCACTGGACTCTAGAGCAGTGGAAACGTGTTCTCTGGAGGGATGAATCACACTTCTCCATCTGCCAATCAGAGGGAGGAGTCTGGGATTGGAGGATGCCAGGGGAACGGTACCTGTCTGACTGCACTGTGCCAAGTGTAAAGTTTGGTGGATTTGGTGTGGGGGTGTTTTTCAGGAGTTGGGCTTGGCCCCTTAGTTCCAGTGAAAGGAAATCTACTAAAGACATCTGGGACAATTTGATGCTCCCAACTTTGTGGGAACAGTTTGGGTTCCCATAAACCATAATTCAGGCTTAATCTGCGCCTCTGTGCGGCTCGCGGAAGTAAATTATAAGTATCCAATTGAAGTGCATTTTATTTTTGTCAGTTCGGTTTTTGTTGTAGTTTTAAGTTGGAGCATTATTGTGATCTTGAAATATTAAAATAAAATCGTTTTATTTATCTATTTTTTTAATTTTCGTTTCTCAATACATGCGTCACTCGCGGTAGCCGCTACCAGCTTCTGTTAGTATTTGCAGCTCTCACTGTTCTGTTTTCCGTGGAAACCGGGTTCAAATGGCTCTTTCTGGATTACAGGTTGCCGACCCTTGACCCTCTGGATTAAAAATGGTTATTCAAGTTCATATGTGTGTGAAGGCAGATGAGTGAATACTTTTGGCAGTATTGTGTATTTTATTGAGTTAATGTGAGGTGATCCTAGAGACCCAAAACTCACTCTTTGGGGTGGCTGTAGCTCAGTAGGTAGAGCAGGTCACCTACTGATCGGAAGGTCAGCGGTTCGATTCCTGGCTACTCCAGGCTACATGCCAATGTATCCTTGGGCAAGATACTTAACCCCAAGTTGCTCTCCGACCATCCTGTCGGAGTATGAATGTGTGTGAATGCTAGTTAATTAAAAGCACTTAGCTTAGTACATATGGAAGTGCTTGTATGAATGTGAGTGCATGGGTGAATGTAAACATGTTGTATAAGCGCTTTGAGTGCTCTGACTGAGTAGAAAAGAGCTAGTCCATTTACCATTTACTCTAAGATAATACATTTTTTTATTGTTTTTTAAATTATCTCTAAACCTGGCGTATTTAATTAGTTTAAATAAAACAATACTGTAGTCTTAATTCTGTATAAAATAAACAATAATCCCAAAGTACTGAAATTAGACTAAAATTACTATTTTTGAAGTTGTGTTTTCTTAATGTCAGATTCTTCACAGGAGCGCGATCAACATATATATATGTTTATATAATCAAGTTCATACATAGAGCACATAGAGCCAGAGGAAAGCACCACCCTGCTCTCCACAGCTTATCTTATGTGAATAATGCTTTGCCACATTTTAGTGGGGTTTAATATTTTGCAGAAGAACAAAAAGAAGAGCATGAGGCTATGAAACCACTGGTTTGTCTTTTAATCATTTCAACATAACACATGACAACTCAAAGATACACTGTACTGTACAATAAGTCAATAGTTCTGTTGTGTTCATCATCTCTTTGGATCAACCAATATACAAATCTGTTACTTTAACATTGCAGCAACTGATTGCATGTGAGATATGTAACAAAAAAAGCAAGACCTCTCATTTTCTGTCTTATCCAAAGCACATCATTAATAGAACTCTCCCTGTAGTTGATGCTATATAATAATAGTGTAAGTGGATGCAAAAATTCTATTTTCGTTCACCTTTTTTTTTCACCTTGATTATTCCAGAGGTGGCTGTAATAGCACGTGATAAAAGATAAAATGGGCTATGTCACTAAACAAGATACACAAAGAGGTTGGAATGCCAAGACTTCCGTTAAGCTAGAAATATATAAAACTACTTGTGGATGTTGCCTGCACCAGACAGTACCCAGTTTCTTACTAAGAGTGAAACAAAAGAGGGCAAGAAGGAGAAAGCATTATTAAAACTCTAATCAGTTTTCTCAGGTTTAAACTGATATATAAATTCCCTTAAAATGTGTCTGCGCTGCACCTACCAGTCAAGAAGAAAAGATGAGATAAGTGCATCCCTAGTAGGTGCAGGTCGAGGTAATGGAACTACAACCGAGCCGAGCAGCAGAACAACAACGCAGGTGTTTCAGAAGCAGACTGATCTGAGCTCAGCTCAGATTACAGAAGCTCATTTCTGCCAAAAAAGAACGTTTTTAACTAACGGTAAATTGAAATTATGAAATGGTGTTTTAATGAATTTTTTTTTTAATTCTAAATTATCATCGTTTATTAAATGTTCACTTATGACATAAATGATGACAGAGGAAGACAAAACTTTGAAATTACTGAATCAAAATTTACATTTACAATTAAGCTGAAAGTATTAGCAGTACAGAGGTGTATTGCACTGGAAAAATGAAGACGTTATCTTGTAATCTTTCTCATAATTACAAGTAAATGATTTTATAGTCCATATTACAATAGACTAGGGCAGGAACTGGAACCCATAATTAGCACGGGTTCAGTTTCCTTCAGTATCAGGATAGATCAGCTGTTAGTACATCCAACCGTATGCAGCAAAACAAACAAATACAGGCAGTGTAACTTTACACTTCATGCTTGCTTACATGACCAAAATATTTTAAATATATATATATATATATATATATATATATATATATATATATATATATATATATATATATATATATATAAAGCCGGCCTGATTACATTAGATCACGTTCAACTAACCATGTCAACACTAACATACAGACCGATGTGGGAACCAGTAGAAAAACGGTAACACCGTGGCAGCTCCGGGCTGTCTTTAGGTTTTCAGGTCTCACTTGTTTATGTTTTGTCATCAATGTTTATCACTTCCTGTTTGCAGCATACTGATGGATGTACCCTGCTCTCACTAAATTTACATGATACTGAAGGAAAGCGGAATATTTGATTATTCTCATACAAGTTCAGATACGTCCTTTTTCAATGGTTTCTACACATATTTATGGATGGTAAATCATATTTGTTTATGCAGCTTGTCCTGCTGGAAGGCCAGGTCTGTTACAGACCACAGCCTGTAATTTTACAGCATTCCTGTGTGGAATGATACAGACAAGAAATTTTAATGCCTACTTTACTTTATCATACTTTATATGATGTCTTATTTTCACTTAGTATGTAGGGTTTTTTTTATTTCTCTTCTTGGCATAAATGAACTTCCCTACCAGTCAATTGACCACATGTTTGCTGAAAATATCTAAAAAAGAAACATTTCTTCTTTTCAGACGCTTCAAACTGAGTTTAGTAACATCAATTTAAATCTATATTTGAGGGTCAATTACCTACTGTGCTTCTTGCAACAGTACAGTGCTAATGCTGTATTTGACTTATAAAATTGTTCCTTTTGGCAGGGACAACTAGTTCTGTGACCACAACGGTAAGCTTTAAAAGCTATGTCGTGGGATTGCTCTGGACTTCGTTTTAGTTCAGTTACAGGGGCTAAAAATGGCAGCTCTCTGTTACAGCAGGCTTTCAGGGGCAGGCTGCGGTCGGCTCGCGGCTGAAAACAGCCTCGTCACCGTCCCCGTAAAACACATACGCTGTCGCTGCTGTCTTCGAGCACCTGGCTGTAGATTTCGATTAGAATTCATGTGAGAGAAGGCAAAGCTGGTTACCCAAAAACAAACAAGAAAAAGTAGAAAGGCCAGAGGGCGTTTAGGCAGAAGGATATTAGTGAAAGGTATATCAAAAATACTGTTATCCTTTTGGAAAAGAGAAATACACAAAGGTCGATAAAGTCTACACATCAAACTAATGGCACATACATATACAGGATCAATACAAAATTAAAACATATGAACATATAAGCTGAAAATTTAAAAGAAAAATACTCTTTTTTAAAAAGGTTGAAAGTGCTAGAATTCAGATTAGCTCACAGAAACCCGGGGAGGACAAACTAAAAGCATGCCAAAAGCTTTTTTTTTTTTTAGGACTAAATGACTATTGGTTACAAAAATATAGACGCTCAATTTGATTGCTACAAGTCTGGCTTAACCCGAGAGGGTTCTTCTTAAAAACAACCTTTTTTTGAGATCATAATAAAGACCAAATTTTAGTCTTACCTTTTCTTTAATATGATAATTCTCAGAAAAGTGCTGACAGCTAATGAATTTAGGATCAATCAACCGTTTGAGAGCAGTCATCAAAAAATGACTTGGGGGGGGGCTAATTAAGCTCCAATTTAGTTTAAAACTTGAACTCCACAATGATGGCGTTTAGGGATGAAGTTAAACAGTCAGACTGTGTGGGGAAGCTTTTCTACGACAGTGCACTGAGTCAGAGTTTTTCAGCTTCTCAGGGTTTACCTCTGTAAATGCAAACAGAGTAAAGGCTTCTGGCACAATTCTACCTTCTTCCAAGGTGCGTGGAGAAGAGCAAAAGCCTAAAGCGGTTGACGCTCCAGCAACACTTGTAGCAGGAAGAACAACTTTATTCCTTCGCCAACAAGTTTCGGCCTGCAGCCTTCGGCGGGGTCGGCGATGACCCCACCGAAGGTGTTCTTCATACTAAAAGTATCGACGGTGCTTTGACCCCGTCAGGGTCCATCAGCTGCTCATTGTCAGGGTTTCATATCCTACAGTATTAAACAAGAAAGATAAAAACTGGATAACACTTGTAGCATTCTGTAACAAGCAATTGTGCAAAAACATAGTTTCTTCTCCCGAGGTTTTGGTAAAACAAAATAAAACAAAAAAACCAAACAAAAAGATAAAAATGAGGTGATGTGTTGTGTTGTTTTTTTTTTTTTTTCGAGGTCCTGTTTTACACAAACAGAAAATAATATATCAAATGACAAAAACGAAACAAATATGAGTATAAGCAATACCCAGAGTCCTGCAGTCTGCGTCTGCTCTCTCGCTTTGAATGTCAAAGCAGAGATTCGATGACTGCCTTCCTCCAGATATTTCACCATATTTTCAGACCCTTTTCCTTTGACTCTACAAAGCAGCTGAAAGAGGAGGAGGGAAAGAAGGAGTAGAGAGGGAGTGGTACTGGGGCTGATGAACACTTTGTCGGTTTGTTTCGTGCATGTATTCAGCTTGCTGTCCATGTTGCAAGTAAAAAAAAAAAAAATGAAATGTTCTAGTGGTCTACAGTTGTCATGCATCTGCAACTGTAGCTAAAAGCAGCAATACGTGTTTGACTTTTCATCCTTTATGTTGTGTGTTTGTTTGTTCGTGTCTGTTTTAACTCATGTCGAGCGAAACTGCTGAAGGTAAACTGACCAGGTGCTCTTTCACTGAAATGAGATTTACCAACAAAACGAACCAGCAAAGATGTGTGACGAACATGCAGGTTTGTCAGTGTTGGTCAGGCCACGGAAAGACCATTTAACCTTGGGAGGTCCAAGTCATCACAGGTGACAACCCTAACCCTGACCCTGACCTTGACCCTGACCCTAAGCTCTTTTTTTTTTTTTTTTAAACTTCTCCAAATCAAGAGAGAAAGAAATAATGATGCTGACTGAAACACATCAAAAACCATGAAATTTTAGCACAAATCTTTCTCCAAAGCACAGTGTTAGGGTTCAGTGTTGGGGCTCGTGACCAATGAGGATAATTCCAGTTTATGTAAACCTGGATTTGTTGTTGCTCTGTGGGTCATGCTAACGATGCACTTCAGCCTCCTGTTGTAGTTTCAGGGAAATGAGCACGTGGGTTATGTGAGGGAACGCAAACTGCGCACACTGTGCCTGGATAGGAGACGCAGCAGGCCGCACACATGACGCTGACTTGCTCGCAGTAAATGCACCAAACATTCAGCTGCACATCAATCCCATGTTCTAGAGCGCTGCAGGTAATTCCCGAAACGCATGTGTGAAAAAGCTAAGCTCCACTGCGATGGAGAAAACTGAAAACGTTTAACTTCACATCATTAATTGAGTCATGTTGTAATTGTGTTTTGATTGTGTAATGTGGTTTTCCGTCTTTGTAAAAGTTTAGCAGCAGGCCCCTCTGACTAAGACCCCTGCTGTGAGTGGTGACTCCCACTCCCACTCTGTTAATAACACCAGTGTTCCTGCCGCTGTGCGGTGCAAGAATGTCACAAAATCTGACATCTTTGTCTCTTAACAGATAATGTAAATATTGCCAACAAGCACTCTTAACTTTCTAAAAACTGGAACAGAAAATTAAGCTAATGTAACTTAAGTGCCAAAATGCTGCACACTTGAAAATAATTCAACAAATATAACTAACAACAGGTGTAACTGAACCCCTGAATCCTCCGAGGTCTCAGTCCCTGTTGGTGTTGATTCCAATCCTGTGCTATCAGAATGTCATTACTGTTCCCCCAAGTCTTGGTAATCAGGACACAAAGACAATAATTATTCTAACACATAAAAATACAATTTAACATTTTTTTCCTCAAAGGGTTAATTTGATGTTGCTTTTTTTTTTTTTTTTTGGAGGCTGCAAAATTTAGCTTAAAAAAAAAAAAAGTCCAAACTGACTTTTTTGTAAAATTAGTTAAAAAAAAAAAAAGAAAACCCAGCAGAGCTCATGCTTTCCCCCGATTCACACCATTTCCAGAATCTTCACACAGAAAGAGGAAGAGAGCGCAGACCCAGCAGACCCATCCAGGCACAATGATTACATTAATGGGAGCGACACCAGATTAGATTAAATGGAATTTTCCTCAAAGGTAAGAAGCACCTGTCTAACTTTGGGCTTCGGTTTTTAAGGACTAGAAATGAATGGTTCAAACTTCGAGACATCTAAGACAACTGATCCTGGATTGAAGTTTAATGGGAGTTTATCACAGCGGAGCGGTTTGATATGTACGCTAGAGGTGTAACAATTCTTCAAGGCCACAGTTTAGTTCATATCTTGGGTTTTTTGGCCACAGTTCTTTTCTTTCTTTTTCAGGGGATGAAAAACATAAAAAGAAGGAAAATATCTTCTTACCACAGGCGTGCTAACTTTATCACGATCCAATCCTGATAAAGATTTAACTCTAAGAACCTCTATAACAGCTTTCATCACTGTAACTGTGCATTAACAGATCCTCATGGGTTAGGCACGGCACGGGACGACCGAACCACGATGCAGACTGACATTTGCAATTTTGGTCTTGGTTACAGAGTTGCTACACCTCATTATAAACGCATGTGCACAGTGAAACACACTCACTGGCTACTTTATCAGGTACACCTGCTCTGTTAATGCAAATATCTAATCAGCCAATCAGATGGCAGAAACTCACTCAGGCATGTAGACATGGTCAAGACAACCTGTCAAACTAAGCATGAGACTGAGGAAGAAAGGTGACTGAATGTGGTACATTATACTTGTTACAACCAAGGTATGGATCTCTGAACTTACAATCCACGAAGCAAAAGACACCAGCAGGCGCCACTCCTGCCAGCTAGTAACAGGAAACTGAGGCTAGGATTTGCACGGCTCACCAAAAACACTGCCTGTTCTAATAAGCCCTGATTTCTGCTGGGAAATGGTACAATCAGCATTTTTCACCCATCCATCCTTGTCTCCTTATCTCCTGCCTTATTTCAACAGTTCAGACTGCTGCTGGTGGTGTGATGTGTGGGGGGTGTTTTCTTGGCACACTTTGGGCCCTTTAACACCAACTGAGCATCAGGTATTGTTGCTCTTTATGACCACAGTGTGCCCGTCGTCTGACGGCTGCTTCACAAATCATGCTTCTGTGTCACAAATCACCTTTGGGATGTCGTGGAATGCGAGGCGCAGACAACTAAATCTGTGTGATGCGATCATAGCAATATGGACCAAAAACTGTGAGAAGTGTTTCCAGCACTTAGTTGCATCTATACTATAAAGAATTAATGCAGTTCTGAATACAAAAGCCAATGTAAGCAAGGTGTACCTAATAAAGTGGCCTGTGAGTTTACAGTCCACTCTGTGTGTGTCTGTATAGATAGAAAGACAGACACACACACACACACCACTGGATAAAGGTCTATAGTCAGAGTTTCATAGGCCTTCAATATCAACATCCCAACGACACAACCAAATCGTGGCGTGTTGCTAACTTGCTAACAGCCTTCTATATGTGTTTCCTATCCATAGCTCCGATTCTTCTAAACTAACTCAAGTACATGTAAAGACTGGATATGACAGAAAGCTTAAGGGAAAAAGCTAATACTTCATCCATTTGTTTGATCAAAAATGTAAGATATACACACACATGTAAACTTGCCAGACATCAAAAACATTATCATTTAGTTGTAATACGTCTACCAAAAATACACCTTATTGAGATAAAAGCCATTATAATATTTTTGAGATATTTCGTACACTGCAATAACATTCTTCAACACATTTTTCCTCATCTGTCACTCTAAACGCTTCTGCTTTTTTTTTTTTTTTTTTTGCCATTCACATATGTCAGGGTTCATCATTACCAAGATGATGCATCTTTTAAAAAGACCGCCTAAAGATGTGGTTGCAATATATTTCGAAAATAGAGATAATTTTCATAGATATGTGGCACAGCTGGGAAACAGCTGCAAACAGCTATATCGCTATGACGGGAACTCTTAGGGGAAGATGGGTGAAAGAAGGACGGTCCTCCGGCCGAGTGAGGAGGACGCCGTCTCAGGCAGAGAAAACCTCTAGTCACAGGGAGGGAGGAGACAAAAGGTGAAGTGCCTTCTGCTAAGAGAAAGTGCTCCTCTTGAGAAACACTTAAAAAAAGAAGCCAACATGAATCACACATTTCTTTCTTTTTCTTTTGCTTTCTTTAAAAATGTGTGTTTGGCAGCAAACAGATCTCTCATCTATCACATGATTAGAGTCTGTTTTTAACTAAGTTAACTATCATTCAAACTGAGCTGACTCTAGGAGCACATCAGTTTTTTGCTTTGTTTTGGGGGCTTTTGTGTGTTTTTTTGTTGTTTTTTTCTTTTTTATTATGTTTTTTGTTTTGTTTTTTCCTGTTTGAAAAGCACTTTTTTAGAGGCTGGGGTCACTTTCGCTGCCAAAGCATCTCTGAGCAGAACATAAAGTCGATTTCTCTTCTCTCCATATCGATCCTGACAGTCGAGGCTGTAAGCACGGGTGGTTCAAAAAAGATCAGACGCATTCTACCATGTTCTTACATTTGGTAAAGAAAAATAAAGTAAAACAAAAAATATCCACTTCAAACTATATTTTTTTTCTGGGTCACAACAAGACAGATCATCTAAAAGTTATCTTTGATTTTTTTTTATAGTATTACTTTAGAAAGTATGCAGTACCATGCCTTTTGGCCCACTGATCCTGCGTTCTATAACACTAAAAAGGGGATGGAAGGGGAATAAAAGTAAATGGAAATAAAACAAACAAACAAACAAAAAAACATGGGTTAATACACGGTTACAACTATAGGATAAGGAAAAAAGCCCAAAATAAAAGCTGCTTCAACTTCTTTTCTCACCTTTTCCTTTTTGCTTAAAGGGGTTCAACTTCCTTTTAAGGCTCAATCAAAAGCTTTTGTGCGCACTTTCATTTAAGGCTTCTAAATGTTCTTTTTTTTTTTTTTTTAAATTCTAATTCTCTAACTTTTTGATTAGCCCGAAACATCTGTGCTGAGCTGAGCCTGGTGTGAAGGCCGTTCCTGCTGGGCAGGTGCTGGCGCTCTCACTGGAAGGCCTGGTGGAAGCGAGGCAGTGTGGTGGTGCTAAGGCTGGAGCTGAACACTGGTGGGAGAGGGTGCAGAGATCCAAGGCCCAGACCCCCGCTGGAGCTCTGCTGCTCCTGAGGTTGCGGTTGCAAAGAGGTAAGAGGTGTTGTGGCGACAGCAGCGGCTGCTGCCGCTGCAACTGCTGCAGCATGGGGCTCAGCAGCATGCAGAGACGACGAAGAGGAAGAGGAAGAAGTCGAGGAGGTCGCAGATGAGGTGTATCCCATGACTAGCCCTCCAGTGCTCATTGGAGCACTGTAGGGAGGCAGGTTGATGGGCAGGAAACCCAGCAGGTGGGAGAAGTCCATGTTAGCAGCACACAGAGACTCAGCGATCACCGCAGGGCTCTTAGACAGGAGGGGATCCCCGCAAAGCTCATCCGCCAGGCCCGTGGCGGGCTCCAGTCCATCCTTGGGGGATGAGGCAGCAGCGTGGGGTTCTGCAGAGGGAACTGGGCCTGGCAAGCCACTCTGCAGATCCATGAGGAAGCTCTCCATCTCCACTTTCAAGGGCTTGTCCAGCAGGTATGAGGTAGATCCCAGCTGGTACTTGGGCGCTGGCTGGGGCTGGTGCTGCTGCTGGGGAGCCGGAGGCTGATGGTGGGGGGGCAGTGGAGGGGAATGGTGGTGATGGTGATGGTGGTGGTGATGGTGATGATGATGGGAGTGTGGGTGAAGAGATCCAGGAGATTCCATGTGACAACCCATGCCCATAGCTGCAGACAAGGAGCTGGGCATCAGGGACGGGTGTGGGTGACCCACCCCAGAATTCGACATGGCCTGGAGATGGTGGGGGTTGTACATGCCCATTGGAAAATGTGCCCCACTAGGGAATGGTTTGCCCATCATGGGGTCTTTGTTGGGCCCCATGCCACACATCATGGGGCTGAGCTCCTCCTTCACAGAGCAGGGTGGAGACCCTGTAGCTAAAAGACCTAACATATCCGGAGGCTCTGTCTTGATCTTCAGCAGCTCCTGCGAGTGGCTCTTCTTCACATGGCGCGTCAGATGGTCTTTCCTGCCAAAGCGCTGAGCACAGTACTGGCACAGGAAGTCCTTTCGGCCCGTGTGGACCACCATGTGTCGTCTCACATCCTTCCGCGTGTAGAAACGACGGTCACAGTGGTCGCATGGGTGTTTTTTCTCCTTGGCACCAGCTGAGGACTTCCCAGAGTGGCTCTTAAGGTGCTCCAGGAGAACAGGCGTGCTCTCGTAGCTCTGCATGCACACTTTACAGGTGAGATCCCCCGCTGTGGCGGAGTGCATGGCCACATGGCGCTTGTATCCCAGCTTGGTGTTGTAGTGCTTCCCACACTCCTCGCACTTGAAGGCCTCTTTGTTGGGGTCATGGGTCTGCAGGTGGTTCTTCAGGTGGTCTTTGCGGTGGAACATTTTCTCACAAAATGAGCACTGATGGGTCTTCTGTGGAGAGTGTGTGGCCATATGCCTGCAAAAAGTGGAGATTGTGAATGGAAGGGGAAGTTGCACATCCCACATTTGATTGTTATGCTTGTTATGCACTTGGAAGTGAGGTATGCATTCTTTCAGTCAAACCCCCAGTATAAATGAGTCACAGTGGTTTACAGGCAGAACCAGAATGGACTTTGGAACCAGTTGCTCTGATTCATCAGACAAACTGGCATCTGGGCGAGTTTAGTCACCTATAATTGAGTTTTGGGCCACTTAGGGCTGGAAACAAGTTCATCACCTTATAAAGCTGATACAGATATATAAATATGCATGCTACGTCTGTGATTGTGAAATGTATCAAATGTCAAAATGAAGCAGCAGGTGAGAAGTTTTACAGTATTTTACAGTTTCCTACATGTTGAAATCATATCAATCTTTCAAGATGTCACTGTGTTTTTTTTGACTGTCCTGCTACTAAATTAGGCTAATGCATGCTTATGTCAGGTAAAGAAGAAAAGTGATGAAGTCCTTTGTTAACAGTCAGTAGGAAAATTTACTCTCTGTCACCCAAGCCATCCCCAAACTTCAGACCACCATAACTTTTAGTCAAAACTCTCATCAGACAAATGAAAAATGACGTATTTCCTTTGTGTCTGTATCTGTCTGAGAGTGGGGCAAATGGATAGGAGCATTCACTCAAGTTCTTTACTTAAATAGAGCATTGATGTAATTTACCAAAGAAGTTCTATGTTATTCTACTTTCTATATATAAATTTTCGCTTAGTTTGATTGTGATATTCTTAGCTTCTTTATTCAGATTTTTTCCAGTTGTTTTCCATGTAGGTGTGATGAGCTGCGAAACCGAACCAATGAAAAACAACGAGCTGCTCCACAGATCTGATGATGTGGGAATTCTCTGTGGGTTTATTAGTTTAAGGAACATCTTATACATTTAAGTAGGTTAGTGTATTCATAAAAATACTGATTATAGTAGCTCTAAAGACAGACCTGATTATGTTATTTCAAGTTACTTCTTTTTTCCAGTTTAAAACAGTTGGAATTGGAATTATAAAGGGGCTCATGCAGGAAGCCGTGTGTCACACTGTATTTAAAAGAATGAGAGCTGAATAATGTAATCAATGCTCCATACCTGAAGAGTTTGTATTTGGAGCTGAAGGCCTTGGGACAGTGTGGCTGTGAGCAGTGGAAGGGTTTCTCTCCTGTGTGACTCAAGGCGTGGAGCCGGAGCTTCTCCAGTGAGGCGAACAGGGCCCCGCACACCAAACACTCGTTCCCACTCGCTCTCCCCACCTCTTCTCCTACTTCTTCCCTCTCTCTTTCTTTCACCCTCTCTCGCTCTCTCTCTCTGTCTGTCAGGGGCAGCGGGGCGGCGCTCCCAAACAGCTTGGCAGCAGTCCGTCGTCCCTCTTCCTCCGGCGTCAGTGCGGTAATACGGTGTGAGGCATCGGCGGCA
Source organism: Archocentrus centrarchus (assembly GCF_007364275.1). Classification (NCBI taxonomy): domain Eukaryota; kingdom Metazoa; phylum Chordata; class Actinopteri; order Cichliformes; family Cichlidae; genus Archocentrus; species Archocentrus centrarchus. The sequence continues at coordinate 35,424,910 of NC_044352.1, read as the reverse complement.
GCAGCTGCCATGGCAGCCCTAGAGTGCCGCTGCCATGAAAATTCACTTATAGCTCCCCTGCCTCCCAGGCTCAACTTGGGAAGTTGCAGGTCAGGGGGGTTGTTGAAAAAGAGGACAGCACAGATCTGATCACAGAAAGGGCCAATGAGCCACAGAAAACATCGAGGTAAACCCAAAACCTGGAGTGAGACACAACATACATGCTTTGATACCAACTACCTGGAAGCTTGTGGCAACATTTCTTATAAGACCTTCTTTTACCTGTTAGTCAAAACCCTTCTTTCCTTCTGTTACTCTGGTGCTTCTTCCTCCTCACCCAGTCCCAACAGCTATGGTTGGTGGTGAGTGGGAAATACTGCTCTGCATCTTTACTGTCCTGTGGAAGAGAGAGCAAAAAAGCCTAAATAAATACAAAGGTCAGTGCAGTCTCACAGTCTCATGACAAACCGAACATCACCATCCAATCAAGTCAAAAGTGAACCATCCCCACTATTCAACAGGTCTGACTTGAATCATAATCTACTTTGAAAGCAAGCTTCCTTTGAGCTCACTAGGGGGAGCTGAATGATAAGTCTGACAAAAACTGCAGAGGATCAGCAAAAAACCATTTTGTGAATGACGATTGCCATCACAGCCGAAGGACTTGTACTTGTGCAAAGGATAAATGCAATCACATAGCTCCATCCTTCATCATGTGTGTCTGAAGATGACAGAGCAGCGCACAAAGCCAGCTTTGTGTGTGCATGTGTACATGTATGTACCTTTTACGAGCATGGATAAAGCTCCTGTAAGCCTTTGGAAAACACAGAACCACCACTGTGGTAAAAAAAAAAAAAAAAAGAGAGAGTATGGGTGATAGAAGCTGTGTGTGTGTGTGTGTGTGTGTGTGTGTGTGGGGGGGGGGGTGTTTACGCCACAAACTCAGGTTTCCAAAAACCTGCGCTAACTGTCACTCTGAATTCAGTAAATTCCTGATAATGACAGTGATGAATGACCATGAACTCTGAAGTCAAACCTAATGAAAACCAGCACCATCTATGTAACTTGGGCTTCTGAGAACTCGCTCTCTCACTTATTTATCCTCAGTAACCTCTGTGAACACAACAAGTCCAAGGTTGGACACTTTACTGATCTCAGTGTCAGACACGCTCCGCGCTCCAGACATGTGAACAGAGAGTGTATGTGAGTGCAGTAAACTGGACTGGTTCTTATATAACACTTTATACATGTCTCATTCACCCATTCACACAAGCACTTTTTCTACATCTAAGTGCTTTCTGTCTGACACAGTCACACTCCAGTAAGTGCATCGGGAGCAACTCCAGGTTCAGTATCTTGCCCAAGGATACTTTTGTCATGCAGACTGGAGCAGCCAGGGATCTAACCACCAACCTTTTGGTCAATAGATGACCTGCTCTGCCTCTTGAACCACAGCCGCCCCTGGACAAACACATGCATATGCGGCAGGACGAAGTGTGTACATGCATGTGAAACTCCAAATGTAGTGGTGTCTGTTCTGTGCGAGTCGTTGATGAGTTAAGAAAGCTAATGTGCTGGAATGTGCTTTGAGCATGTTTACAAGAACACTGGCTGAACAGATGTTTATGGGCTTTTATCTCATTTGTGCCAAAATTCATACACGTTCTGCTGATGTTGACTAAACATGTGACAAAATATTTGTTTATGTCTTTTCCACCTTAAACTGCATTTCAGTTGTGACAAAACTGACAAATCCAGAGTTTTTCTTTGGCTGCTTTTTCATTCACTTTCAGTCCAGTCCTCGTACCGACCATGATCAGTGGAATTTTTTAAAGCCACTTAACACTGAGATATGAAACATTCAAACATAGAAATGGCACTTAACTCAAGTTATGAACCTGCGTTGTGTCTGCACATAACTGACAACTTAGCAAACAACCAACTTTAAATTGTACTTTGAGGCATTTTCATTTACAAAAAATATGGAAACAGAAAAAGATAACACAGCTTGGCAGGTAAAATACTGGACAGGCGGAGTGCAAAAGAAGAAGTGTCAGGCCTAAATACGCTATCTACAGCAGAAGAACAGTATGTGAAACTCATGTCCTTGAGAAACAGGAAAAAATCCAGCAAAGACCTGACACAGGACCTGGCAGATGCATGCGGCCCTTCAGCTGGTCCATCGACTGGTTGCCGAAGCCTCAGCAGAAATGGTCTCAATGGAAGTCAAGAAGTCATTCTTAAGAAAGGAAAATTCAATTCAGTTCAAATCAATTCAATTTTATTTATACAGCACCAAATCACAACAAACAGTTGCCTCAAGGTGCTTTGTATTGTGGGTAAAGACCCAACAATAATACAGAGAAAACCCAACAGTCAAAACGACCCCCTATGAGCAGCACTTGGTGACAGTGGGAAGGAAAAACTCCCTTTAACAGGAAGAAACCTCCAGCAGAACCAGGCTCAGGGAGGGAGGCAGGACAGAATATCCTTTACTGTCATTTTGCAGGAACTTGGTTGTGCAGTCTGTCGATAAACTGAATGGAAAGGTGTAAGCTTTAACCTTTTAGCATGTGTTTTTTTTAAAACATGGAATTTAATTTTGTATTTTTTTTTTTTTTGATATGATGGTAATTCTGAACATTTTGTGGTCTATGGTGTTTTGGAAAACTGTAAATAACTACCAAAAGGAAATAATAATTATTATTAGTAGTAGTTATTCATTTTAAAGACGTGTGCTTTGGTTTCCTAAGACAGCCAGGCCTGCATTCATTCATACACATGGTCAGAGGACCTTCTACACTTGTTCGTAACATATGAACAAAGTCACAAACCAAAGTATTGATAACTGTTTGTACAATTTACACACAGATTTGTGTGTATGCGCTGTTAGTAAATGAGTGTTTTATTTGAAGTATTCACAGTCAGATCTCCACACTAGGATCCTGAAACATGTACGCAAGAGCGCTGTGAACACACACCTGTGTGCTCAGTGTGTGTCGCAGTGTGTACATGTGCCTCGATGTGTCCTCATAATACACGTGTTTACAGTGGTGGTGAAGAGGACCTGACAGCTGTAGTGTTATGTGGTGCTCATCACCCAGCAGGGAGGGTGCGGGGGTGTGTGTGTGTGTGTGTGTGTGTGTGTGTGTGTGTGTGTGTGTAACACCCATCCATTTGACCACCCTCAGGGAGCCAGGTTCTATTGTACAGCCTACCCACACCGCACATTCCTGGCCTGAACCATGCCGTGTCGCCCTACCCTACCCCTCTGCTCTGCACGCAGCATCACCACAAACACACTACACACATAAACTGGCAAACACACAAACAAAGCCATGAACATAGATGAGCAGCTGCAGTACAATGAAGAGGATCCACATTCTCAAGTTACAGAAATAACCCAATGCAGAACTTGTGAGGACAAATGATGACAAGTCATCTTCTAATGACACAGAGTTCAGTTAGACTGCTTCTCCAGAGAGATCAGAAACAATGGGGGGAAAAAGCAGTAGTTTTACTTCATTATCTTTGTTTTCTATTGCAAAAACAAGTTTTTTTTACAGCAGGCATTCACTAATACTAGTAACTATTAATTAATAACATTAACATCATTAACAATGGGCCTTTTTTTACTCATGAAGTTGTGACACTGTGATGTTAAACTGGCACAAACACATCAGGGCTGTGAAACCGAGGCCCCGTTTACACGAGAATGTTTTCAGTGGAAACGCTGTCGTTTTTAATGTTCATCCATCATAACAATTTAACACCGGTCTAATACGCTTTAATTAGCATTGTTCACTAATTATACAGTAGTGTGCAAACATCCAAATGCAGTTTATAAGGTTAAAAAACTCTCTTGTTTGATAGTGTTCAACTGTGTTTTTCTATCCAGGTATGCTTTCAATGCATTAGCAGTGTGACTGGGATCACTGTCCTGTTGAAAAAGCTGCTGTCAATCAGGCACTTTCCAGATCACTTAAGAAAACAGCCAATGTCCAAAGACCAACTTTGAAAGACCTTCATAAGGTCTGGAGAGCAATTTAAACACTGCAGTGGATGAAAATCTGGCTTCTCCTGAACCGAATATGAAGAAATGATGGGTGGCTCAAGATTTCTGCACAATATCAAAGTTTAAGCAAAATTCATCACAGAAAAAAAAGCAGGTCATACTCGTAAATCTAACAGAAGTCTGTACAAGTAACAACCCAGCAAACAATATATAAAAAATTAGGAGTCTCAAAATAACCTCCACATCTGCTTTTGGATCTCTAGTATGAGGAAGTCTGAATGCAAGAATATTTTTTCTTTAAAATTGCTTTTATATTGGCGAGTGTGGTCAGCAGGGTCCATTTTAATGCTAATGCCGTGTTTAAGCAGCATACTGACAGTCACCTGTCTGCAGGTGGAAGACAATACTGTCATGCAGAGCTGACACTGGACAGCAGCACGGACCGGTCGTGGAGCTGGTGGGGGATGACAGCTTTGCGCAGACTTTGCTGCAGGATGTGTTTATGAACACGCGTGCTCTCCACAGGAACTGCAAACAGCCAAACTGCAGTCAGCTGCAGTTGTTATGTATTGTTTGCTGGGAACAGTTTGGGCGATTTGCAGTGGAACATGTGTGAAAGGTCAGAGTGACTACATGTTTATCCATCTAGTTTACTTGCTGAAGACTTTGTAATGACCATATTTCAGCAGGTGAAAATATTTCAGCATGAAATGCTATCAAAATATTTGGAAATGATAAAAGTCAAAGAAAGTGGCATCACCTGGCGACACTCTGCAATTGAGTGAAAGGGGTGTGTTAACAGTGGAAAGTAGATATACCCCAGGGGAAGGAGGAGGCACTCCCAGAGACTGGGAAGTGGCTGACAGGCAGATGGGGGCAGCAGTCCTAAGTGGCTGTATCTGCAGATGAGTTTAAATAACCCACGTCAACCATTCGAAACAATGGCCAGTGCACAAGAGAGGTGATGAAGACTGTGCAGGCAGGGTGTGGTGGGTGGAGATCAGTGCCAGGGATGATTTCTGACAGCAGGATAGAAGCAAAAGTGAAAGGGAAGATTTACAAAACAGCAGTGATGATGTATGGTTTGGAGACAGTGGCACTAACAAAGAGACAGGAGATGGAGCTGGAGGAGGCAGAGCTGAAGATTTTCACAAATGAGTAAATCAGAGGGACAGCTCAGGTTGAGCAGTTTGGGGGCAAAGTTAGAGGGGCGAGGTTAAGATGGTCTGGACATGTGCAGAGGAGGAACAGTGATATACTGGACAAAGGGTATCGAATATGGAGCTGCCATGCAGGGGGAAAAGAGGAAGACCGCGGTGAAAATTCGTGGATGTAGCGAAGGAAGGTTGGTGTGACAGAGGAGGATGCTAGGGACAGGGTGAGATGGAGGCAGATGATCTGCTGTGGTGAACCTTAAAGGAAGCAGCAGAACGAAGATCCCCTTTTACACAGCATCCCAACCTTTGGATGAGGTGGTACAACAGGTTACACTGTGTTCTTCTCACATTTCCTTCAGGATTTTAAATCATCTGATGCACTCACTAGGGCTCCTGTTTCAGCTCTAGGAAAGAGAAAATGGTATGAACATGTGTGCATCAAGTGTTTCCTGCATAACAAGTAAGAGGACACACATTTGATTTGGTGTTACTGGTTTAGTTCTAATGGATGGTGTACTAGTTCACCAGTCCCACGAGAAAAGATACGAGCATGGAACAGATCGATTCCCTCGGATAAAAACAACAATATAAACGCTACTTTATTCCACTCCAATTTAACTCTGTGAAGTCTAACTTATTATTGGTGATGACCCTAAAACCCAACTGCAATGTTGTGCAAATGTATGTTTTTTTAAAGCTGTTCTCTAAATTATTGGCAATCAAGGGACAAAGCCCAGGGTTAGGGCTGCACTTAGTGTAATCACTAATGGTGGCTCAAAGGTCACGGGTTTAAAGAAAAAGGAAAATAAATATATTTAACGCTCTAAGGTAAAATTGCCGAGACTTTAGAGAACAAAATTTAAAAAACGGAGACAAAAGTTCCACATTCTGATAGCCCAGGGTTACAGCTGGTATTCTCTCATCCACAGAGAACATAAGTGCTAACCAGTGCTAGCTGTTTATCTAACCACTGTAAATATGTCGAGCAGAGATAGTCGTGGACGGCACTGTTTGAAATGATTACAAATGACAGGACAACTCAACATGTCCACAATTTAAGTTTCTGACTTTTAAAAGGCTATAAAATACAAAAAGGTCCTTGTATTGTTTTTTTTAACATAAAAGATGGTCTGGACTTTTTTTTTGTATTCAGGTATATGCGGCATTAGACTGCATAGCAGAGCTCAGCAGCAGTTTTGTGTGGCATGCAACTGAAAGAAAAACCAAATTATTGTACATGTCTTTCATTCACACTTTAATTCATACTATGATACAGCAGTGCAGCTACATCAGAACAAATGTAACAATTCTCAAATTTCAGTGGAACCAGCTTCCAGCTTGGATTCAGGAGACAGACACCCTCTCTATTTTTAAGATTAGGCTTAAAACTTTCCTTTATGATCAAGCTTATAGTTAGGGCTGGATCAGGTGACTCTGAACCATCCCTTAGTTTTGCTGCTATACACCACTCAGCATTTAGTCATTAGTTATTATTAATCTGTGGCTCTCTCTGGCAGATGAGCCCCCCTCCCTGAGCCTGGTTCTGCTGGAGGTTTCTTCCTGTTAAAGGGAGTTTTTCCTTCCCACTGTCACCAAGTGCTGCTCATAGGGGGTCGTTTTGACTGTTGGGTTTTCTCTGTAATTATTGTAGGGTCTTTACTTTATAATATAAAGCACCTTGAGGTGACTCAGTATGACCGTTGTGACTGAATTGAACTGAACTGAATTGAAAATAAAGCTGTGCAAATGTATGAGCCACCATGTGTGTGTTTACACACACGTTCTCTCCGGGAACTTTGGATGGACATTTTTCACTAAGCCAAACAATTAAATCAAACAGTCATTAAAAATGAAAAGAACTGATGATTACCCTGAATCCCAGTAATGAGTAATGACCATCCTATTTGTTGTACAGCTACAAAAACTTCTACATGGGTAGTAGGTTATTGGTGAGATCACACAGCAGTGCATCACCAGGGCTTTCCACCAGCACGAACAGAACTGCAGCCTTTTCCAAACACTAATCACACCTCACCATGATAACAAAGTAACAAATGCACTGCTGCAGGATGGAACTTCACCCCCAAAATGGCAGATGCCGCAACAACAAACACTACACAGCACATTCACATGGAACCTTGCTTACTTCCCCTAATCAGAAATGTTGAAAGCAGAACTGAACCGCCTCTTTCCAACCGCCTGGGTGTCTTTGGTTTCTGTCCTGGATGAAAGAGCTTCCACATTCCTTTCCTGAGGGGTCAGAGGTCAGCCTCTGCACTGCCTGCCTGCCCACCCGACTCAGCTCCCGCATGCTGAGTGACTGGTATTAACCCCTTCGCTGCATGCCTCAGCCATACTGAGTAACAGGGTCTGTCAGCTTTTTTGTGGTGCTGGTGGCACGACGCCGGGCCGGACCAGGGTAGAACAGGAGCCTCTGCAGAACGGAAAGCCACAAAGTAGGACACTGCGAGCGCAGAAGCTGCTTTACCATACGGACAAACTAATTATAGAAAGTGAGTTCAGCGTCCAGAGCTAAGGTGACAACAGCCGCACTCGTGGGGAGAGGAGGAGAGGGGGTAAGGGGTGGGTGAAGTGCTCTGTTGCACAAACATTTCAGCTAATACACAGAAAACGGTTCTTGTTGACTCAAGAAAGGTCATGCAGTGCAGCAAAAACAGGCAGGTTGCTTTAATAAAGTCAGAGTAAAAGCTTCTAAATTCTATTTAAGAACAACAAAGTCCACCATTAAAAGAAAACCAGAGAACAGGCACATTTCAGTTTGACCTGCAGAGTGTGCCAAAAAAAACGTGTTTTCCAAAAGAGTGACAAAACAGCTAGATAGACACTTGGAAAGTGTGGTTAAACTTCAGAGGAAAGGTTCAGTAAACTGAGGGATAAATAAGGGGGGGGGGGGGGGGGGGGGGGGTAGAGAGGAGAGAGGGACAAAGGGATGATGAAAAAGGGAGGGAAAACTGGAGTCATTGGCAGCGGTGTAGTCAGGGGTCTGCATCTGTCAAGTGACTCCTTAGAAAGAGCCGGAGAGAGAGACAGAGAGACATGAAGCCTGGTGTGCAGGGGGTGGTGTTAGGGGACCAGGTCATGCTTTACTGGCCACATTGACTAAGCACAGAAGCCCAGGAGGCTTAGGTTCACTGAAGGCAGCAGGGCCACTATCAGCTGACTCACTGTGAAGTCACAAAACAGTTCCAGTGGATTTCCCTTCTTCTTCTATTGTTTTTATTCAGTTCGGTGATAGTGAAACTTTCAGATCGGCTTTTAAGTAATGTAAGCATGTAAAATAAGAGAAATGGTAAAATAGATGAAAGTACAGTGGAAGTATCTGGGGCACACTTTAAAGCTAATTTATGGTTTCTGCATAATGTACAAACTATATACATATATACATATATATATATATATATATACATATATATATATATATATATATATATATATATATATATATATATATATATATATATATATATATATATATATATATATATATATATCACACTTAGCTTTTTTACAGCAGCATGACAGTGAGAGGCCAAATCATTCAGGGTGTTAAAGCAGAAAGGCTCGCATGGAGCTCTGCTGTTTACTTTGACGGGCATATACATATATAGACATGCGTTTGGTCTTAAGTCAGAAAGAAAAAAATGTGTTAACTGATGAGCAAAAATAGGGGTTAGAAATGTGAAAAGCTGAGTCCAATCCACAGTGCAAACCACTGAGAGTCAGAGCTGACAGCCAAATGCTGCAGGACTGGATGAGAGACTCTTAGCAATCAGAAAAAGGCATCTACAGGCAGCCACTGCTAATTCTTCCACAGGTTCAACACACAGAAACTTTTGGAGTTTTTCTTCACCTCGAAGCATCTTGTAAAATCTTTCACCGTGGACTGAGGGGCATGAAGCGGTGCGTGAGTTTGAGCTTTTAGGGAGGTGCAAAGGAATCTGGTGCACTTCATGCATTTTGTATCAAAAATGAATGCTAAAAGTAAACATTTTGACCTGGTTATTCTGTTTTCATAAAAGCCAAAATTATACCTGATATTAAAATTCAATTACCTGCCCTGCCACCCTTGAAAACAAGGGAACCATGAAAAAGTCTAACAAAATGCAAGAAAATAAGATTATGCTGAAAGACTATTATTACTGTCTCGTGAAGTTAGCCTACTGCTGCAGTTAGCCAGTTTACACATCCACAACAAGCTTAAAAAACTAAAAAGAAGTAATAACTAATAATACTTTTCAACTATCCGCCCACTTATGTCCACTAATTACTGATCATGGATCAGATTATAGAGCATTCTTAGTGCTTAATAAATGTATTACATCACCCGTCATAAAAACAAGAAAATCCAAACATTTTAGAAAACTGTCAAAACACCGTTTAAAATGAAAAATGACTGAATTCACATTTTATACTCAAATTTAAGCCGACACGCTAGCCTTCTCTGAGAAGTCACAAATTAATCAAGAATATTATTCAACCACCGAAACAGATTTTTCTGTTCAGGAATCAAGTAAATAACTGAAATTTGGCCTCTTAATCCAAAAAATAATCATTTACTTTACTGTTTCTTTCTGCTTTTTTGTAAAACAGTCAATTTGAAAATGCATGGATAACATAAACAAATATTCTAGTAATTACTAATATTGTTAATTTAGGGCAGCTTACAGTGTCCCTATAACAATAAAATGGCTTTAAATGGCTTTAAATTTGCTTGCTGTTAATAATGGGAAAGGATTAAAGTTACATTGCTTCTTGATCTCGATTCAGTTCCAGACAAAGACTTTAGATGTTCTCAGAAAACTATAGACCCCATCGGCAGATGGGGGCTTTGTACTGGATTTGCGTTGATCTCCTATCTTGAACACAGCCTGCTCCAGAGCAGGTTAAATCTGCAGAAATATTAGCACAAAAATTAACCACATTGGTAACACCGAAAACTTGACGTTACCTTGCTAAGCCTTAAATCGTGCTTCGCAGTACGGGCCTCCGGTGAAGACAGAGTAAGGTTCTGTTACTGGATTCCACTTCAAGTCCAGGAACATTATAAAAGTGGCTTTTTCAGTATAGCTGTGTGCAGCTGTAGACCTTTGACAGCTATGAAAATGGTAATACCACATCATTGATGGGACATTTTAAAATGACTCCATAGGGAATTCGTTTTGACCCCGGTGAGACAGTAAATGTGAAAGCACACTGAGAGCCGCTCAAACCCCTCATCTGTTTAGGCAGTGCTCCCTCTCTCCCTCCATCCTTCCTCCCCCCAGTTTCAGTTCCTCTCCTGCTTGAGCTTCTGCCATGCCAAACCCTCACTTGTCCCGACAGTTAGTGCAGGCCACATTGGGCCGGGATGTGGCCATAAACCTAGCACCCATTGCCCCACTGTCCTGGCTAAAGATAGCTGTGGTCTGACTTGGGGGAGGTGGAGAAGGCAGGGCTCATGTAACTGCCACCAGGCAGCACCTTCACTGCTGCACTGTCTCATTCTGTTACCAACAAGAGAAAAAGCTTCATTTCCTTTAACAATGTTTGTCTATTGAAATGTAAATTTCCCTGCTGATAACAGCAACAGTAGTGATTATTAAGCCCTGTTTACATGACAGTGTTTTCAGATGAAAACAGCTACGTTTTGATGCGTTTCAGCCTCCTGTTAACATGAGAACGGAGTGAAAACGCTGCTTTTTGGAAACAGGGGCAACTGCACGTGCGCACTATGGTTGCAGCTCCTACACCCAATAGGAACTGCAGCGTTTTTAGCGTCTTGCGTTTCTGTGTAAACAGAGATCGTTTCTGAAACGTCTCCATGTGAACGTGCTACTTTTCGAAAACGGCAAAACGACACCGTTTCCACTGAAAACATAAAAATGGGGCCTAAACCTATAACCAGCAGAGGAACTCAATGGGAATCTCTGAACAGGGTATCGAAATGCTTGAACAGCAGCTAACTAAGGCCCTGTTTAAATGAGAATGTGTTGGGGTGAAAACGGTAACATTTTGATGCATTTTGGCATCCCGTGTACACAAGAACGGTGTTTCCAAGTCTCTGAAAATGATACAATTTAAAAACGGGTTCCAGATTGGAGCGTTTTTGAAACACTCCGGCCTTCATCGCCGTGTAAATGCCGAAAACACTACTTTTTGAAAATGAGGGTACTGGCACATGCACACTATCACTGCGACTCCTATACACAGCGCCATCTTGTGGCCTGGCAACAGGAACTACAGTGTTTTCAACGTTTCTTGCGTTTCCACTGGATCGTTCTTGTGTAAACGGGGCCTAAAATATCTATGACAGATATTTTGCATCCCTTTAAGCGCCATCACAGATTATCTCCATTAATAAATGTATCCTTTAGTCAGAAGTTGAGAAGAATTTGAAAATACTGTAAGACGTAAGAGGAATGATTCAAAACCCTCAGTGAAACAGTTCTATCCATCCTTCAGGACGACAATGTCCTCATCCACTGAACACAAACTGCACTAAAGGGTTTGAAGAGGTCGGAAATGAATTGAATCACATGCTGTGGTCTTCAATGGCTCAATCCAAGGACACTTTGACATGCAGGCTTGAATTTTCAGCAAAGTGTTGGCAGCCATCTTGAAACACACTTATATGGGCAATTATTTTTAAGCATTATCTAAATTCACTTAATTATAGTGGTAGCTGGGACATAAGAATTGTATGTATAGAATCACCCATGAGAGAAAAACTGCTTTACTCTGTCAGGTCGACTTCTTTGTTTTTTTTTAACTGTTCTCCCCAGAATTGGCTATTAGAGAACAAAAAACCACATTCCATTAGAACTGTTCAAGAACAGTTTACTTCCATCATCCATATATTGATATTTTTAACTCTAACTTTAACTTTTAGCCCATCCAAACTGTCTCCCTAACCCCAGCCAGAAAGCAAGAAGAAAAAGCAAAAGTGACTTTGTGAGAAAACATCTAAATGGTTTCTGATGCATGTCACTACTTTCCATATTTTCAGATTGCAAGAATTTGGAGAAACATTTTTTAATGACACATTATGGCTCAGTGGTGGAGCAGGCGACCACATGCATGTGCCGCGTTGCGGTGTGGGTGGCGCAGGTTCGAGTGCCTGCGTGTCTTCCCCCGCATCTTTCCCCCATTTCCTGAAAATAAATTAATGACACATTATGATAACATAGATTTAGGCTAGTTGCAAAACCATTGCTGATTCAAAGGGCTTTTTTCCTGTAGACGTCAGACTTCTACCACCTTTCCTGTTTCAGAATTTTCTCCTAGATTTAAATTCAGGATTCTTCAACTTCATGTTTCTTTTTTAGGTCTCTGATTAAAGCTGTTTTGGCAGCATGTGCTGGCCTAACACCTTACTGAGACACTTTACGTGTTTATCCTTTGATTGGTCTGAAACAGTAAATATGTTTCTTTCCAAAACACAACTCTCAACCATGTTCTGGCTACACAAGGCTCTACTCTGAATCCCTCCCCAATTAACTGCACTCCTTACCCCATCTCTAAGGGAGAGGCCAGCCACCCTCAGAGATAGGAAGCTCATGTCCGCCACTTGCATTTGTGTTCTTGTTCTTTCAGTAACTACCCAAAGCTCGTGACTACAGGTCAGGGTAGTGACAAAGATCGACCAGTAAAGCGACAGCTTTGCTTTCACGCTCAGCCGGTGCAGCGTTCGCCCACAGAATAAAGTGAATAAAACTTCATATTTAGTTGCAAATCCATTGTTTGCAATAATTGCATCAAGCCTGTGACCCACTGACATCATTAAACTTTTGCATTCTTCGTTCATGATGCTTTTCCAGCCTCCTAGTTGCAAAACAGCTAACTGATCATCTGCAGAGGAACGGTTTATTTGAAGAGTTTCAGTCAGGTTTCAGAATTCATCACAGTACAGAAACAGCATTAGTGAAGGTTACCAATGATCTTCTTACAGCCTCTGACAGTGGACTCATCTCTGTTCTTGTCCTGTTGGACCTCAGTGCAGCTTTGATACTGTTGACCATAACATTTTATTACAGAGATTAGAGCATACTATAGGTATTAAAGGTACTGCACTGCAGTGGTTTGAATCATATTTATCTCATAGACTCCAATTTGTTCATGTAAATGGGGAGTCTTCTTCACACACTAAGGTTAATTATGGAGTTCCACAGGGTTCTGTGCTAGGACCAATTTTATTTACATTATACATGCTTCCCTTAGGCAGTATTATTAGAAAGCACTGCATCAATTTTCATTGTTATGCAGATGATACTCAGCTTTACCTATCAATGAAGCCAGATGACACACATCAATGAGTTAAACTGCAGGAATGTCTTAAAGACATTAAGGCCTGGATGACCTCTAATTTCCTGCTTCTAAATTCAGATCAAACTGAAGTTCTTGTTCTCGGCCCCACAAATCTTAGAAACATGGTGTCAAACCAGATCATTACTCTGGATGGCATTACTTTGGCCTCCAGTAACACTGTGAGAAATCTTGGAGTCATTTTTGACCAGGATATGTCCTTCAATGCACATATTAAACAAATATGTAGGACCGCTTTTTTGCATTTGTGCAATATTTCTAAAATTAGAAACATCCTTTCTCAGAGTGATGCTGAAAAGCTAATTCATGCGTTTATTACTTCTAGGGTGGACTATTGTAATTCATTATTATCAGGCTGTCCTAAAAGCTCCCTGAAAAGCCTTCAGCTGATCCAAAATGCTGCAGCTAGAGTACTGACAGGGACTAGAAAGAGAGAGCAGATTTCTCCCATATTGGCTTCTCTTCATTGGCTCCCTGTTAAATCTAGAATAGAATTTAAAATTCTTCTCCTCACCTACAAGGTCTTGAATAATCAGGCCCCATCTTATCTCAAAGACCTCATAGTACCATATCACTCCAACAGAGCACTTCACTCTCAGACTGCTGGCTTACTTGTGGTTCCTAGGATAATTAAGAGTAGAATGGGAGGCAGAACCTTCAGCTTTCAGGCCCCTCTTCTGTGGAACCAGCTCCCAGCTTGGATTCAGGAGACAGACACCCTCTCTATTTTTAAGATTAGGCTTAAAACTTTCCTTTATGATCAAGCTTATAGTTAGGGCTGGATCAGGTGACCCTGAACCCTCCCTTAGTTATGCTGCTATAGGCCTAGTCTGCTGGGAGGTTCCCATAATGCACTGTTTCTTTTCATTCACCTTATTTACTTTGTTTATACTCCACTCTGCATTTAATCATTAGTTATTATTAATCTCTGTCTCTCCCCCCTCAGCAGATGACCCCCCCTCCCTGAGCCTGGTTCTGCTGGAGGTTTCTTCCTGTTAAAAAGGGAGTTTTTCCTTCCCACTGTCACCAAGTGCTGCTCATAGGGGGTCATTTTGACTGTTGGGTTTTCTCTGTATTATTGTAGGCGACTGTTGTGATTTGGAGCTATATAAATAAAATTGAATTGAATCTTTCATTTGTTGCTTTTTTTTTGTTTTGTTTTTGAGGAAGGGGGGGGGGGGGTGTTACTCCCATCAGTCTCCTCTTTAACAGGTAAAATCCTCTATAGGGTTTTCTAGTGAGTGTAGACATTCAGCATATTTAATGTTTAAAGAATCCATGTAATAGGACAAAGTTCCAAAACTTATGCCACAAGAAAAATGGGTGGGTTCAGACCAAAGGTGCTATCATCTGAGCTGTGTATCAGATCCGGATGTAATTACCTGGAAACAAAAGCTGAGATGTTGATCTTTTGTCTCATAATCATGTTTTTTTTTTCTTTCATGTCAAACCCAAATGTTTTCAGTCAACAGCAAAAATAAATGAATTTGCCTCACTGTTCCAACAATTTTGGAGGGGAGTGTATTTGAGCTGCTCAGCAGTTAGAGAGATTACTTTGTCTTTTTTTTTTTATAGTGTACCAAATTAATTTTAATGGTTAGCACCCAGACTATTACTACCCTATACTATACTAGAGCCCAGCTTGAAGTCTTGATGTTGAATACAACAAAACAATACTGCATTATTACTGTCATTAGAGTCCAGAAGGAGGATAAAAAGGGTATACTTTTGGGTGCACCTGTCTTGGGACTCACAAGTGGCTCCTATATCAAACAGCTGCACAGATGAAACCTGCACCTGTGACGTTTGGTTTCAAAATGCTAAAATGGTGACAGGCAAAACTCTCAGACTGACGCTTCAAAAATGAGTCTTTGCAAACCAGTGGGTGGCGCCATGATGGCTACACCTGTCTCTAATACTGTAGTTGGAACACATGCAGAATGCCGTTTACCACTGTCTTGCAGAAATAAGATGTCATTTAGATGGCAGCATAATTTGCTGCAATACACACACACACACACACATTATATATATATATATATATATATATATATATATATATATATATATATATATATATATATATATATATATATATATATATATATATATATATATATGCCTTCACAGATTAGTTACCCATGCTATGTGCTCTAATGCATTCTGATACATCACAGATGCTGCTATTAAACTGTACACTGATAACACACGGATTCAATATCGGTTGTTGACATTGCCACAGATTTCCCCTCATTTTCTGACTCTTTGATTATTATGCACCACAGATAATTAATCCCCCAAATTCTTTGCAATTTTATTTTTTATTCTGGAATTCTTGAACCAGCTACTCTGGAACACTCTTTTATACCCAATCATATTCCTTAATAATCATGTAAGTTGGAAGATGTTCCAAAAAGGTCAACTTAAATAAAGGGTTGCATTGTTTGATTTTGGGTTGTATATGGGAAATCTATTTGACATATTAACTGCAATTTCTTATTAAACTTTGACTAATATATCCAGTTCATTGTGTTTCTGTGTGTGCACACATGTTGTGTGTGTGTGTGTGTGTGCGTGTGTTCTGTGGAGCCAGTGAGGGGGACGTAGGGGTCAGCCAGGTTGCTGGGGGTGACACTGAGTCCACGCTAACTATGTGACACTGGGAATGTGTCTGTTAGTGATACTGCAGGTCACACACACACACACACACACACACGCGCGCACACACACACACAAACGCAAACAAGTATTTGCTAACACTTCCCTCATGAATGCACAGACCTGCAGATCTTGAGTCAAATGCAAAAAGACAAACACACACAGTGGAAAACATTAAAGTCAGTGAAATCAAAATGTATAGACCCTTTTACTGTTTGTAAACAATGTAACGATGCGCGCATTTTGGAAACGGAAATAGGGCGGAGTTCAATAGCGTTTCAATCTACAAGAAGGGATTATCATCGAAACATCGTGAAAACTACCTGCAAAAATTAATTTTGACCACCAGCAACCGACTCCGATCCCTATGGTACCTTAGCAAGTGGCCCGATATCTGTGGGCGGGTATATACGTGTATTTGGTGGAGAAACCCAGCCTATACACCAGAGAGAAGTTGCAGCACATACCAGTGTTAATTTCGTTGATGAAATATTTTCGTCATAATTTTCGTCAACGACCCTTTTTTTCATGAAGATAACGAGGCGATAACTAAATTAAAACTACCTAAAATGATTAAAACGATGATGAAATGAATTGACACTTTCGTCAGCGAATGAAAACGAGACGAAAATGCTTGGCGGGGACGAAATCCAATCAGAACTGATTTAATTTTGTGACAGGGCGGGACATGTTAGGAAAACATCCAATCAAACGCACAGTTGCGCAAATTTGCTCTAAACCCGGGAAGACCAAACTAGCCTGTGATTGGTCGTTACTTCCGATAGAACTAAGTTATGTAAACAATGTCAGCAGGGAGAAAGAGAAGAGCCGATGTTACCGTGACAAACAAAACGATGTGTAAACCATGTGGGGCGACTATCTCGGGTAAAAACACGACAAATCTTAAACATCTGCAAACCAGTCACCCAGATCTCCATGCAAAGGTCAGCATTTTAATGTCATGCAGGGTAAAGTGTTTTTCCCAGTTTAGCGTTTGTGTTTAGAGCAAATCTCCACACCGTGGTGGATTAGCCTTTCCCAATCTTAGTCCTGAACACTGCCCTGTACCTTTCAACGCTCGGATTGTCAGTAAGGTGGTGTTAATGATCAGGTGTGTGGGAAGCAGGTGAAACGCTAATGTTAATATTATTAATAATATTCCATAACTTTGAATAAATGTTTAATTTTGTGTAAGTGTGTATAATGACTAATTCAAGGGAACTGAAGAAAAAGCATTTACATTTTACACCCTTTATATTTTAGTCGACTAAATCAGCTGTAGATTTAGTCGACTATATTCTTACCATAATTCGTCGACTAAAACTAGACTAAAACTAAAACTATTCAGATGACTAAATTATGACTAAAACTAAATTACATTTTCGTCAAAAGATTATGACTAAAACTAAATCAAAATTTGCTGTCAAAAGTAACACTGGCACATAGAAGTCACTGGATGCTTACAGTTATGTTGTTTGCGGCCGTGTACCGAACATCAAATATCCTGACACAGACTCTGAGTTTTGTGTCTTGAAGGCAGAAGTTCTTCCAAGTCAAAGACAAGGAAACAGGAGCGCTGTGTCTGAGGCTCGGGTCATTGTAAACAAGTCAGAGAACTACGTCCTCACAGCGGATTGTACCTGCATGGCAGCACGAGTACTTCATCAAACTGCTTTTCTAGCTTGCTAAGCGTTCTCCGACTGCAGATATTATTGATTTACAATGAAAAAAAAATATACAGTTCCAGTCACACTGTGAGACTCGCTCAACCATTCATATGTGAGTCTGCTCAGGCTTTTGACTGGCACTGCATTTTGTAATCTATAGTGCGATTAAATATTAATTTAAAAATCAGGACTCTGAGTCCAGCGATGCCTCACCTGTAAACAGCCACACTACAGTTTAAAAGCCAAACAGCCTACCAGCTAATGCTGTTTACTTTAGATACCTGACATCCCAGTATAAACAACGGAAGATAAATAACTTTACCTGATATAAAATGGGCCCTTCAAACGTGAGCATTTCTGATCGTGTCCTCAGTCCAATTTTTATCATTACATTCGATGGCTTGCAACCACAGACGCCTCTGTTTTCTCTTAAACAGCTGTGATCCCGTGGGATTCGGTACATTCAGTGCAGTTTTGGTAGAGTACAGATTCTGACAGCCAAACATGCAACAGCAGACATTTTGATGCTGATATCACTTTTAAATCACGTTTAAATGCTGCACAGTCTCCTCGTTCTTATTGATTTGAATGGAGCAGCAGTTCACTTCTGTTACCAAAATGCGCACGCAGCCTTTGATGATGTTCGCTGTAAAAGGGTCTATACTTAAAAATAAATACTATATGCTTTCATGCAAATCCTCGTCACCTTTCCATAATATGTATTTGAGTGGCCACACAGGCCGCTAACCAGCTGCAGGCAGAAGCCCCGTTCACACCTGTGACGTGTACTGTGGTCACTTCTTCAGTCTGAGGGGACTCTCTAATTTAGGCATATGTCACTTTTACTTGAATGTTCCTTCCAGCTTCATTCAGTCACTATATTTCTAATAATAATAACTTTATTTGTACTGCACTTTTCAAAATACAGATTTACATAGTGCTTCACAGTTTGAATAAAAGCCATATATGAATATATATGTTACAAAAATACAGACACATAATCAACCATATGGTCAGACATTCATTCCAACACACACACACACACACACACACACACACACACACACACACACACACACACACACACACACACACACACACACACACACACACACACAAATAGCTGCAAAATATATCCCAAGTTAAAGGGGAAAAGATTAAGGGAACCTATAAAATCAGAGACTCAGATGACCTGATAGGCTGAGGAAGGATCTTCCAAAGTTTGGGTGCCTCTGGTTTTAAAATGTGAGTGTGGAACAGTTAGGAGACCCTGGTTAGAGGATCAGAGAGGCTGGCTGCAGTGATAAGGTCTCAGTAGCTCTGACATATAAGCAGGAGCTTGTCCATGTAGAGCTTTATGTGCTGATATCAGGATTTTAAAATGGATTCTGAATTTCAGTGGGAGCCACTGAAGGGATGCAAAAAATAGGGGTGATATGTGAACGGTGGCTAGTTTCTGTTAGCAGCCTTGCTGCTGTGTTCTGCACCGATTGGAGACGGGCTGTGGAGGACTGAGACATGCAGGTAAAAACAATTATAGTTAATATAGAAAATTAAAGGGTGTATTTCAAGTTCCAGATGATTTTTTTTTCTGTATTTTTCTTTTCTCGCATTTGTCTCATTGCATGCTTGTAACACACTGACCAGCAGCAGCTGTCACGACTTCATCCTCTTTAATGAACTTCTAGCAACAGCTGGAATCAAACTAATTCATCCATCCATCCATTTCCTGTTAATGTGTTTTAATGTTTGACTTTGGTTAATCTGACCTGTCACAGACCCTGTCTTCATGGCAGTAAAGACCACACTGTGAAGTTATGTTTTTATAAACAATCAAATCTGTAAAAGATGTAAAATTATAGAGGAAAGTGAGGAAAGACTCAACAAACATGGTTATTTTAAATAGGTGTGTGTGCATGGACCAGCAACAAACTGTGTCTTTTGTGTTCATGGACCATTTGACATTTGAGTAACATCTTTGCACCTGTTCGGGCTCAGGTAGGGCTCAGGTACAGTTTCTTGCTTTGAGGGCAAGTGGCTCCATGGTGTTGTGGTGACCCTGCTTTGAACTTGGGAAGAGACGTAAATTCCTTGATGTTTGTGTCAGAAGGTCAAATTCTGGTAAATAACCCATGTGGGGTTTTTTTGTTTTGTGGGCCTTGTACTGTGGGGCCCGGGTGAGCGGCCAAGTGTGGGTCCTGGTGCTGGTATGAAATGAAGGGCACGTCTGGGTACACTGTGGTCCAACAAAGGGCCCCTCTCTGCTTAGTGTCAGCAGCCCACACTATGGGCTGCCTCACTGGGGCCCATCTTGGTTCAGGTCCCAGGACTTGAGTTTTTGGGCCATGTGGGTCTGCACACAGTGCCCTGACATGGGCCCCAAGGGGGCACGTTTGCTGGGTTGCTGCTGCCCATCAATTTAGGAAGGGTTATAAGGCCATTTCTAAACAATTTGAAGTCCATCATTCTACAGTGAGGAAGACCCAGCAGGTTCACTGCACATTCAGACTGTGCAGTGAATCTATGAATTACAAAAAAAAACAAAAAAAAATTAAAGCCGCAAGCGGCGATGAGCGGGCCCTCGCACCCGGCGCGCGTCGACCCCTGGCGCGCTCCAGCCAAGCCGCGCGTCGACCCGTGGCACGCTCCAGCCGAACCGCGCTCGGAGGTTCTCGCAGACGAGAGAGTAGCTGGCTCACCCGGCTGCTGACGGCTCAGCAGGCTAGCCGTACTTCGCGTCGATCGTCTCCCGCTTCCACTAGGTGGCGTCGGTGAGTGCCCAGTAATTAATATGTCACAATGCTCTATGATAGAGGGGTGTGTCCAGTCTCCCTTACCCTCCCATTAAGCCTGTGAAGTTTGAGGCAGATCGGACAATGTATGTCAGAGATGTAACAATTTGGTGCACTGTGGTATATGAGTAAAATCCCACATTTAGAGGGTTGCTACGGCAACACCGTTCAATATTCTACAAAACCATGAATATCTTTTGATGGGCTACTTGTGTAGATGATCTGGAGCCATTTTGGTGTGACTGGATGAAAAGCTGTAGTAGAAGATGATTCAAATAGCAGGCCTGAAAAATGTGACAAATGCTGCAAAAATGACACCTTAATTAGAACATGTCAGGCTTCCTGTTGGATTTCGGCTATCGGTCCAAGAGACTTTTTTGTACGTCTTAGGATGTTACTTCAGCATGCACGATTTCAGGTACACAGACCAAGCACTGCCCTGGGGCTGATGTTTAGAACCTATCTGGGCCTGAAATGGAAAAAAAGTCCAAATTCAGAGGGTTGCTACGGCAACACCGTTCAATATTCTACAAAACCATGAATATCTTTTGATGGGCTACTTGTGTGGATGATCTGGAGCCATTTTGGTCTCACTGGGTCAAATGCCCTAGGAGGAGTTGAGGCAAAAAGGCCTGGAAAAGGCGAAAAATGCTGCAAAAATGACACTTTAAAGTGAACGTGGCTGACTTCCTGTTGGGTTTCGGCTATCGGTCCAAGAGACTTTTTTGTAGATGTTAGCATTTTACATCAGCAGGCACATTTTCAGGTACACAGAGAAAGCGCAGCCCAGGGGCTGATGTTTACAATGTCTGTGAATTTGAAATTGAAAAAAGTCCAAATTCAGAGGGTTGCCATGGCAACACCGTTCAATATTCTACAAAACCCTGAATAACTTTTGATGGGCTACTTGTGTAGATGATCTGGAGCCAATTTGGTGTCACTGGGTGAAATGCCCTAGGACAAGTTCGTTCAAATAGCAGGCGTGGAAATCGCAAAAATTGACACCTTCAATTGAAGATGGCCGACTTCCTGTAGGGTTTGGGGTATGGGTCCAAGAGACTTTTTTGTACGTCTTAGTATGTTACATGAGCATGTACAGTTTCATACATGTAGATAAAACGTAGCTCCGGGGCTACTCAAAAAACTTGCTATTTTAAGATATTCCGGGCTGCCACTAGGCGGCGCTCTAACGTTTATGGACTTTATGCATATCAGTGTGTTCAGGACAGGGTGCTTATCACACCACTGAAGTTTGAGCCAGATTGGGCAAGTTGGCTTGGAGTTACAGCCATTTTTGTGTTCATGGCGAATCATCGAACTTTGCCGTCCCATAAGGGTCACGCCCTTTTGTCAAAAAGTCACAGTTTTGAAAACACAGTAAGTCCAACTGCTTAAGGCGTTCCAGGTGAAATTTGAGATGGTTCTGCTAAACCACCTTGGAGCTGGACCTCCAAGTGTAAAATATGACATTTCCTGTTCCCACTAGGTGGCGCTGCGACTGATATTAAATATTGTCATATGTATGTGTTCAGGGGGGCACCCTCATCCTACTGGAGAAGTTTGATGCACATTGGATCATGTATGTATGAATGAGAGGCAATCAAAATTTCATGGCGAATGATCAAAGTTCAAAGGGGCATAAGGACCCCTCCCCCTTGGCAAAAACTCACCATTTTCGAGATTTAGATTCCCCTGGGGGTGTAGGTTAGACAAACCAAATATGAAGATGATAACGTCTAAAACCTCTGAGTTATTAGAAAAAGTGTGAGGGCTGCAAATCGCCAAATTTGCATAAGTAATTCAAAATGGCGGACTTCCTGTTGGGTTTAGGGCATGGCTCCAAGAGGATTTTTTGTGCGCCTGGACATGATATACATGTGTATGAAGTTTCATTCATGTACGTGAAACACAGCGGTGGGGCTCCAGTTTAGGGGGCGCTAGCGAGCCATTTGGGCGCGCCCTTGCCCGAGCCCATTAAAATACTTAAATTTTCACCAGGTGTGACGCATGTGCAAAGTTTCATGAGTTTTTGAATATGATAAAGCCCCCAAAAAGCCAATTCATTTGCCTGAATAATAATAATAATAATAATAATAATAATAAACGAAGCAATTACAATAGGGCCTTCGCACAGTTCGTGCTCGGGCCCTAAAAACAAGCATTACATCTCAGACTGCAGGCCTCTGTTAGTTCATGACAGTACAGTTAGGAAAAGACTGAACAAGTGTTGCTTTTTTTGGAAGGGATGCCAGGAGAAATCATAGCAGCACAGCTTAGGTCTGCAACGTTGCATCTGAACAAGCCTCAAGATTTCTGGCCCTCATTTATTAATATGGGCATTAAAACATTCTTGGCCTGTGCAAAAAAAAAAAGTGAACACTGTAAATTAAAATTAAAATCTATGAAACGTGCGCGCCGGCCTATTTTGTTCTTATCACTGTGTATGTTAGTAAATCAGAACCAACAGGCTTGCACAATCCGCACTCAACCTGCATACCATCTGCATACTGCCACACCCCCGTTTTCTCTGTCAGGAAACAGATTTACCTGGAGCTGAAGCGGACAAAGTGGTGATGATGTTGCAAGAGAGAAGCTTGAGCTGCTAAGACAGGAAAGCCGGGAAAGTCCAACTGAAGAAACTGAAATAATTGTGAAACAAGGAAGCCAGAAAAGTCGCAGCTTTCCAAAGTGTTTCCACCAGAATTCAAATGTTTCAAAAAAAATTAAATAATGGAGGTTCTTGGTGTCAATTCCCCTGAGACGCACAGGTGAAAAAGAAGTTTGGACATCAAAGCTGATATAAAAAAAACCAGACTACGAGAAAAAGAAGAAAACAGGCAAAGGACAAGGAGCACGAGACCTGCAAGCACCAGATGAGAAACACACGATAATGAAAAGAAAAAAAAAAATCCAGATTCTTCCAGATTTGTGGGATAGTGCCAATACATTTTTAATGAAAGATAAGCTAAAATTAGATTAATTAAAATTTCCTGAGTCAGGCCTTCATTTATTCACAAAGTACAAACTAATTCAGATACGAAAACACTGATAAATCACTGATTTGTTTACATGATTTACAGATTTGTCTGTACAGACTGTAAATAAACGAGGGCCAACGTACTTTGGACGGACAAGAGCGAACCTCAACACGAACACCTCACACCAACTGTCAAACACAGTGGTGGTGGTGGTGATGATTTGGGTTTATTTTACATATGACCTGTCCCCTTACAGTCATTCATTAATTGATTCAACCATGAACTGTTCCGTCTACCACACTATTCTAGAGGCAAATGTCCATCTGTTCAACAGCTAAAGCTGGGCTGAAAGTGGGTCATGTAACGTGCAGAAAATCTAAAGCAGAGTGGCTGAAAAAGAAAAGAATCAAGGTGCAGCGGACCGGTCAAAGTCCGGCCCTCAACCTGAGTGAAATGCTGTGGTGGGACCTTAACTCTTTCCTCCTCGGATGCCTACTCGGGGTAACCCCTCTGTCTCTTTTCTGTCATATTTCAGGCCTGCTTCCAGAACAAAATGAGTGAGTGTGCATCAGAAGTTAGTGAGGGTGATCTCTGCCTATACAGCTTACTAAGGCTACCCTCAAAAAACACAGAACCTTTTCTAATGGTCATTAAATTACATCTTTATTGATATCCTGAGGCGTCAAACCTCATCATTAAGGGTGCAGGGGGGAGATTGTCAAATGTATTTATGGGGGAAAGAGTTGAGAGCAGCCACAAGGCCACTGTTTGAGAGCAGAATGGGCTAAAATTCCTCCACAATAATGTCAGAGACTGATAAAGTCATTCAGAAAATGATTACTTCAAGTTATTATTGCTAAAGGTGGTTCTACACTGTAGTGTACTGATGCACAGAGGCATTTGAAAATGTTCTTTTTCACATTTTGATGTCGAGGTCATTTTACCAGTATTATCTACGGAGTAGTCAACAGTGTATTGGACTTATGAACTAATCCTATGTTAATATGTCAAATTTATATCTGGAGGTGTAAGTGAAGTAGAATCATAAAAAAAGGTAGTAGGGAGAAACAAAGTCATCAATATTACATCTAGCTTTTAGCTTTTTCATGTGTACATCAAGAACAGATGATGTAGATTATATTTATTTACACCAGCTGAATGACAATGAAAAAACAAACAAACAAAAAACCCCCAAACTGCTGAGTCAGACCGTCAGCAAGCAGGAAACGCTGTTTGCTCTGTAGAGCTTTATCACACTTTGACATTAAACACATGGGCAGCACGACTGAATGTAAGGCATGTGTGTCTGCGTTTTCAGTGTGTAAAGGAGTCTGTGTGCGCGCGTGTGTGTGTGTGTGTGTGTACAGAGGTGATTCTGGGGAAAGCCCTTCTGGCAGGGAGTCCTGGCCATGACATGGAGCTCCACAGCAGCCGGAGAAGTGGGCACGGCGCCAGTGGGCGTCACGCCAATCGCCCTCACCCTCTCTCATTCACTCTCTCATGTTTAAAGAGCAGAGCTTCTACGTACTGCAAACACTCTCACCTTTACCTCCTCAATTACATGCATACACACATGAACGTTTACTATAATAAATATCCACTTTTAAGCCCAAATAGAAATATGTATTCTTAAGAATATTTGGTCTGTTGGGCTGGTCTGGAACTGCAACTAAATTAGCACAAAAATTAGCAACAAATACTAATATATCATAATATTTAGATATGACATTTAGATAGGTGATATTAAGAAAAGGATCACCTTGTCAAAATAGTGTAGCCCTCATGTTCTGGTATGGACTAGTCCTGAATGCAGGGCTGGGAATCAAGAACAGGCTCCGGTTTCCAAAATTTCCACTTCATCAGAAATATATGGCTCTGAAGCTGCAACACGTTACTGCAACTGTTATTAATAAATGACAGTTGCAGTAACTGTCATTAATAAATGTTAAACCTTTAGCCAATACAATGAAATTATAAGTAATGGTAAACCAGTTGCAACTTCACAATAAGCACTGAGATAAAGTAAATGGACTAGTTCTTATATAGTGCTTTTCTACTCTGAGCACTCAGACACCATGTTTACATTTACCCATTCATACAAGCACGTCCATGATTAACTAAGCTAAGTGCTTTTATTATGTAACATTCACACTCCAACGCATGCGTCGGAGAGCAACTTGGGGTTAAGTACCTGCCCAAGGATACACTGGCATACAGCCTAGAGTTGCCAGGAATCGAACCGCCGACCTTCCGATCAGTAGGTGACCTGCTGTACCTCCTGAGGTACAGCCACCCATGATTAGATGATTAGAATATTTGTATTAAAGCAACTTATAGACTTAAAATATGGAGGTAGTTACCATAATATCACCCACCGGTGCATTTTGAAACCTCAAAATTTGTGTTTTGCCACTGCCATGTGAGTTTCTTTAGAGCCAGACGCTTCCATATTTGGACAGGAGGTTTGGGGGGCTGGAGAGCCACGTTATTAACCACCAGCTGGCTTGGTTAGCAAGCTACATTCCCTGCAAGGTGCACAGCACAGACACATGTATCTGCTACTTAGCACCGACGTATCGTCACCAACACGATGTGTTTCCAACGTGTTGGCGTTTGTGGGCTTCCTGCAACAGCCCGACTGAAATTACCGTAATAACCACATGTTAGCTGTGGAGCACAATTTCTCAGCTTTCAGAAAACAGTCACGTTTTTCTGATATGACAAACCATCCCGTATCTATGGTAATGCAAATGTGTCTGTGGCAATGCGCTCAGTTTTAAAGGCTGTTAAAGTGCATATCTAACTCTGTGTTAAAGGGATAATCCTAAGTAGTAGACTAATAAATATTAGTATTTCACTCGACAAAAGAGAAGCAAAAACTTCTCTGACCACACAACAGGATATGGTATTTGTCAAATAAATGTGTTAAAATGCTCCAAAAGGCACCAACAGTAACAATACAGTCGAGAAGTCCAGTTAGCAGAGGCCTAACACACACCAAGCAGACAGCTCCCTGTCAGGACACTTGTTGATAAAATGTCCCTAACTCCAGTAACCAGATGGACAAGTTATAAAAACATTCACCCAACAAATACTTGTTATGGAATGAAAAACCAGGCCGTAAACTGGCTTTATAAAATTACAGAGTTGAGCATTTTTAACATGGGAGTTTATGGAGTTGACTTGATTTGGAATCAGCCTCAAGTGGCCGTTTAAGGAACTGCAGTTTTTTGGATATTTTCCAATCTGACAAAATGAGCGTATTTTCTTTTGTTGGAATAATTTCTGAAAGATATTGTGACAAATCAACTTTTGTCAGAAATATTAAAAAGACACTGAGGTAAATACTGAACTGTAAAACCACTGGCTCTAAAAAAAAACCAACATATTCATGTATAGGTTGTTTTCTCGTGTGAAGACTCACACACTGACTTGCGCTCAGTGATTATGTAGCTGCTCTGGTTGAAACACATGTGGCTTGTGTGTCTGAGCCAGTGCATCCAGCCGCTGGGACTCGGTCACTTTTGTTTCCCTGGGCCGCCGCTGGCTCTCTCTGATTCAGATGGGGTCAGCAACAAACAATCTCTAAGTTTGGCAACGTCAGCTCAGCTTAAAACAACAGGCATTGTTCAGCAGGCTTCTGTTTACAGAAATCTACAGGTTTCAATGGACTCGCAGCCTTTTCCACTTATTTTATCTTTCCTCTCGTCCTACAGCTAATTTTCCTCTGTTTTGTTTCTTGTTTGCCAAATGCACACACAAAACACCACTGCCCGTTTGTCCATTCTCCGAGCGTATTTTTAAAGGATGTTCACGGTAATGGAAGGGAAAGGAGGAAAGTGGTGTGCAGATGGGGAGGGGGGGCTAAAGGTAGAGACTTGTAAAAATAACATTCTTGCATAAACAGGACCTTGAAAAATGGGCAGTGGGCGGATTGCATTCTTTGAATTTTTTTTGAAACTTGATCACCTTTAGTGAAGCGGAGGCTGCAGCACCTTCAGGTGGATGACAGCAACAAGCAGAAGAGAAGGAGAGAGAGGGCGAGACAGGGAGAACACAACACAAAAAGAAAGAGATGAAAAGAGAAAGCAACCAGCTGACAGAGAAAAAAGGGAGATAACACAGATGCTCCACACAGCAGTCACTGGTTGTCAGTACATGCGGGGTAATTTCAGTTTAAAACAGCAGTGAGACAGCGCAAAGGAAGTTATCTTCATTCATCAGCTCCTTCCTTACATTTGACATAGAAAGATGCTATAAACGAGGGGAGCACTGTTCCGGCTTTTTGCTTTTCATATACAGCACCCATACCATGGCCTTGGGTATGTGCCAGTGTTACATTAATGAGTCGTAGACTGGGAATCATTATTTTATGTGTAAGGCAACAACGGGGTCAAATAAAACAGTTTTTCTAACTGGGTTTTTGAGCAATGATGGGACTGGTATTCCATCCAAATGTCTGATCCTTGCATCCCCAGCAAAGAAAGCAAAAAGATACAGTAAAGGAAACTAGCAGCATTTGGGTCACAGAGGACAATTCAATCTATGATGCACATGTAGACTATAGCTGGAAAACTATGAGAGTATGAGTACAATGCAAAGTGCTCTGTAAACAGCAAGTGGACTGGTCCTGTACAGCACTTAAAACACTTTATACAGCATGCCTCGTTCACCCATTCATACAAGCACTTTTTTCTACACCTAAGCGCTTTCTGTCTAACATTCACACACATTCACACTTCAATGAACACATCTAAGAGCAACTTGGAGTTCAGGATACTTTGGCAGTGGAGCAGCCAGGTAAAATGCTCTACCTCCTGAGCTACAGCCACACGATGTATCCATTTTATTAACTGCTTATTCAATTCAGGATCGCGGGGGGGCTGGAGCCTCTCTCAGCTGTCATTGGGCAAGAGGCCAATGACAGCTGGCTATATGAAGCCAACAGTAACTCAAAAGCCACTCATTACACCTGAGGTGTGCAGAAGAGCAACTCTGGACACACAACACGTTGAACCTTGAAGCAGATGGGCTACAACAACAGAAGATGACACCGAGTGCCACTGTTGTGAGCTAAGAATGGGAAACTGAGGCTACAATTCACACAGGCCCCCTTTACATGAGAACGTTTTCAGTGGAAACCAGCGTCGTTTCGCTGTTTTCGTTTTGGAAAAGTAGCACCTTCAGATGGAAATGTTTCAGAAACAATCACTGGAAATGCAAGATGTTGAAAACGCTGCAGCTCCCATTGCTGTGACATCTGGATAGTAGAGTCAGGATCTGACAAACAACATGAAAACATGGATCCATCCATCAATGGTTCAGGCTGCTGCTGCTGGTGGTGTAATAGGATGGGGGACATCTTCATTTAAACACCACAGCCTACCTAAATATTGTTGCAGACCATGTCCGACTTTGTCGCTAGATTTAGTGGCTTTTAAGACCCCCCTAGTGAGTTTTTTTCCAAAAAGCGACTAGCAACAAATTTAGCGAGTTTTCCCAGTGACATCGGCGACTTTTGGAGAGTTTTTTGTTAACCTGAAATCCTCCGCTATCGCCGTGTTTTGTGTACATACAGCCTTCGTACTGCGTACGTTCAGACACTTTGACATTGCCCAGACCCCCAAGAGTACCTGGCTGTTGGTATGTACCATGAGTCACGTGAGCTTAATAGCGGAAGTGAGTCTGTTCGTGTCCTTGTGATGCAGCCAGTGGATACGACGCCGCATTGAGCGGGTGGGCCCGTTGCTGTGATACGTCAGCGTAGGGATTTACTGAGTTGGCTGAAATCCTGCTGACTGAAGGATGGAAGTTTGAAGCACTTTGGTGAAGTCTGCTTCACTGCAGACTGGCTTTTTAAAGAATCAGTCAGCCTTTTGCTATTTTATATATTTCTGGATCTTTTCCGTTTCCATTTTAATAGCACAGCTGTGAGTCTTTTGTTATGGAGGAAAAAAAGCATTAATTTATTTGAGGAGCATTATTATTTAAATATGCCAGTGGTTTATTTTTGAGCAATTTCTCATGTACATCTACAGCTGAATGTTAATAAAAGTGTCTGTGTGACATTTGGGACATGTAGCTTTGACTCAGAGGTGCCTTTTTGTTTATACCTTTGGGAAGAAAAAAATATCAAGGTATATTTTGCATATCACCATTCAGGTAAAAAATATTGAGATATTATTTTGGTCCATATCACCCAGCCCTAGTAGTTCTAAACATATTTAGGGTGTTTTTCTTCACTTTTTGTCTCTCCAAAGATGTGATTACTCTCTCCTACAGCCTTGATTGCAACTACATGCAAATAACCAATTATGCAAATTAGGTGATGACGTCATCTAGCGACTTTTAGGACAGCCAATAGCTACTTTCCTTACTGAGGAGTTGGCAACAGTAGTTTCCAGACCCTTCTTGAATATGTGCCACCAACACTTAGCTCTGAAGACAAAAGAGGGTCCAACCCAGTTTTAGCTGTACAACTCAGTGTGTACAGCTAAAACAGAACACCAAAGGCCAGCCACAAACTGTACCTGTGACTCAACACACCAGTCAAAGTAGAACCTTTAAGAAGCAGCTAGTGTTAGCCAGTTTTGCTGCAATGTGTTTGAAAACAAGGTGTTATCCTAATCACGTTATTTTTCTGTAAATTACAGAATTTAGTGCAACACGTTATTGCACTAAATCCAATAATCACTAAATTCACAAATTAAACAATGATTTTATGTTAAATATGTTTTTTTAATTATCTGCTCATGCACTACAATCAGCTAGCTTAAATTTGTGTCAAGGGAGGAGAAAAACTGTAGCAATCTGTAACATTTTTAGTAGTGTAGGTATGACAATAACGCTCATTTTTATTGCACAAAACAACAAGAATGTGAAGTGAATGTGAAAACTGCCCAGTACAGAAACTGCAGTGTTGCTAACACACAGCACGCGCATGCTAAAACAAACCTGCTAGCAAAAGAACCCTGGACCCAGAACAACGCTAAAGCAGACTTTATTTAAAAAATTTTAATTAAAAAAAACAAACAAATCTTATCATTTGATAAAATACTATGTTTTGCTATGTACTAAAATCACATCACGCCTAAGTGTGTGAATGTTTTGCCACATGCATCACACATACCTCTTTAACACAGCTTCATGTGACCGCGATATGTCCTGGCACGATAAAACAATTAGAAAAAATAATAATGAGTAAAATACGCATTACATGTTGTCTAATTTTTGAAAAAGACTCAGTAACTCCCAGAAACAGCTACTTTTCGATATTTAAAAATTAAACAAGGGAAGCAGTACGTTTGTTTGGTTGATTCATATTGGATGATTTATGATGGTGCTGCAAAAACAACAGCACATCGGCCAAAGCAGGAGCTTGGCTCCACAGTGATTTTGCCAACCTTTTACATTAAGCTGTATTCCCCTGAATGTCAGGGAGGCAAACCAACTAGAAACACTGAAATCAAACTCAATAGTTTGGCAACAGTGTTAACAAACGACATGAAAGGCCTCAGAGCAAAACCTCTGATTTTCCACAGCAAAATGTCATTCAGGAGCAAGACGGGTCCAAGAACAGAAAGGCCTACACTGCAAAACAGTACATGTCGTAACCTGTATGATTATGGACATAACATCAGATGATAAGATCGGATCAGCCAGTTCCACAGTGATGGGGAGATGAAAGCGCAGAGGAAAATAAAGGGTTGTCAGCATATCCTCTGTCAAACATGGTAGAAGAAGTATTTAGCTTTTGTGTGCAGGGCTGTTATCAGTGATTATGTCAGTGCTAGTAGCAGAAACATGCTAAACGCTACATACGTACAACTAAATGCAGCGCCTAAAGTAAATGACTACAGTACGGGCCTGTGAAGCTGTGACTTAACTTGTCATTGCCACTGGACATAATTAACTGCAAAGGATTTACAACCAATGAAAATGTCGACTATTAGACACGCTCGTGATGTCAGATTCGGATTGATGACACCTGAGGGACTATTAATTTTTTTAATTAAAAAATTAAAATACACAGTTCATACGTAAAAACCCACAAATTATATTTTAAAGTTGGAAATTTAACCAAGTAGCAGTTAACTGGTTAAGCTAATTGAGATATTGAGGTATCTGAAATATGAGGTATGAGGCCTGAAATAACAATAATTTCTGTATAGGAATTTGTTTGTGTTTTCTCATCTAGGTATTGTTTTCAGCTACTTTTTAACCATGCCACAACAAAAGAACAACAGCAGCATGATGGATTACAAGCATTCAATAGACTTAAAATGTGCTTGTATGCAGTCCTCTAAAATGCTGCTAGTAAAGTAGACTACCTTGGTCCAAACTGAAATATTACAGCTAGAGTAGAAAAGTCCGAAAGTCTGAGAACTAGTCTATTTACCATTTACCACAGCTGTTGAGTCTATAGAGATTTGACAGTACAAGACAGTTACGCACAAACACATTCGCATTATCAAGCCTGGTTAATCTTTGAATTGGACCCACTCTCTAAACTCAGACCAGTTTCTTAACATTTTTGGTTTAAAAAAAAAAAAAAAAAAAAAATCACTTTATTATCCAAAAATGTATTTTTTTTTTCAGATGTGCCGTAGGGTTTTAATTTGACTGACCCAGTCAATCAAATTGACTGGGTCAGTCAATTTGATTGACAAGTGGATTCTAACTCAGTCACCAGTTCAGCCTACTCAGTAAATATACAGTTTGATTTTGAGTAACAAGTGCAGATAGCAGCACCAACGCAAGCAGACAAGGTAGTGACAGACGGCAAGCCATACACACCGGCGCCATCTTGACTTGACCCATAAGCATAATAACCAAGCTTGCTGAAATTAGTGGATAACTTAGAACTCCACCCTCCTGTCCAAATGTGGTATAAAGTTCATGGTTTCAGACAGTGGCTGGTTATCTGAGGCTGCAATAAGACACTGTTCAAAATCAAAAAGGATGATTTTCATGCAAAGCTAGTCTAATATAGTGTAAGAAGAAAAATAATTAACTGGAAATAAACACAATAAGTTTTCTTTAAATGCATCTTTAATAGCAACACGGAGTAGTAGCAGTTTCAGCTTTGTACTATTGTTGTTAGCTACAGTGTAAAGCTTTAATTGGAAATTAAAAGCAAAGTTCAAGGGCTATTATGAAGAATACTGGTGCTCGTTTTAACCATGTTATTCTGAAAACTTCATTTATCATTTTGCTGAGCCATCAGGCTTAAATCATCATACTTATACAGGATGTTTCGCAGTGAAAACACTTCTGACCTACACATGTCTTTGGCTCACTAGAAAAAGTGAAATGCAAGTAAGGAGAACCTTGGCAAGTGAAGAAAGAAAGAGTTTGATTGGATGGGAGTGAGGAAGGCTTGTGCAGAGCCTGACAGAAAGAGTGTTGAGTTCAGGAGTTATTCATTAACACATTTTTACACAGCACTTTCCTTCTCTTTTCTTCCAGTCCCCAGAGATAAAAACACACACTCATTTGCATGACTGGGATGCCAGAGGGTGGTCTTCCACCTCACTACCTCTCCAACACTTTATGTGTGTGTGTACCGGGGAGAGTGTGCATGGGTGGGGGATGTAAGGAATTCTGTTTGAAGCTCTGTCCTTCTCTGGGAAAGGTTTAAGTTTCAGTTGGAGAGTAAAATAGTTAACAGACTGGCCAGCATCCACACCACAGCTCCGTATTTCACGCTCATCCCTGCATGACACAAAACCCACCAAATCAATTCCTGCATGTGCAGGAGGGATTCACCTGCAGTCCACTTCGGTACTACACAGCGAATTAAAGTGTGATAAATCCACGTAGTCATCAGGATTTGGAGGTCATGCTGCCATCTAGCTGAGAATGAAGCTAGAATGCAGCCTGGCTGCTTTCTTCAAACCAAGCATTGATGGGAAAAGATAACTGACTCAGTCCACTTGTCTTACTGAACAGCAACATGAGGGAAATATGATTATACTTGGCCAAACTGAATCTTCTGATATGAAGTGAGAATACATTGATTCCCAGTCTAGGGGCCAGGCCCCCTTAACAACACCTGAGGAGGAACATTTTGGACATCCCAGAGTTTCTGCCACTGTATTACAAGACAGGCGCCCTCCATGGCCCACGGCACTGAGCACAACTGTGCATCTGTAGGTGCTTCTTAGTGCTTTGCAGACCATCATCTGCAGTGTTATCAGAGGGGAGTTTTTGTTTATGCTTGTGCTGCTGTCGGTACCTTAGCTTAGCTATGCATAGCATCATTAACATTGGGCTATAGCTTTTTGGAGGACTGCATAAAGCACATTTTATATCTGTTGTATACCCATGATCCTTCACTCTGCTGTTGTTATCCTGCTGCTGTATTGACTATAGTTAAGCTGTCTAAGGTGTCTCTAGACTACCGTTAGAAGGAAATTCCACATGAAAACAGCAGAAAGAAAATAAAGATGTTTAAAAAGAAAAAAAGACCAAAGGGAAATATGATTATTTGAAGTCATTTTACCTGTTCAGCTGATAACTCTGTTAATACTAATTACCATATTACCAATCATCCACTGCTGTATGTGAATGCAATTAAACGTGATTCAGGGCTCTCTGGCTTTTAACTTTATCCACATAAATAAACTCCCTGGTGTCTCCTTCTCTCTCTCTCCCACTGTCTTTACACGTAAGCAGAGAGCAGCTAACCTACACCTGTGCACCTGTTTGCCACACAGTTAGCTTCATACTGCTGCTGACTTTGATTAGATTGATGAAACAAGAGCATTTTCCTTCAGCAAGAGGAGAGCTTCATGTGAGGCAAAATGCATGCTAGATCAATACGTATACGTTTGAGCAAAAAACAATTAAAACGGTAGGGTTTGCTTCATATTTTAGCCAGTATTAAACTCAGGTTAGAAGTCTGGCTTCTGAGTGGATTAGACCATGCTAATAAATCTACAAAAGTTTGTGTGTTCAAAAGTGTGTTCAGATGCGCTCATTAGTTGAGAAAATATGATTTTTTTTATACTCTATACATTTATTATAAAGATTTAGTTAGTAAACTTATAATATCTACATGTTATTGCCAGTATAATTTAAATTTTATTCTATTCTACATCTTCTATATTCTATAAAAATAAAAAGTGTGTCTGTGACCAGACCTGTGTTACTGTGATTCTGTCTTCAGCAGCCACATTTAGACAGCTTCTGTCCTGATATCAAAAAATCCACACTGAAAACAAATACCATCATATTCAGATAACTTAGTATACTATAATAACATGAACTCTCAGCTGATCCCAGGTGCTGTGAGGATGTAATTATGCTTGTCAGGTAGCTGTAGAGGAAAGCTTTTAAACCCATTCTGAGTCACTGCAATGCAGACACAAGGTGATCACAAGCAGATGTCAATCAATCCACTCAATGCAACACAATCCCACTTCAAGTTAAAGAGAAAATGAACACTTCCTTCATGGATTTCTTTAGTTTCCCTAAATACATAATGCATGAGACCAAATGTGATTTGATTCTTTGCTTGAGTGTGTGTCAATTTCTTTCTGGTCCTGAAGTAAATATTTATCCGTTTTAAAAGGGTATTAGTAATAGTTTAAAAAATGTGAGCAGTATCAGAGCAGATCTGAGGGAGCCGGTCCACACTGTACAGAAACTGCAGCTCTCGCCACAAAGTTCTCAATGAACTGGAGTGAATGGAGCTAAAATAAGTATTTACATCTGCTTCCAGACAACAAAAGCTTTTACGAGTTTATTATCAATAATACAAAATTAAACAAAACAACAAATGTTACGGCTGCAAAAAAAAAAACTTCAGTTTTATTTAATTCCATTTTACTTATATGGCGCCAAATCACAACAAACAGTCACCTGAAGGGGCTTCATATCATAAGATAAAGCCCCTACAATAATACAGAGAAAACGTATATGGTTAAAACAACCATACAAAATGATTTTGGCCAACAGCTATTGCTTCAAATCCATTCAATTCATGTAATTAATAAACTTAAATAAAAACATGTATTTCATAGTCGACTGCCTTGAAATTAAACTGTAGTTCAAATAAAAAAATTAAAAAATTAAGTGGTTGGGTCACCTATCTGGGAGTTTTTATAGTGAAGCCCATCAGTCTCTACTATATGAACTCTGTGACTGAGACGGGGACGGCCAGAGGTCCGAGCTGCAGCAGGTTGTTAGACCTGCACTGTAGCCACAGACGGGAGAGTTGAAGCAGACAACTCACCCAAACCAAGAGCGCCAACTGAAGCCAGCCAGTGAGGATCCTTCCACAGGTCCACCTCCTGAAACTGTGGATGTCTTTAGCTTTCTCTAGATAGCTCTTTAAGACCAAAGGTCCTCTTTCTGCCATCTTGGCAAGTGACAGCGAGTCGGCCTTTAGGGACAGGTGAAATTTGTAAAAGGACTGATTCATAAAACAAGACAAAACAAGCACTCCTGAGTGGCACTAACAGATTAATCACACAGCCCACACTAACTTACACAGAAGCAGATGCTGCCCATAAAACACCAGTAGTCTGCTAGACCGGTTAGTAAAGGATACGACATAAACCCATGATGTCATCCATTTCACAAATAATAAGCAGACATTAGAAGCATAGTTAACTTTGGTGTGTGTCTAAGAAGCTGTTGGATGTCACTGCTATCAGGAAGCTGAAATTCTCTGCTGCTGGCTTCAAGCCTTAAGTCAAAATGGTGGATGCTGTAAAGTGGCAGGTGGAGGAATATGCCTGCGCTACACTACAACGTTTCTATGTTGGGCTGCAGGTCATTCAGTCTCGATGACCTCGTGAGCATCCACTACGAAGGTGACGGTCAGGTGAGTATTTATAAATTCTTGGGCAGCATTCAGAATTTTCTCTCATGTCTTTGTAAATATTCTTGGCAACCCGAAAACTGTCAAACACACTGAGTGTGAAACGTAATTTACCTTCATAATTTGATATTACTTTGTTAGTGTTAGTCACGAGGCAGCTCATGAACTCTGAAGCTTCTTTAACTTCAGAAACTTAAAAACCTGCATTAGTCATAGTTTTCAACGTCACCGTGGTCACCTGACAGCAGTATAAGGACGCTCAGGCCTGAGGACATTTTAACTTAATGCATACAGTACACACACACACACACACACACACACACACACACACACACACACACACACACACACACACACACACACACACACACACACACACACACACACACACACAGATTCACTCACTGGTAAAATGAGACCATCCAACCAAACCAGCAGGGTGAAGAAGAGGCCGATGATGTGACCGGATTGGCCGGGCCACACTGGAGCGGGGAGGAGATAAGGTCGGGGAGGGGGAGGGACAAACAGGGAGGAAGGGGTGAGTAGCAGGGAGCAAGGCAGCATCACGTGACCGAGTCCAGCGGAGAGCATTATAATAGGCCCCCTCTCGGCGCAGAGAGGCAGAGGCTGGATGTGAACCAAAATCCCTCTACCACACACAGGCTGGCCATTGTTGGCTATTCAGTGGACTCCATCTCGGGGCACTTTATCATTCAATTAGGACAGCTTTCACACTGCACACCACAGAAAAGAGGCCTTCAATCAAACTGAAAACTTCACACTGGCCCTGGAGGGGAGGCAGAAAGGGGACTCGCAGTTGTCACCCCACTTTCATTTTTCCAACTTGTTGTTGTCGTTCACCAAGCCTTGGAGACGAGGGGGGTGGGGGGGCGGTGGTGGAGAGAGAGAGAGTGGGGGGGAGAGCGAGAGAGAATAGATGGAGAGATGTGAGGAAAGAGGAGGACAGCGGAGGAAGTACCATTACATGTTTGGTACCATGTGTGTGTTTATGAAGCTGATGGAATGCATCTGAGTGGGTGAGGGGTTAAATTTGGTAAGTGGTCGTGGAGGAGGGGGAGAGACAGAAAGAGTGAACAGAGAAGGGAAAAATTCAAAGCTCGGCAAAGAGAATGGCACAAAGGAGTATACTTGAAGGAAATAATGAGAAAGAGAAGTATGTTTGAGAAAGGGGAGGAGAAAGAGCTCAGCAACTGATCAAAACACAGCATGAGGAGCGAGAGGTATGAGGGGAGAGGAAGGGAATAAGGAGGCTGATAAACAAGATAGTGAAGGAAGGAAAGCAGAGAAGCTAACAGGTGATAAAGACTGGAAGAATGAGAGAGGGTGCATTCTGCACTGACTTTGACTTTGCTAACTTAAGTTAAAACTTATATTTTCCTTTATTATTCCAAGTAACATATCATCATAGTTAACCTCAGTGCCCTCATCACTGAAAATAATGTAACTCAACTATTGCAGAACTATTTTTATTTCTTGGGTAACAGCTCATCTTAAAGAACACTGCAAACCAAATGCTCAAAAAGAATAAAAGATAATCACCGTCACTGTTAGCATGGATATCAGCGATGCTTGCTTTGCTGATTCAGATTAAAAGCGCACAATCACTCTTCATAATAGCAAGACTACAATAATGAGTAATTTATTATCAGTAATTGCAGTATGTAATTCATATTTGCATTACTCATATTTGGCTGAATTAATGGAATTACAGTGTTACGCTACTTTTGTGCAATTTATTATTTAAAAAAATAAAAGCAAACAACTCAAAAAAACCAACTGAACATAACTAAGTTGACTTACTGTAACTATAATCAAATATTACATAACA
Source organism: Archocentrus centrarchus (assembly GCF_007364275.1). NCBI lineage: Eukaryota > Metazoa > Chordata > Actinopteri > Cichliformes > Cichlidae > Archocentrus > Archocentrus centrarchus. The sequence continues at coordinate 35,386,664 of NC_044352.1, read as the reverse complement.
GGTAATTAAATATTTGAATTCTGAGAACTTTTTTAAACCTTGTTTTAAGTTAATGAACTTAAATCAGGTCTGATACACAACAGGTTCTGTTCCCATCTAATGACACGCAGTGACTTTCAATCACATACATAGATCGATTAATATTTATCCCCAAGAGTAAATTCAAATGTCCAGCAGCTCCATTAAAAAGCAAACATGCCTCCAGTTATTTATCCAAATAAACTAATTAAATAATGTTAAAAACAGGCACAAAAATACATTTAAAAAACAAAACAAAACAGGATAAAAGCAGGAAACAAAATGTTAAATATTTGTCATGTTACTGAAAGCAGTGATGAATATAAAATGTTACCATTTAATAGGTCAAACTTTATCAAGTATAAAACGTATTAGTATTTTTCTAAATTAGCAAAGTAGCATCTGGTTCATATGGTTAAACATAAGCTCCAGGGCACCAACAGTCCTTTATTATCAGAATACAGTGCAGTGTCTTACTAAAACAATTTTCAGCCTTCTGTCAGTGACTATTATTATTAATAACCATGAAACAAATTATAACTTTAAGGCTTTACAAAGTATACATTTATTTTAGGATTTTACTAAGACAAAGTAATAATTTGCTGTATGCAACAAACAATGACGTATATAAATGCAAATACAAGGACACATTATGGTATCAGTGTATTAGTGAACAACATTATTAATGTTCGTTTGGATCCAGGAGTTTGTTTGCTGACAAACAGCTGGTGTTCCTAATTTTCCTAAACCAGTGCTGACGGATTTACTGAACCAGAGGGGCCCAGAACAGTCCTGCCCTGGAGCTTCTTAAAATCTTTATCTGGCCACGGTTAAAGTTGACCTATTCAGCTAATCTTCAGCATCATATGTTTCATTCTTGGACTCTAAAAATCTACAATAGTTTTTACAGTTCAAAAGAATACATATTTATCATATAGTGGGCCTTGGTGCACTCATTCAGTTCATTCACTGTCTCAGAAGACCTGTTTTATCTCCCTTCGCCCTCCCTGATTGGCTACCTCTCGCAAACAGAAGGTAGTACATAGCAGGTGGGTGTGGCTTATGTGTTCACAGCCAGAGCAATTGCTTGAAGCCGAGTGTTTAGAGGCATCTGAAGTGCGAGCCTTTGACTTGTACATACACCGACGTCATTATTTGAAACTTTGACCACCACCTGTGGTGATGCAGGTTTTCCACTCATGCATTCGCTAAAGAGATTCTGTTGGTTAAATGGTGACTATTAAAATGAAAGCAACTACAACTAAATTGTAATGGCACATATTAAACAGTCCCCACCCAGCAGCATGTAGAGAGTGAGCCCAACATGAATCATGTCCCCATGTTTAAAACCAGAAGTGCACCGGTACAGGGTGATGGTGCGCCTCTTTCTCATCTCAGCTGGCACAGGCAGCACAGAAACTTTGTCTACTGAGGGAGCTGAAGGTTTTCTTGGCAGCATTTAGCAGGCAGGGGATTGTTGAGCAGGGTGGGGTTGTGGCAGGCGTTATTAAAATCAGTTCAGAGAAAGGAAGAGGCGATGTGTCATCACACAGTGCGGCTACATTCGTTTTTTTCTCCTGCTGCCTTCTTGTTCCTGAGGATGAATCAGGAGCGGCGCAATCATCTATCACTACTACTGTAGCTGAATGTGTGTGAAGGAGAAACAGAGAGGGGAGGGGGTGTGTGTGTGAGTCAGGAGTGTGTGTGAGTCAGGAGTGTGTGTTAGTGAGACTGCACGGGATCAGGTTTCATTCGACATCGGGTCCATATTCCACATATTACTGTTCCAGTAAAATGCACACACACACACATAACTCCGTGCTGAGTCACGTGCTGATTCTCAACAGTTCTTTGACATGCTTCAGTGTGCATGTGCACACTAGACGGTCCGGTACCGACGCATTCCTCGGCCGCAGCGCGCGGCTGCAGCGCGCCGCAATACTTCCACTTTTGGCTCAGATTGAAATCTCTGCACGTGAACAGATGATATTCGGAATGCTGATGATTGTGAACACATCGGACTATTGTAAAAAATACTGAAACTGAACAAAATCTGGACAGAATTGCAGTGAAGGGAATAAAAACACTTCAAAGCTGTTGAACAACTTTCCTGATTACCATAATTAGAGGAAAGATCTCCAAGTTTCATATACAAAAATCTAAATTCCAGCAACAATGTGGAGAGCTGAAAATACTTATTCTGTTCATTTTTATAATCTCGAAGCGCCTTTTTAAATCCAGTGAACTTTTTAGTGTTTTTTAAAACAAAAACATTTTTTGTGAACAGACAAATTCATCAAGCAAATGTTTGTCCTCTGCAGCCTTAAAAATAATTAAATATGTTTTAAAGTTTATTCCATCAAACTGAACAAAAACTCCAGCCTCAGAAAAATAACCTGCAGCAGATTGTAGAATTACTTTATTTATGTTTTAATTATAGGGAAATCTAATTAAATCTCACTGGTTGTAGCTTCTCATGTGTGAATATTTCTTATGTGACAGTACAGTGAAAACATTGGCTGTTCTACCAAAAAAAGGTTTTCTGACATTTTAAAGGCCAAAACAATTTATAGACAAATGCAGAAAATAAAAAGCAGACTGATCAAAACTGAGAATAATCGTCAGCTGCGCCCTCAACTCAAATCAGTCATTAAAAAAAGAACAAAAACATTTTTAAAATGATCTATTAGAATTTTGCTGCAGTAAATAACAAGAGTTAATGTTCAAATATTCAATCCACTTCATGATGTAGGAGAGGAATTAATAAATTATAAATATATTTTTTAAAATATATGAAAACTTGTCCTGAGTGTTTTAGAAAGTTCTAACAAATCAAACAGTTATTTGTTTGCTTGAAAGAATAAATACACTTCAGCTGATAATGAAAAATTCATTCGCTGCAGCTCGCACACAAATCAGGGAATTCATAGACAGCAAAAGCATAAAAAGACGGTTTTATTCTGTTTTGTTTTTCGTGGCAGAAATTCAAAGCTCATCCTTGAAACTGGTTCCAAGAATAAAGCTAAATTCAGCATCAATTATCTTCTTTCTGTTGATTTAAAAAAGTAAAATAAACGCAGGCCTGATGCCACCGAACAAACGGCTGCAGCACTTCCTGAACCAGAGAAATTTGTACGCCACAACTCGTCACAGCAGATCCACCGAACAACACTGCAAAGAGACGTTTTTGTCTTTCTTCTGACTGAATGGGGTCATGTTTCATTTGGGGGGCTCTGCAGATACCTGACCAGTTGGTTCAGCACTCCTCTAAAGGATAGTTTATGCAGATGCTCCATTTTAAAATATTTAATCTTCCCCAGCTTGGACCTGGATTGATTTTTTTTTTTTTTTTATTGCTTAAAATAATTTATATAGACAGAGGAAGGTCAGAAGATACATGTACTGAAATATAATAAATGACAAAAGGTTTATAGCTACATTTAATAATTGTGTTCAATTATATCTTAGTAAACCAGAAGGAATGAGAGGCCTGTGAGGTTCTGGATTCCTCCACGTGATGAAGCAGCGTGTGGAGCCATAAAAATAAAAAGGTTCTTTTTAGATGTTACAGAGTTCAAAGCAAAGCCTACAGAAGCCAGTTATCTCCTTTTATGCAGCATTTCCATATAACTACAATTATATGGGTTAATAACACCCACCTGAGCTGGATTCTAAGCTAGCCTGGGTCATTTTTCAGCCACTCCAATCAGAGTGATGCTCACTTATTATAGAAAGTTTCTTAAGTTATTTATATCATGCCTGACATGGTATAAATTATAAATTCATTATAAATGAATTTAACTTCTATTTTCAAGTACAGGCAGTTTTACATTTCATGTTTTAGCATATTTGCTTTCATTTTTTTAAAAGTATGACTTTTGGAAAGCACTCGTGGATAAATCGTGAGAGCCTTTCTCCTGTTACTTCTGCATAGATTTATGAATATCTGCAGCAGGGGTCAAACCCTTACCCCACTCTGATCCCACAGAAAGGCCAAACAAACATTTATGGAAACAAATGTGCAGCTTTTGATTTCTCAGAATAATTTTTTCTTTGTTCTCTGATTGCTTAGGTTTAAGAGAGCAATTCAGTTAAAGCAAAAATGACATATTCTGACTGCCTAGTATTACAGTTAGGATCCTCACCAGTGATGACTCACAGGTCAACTTTAATTTTCCCAAAGTGTTAATTCAACTCTGAGGGAATATTTTTATTCCCATTTTGCATTATAATGTTCACCTTGCCTTGCTTCCAAACCAGATTATTAACCTAACATGCACCAAGTTGTTTGTGGCCTGTTTGGGGTCGGGATTAGAATTTTGGGGTAGACAAAAAGTATAATGCCAAAATTAACACAACAGATCTGATTTGCAAGCTAAAATCTTAGTGTCTGAAATTGTTAGTTTACTGTGTAGCTACAATGCAGCCTAATCCCACCCCTCAGTAGTACAAGTAGAACTGGTGGTTGTTATGTGGTTAACATAAAAAAAATAACAGCATATCTAATATCTGTAGCAGCTAATATTTCATAACCGTATCAAAGACTGAAGCCTGAGAAGGCTACTGTATCAGAACTTAGGGTAAAGTTACCTGTTCTTTCTTGCTCTGTTACATTTAGGGTGGTTTAAACACCAGCAGCCACAGCTTAACACAGTGGCTGAAAGAGCTGGTAACATGATAAGGGAACTTAGCAGCTCAACGTAATACAAGAAAAATGCAGTTTCCTTATTTCTACGGTGGCTCCACTGGTGGTAAGAGTGCTGATTTTTACCTGCGGGTCGCCAGTATCATTGTCGCTTTAGTATCGGTTCTCACAGTTTAAAACATTAGCAGAGGTTAGCAGGAAAGTCAGGTTAATTTAGGGACTTACCAATAAATAAACTTATCAACCATCAGTGTTAGTATTATCAGTAAAGGCAGAAACCTGCCTTCTCCGTAAGTAAGATGGCATTTACCAATGGTAGGCACCGATGTTTATCTATTGTATCAATTCTGCATTCGCTAAATTCATAAACATAGTGTAATGAGGAGCTAGTAGACTTTGAACCAGGACAGTTATTTTTTACAATAAAGATTTGTATTTATTTCCCTCACACAAAGGGGGAATAAGTAGCAATAAAAAGTTCATTTAAAAAAGAAGAATACTGATATCTGCATTAGCCAATTGTTATACACTGACAGCTGACAGGCAGGCTACCATCCATCCATCCATCTATTTATTTGCTTCTTATTATTTTTGCAGCTGGGCTGGAGCCTGTCCCGGCTGCCGCGGTGCGAGAGGCAAGGTACAGCCTGGACTGGTCGCCAATCTACTGCAGGGCACGCCTGCTAGGTTTGCTAAACTCTAAGTACATCAATGGTCACTTCAACCAGCAGCTGACACTGACTTGTTAGAAATGAGAGGCCTGCTTTTGTCCAAAAATAAAAAAAATTGCAAAAATGTAGGGTAGTAAATGTGCCCGATTATCAAAGTCATTTTAAAAGCAAGTCTCACCATTCAGGTGCCACCTTGAAATCGGTCTGGACAGTTATTTAGAAACATTATCTAATAAAGCATTAATTTAAGTATGCATAGAAAAGCCAGCAATAGTAAAGGCCTATTTGTGGTGTATCTACCCAAGTCAGCGATGGTCTGAGCAGACCCCTCTTTTACATTTCACATCCTCTCTTCTAATCTTGCTAAGCTTTAGGAGTCCAACCTTTAGGTTAGGCGGGACACAAGCAGTGAAAGGGCAACAGGAACTTTTTCATGTTGCTCACACAAAAACCATAAAAAAGCAGCTCCCTTCTTGGTGTCAGGAGGTCAGCATCGTGTTTTCTACGTAGGAATGTGTCCGTGAACCCCCAGTGGTTATGCACAGAAGCAAGTCTGTTTTGAGTTTACAGAAACCATGAATTGACCTTAACTAAAGGGGCTTTGGGCACACTGAATGATCAGTTAAGATGGAGCAACTGTTTCCAACAATATTTAACATAAGTCCATAACAAATGGGAAATCTCCATCTGTTGTTGTCATTTGGTGGTGTAAATCAATAGTAGATGAGTGGGGTGAGGTGTGCGCTGCATTGCCTGCAGTAAAATCTGCCAACTGATGTTTGTTACATTGCTCTGCCACCCTGTCCGTTCACCTCACTAAACTCCACCTGACCAGATCTGTAAATCTTTCAATCTTTCACTGCAAACAGCTTCTATTTCCTACTCCTGTTTATTTCCAGCTGTTCCCCTCCGTGACTCGGTCTGCAATGGATCATCCTCAGAACCAACAGACCTTCTTCTATTCCAAAGTCAGTCAGTGCCTAAGGTTAAGTACAAGTCTATCAGTGTCTGAGAGACGACCCCCTAAACCAACGCTGTGTTTACTGGAGAGAGACAAGCCTATTAATAAATCTGTTGCAGACAGCCTGGCGGAAGTGGCCTGGGGGCTGTAAACTCAGTCTGGGAGAGAAGGATGGATAAAGGGTAAAAGAGAGGGGGAATAGGTAGACAAACTTGGGAAAAAGCAAGGAAGAAAAAAGAAAAAGAGAGAGGATGGAAAGAAATGAAGATGCATGGAAATGGAGAAAGGGGGGGAGGAGTGGAGGGAAATGAGGGAGAGGAAAGAGGGTGTGTATGTGTGTGCTGTGTGATGTAAACCATGGGTGCTCGCTGATGGATAGATCGAGGTTCTGAAAAGCCACAGCTGCCCTGCTCTTCCTAGAAAAAGATCCACAAGGAAAAGTGGCAGTATGTGGTTCAAGCATCTCGCATCCTCATACTATTTCTGACCAGCATACAGAAAGACCCATCAGAATGTGCGCGGGTCCAAAAAAACCTCTGCACGAGTGAGTAAATGAGAGCATGTGTGCCTGTACTCACTTCGTGCCTATGCATAGTAAAAATGACAATGTGAGGGTTCTTTTTCACTTTAATTAGCCTTGTAAATATGTGTGTGTGCGCGCGCGCGTGTGTGTGTATGTGGTTCTGTGCATTTGCATGCCTGTTTTTAATCAGTGTACTATACAGCACAGCATCCTTTTTCTCTCTGTCACAGCTGCCAGCTAAATGTTGTAAATGTATATAGAGCTGTGTTTGGTAAAAAGGAGGTAAAGAGTGATGTTTGGGGAATATTTTTGCACCCAGCAATCTTTGTCCCCAATAAAACAAATTACAAATTTAAAGTGAAAAAATAAATTGATAGAAACAGGTATCAGATCAGTGACTGAATTTCATATGAAAGCTTGAAACCAGTGTGTTGTTTGTTGTTTTAATGTCCATTAAGATAGCCTATGTATTTTAAATGCTAATTTAAATAACACAGTTCTGAAACATACTCTTACTCAACTTGTTAGCCTACTTCTATTAGAAACATTCAAATGTTTTCTGAAAGCCGAGAAATTGTGCTTCACAGCCAACATGTGGTTATTACGGTGCTGCTGCAGGAAGCCCACAAATCTGCTTCTTTGTTGCTGTCATCGTAATAGTAATGCCGTTTACTAGGCTATAAATATCTAATGTTTTCTAACTTTAGCTAATATCACCCAACAGTTACTAGCCACATACAACTATAGTAGCAAATCCCCTGTTATGATTACGGTAAGTAAAACATACTGTAACACTGACACAAGGAAAACCATGAAATTAGCAGTTATAAGTTTTGGTAATGTTTTCCTTGTTGTGTTTATTTAAACTTTGCTAACATTACCTGACATTAGCTACGGTAGGCTGTTGATCACATTACCATCTACACAGCAAAACCATTACATACAACAACCAGCAGTGGTGGTTAGCACTGCTGCTTCACAGCAAGAAGGTCCTGGGTTCGAATCCACAATCTGGCCTGTGTGAAGTTTGGATGCAGTTAGTGGGGTTAATTGGTGATTCCAAATTGCCCACAGGTGTGAATGTGAGTGTGAATGGTGGTCTCTGTGTTGGCCCTGTGACAGAGTGGACCTGTACACGGTGTACCCGCCTCTCGCCCTATGGCAGCTGGGATAGGCTCCACAGGTAACAATAATAACACACTTCCTGGCACAACTTTCACAATAAAATATGAGCAAAAACAGGATGCACTGTGATAATATTCACTTGTTTTAATCATACTTTTGCCAGTATTAGACTGTATTTTATCCACTCTTGACATGTAGTGGTATTTCATAATATTTAGCAGCATTGGTAGTTTGTCGCTCTTGGTGGGAAAAACAAATCACTGCTTAGATCATTTTTACCACTCGATATCAGAGCCACATTCTGAGCTACAGATTTCTCCTTCTCTGTTTCTGTCATTCATAAATTCTTCATGCTCTTCCAGTCTTCTCACAGCCAGCTCTCAGCTCTCAGCCCTCTCTCAAAATGACCTGAAGGACCAGCAGCTCCTGTGCGAAACCTCACATATCGCAAATATGTGTCACGGTCTCCCGCTAGTCCCATGACACCGAACATGTAAATACTCCGGTGTACATGTGAGTACACAAAAAGTACAAATAAACTGCCTGTTGCTTACACACATCACAGCTCTGGCGATGTCCAGTATTGTGTTGCAGTTCTCAGGTTCCCTGTTAAAGTAACAAATACTACAGTCTTCCTGCAGCCTGTCAGCAAGAAACATCCATTCTACCATGAACCCAGTGTTCCTTGCTCCCTCACCCAACCCCTCCAACCCCATCCTATCCCTGCCTCTAGAAGGTGAAAAAGTACAAAGGGAGGGATCAGAGCTTTTCCGATTCTTCCCTGGTTATTAACTACCGTTTGTCCCCTCGGAGGGCTGTCCCTCCCATTAACCCAACTGATGCTCTTTTCTCATGGTAATCAGCCTGCTGTTGCTGCTGCCGCCACTGCCGTCGTTGCCGCTGCCACCGCTGCTGCCCGAAGAGGTGCAAGGAATTGTGGGGGGATTTTCAGAGTAGAAGACCTCCCTCCAACTCAAAAACAGCAATCTCTCTCTCACACACACACACACACACACACACACTCAATAGGAGCCCATGCACACGCACATCTTCCAAGCAGGCAAGTGTGTGAGCTCTTGCACGCACCCACGTTCGCTCAATCACAAAGGCAAACATGAAACGTGCTGCCTCTCGACCACAGGGGCATGGAAGCAATGTAAGGCAATGCATGGAAGTTAATGAGAAGAAGCTGGCTCAGTGGACTCGAGTATGCTGCACTGAGCAGAGCAGCTCCAAGTGCTCAGGCAGCAGAACAGCACGAAGCATTAGACGGCTCTGCCTGAGGAAAAAAATCCAGAAGTAAGGAGTAGTGTCCCACTCGCAGTTCTGGAGTTTTAATGCTTCAGATTCAGATAATCAATTTTGAAAAAGCATATACGTATTAGCAGAATGATGATTCAGTGTGAATTTGTGGGGGAAAATACCATTGTCCTCAAATATCATCTGTCCATTATATTCTATTCAAATATAATCTGTCACTGCATCCAAAATATAAAACCACAGCTCCCTTATTCAATGCTCCACGTGTGTGACAATTTAACTCTGGCTAAGGCTCCATGGAGCAGATGATGGTTGTAGTAAGAGAGCAGCAAACATCAACACATGGGTCTCAACTTGCACAGCAAGCAGCAAAGGTATTGTCTCGTGACAAACTCACTTCCATTTCCTTATTATGTAGCTGGAGGCCTTGATGGTGCACGCTTGGCTCAGACATGCAGGCGTGAAGTTGGAGGGAAAAACTCACCTAAACGTCACACCGTGTTCATGTGAACTGAGCTTCTTTTAGCCATCTTTGACCTGCCTGGTTTGTACTCCAGCTACATCACATTATTGATATGAACTATAACAAAATGTTTGACTTTGTCCTGAGATAAAACCAGCTTGCTTGTAAGCACTGAAGTTTTTAGTAAGATGCAAATGAATTTACCTTATTGGGGTCAATAAAATTATCGGAATCCAAACTGCAACTCCTGCCTCGTGGTTCAAGGTCAAATTAATATTTTGCTTACTACTAAGTGACAAATCAGATTATTTTCTACACAAATCACCAGGGTAACTACACCATCATTATGTTTATATAGAGCAGCAGTGCACAGATATCCAAAGCCGAAATCCGGACGATATTTGTCCCATCAGTAGATGATATTTATTTGTTAGTTCACATCAATTTTGTATTGGCTAGATGTACAAAAACTGCGTGATTAAAAAAAAGCTGAAAGACGTTTTTGTTGTTGCTGTTTTTCTGGAACAAACAGGAAAAACACAACAGAAACTAAGTTACTGAAAAGTTATTATGAGCTATCAACCAGATTTCTACTTTAAACATCGATGTCAGTCTGTGTAAAATTACTGTACAATCTGAAGCTTAAGTCATGTGATATTTATGCTACATGAAAGCTGTCTGGTGAAAACGTCAGTTGGTCTGTTAACTGATAATCAATAGAAAAAAAATCAATCTGATATTATTTTGAAAATCAATAAATTTTTTTGATCCCATATTTTAAGTGTGTCAAGACTTGATCTTTGTGAGAATACATTAATATCATTTTGTTTTTTTTAAAGGAAACATTGATGTCAAATTATGGGATCATTTCTATGTTTAAAATAACAATTTAGCCAAAAGCTGATACAAACGGCCACAGTTCCTGTTTATGTCGTCCTGAAGCGTTTCAGCTTTTCATCACACTCTGAACATTTTCATGCTGGAACAAAATTATCATCATTTTATTAACAATGTACAGTAATAACCAATACTTATGCTTATCCAGTAAGCTTTTTTTTTTTCAGTCTACATAAATAATGATGGATAACTTGGTACTGGAAGAGAGTGCAGGCGTGTAGTGGAATCTCAGCGTGGATGTGCATTTTCCTGTACAATCACAGGATGTCTGCTTATAGTTTACAGCTGATGTCATGAAAACACCTTAAATATCCCAAAGTTCAGTCTTAGTTCACGACAGGAAAACAAACCGTGGAGATCTGGGAATGTAATGTTCCTGCAGAAACAATATGAAATGCAAAAACAACAAAATGCAATAATCTACATATAGCAGAGATATTTGTCTGTTCACTTGGTTACTTTTGGGTTACTTCGACCGTTGTTTGTGCTCATTTCCTCCCTCCTGAGTAACAGCAAAGGCGTAAAAAGCCTGTAGTCAAATCAGAAACAAGTGCATAAACTAAGCCCCCACATTGTGACCCCAACCACCCCAGCTTTTTGGCAGGGTCTTGGTTGTTATTTAGCCCCCTCTTTCAAGGAAAAGCGCACAGCAAAACATCCGAACTGTGACATAAACCACAACCTAGTGGACGGCTCGATTCAGACAGCAACAATGGCTTCAAGGTTCGAGCAGGGCGACTGAATATCAGGCGCAAAACTCATTTAAAGAATCTCTGATGGGCACAAACACGCGTGCACTTTCCAGCAAATTTTTTTCTCCTCTGGCCAACAAACACATGCAAAAGGACGTGCTCTGTATGTGCCTCTGCTCTGCAGGCGCACGCCACACGTGATAAATGCTCGAAAATTGCTTCAAAATCAGCGGATCGCCGAAAACTCGCAAAGAACATCAAACGTCAACAGCGAGGAGCCGCAAGACGAAGTGCACCGTGTGGAGCAACTTCACAGATTCGTATATGCAGCATATTCACCGAGCAAAAAACCAAACCAAACAAACAAAAACAAACAAAAAACAAAGAGAAGCAGAGCAGACGATGGCGGAATTATAAATTAAATAGCCAGGCTCCTTCCACGGTGCCACTGGAAAAACACACACACACACACACACACACACACACACACACACACACACACACAGACAAAACAAACAAAAAACAAACAAAAAAGCAAAATTGCGCAAAGTCCGACTGCGCGACAGTAACAACACGATCACAACATTTCAAGTGTCACTCGGCGAGAGGGGGAGCCGACATGAGATCGGTAAAGTTGTACCAAAGGCAACACATGCACGCAGGAGGACGTGAAGCCACAATATGAGCTCCTACAGAAAAAAACGAGCAGTTTACCCACCAGAAAGTTTCCAGCATCGCATTAGTCAATTTCACAAGGAGTCCCGGTAACTTCCCATCCCGGACCGGACCAAAAACCCGCCGTGGGAGAGCCCACGCCACCGCTCCCCGCTCTTTTCTCCTCTCGATCTGTTGCCTGGTTATTTTTTCCGATTTTTCCAAATAATTTTTCTATATTCGGGGCCTGAGAGTGTGTCTGGCTCTCCTCAGGCTGCAGCGGAGTTATGGGGCGGTAAGCATTATGGGAGTGTGACGTCAGGCCACTTTCACAAACTTTTTTTTTTTTTTTTTTTTTAAACCAGCGACAGCTTTACTGGTTTTTCAGCAGCCTGCGGCCAGTTCTCCCAGTTAGCGGTACTGGTTTCAGTTATAACACCTGCTGAGGCTGCTTCTCCTCACTCTGTACAGTCATGGCAAAAAAGAAAACATTTAAAATAATAATGATGCTTGTCAAAAAAATTAAAAAATAAAGCCAGCTGCTTTATATATATATATATATATATATATATATATATATATATATATATATATATATATATATATATATATATATATATATAGCGATTAAGAGAGAAGGAGCTTCTCGAAGTTGTTGAATATAAAAAAATTAATGATGAACTTGTTCGTTTAGTCTTTTCATATTTTTATTTATGCTGTTCTTTTTGACAGACCTAACAGTGATCAGGAAGATAAAGTTATCATGGGAAAAAAACATAGTTTCCTTTTTATTAAATGTAATATAATTTCATTGTGTTGTGCAATGAAAAAGATATCTTGTTTATTTCAGATGCTCCGTTTTTAATGAACTTGAACAAAAACGTTTAAGAACACAACATTTCCCATATTATCACCATCATTTCATTACTATAGTAATAGAAAATCCCGTTATTAAAATGAATGTGTTGATATTGACGTGGTTTTTAAAGTGAAAACGTCCTGGAAGATAATGAGCAGGACTTCCAGCCCATAAGCCGGAATGTGGCTAATCAGCCCGGATCCCCACGTGCTGAAGGGTACCGGTGGTTGGCGGTGGTGGTCCCGCTCCTCTCTCTCCCACCTTGTGTGTCCTTTGGGGAAGAGGGGAGGGGAGACGGGTGAAAGAATTACTTCCAGGGCACATCAACTCGTTTCCTCATCACCCTAACCGCCTCTCTGGCACCACTTCCCAGCCCCTCCACAGGCTTCCAACGGTCCCGCCACCGAGTCCGCAGGGTGAGCGTGTTTGTGCACAGCGAGAGAGTGAGTGCATTGAGGTGGGGGAGACAGAGTCTTCAGTAATGCTGCATTTAAGTGCTTATGAGCTATAGTCGTACACAAATAATACTTTTTTAAAGAACAGTACTTTTAAAGATCGATAAACATATTTGTGTATATGTTTTTTTAATAGTATAAATGGCTCAACACATTATGAAGCCTTTGTTGGAGTGTCAGTTTGCTTCTGGTTTTAAATAAACAGCAACACATGGTTCAAAATGATGCATTTAGGTGCCGGCTGGCCACTGAACAAATACAAACTGCACCACCATGCAGAATCCACTTTTACTCTTATTCGAATTTCAGTCGCTTCCTCTAAATTGCAAAATTTCCGACAGAACATGAAAGCATCAAAAGCCTTTCGGCGTGTTCAATAAAGAGCAGCGGGGTAAAAAAGTGTTTGTTGTTCAGGCTGCTGTGCTGCACAGCTAGAATAGACCTACCTGCTGCAGCACTGTGCTGGAAAGAGCTCGTTTAATGCCGCTGGGCTTTTTGTTCTTCTGCCCCCTTTTTTAAAAAATCAAATCAAATCAAATAAAGATGAAGGAGTAGTTTCTATAATTATAATGACATTCGTCATGTCGGACTTAAAATCTGTAGGTATGATTTTGATCTTAGTGCACTGGATCGGACCGGATGTCTGAGGTCGCAGGCTCCTTTATGCAAAACAGCCCGGGGGGTGGGGGGTGGGGGGGGGTCCAGTGCTGAGATGTTTAAATGTTCACTTTTAAAAAATCAGGCAAGATTTTGGTCTACAAGCAGATTTTTTTTTTTTTAGGGGGTGCAAGTGGCAAAATATTTAACTGAAAAAAAAGAGCAGGTTTACAACACAAGATTTGAAGGAAAAAAATTATTTCTCACAAAAATATATATAGAAAATAGTTTTAATTAAAATCAAATACTTATTCAATAAAACCAGATTTGTATAATAATTTAAAAGATTCATTCATTATTAAAAATAACTGATAATAATGAAATAATCACCCAAATTTAGAAAACTTGATTTTTTAAAAAATGTTCACAGGGTCTGAACATCATGCTGTTTCAAAAACATTTAAAATCATTTTATTTAATGAACGTTATTCACAAAGTGTTCTGCACAGACTGTCAAATAATATTATACCCAGCTCTTTTCATATACATGTTCCACATATTTATTCTGAAGGTAAACCTACGATTCCCATCAAGTAATCTGTGAAAAGTACACGTAACAATTTTAAAGTGTCCAACTGATACAAAAACAATGATAATTCTTTAGTTTGGGCTAAATTAAGACATTTACAGAATCCTCTCTCTGTACCCCGTCTCTACAGCTGCAGGAGTCACAGTGGATTTAAGGCAGCTATGAATCGGAAAAAATGAGGAAAATCTTCCATTTTTGGACCACGTCGACCCAAAAAGGCCGAGGGATACAGAAGCAGGGAAGTCATGAGAAAACAGCTGTAATTTTTAAAACAGATTTTTTTTAGGCTAAATTTACCTCCCCAAACTACAGATATTAAACTTTAGGTAATATTCACTAATATTCATTGAATATTCAGAGATTTTTCAACCAGGCTGTTAATTAAAATTGCCTTTAGCTTGATGAATATTTATGGGAATCAACCACAAATATCAGCAGACCTCAGTTGGAACTCAGACACCTGCAGCTTAAACCTGTTTTATTTACTTTAACCATGTGAGGAGCCTGTTTGTTTAAAAATCTGGGGCACTGTTTAAATAAACAATAAATTAAATGGCATCTTTAAAATAGAATAAAGAGCATCAATCCTTTAAAAAAATTAATTTAATTCCATCAACAAGCTGGAAAAAAGACAGCAGCAGACTGGGAACACTGTGGAATATCCTGCAGCTAATTTAGTCACATATTTTTATAGAAAAAGAATCTAAGAATTAAAGATGTGGCAGGTTCATCAAATTGGTCATAATTTAAGAACATTTTGAAGTAAAACATTAACAATTTGTGGATTTTGTATGGTAACATTAAAAGGCCAAAAACCAATAAAGGAATGTTTTTGCATTTATTCAGTACTTTTCTGGTCTTACTGACCAAAGAGCTTTAGGCTACATTTTAACTACACACATACAGGCATTTTTTTCTACCTCATATCATTCAGAATCACCAGTTGACCTAATAAACAGGAAGCTGGACTGAGTGAAGGAACCCTCGCAGGCACAGGAAGAAGACGCACTCAGAAGGGCCCAACAATCAGGAACCATCCTGTTGTCAGGAACCAGCGCACACCTCTGTGCCGCCAAACAGCTGTGATCTTCAGGGTCCCAGGCTGCTGGAATGAACACATCACTGTCACAACTTTCCTGAAATGTGTTTCTGGCATCAAATTCAAAATAAAAATGTACGTTTGTAATAAGAAGTCCCTTTTTTTCACCTTAGATGAAGAAATCATTGATTTCATTCTGCTTTGTTTGGCTTTCTTTGACCTCACTGTTCTAGTTTGCTGTCTGTGTCTGTAAATCTGCCATCAGAGATTACACATTACAGGTTTTTTAATGGCACAAACAACGTTAAAATCAGCCGACCGCTCGGCCTTTGTTGGGATCTGATGTAGCAGTCTTGGTTGTTTTCCTCCTGCAGCTTCTTCTGTGAAGATCCTGTAAAACAAACAGAAACTGGACAAGAATAGATGATAGAGAAACAGAAGGTCTGAAGATGGATGAGGTGAAGCAATTTCCCAGCAAAAATAAGCAGATTTCTTTCATTCTGTTTGTTTATTTGGATGATGGTGCGGTCGCTGCAACCGCAGTCAGGTTGATTGCAGTTGTTGCATGGTGGTCTGTTATTTACATCTGTGGAACAATTTTTAACTAACCTATGAAATGCCACATCACGACATCTTCCTCTGGGTCTTTCTCATCCCTCCAGACCACGCAGGAAAAGTCCTCACATGCACAGCAGCCACCACTTTCCTGCATGTTTCTCTCTACCGCACACCTAATCAGTCCTGATTAGATGCACTGTGAGGGACGAGGAAGCCAGCCTTTGAGAAGGTCTGATGACAGGACAGAAGAAAGCGATGGGCTCCCTTAAATAAAGCCTTCATCAGACTCTGGGAGAAACATGTGGCTCTGTTTATGGTGGCTGAGTATAACAGTGTTCAGACCTCCGACTGCTCCTGCAGTGTCATCTTGATTTACCTCCTTCTTTTAACACACTTTGCAGCTCTTACTTTAACACATCAGCTTCATATGCACACACACTCAAGCTTCTGTGCAAGTACACACACACACACACACACCGCACACAACTTTATATATTCTGGCAAGCACTCAAACTCCATCTACACAAACCAAAGCTATCCAAAATCAGCATCAGCAAGCACAATAGCAATTAGTAAGGGGGACAATTTGTTCACATCTGGAGTGGATTTCCTTGCCACCAGAATACCCAGCAATCTCTTCTTTCGGGTACGGCACAGTGGGAAATGACTGTGTGTTTTTATGTGTTTTGTTTAAAACAGATGGGCGGTTTACATTAGTGGAGATCGGCGATAAACAGCTCAGGAGGGATGGTAGGGGAACCGCTGGGACGCAAAGACAGAGACACCATCACTGTCCCGTCCAGCTGCACGGACGTGGCCGTGCATGATTTCACCAGTCTTGTCTGAGGTGAGCATTTCTTTGGTTATAATAATTATTTAGGCAGTAGGTTTTAATGAGCTTGGGTCTCAGGGTGAGAAAAAGCTGCGAGAATGTTGAGTTCTTTTTTTTTTTTAACTGATGTTTATGAATTTGTAGATTCCTCACACTTTAAAAATCAATGTGATGAGAGCTCCAAAGTTACAACATGCTACTGCCACAGTGGTGCCAGACTGAAAGATAACACACGATACATATGATGTAACCACTGAGTATCTGCTGTGTGATAATTTCTGAGCAGCACACATCAAAAGGTGGGGAAGTCCGTCTGCGCTGGGACGGGCTTCTCTGCGCCAAGGTGGGTGTCGAGGCGCAGGGGGCAAACATCGGAGGTCTGCAGGAGGGTGATAAGGTGGATGGGTGGGGCAGCAGAGCACAGCCACATCATGAAGGCGCACACGCACACACACATGCACACACAAAGCAAAAAGCTTTAGGTCCACACATTCTCACTGGTCTGTACTACTTTCTTAAAAAAGAATACCACTTTCAAATAACCATTACTAGGAATTGTAAATTGATAGTTAATAAGACTGTCTAGTCATAATTTTTTTTTTTTTTTTTATAGAAGACAGCACTGGCATAAGTGCACATGCTGCTGTGTTAGAGGGAGTGCTTGCAGGTGTGCACAGTTCTGTTCAGCCCCGGTGAGCCGAACATTGTTGTGATTTGGTGCTTTATGATTAAAATTGAACCGAACTGAAGAGAGAGAGAAGCATTTGTGAAGGAGAGAACGGAAAAATATGGGAGAGGAGGGAGAGAAGAACTACATAAATAAACCCAGTAATAATAAGTTAAGGACAGATGAATACTGGGAGGATACTGATAATGTATCTGTGACTCTGTCAGGTCACTGCACCTATAAATAAAAACACTGTCAGTTTTATATAATGTGAGAAGCTTAAATGGATCAGTTGTTATATAGTTAACTGATGTGAGTAACGTTATAGTTTTCTGTGATAGCTCGTGTTTACAGTCTGGTGTCAGCTCATTTCTTATACTTTATCATGTTAATGATATCAAAAATGACTGATGCTGACCTCCTGATCAATGAGCCCAGGGTTTCCTCTACTGTTGCCGCTGCCATTGCAGAAATATGTCTTGGCAATATTGAGCAGTTTTTGGTGTATTAACTTAACCAAACAGCAAGTGAAATGGAAACATATAAATGAGTCATTTATATCCGACCACCTGCCTACACGTATGCTCTTTAAACAAGTAATAAGTGTCAGTTATAAGTTTGCAAAAGCAGTGCAAAAACTATTTATAAAGTTTTAGAATCACCACTTGTAGCTGAATCCAGATGTTCAAAGATGGTTTACAAAATATTTGTTACAATTAAAAAAATATTTATATTAACTTTAACTATCGACCTCCCTTTTTTAACGAGGGTTATTGTGGGAGTTAAGGATTCACTTAATGAATGTCACATTGTTGGAATCTTTTTTTGTTTTTATGTATGCCACTCAAACACACCGCCCCCCCCCCAACAGGAATCTGAGCAGGGATCATCTCTGTTCATTAAGCCTGTGTTCACACTGGGAACCGAGCTTAGAGGAAAAGTTCAAATCGGAATTCTGTGACATGTCACAGCGTGTTTTTCAGTTTTGTTTTTATTAGTGTTTGTTCAGACTGTTTGATTTCACACACACACACACACACACACACACACACACACACACACACACACACACACACACACACACACACACAAAATGATGAAGATATTTCTTGTATGTTTTCATAATGTTTCGCCTCCAAGCTTAAATTCTTTGTTTGTAAAAAAATTTCAGATCTTTGTGAAGTTTCTGTTGTCTTCAGTTTTTATGGATGTCAGTCAAACATTATCAGCATGTTATCCTATCAACATTTCCTTAACTGAAACATATCGAGGAGACAGAGATTTTTGGTCATTTTGGCTTTTCCAAATCTAAACAAATACATTTTCAAGAAAAAATATTTCTTACCTATAATAAAGTTTGGCTTTGATACCACAAACTTCAGAATAATTGTTTAAAGATTTCTTACAAAAAATAAATCTCCAGTTTTTAACCTGATTTTTGCTCCTTTGTGTTACTTCTGCATATTTACAGCATGTATGTTCTGAGCCGTTTTTTACTAATTCTAAGTTTAAACAAATGTTGAAAATCTGACTGAGCTCACAGGTGACATGACAGGAAAAACTAAAAATAAATGCTCGGCTAAAATGTCAGTTTAAAATAAAAGTTCTGTTTTCAGAGTCAGAAATCAGAGTTTTGGACTAATCTTTAATACTAGAAATGACACGTGTAATGGTCAAATCTTTACTATAAAAATTACATGTGTATATATATATATATTTTTTTTTTTTTTGGCACATTAGGCTTCGATCACTAAAGCACGCCACTGGAATGTGATTAGAAATCTAAAAACGGATCTTTTATCTTTTCATAATAGCTAAATCCAAAGAAATCTGCACTATGAAAATATGTTACTTCTGTGTGGCAGGTTCAGGGACTCCAGTGCAGGACTCAAAAACAGGGCTGAACTCAAACGCTCATTTTTACTGCTGGAAAACTCACAGGGGAACAAGGACTCGGACAGACGGAGCACACAGCGGGAGGGAAACTACGACGGCGGGAATGATAAGGGGCAACATGAGACAGCTGGAGAGAACAGGTGGACAGAATTGCACTAATGAAACACAGGAAGTGAAACTCAACATGACACACAGTGAGCAGGAGGCTAGGAAAATAAAACAGGAAGTATAACTAAACGGGGAAGGAACAGACGTGACCAAAACACAGAGGACTTGAGGCAGGCAGGCAGGCACACTGAGGGAGAAACAAACAGGGATGCACGGAAACAAGGAGAGCAAAGGAATCAGGAATACTTAGAATAAGTATAACTAAGAAAAGGAGTCAGAGCCCAAAGGGAAACTCAGAACACAGAGATAACAGAATGATAACAGAACTTATGAACCAAAACACCCCCTGCTGCTTTGTAGAGGGTCCTACTGAAGCTCAGGCTGAAACTGAAACAAAGCATTTGTTTACCTGTGAATGAATTCATCACCTCTAAAAGTGAGGAAATATTGAGCTGGGTTAATCTGGGCTTTTAGAATACATCTTAAAACTCAAGACAGAAAATAGGAAGACTGTTTATTCACTGACAGCATTCACCAGGACAAAAACCAAAAATGTGAGTATGTCTTCATACTTTAGTGCTTTCCCAACATTCTCTCCCACAGGCTGCCACTGAGCAGCCTTTTCAACAGTGAAGTTCCAGGTAATTTGAAATCCTGCATTTCTCTGGAGGAAGGAGAATCCCACAATGTTGGCAGTTCTTTAAGAGCTCTGCAAGGTTTGTGCATTATCAGAATATCCCAGCACTGCAGAGTTCTCTGCATGACACACATCTAAAGCCAGTGCAACACTTTCAGTTGTCGATCAGTAATTCTACATGAACTGCTCCAGTAAGCGCACAGGTGAGGAAAAAATCTCCTCCCGTGATTTCAAAGGGAGGCACTTCAACAGTGTTCAAGTAAAGGTGCTGAAATCTGCAAGTTTAACTTTGCATCTGCAGCAGATCAGAGAAGCCTGCAGAAGTCTTTGTCAGGATCTTGAAGTCGAGAATGCATCACTTCTGAACGTTTTCTGTTACTGGAGGGATGCAGGGATGCTTTTGTTGACATTTCCACCTTTAATCTACCAAATCCCCCTTTTCGTTTTTGTTTATTGCTGAAAAAAGTTCAGAGTCTGAGTTTTAGAATGACATTTTATCTCTTGGTCTTTTTTAAACGGCGAGATGTCTTCTTTGGTCCTGTGTTACTTCAGCAAAGCTCTGCTTCTTTTATTTCCCGTGTGGTCAGATCGCCTCCGATTTTTTTGCTCAGTTATAGCATCGATACATATTTTTGACCCGAGCAGCTGCACTCGAGCCGAACACTCTTGTAGTTCTTCAGCTCCGAGAAGTCATTTAGAGAATTTCCAGAACTTGTCGGGTTTTCAATTCCACAACAGACAAAGTTCACTTTTACATCAGTTTCATTGGCTTCAAGATCCTCTGCAGAGTAACTCATTTCTCTTGAGCTGCATTCGGGTCCACCACAGTGAATTTTCTTGTTGTAGCAACATCTGCAGGATTTCCATCTCCTCCACAATAGTTCCACTGTGCAGGTTCACTTAGACTCTGTATCTCTTACACATTTCCACAAAGGGTAGCCACTGTTTAGCTGAACTCTATATCCACCACAAAATTGTACTTGGTAGTCTTCAATGCCAAGATGTGTCAAGATACACTTCCTGAGCCTCGCCATAATAAGGGCACCTGTAGTTCCAGTCTGGGTAGGGTAAGATTTTTAGGAGGTGCTGCTGGTGTTTTAGATGTTTTCAAAGTTCATCATCAGTTTTTCTTAATACCACACAGGAGAGGAGATCCCTTTTTCTCTGATGATCACCATCTGCAGTCAACACAGTTTCATCACTTCATTTCTCAGGTTTAAGCTCCATCTTTTACAGGACATATTAAAACAAATAAAGACGGAAAACAGAAGGAATCTTTCTCTCCTGTTTATTCACTGACAGAATATTCAGAGACAAAAAACACAATGTGTGTGTGTAACACGATGCCAGTGAGGAGGTGTGTTTGTTTTCTTCACCTCTATGGGTGCAACATGGAGTTTTATTATCATTTTAAAAGAAAAACAAACCAAGTAAAAACTTTATTTGCTGACACTTTCCTTCTACATACACAGATCTGTCAGATAAAGCTGGTGGCTTTAACATGTGAAGGCTCTGCATGCTAAAGCTGTGAAATGACACCATGCAGACTTCAGCTGAACTGAAAGCTGGGCTGTCAGTAACGACACAGAAAGGTCAACAGGAGGCGGGTTCTTTTGAGGTTGACTACCTTATTTCCCTCTTGTGAAAGGCCACAGTGAGTGTCAGGCCTACTCCACGCCAGAAGTGAGCGTGAAAGAGGTTAAAAACAGAGCAGAAAAATGGGGAAACATGAGTGACATACACGTGTGTGTAGATGTTCAAATAAACTGAAAACTTCTTCCTCTGCAGCGTAAAGAGTCAAAAAAGGAAATGAAAGTGTCAAAACCCCGGGTGATGAGTAAGAGCTGCAGACAAACTAAAATGCAAGAAAGTGAGGTGCACATTTTTACGTTTTGGTTAGTTGTTGTGATCCCGTCACCTGAAGGAAGTCTCTCGCTCTCTCTCACAGCCTCACCCACTTTCTTTTTCTCCGGCAGTGAGTTGTGGTTCTTTGTATTGTTATCTTCGCTGTCATCTGTAACAATGAAAAACAGTGTGTGTTCGAGGGTGGGGGGAGGAGCAGACATCGAGAACGACACAGGAAAAGAGGGAAAGAGCAGCCAGCTGTTGAGCATCAGAGAAAAGAAAAACGAGAGTGATCGAGTACAAAGAGAGAATCCGTTAGAGTGGGCCGGCTGACCGGGAGGATGCACGGGGATTAAACAGCCTTCAAAGTCCGACCTCGCAGCCTCAGACTGCTTTTTGTGACAGAAAATCTTCTGGACTTTGGTTTTAATTTAAAAAAACATATTCTGTCTACTTTTATTTGGGGGGGGGGGGGGGGGGGGGGGTGCTATCATCTGTTATCACCACTGAACTGTACATGTTCGGCTGTCCTTGGAGTTATTATGAAAAACAAATTGTACGCATCAGCTGTGTTGCTCTGCCTCTTAGCAGTGGATAACGATCTCTTTAATGTGACATATTTAAGCAATTATCAGCTGATTCAGTCAAACAAGGCTGGCTGGCAGCGAATCGTCTAAATGAAAGTAACAAAGGTTTGAGACCGCACCCAGGCCACATGTTGCCATGCCTACCCAGTACACTGGGTCCGGGCATGTTGAACACATGTGAACATCTAATGATGAGCATATAACGACAACGCTCTGGGAGCGCTGCCCCTTCCATCTGAGTCTTTATCATTAGGTTGATTCGCTCCACCTGATTTACACCCATGAATCTCACGTATATTGCTTCGCTTCTTACATCGTGAACTTTGTGTGACCCCCGTCTTTGTCAGTCTATAGGAACCATCAGAAGAGAATCGGCAAACATCAAAGATATTTCTTGCTGATTATATTCTTTACAGCAATGCTTTTCTTCCAAACTCAAAATATGTTGGCAATATGTGCTGACACCCAGCACATATGAACTGGAGTGAACTTAAAGAGTTTGGGGGGTGGGGGGTGCTGAGCCTGGCTAAGTAGCCTCACTTTGCTGTGTTTTATCCTTGTGAATTTCATGTGATTGCATAGATTTAAGCCTCTCTGAATCAAACTCTTTAATGTGCTTTTTTCATTATTAGTTTATTAAACTAGCTCCTTGACACGATTGGTTACAAGAGTAAAAAAAAGAAACAAAACGCACAGTTTGTTTGTTGCACAGAGCAGGCAGAAACCTCTGGCAGAGCCGGGCTCAGGGAGGAGCAGCCATCTGCTGAGAGCAGTTGTGGAAATAGAAGAGAGCAGAGAGACAGAACAGAAGGCACTGTATGGGAGAGACAGCCAGAACTGAATAATTGCTGCTGATTAAAATATAGTAGTGGTGTATAAACACACAGAGGGTGAAAAGAGATGAGTGAAGAAGATGTTCAGTGCATCATGGGAAACTACCCAGTAGCCTAAGCCTGCAGCATAACTAAGGGAGGGTTCAGGGTCACCTGATCCAGCCCTAACTGTGAGCTTTATCACAAAGGAAAGGTTTGAGCCTAAAACTAGAGACTGTGTCTGTCTCCCCAATCCAAACTGGGGGCTGGTTCCACAGTAGAGAGACCTGATGGCTGAACGCTCTGCCTCCCATTCTACTTTTAAAACTCTAGGAACCGCCAGTACGCCTGCTGTCAACCAACCAACGTATACAGATCAGTATTTAAGGTTTGAGTTTCATCATTCACTGGAGTACAAACTGGGTGTCATCAGGATGCTGTAACACAGAGCAAACACCAGCCCCACAAACACACTGTTTTAAAAAAGACCCTCTCTGTGGCTTTCAAAGCCCAAAACATGCTTAACCAAAGATTGGTCCCCCCCAGTGATCGGGTCCTTATACATCAGAGAAACCAAACAACCTCTGGCTAAGTGGATGGCAGAACACAGAAGCACTACCCCATCAGGCCAGGACTCTGCAGTCTATTGACACTTACTGGCCAGTGGCCACCCTTTCAGTTCAATTTTATTTATATAGCACCAAATCACAGCAAACAGTTGCCTCAGTGATGATGTACACATCAGGGAGGAACGCTGATTAGAGCGGGAAGTCAAGGAGGATATTTTTGAGAAAAGGGAACGACCATCTCTGAACTGAGGAGGGATCCTCAGAGTGCATCTCTCACCATCAATCTCTGATTGCAGCCATGCCCCAACTCTCTGTGAATGGCCATTGATCAGTGGTCATGACAATTTTCATGAAACTGAACTCATGGTTCTTTGTTAGTCAGGGGTGCTAGTTTTGGTCATTATGTTTATAAGGTTGGGAAACAGCTGAGTGATGAAATGTTTGTCCCAGATCAACAGAATCCACTTTCTTAAACTTTTCCTTTATCTGGATGATTGAGCAGACCGAACCAAACCAGTGCAGTTCCTTTAATACCCACAGTGCAGCTCTAATCTCTGCAATTAGAAAATGTGGTCAGCTGTATAAAATAGAACATAGATGGAAGCTGCTACGACATCATCCACTGAAGTCTAGAGATGAGTGTTTGCCATCTCAGGTTCATTCAGTTCAATTTTACTTATATAGCAGCAATTCATAACACTCACCTCAAGATGTTTTATATTGTAAGGTAAAGACCCTAAAATAACACAGTAATCATAAACTGGATATGATGGGGAGGGGAGTGTCTGGCTGTGATATCACTCATTCATTGGCTAACAATTTGTCAATCACACGTCCTGAGCCAGTGAGCATACCACAGATAATCCTCCTTTTTAAAACACAGCATGACCAAGACTTATAAAACATGCTTAACTTTTTATTCAATATGACCCAAAATGAGTGACTGGGTCCATAAATGTATTAGTGTTTATAGATGTGATGGCAGAAAGCCGTTCTCCCGTTCACTTCTGTAGGACTGGATGTCTTTTTACAGCCACAGCTGTCACCATCTGGTGGCCTTTGGATACAATGCAGATTTAAGGCACTTCTGCAATACCTTCATTTTTCTGACCTCTGACATCCATGTGTTATACTGTCTGTGGTTTGTAGACAGCAATGATAAAGCTATTAAATATTGAGGTAAAACCGAGTCCACAGTCTGATTGTTAGGCGTCTTACCTGCTGCACAAAAACACCACAGAAATGTGTAACTTGTGTTTACCAGAAAGAAAAAAGGTAAAACCCCAAATACAGAAATAAACATCACCTGAATCAGAGGCGGCAAAAGTGCAGACATTCTTTACTTAAGTACAAGTACAGATATGCTAAAAAATACTCTGGTTAAAAGTTTAAGTACTGATTCAACCTCTTTACTCAAGTAAAAGTAAAAAAGTACAGCCTCTGAAATGTACTCAGAGTAATAAAGTAAACGGAGCTCTTTGGAGGACGTTTCTGCTGTTTTTGGGAAAATATTACTGTAATAATAAAATAATGTTAGTGTGTGGGAACTTTATTTCAATCTAAATTCTAACTGTAATGAATGTCTCAGCTCAAACACTTAATGTGTGTAAAACACAAACAAAGAAAAAGAAAAACTATTTTAAAAACAGCTCCATTTTCTGTTGCCTACATTGTTGAGGGCGACTCTGCCTCCACACCTGAACAGGTAAATGAGGACAGTCAAGGATTAAAGTAAAGCCTTAGATGGACTGTAGCGGCTCAGAAATGTTTTCGTGTAGAGCAGGCTGTGATCAGCTGACCTGTGCTGCTGCTGCTGCTCTCTGTGGATTTACAGCTGAATTCAACATGATGTAAACATGTGTTTCCTGCATCCTGGCTGATTTCCACCCCCACACTGACAGTGACTGTTTATACTGTCTGTAAGGTTGGAATCAGTGAATGAATCTCAGCATCATCAGCTTCAATTCACATCTGTCTCTGACCATGAACATCACAGCCATGTGCACCAGTCCAGCATAGAGCGTTACTGTAAAATCCCCACAGTACTCAAACGGACCTGTTTATCCTGCACTAAACTGCAGTATTTTCATGCAACCTTTTAATAACACAAAGATCCGGTGATTTAAAAAAAGGAGGACTTTCCATTTTAACTTTAAATTTCCAGTTTACCAGACGTCACTGAGCCGTCCTTTAAACCTAACCTCTCTTCTTCCTCGTCCTAACAGCTTCTCTCTCATTCTTTTCTCCCTGGAAATACAGCAGCTGGACCTTCAGCTCGCAGACACACTGTGTGACAAACAGTTTGTGTGTTTGCTGATATTTGCTGAGTTGATAGAAAGGTTGCATTTAAAGTTACCTGGTGGCCAGTGATGGATACACCAATACGATTGTCTTTTACGTGTTATTGCTTTTCCATTTAAGCTCAGATCGGTGTGATGCTTGAAGGCGCAGTGATGGGAAATAAAAACTTCCCTCAGATGTGTTAAACCTGAAGTAATGAGCATTTTTTTTAAATATGAAGAGTGAAAAGGACAGATATTTATATAAAGATGTAGAGAGTAAAAGTAGAAAAACAATCGATTAAAGTTCAGATACCTGAAGATTCTACTTAAGTACAGTAAGTACAGTAACAAAGCATTTGCACTTTGTTACTAAAACCTGTCCTTTTCAAAGCTAGCAGCTAACTTACTAGCTTAGCAGAGCAGTGATTGTAGTGATTTCACAGACTCATGCTGTCAGCTTAACTTCACCTCACATACGGGAATCATATTTAGTGGTTAGACTATATTATTGTTACAAATGCTAAGAAACTAAAACAAAACTAGTATAATTGTACAGCTGTAGGATTAACATAAAATACACAACAACTGTTAATAATGAGCAAACAAAAGTCAGGAAATTCTGATTTTATAACGTATATTCCTGGATTTGTTTGGCTATGATTCTTCACGTTTTTTAAGTCTTCCTTACAGTCTAGTTGCTGCTGTCTGCCTTTGTATGGGATTGTGTTTCAGTGTTTGAGGACAAAGTGTGTGAAGACCTAACACAACGCTTTAGAGCGGAGCAAGTTTTTGATGTTTCATTTACAGTTGGGTAAATAAATGATTTCCGGTGCCTCAGCTGTCACTAACAGTCAGCGTGCGGTTGGTTTTCTTATGTGCAATTACAAAAAATAAATTCACACTTAATGTCGCGGGGAAAAAGAGATATGTTTTCTCAGATGTTGATTTTCTGAGAGCTGTGCCACTGTCACAATGGCCACACTTCATCCACCCTGATGTGGTGGTGGGGTCCTGTGAGGCTCTCAGGATTATATATCAGTAAGAGTCTTTCAGTCATCATTTTGTATTTCTTGCATATTAAACCTCTGGAAGGTTGAGAATTTAATTACAAGGTGGGGAAATGTTTGGGACCATTATGTTTATCATACATTAAAAATGGAGGACTGAAAGAAAATATGAACTTTGGTGCATTGTGAGTTATTTGTACACTGCTACATCCTTTGACTATTTTATTTTTATGCTGCTTTATATTTCCACTCAGGTACACCTTACTAAGATGAGGTTGGACCCCTTTTTGCTTTTTTAATTCTCTGTGGCATAGATTTAACGAGGTGCTGGAAACGTCCCTCAGAGATTTTGTTGCTGCAGATTTGTGAATTGATGTGAACCTCCCGTTCCACCACAACCCAAAGTTGCACTGTTGGGCTGACATCTGGTGACAGTGGAGGCTGTTTGAGTGCAGCAAACTCATCATCATGTTCAAGAATCCAGTGTGAGACGATCTGAGCTTTGTGACTTGGTGTGTTGTCCTGCTGGACGTAGCCGACTGCAGATGGTTACATTTTGGTCATAAAGGGGTGAGCACGGTCAGCAGCAGTACTCAGGTAGGCTGTGGCATTTAATCAACACTCAATTGAGCCTAAAGGTGAAAAGAAAATATCCTCCAGCTCATTACAAGTCAGAGCCGAAATCAAGACTCATCAGACCAGCCAGTGTTTTTCCAATCTTCTAATACCCAGTGTTGGTGAATCAGATTCCTATTCTCAGCTGACAGGAGTGGCACCCAGTGTGGTCTTCAGTCACCTGCTTCAGGTTTGGTGAGTTGTGCCTTTCTATCAGCTCAAAGCAGTCTGGCCATTCGGCCCTGACCTCTGTCATCAACAAGGTGTTTTCACCCAGAGAGCTGCCGCACACTGGATATTTTCTCTTTTTCACACCGTTCTCTGTAAACCATGGAGAGGATTGTTGGGAAAATCCCAGCAGATCAGCAGTTTCTGACCAGCCTGTCTGCCACCAACAACATGCCACATTCAATGTCACTTCACATTTTACTGCTTTATAGTTTGTAGCTTCTTCTTTCTTTTTTTTTTAATTAATCACTACTTTGATTAGCTGGTTGGCAGAAAATGAGTCATGCTGTTTTGATAGGATACAGGTTTTTTCCCCCCTCAAAAGTCTTTATTCCAACCTTTCAAACATGGAGATTTTTCATATTACATATTTGTACTTGATTCAGATTTTAAATTAGATGAATAATAAATCTGCCAAATCAAATATGCAAAGTTACCTGCAGCTGAGTGTAGCTTCTGTTTAATACAGATTTTAATAATTTCATGTTTTGAATTGATTACAAAGCATTTTGAGGTTTGGACTGTTTTGTAAAGGTGCTCGCTCCTTTGGGTTAAACTTCAACAAATGAAAATGAAAACAATCACTTATCTGATGTGAAATAAAAATAATTAGGCACAGTAGTTTACACAGTTAGCTCCATTGTTTATTGTTGATGAACTATGTAATCAATGTTTTCCTTCTGTTGCTTCCTAATATTTAATGCTTTAGTGAAATAGCTACCTGATAAATGATGATGTTCATGTTTTTTTTTTTAACAGACCCTTTATTCTCTGTAATGAAAACGCTGTAGGAACAGGATAACGAATACTGTAGATAGAGAGCCGCAGCGGGTGAGGGATGAGCTTACCGGCAGTGCAGTGTAGCACCAGGGCAGTAGGTGGCAGCAAAGTTTGAGCTGAACTCTTGAAAGAAACTCAAAGAAGAAGAAGAAGAAGCCCAAAAGCCAAGGAATTGTGGGACGTAAAATGAACTACAATGGCGGTTAAACAACAGGCAGTGAGATGTGCCGCATTTATATGGTTACTCTCTTTACTTCTGCTTCATCCTTGTCGTGCTTTTGCCGAAGAACTGCAGTGGGATGAGAATGGCTACGTTTTGTACTGCCCGTGCATGGGTAACTCAGTCTTTGTAGCTACGCGCTCTCATTCTGCCGTAGTAAAAACAGCTAGCGAGCTGAAAACTTTTTCTACCCATTTGTAACTTCAGAGTTCCCCTAATATGGAGCCAGGGGTGTGATGAACTCTCCTTATTTCGGGAGTAGTGCTTTACAGCGAAGCTGGGCAGGGAGGACCTTATAGAAATGAATGTTAAGCTCGGAGAACATATGAGCACCGTAGCTCGGTAGTATGTATGCTCATACATGAGAGCCGCTTTCAGCTCCAAGAGCTCATGAAGTCAAAAGTGAATTAACCAGATGTGTTTAAAAAACTTACCGCTGGCCTGAAGACATTTCAAAAATCAACACAAGACCTGAATGTTAAAAAAAAAAAAAAGAAATTTGCATCTCCATAAAGCCTGTCAGCAGATGAAGGCGTGAACTTCTTTAAAATCTGCTTTTTTAAAAGATGCTTTTCCCCTCATTAATGTGCTTCCGTACAGCCAGCCGTTCAGCAGTGACCTGCTGCTGCTTACCAGACAAGATTTAGTACGTTTTGAAAAAATATTAATAGTTAATATAAAGCATCAGACAGTAGCGCGCATACCTCGCCCACCCCAAATTTTCTGTGTGCTGAGCTGCAATGTTGTCATACGCCATTGGGTCCAGCTATAGTTTGGTGTTAGTTGCATCTCACTGGCTTTATTTCTATTTCTAAGGATTGAATTGTTTTTTGACCCTATAATTTTCAGCATTCTGGATCATTAGATCTAGAATCCTCCTTTGATTATGAACAAACTTTGCTATATAACAACAATCATGTTCCTGTGGAGGATAACTTATTCATATGCATGCTGTTTAGGTCGCTTTGGAAACCAGGCTGACCACTTCCTGGGATCTCTGGCCTTTGCAAAGATGTTGAACCGAACCCTGGCAGTGCCTCCCTGGATAGTGTACCGCCACCACACACACCCCTACATCAACGTAAGTCCAGGCAGTGAGGGGGGAGCAAAACTGTCACTGAGTGCACTGCGCACTCAGTGACACTGCACAGTGTACTTTTGTTTGAGAAGCATCAGAGGTGCTAGTCAAATACTGCATATCAGAACAAATGAAATGAAGCAGTTCTTCACACATGCACTGCAGCCCTGAATTTTTGTAAGAGTTACTTGTCAAAGAGGCACTTAAATGGCTTTGATACATTTGTCTAACACAAATATGATGATGTTTTATTCTCTTTAGGTTCATGTTCCCTACAGGGAGTTCTTTAAGCTGGAGGCCTTGTCTGCCTACCACCGTGTGGTCAGCTTAGAGGACTTCATGGAGAAGCTAGCCCCCAAATACTGGGCCTCAGGACAGAGGAATGCCTACTGCTTTGAGACTGCAGCCCAGAGGAGTAAGGACAAGAAGTCCTGCCCCATGAAGGTGAAGTAGAATCTCAAAGAATTTGCCTAAATGTAATTAGCCAGCGGTGAAATGCTGCCCCCTGGTGGACCACAGATCCATAGCCTTTAGCTGTATAATGATGCAACTGCTGTTTGAGCACTGTAACATGGCTAGATGGGACCAATTTATTTTCAGGACGGGAACCCATTTGGGCCATTCTGGGACTACGTCGGTGTAGATTTTGACAAATCTGTCTTATTTGGTGGGATTTCCTTTAGTGCCTACCACCAACCTCAGTGGATGAAGAAGTGAGTACATGTTTGTACAGAATTATTAAAGATCACATAAATCATTAAAACCACATCTCTCAACATCTTGTGCTGTTCCTCCTCATGACCGCTGTGTTTCATGCTGACAGGTTTCCTCCCTCTGAACACCCTGTCCTGGCCATGCCTGGGGCTCCAGCTCAGTTCCCAGTGACAGAAGAGCATGTGGGCCTGCAGCGCTATGTGGAGTGGTCAGACAAGATGGTGAAGGAGGGAGAAGAGCACATTGCCACCCAGCTCATCAGGCCGTATGTGGGCATACATCTAAGAATTGGCATTGACTGGGTGAGATGAGCTTCACAATCCTGGACTGGGACTTGTGTGGCTCAGTCCTGCTTAGTATTAATTTTAGCTCTTTATAAACCTATTGGCACAGCCCTCTGCACCAGTCCCCGTTTCTCATGAGGCCCCTTGGAAAAATTAGGTGCTCACCCTTGTCTTAACATGGGATTAGGTTAATTAGTGATTCTGGTCATAGGTGTGAGTGTGAATGGTTGTCTGTCTTTGTTGTCAGCTCGTCAATAGACCTGTCCAGGGTGTACCCCGCCCTATGGCAGCTGGAATAGGCTCCACTCGCCGTGTTTATTTATTACTGTGAACATCTGTGAAATCTGGTGACAGCAGAGGAGACAGACTGTGAGGGAGACCAGCAAGTTCATTGAAGAAATGCAGTAGAGACTTTCAGACTGCTGAAATAAAATGAGGGCACATAAATTAGGTTAATAAATGCATTATTTGTATTTATTTTTTGTATGTCTGTGCAGGGCTGGTGGAGGGTGGGATGGCTGGTGTAAAGTTTAACTTCAGAATCTTTGCCTCCTGTTCCAGCAAAATGCCTGCAAAATGCTGAAGAACGGCGACACAGGGCCTCACTTCATGGCCTCCCCTCAGTGTGTCGGCTATAACCGTCAGACAGCCCTGGCCCTCACTATGACCATGTGTCTCCCTGACCTCTCAGAGATTCGTAGGGCTGTCAAGCTGTGGGTAAAGAAGACCGCCGCCCGCTCTGTCTACATTGCCACTGACTCTGACTCCCACACTCAGGACATTGAAAAGCTCTTCAGAGGCAAGGTGGGTTCATCTGTGATGAATTCTTAAGTCTGTCATAAGCTGAGCTTGAAATGTGACGTTTGTGTCCTTGATGCTAACTTGAACAGGTTAGTTGTGTGTGTGTGTGTGTGTGTGTGTTTATCTGCATATATGTATACAGTAAAAGCTTCAGATAATGAGGTCAGTCTATGTACAATGAATCCCTGTGAGCCAAAAGCTCAGATTTCTTCTGCTCGTGGCTTTGTGTGGTGTCAGTGGAGATGTCTGTGTCAGTGGAGATGTCTGTAACGTGTTCGTCTCAGTTCGGTTCACTTTCAGTTTGAGAATGAAGGAGCAGACTTAAACGTCTCTGACTCTGCTGGAATCCAGCGTGCAGCTTTTGTTCGATATGATTGTTATAACATTGGGGCTCAGATCTGTTGGTGCAACACAATCTACTACTTTTTAGAAACAAATCATTTGTGTTCTTGAGTTTGTAAATTGTGGCATCATCTGAGCTGCTGCTCTAAGCTGTCATTTACTTATTTCTATTTATTTTTAGCATCTATACCACCAAAGTTGGGGAAAACTTTCCCTCTGATAAGCACAGAGGAGCCAGAAAGGAGGAGGAACAGCTCCAGCATTAGGTTATTTTACGTGAACGTCTCAAAGCAACGTTAGTTGTGAACTTTTGGATCTTTATATTTAGAATTTAGAAACGTTGCTGTTTTTTTTCCACACAGTGCTCCCTGCTGTTTTTGTTCACATTGATTCATTTATGCCAAAATAGACTGAATATGTAGAAGATGAGGATAAATCTTGTCATTTACATAAATAGGTGAGACATTCACATTTAAAGAGGTTACTTCTCCAGACAAAAAATTCTGATAGAATATGAGTCGAATGTGTAGTTTGGGATAAAATATCTGAAAGCTGTATGTGAGCCTCACCCCATTATACTTCAGTTTGTTTGTCTTTACACAAGTAAATGCATTTCTACCATAAAGTGATACAAAAAAGGTACAATTTGGTGCATCTCATCAGAAAATGGAAAATAGTTGTCTCACACACACAATGTAAAAGAGCTCAGATTCAGATACATCTCAGACACACAGATTTCCCTGTGCATTATGGGTCCTGTCTAATTAGAGTTTTTTACTGTGGCCTCTGCAGGTGAAAGTGGTGAGTCTTCAGCCAGACTTGGCCCAGACAGACTTGTACATCTTAGGCCAGTCTGACCACTTCATCGGGAACTGCGTCTCCTCCTTCTCTGCCTTCGTGAAGAGGGAGCGGGATGTCCGCGGCCTTCCCTCCTCCTTCTTTGGTATGGACGAGCCTGGGAAGTCAAATGTCAAAGAAGAGCTCTGAGTGTCAGCGTCTCCCTTTTGATGCCGATGCAGACGACGTGTCCTGAGGTGGCGAAGTACGATCACACATGCAGGCCTAGTTTCAGAACGGGTTGTGTGTGTGTGTGTGTTCAATAAAAAAAAAAAAAAAAAAAAAAAGGCAGTGCTGCTACCAGGAAATACTATTTTTATCTGTTTGCTGCTTGAAAATTGGAGTATTTGTAATAAATACTGGATTTCTGGGCTGATGCTAATACAGTTTTTTGGGGAGTACAAATTCGGTTTAATTAGCCAATGTTTTTAATGGTGCACACCAATCAGCCACACATTCACTCACAGCTGTTTGTGGTGCACAAGTGGGACCTACACTATAAGGAGGAGGCAGTTTTAATGTTAATCGGTGTCTACACCTACACACTATATACAGTGTGTCAGAAATACCAGTTTTTAGTCTTTGCAGCTTTGGGGATAAAGTGTCAGCCGGCAGGGAGCGTGACACGGAAACAAGTTAGAAGCAGAACTGCTCTGAAGAAACAGCTGCTGTGCAGGGATTTGGGCTTCTTTGGATCAGAGATGATCACTCACAAAG
This sequence comes from Archocentrus centrarchus, assembly GCF_007364275.1. Lineage (NCBI taxonomy): Eukaryota > Metazoa > Chordata > Actinopteri > Cichliformes > Cichlidae > Archocentrus > Archocentrus centrarchus. The sequence goes on along the minus strand of NC_044352.1, from coordinate 35,352,800 downwards.
AATATAAAGATGACCTCAGATATTAGCACCTCTGTCACACTGCAAGTATCAGCTGCTCTGGTTTGTATTATTGCTTCAGCCTGTTTTGGTTCACCATACTGAAGCCACACCACTTCCCAAATATTTCCCTTAAACTTTTATACAAACTGTAAAAGAGTGAATGCACCGTCAGCAATACTGCTGTGCCTCTGCTCGCTCTTTTCTTTCCTCCCTCCATTACGAGGAGCTCACAGTAACTGAGCCTCTCACCCTATGGGTGCTGGGATAGAATCCAATTCCCCACAACCCTGAATTGGATAAGCGGAAGAGAATGGATGGATGGATGGATGGATGGATGGATGAGCCTTCTGTGTATGCCATTTATAGGGAGATCAAGAGGAGACATATTACCTCTGTTTATGGGACCAAAATCTGATCAAATATGTGAATGTCTGCACTGAAAGTTGTAACATTTTTGAGAGAATTTTGATTTGCATACATGTGAGGATATATGTTGAGCTGGTGAATGCAGTAATGTTTTTCATGCTTTTTTCACCAATAAAGTCATACACACTTTGTCCTAAGTTTACTTCTGTCTGGAAACTTGGCTTTGAATCAGCATCCTGTGGACAAGCCTTTATAAGTATTCTTCATTATACCTGCCTTTATTCACAGCTGAATAAAGATCATTTTAGTTGTATGTAATTGGTGTATCCTTAAGTGTAATACTGTACTTAAAGTATATTTCTTGAAATCAACCTGCACCTTGTTAAACCTGATTTAGGCATTTGCAGGGAATCTTTGTAGAGCCTACAATGTAACCTACATAAGCGGCTGACGTCATTGTCGCTACTTATCCTCGTGTGAGGTTCACTGAGTGTTAATTACCATGTGGTTGTGTCCCAGTGTTTTACATGTGGTGCCAGCTGACTGGACCTTTTCCCTCCTGGGTTCTCGCACTTTGTTGTGGTCAGTTTTTTGGGGGGAGGTAAACATATTTGTCCCTCTAGTTTTTCCACTTTGTACATTCCCTCATGTCCTCATTTGCTGACATTTGTGAGTCCTTATATTGATGCTATTATTATTCCTTATACTGAAACAGTGATTGTTATTCTCTCACTGATAGTTTTAAAAGCTGTAGCTGGAAAAGCCAGGAATACTGAACAGGCCAATCAGAATAGTTGGGTGCTGCCCTGCTTAGAGAAATGCACGATAGGTTACCCCGGAGACACTAGATTTCCTGCTGAAGCATAAATCCCCAGTTAGGTAATTTACTCCTTCAATTCAGTTAATTTCAGTTCAATTTTATTTATATAGTGTCAGTTCACAACAAGTCACCTCAAGGTGCTTTATATTGCAGGGTAAAGACCCTAGAAGAAAAAAGGAAAAAACAATCACACGATCCCCTGTGAACGAGCACTTGGTGACAGTGGGAAGGAAAAACTCTTTTAACAGGAAGAAACCTCCAGCAGAACCAGGCTCAGGGAGGGGGGGTCATCTGCTGAGACCAGTTGGGAGTGAAGGGAAAGAAGGAAGAGACAAGGCACACTATGGGAATTTTAATAACTAATGATTAAAAGCAGTAGTGGCATATAAACAGTGAGTGAAAAGATGTTAATGAAGAAGAAACTGCCACATCATTGGAAGCTCTGAAGCAGCCTAGGCCTATAGCAGCATAACTAAGGGAGGGTTCAGGGTCACCTGATCCAGCCCTAACTATATGCTTGATCATAAAGGAAAGTTTTAAGCCTAATCTTAAAAATAGAGAGGGTGTCTGTCTCCTGAATCCAAGCTGGAAGCTGGTTCCACAGAAGAGGGGCCTGAAAGCTGAAGGCTCTGCCTCCCATTCTACTCTTAAGTATCCTAGGAACCACAAGTAAGCCAGCAGTCTGAGAGTGAAGTGCTCTGTTGGGGTGATATGGGACTATGAGGTCTTTGAGATAAGATGGGGCCTGATTATTCAAGACCTTGTATGTGAGGAGAAGGATTTTAAATTCTATTCTAGATTTAACAGGGAGCCAATGAAGAGAAGCCAATATGGGAGAAATCTGCTCTCTCTTTCTAGTCCCTGTCAGTACTCTAGCTGCAGCATTTTGGATCAGCTGAAGGCTTTTCAGGGAGCTTTTAGGACAGCCTGATAATAATGAATTACAATAGTCCAGCCTAGAAGTAATAAATGCATGAATTAGCTTTTCAGCATCACTCTGAGAAAGGATGTTTCTAATTTTAGAAATATTGAGCAAATGCAAAAAAGCCGTCCTACATATTTGTTTAATATGTGCATTGAAGGACATATCCTGGTCAAAAATGACTCCAAACCATCATTCTGCTCCCTGATACAGAGGCAAACTAGGCTTTTTTCTTGTTCTGTTGTGGTTTTTTTGTAATGTGTATGGATGTGCGAGTTCATATAGCATTCCTATGTATAGTTACAGAGACTGGATCTCTGCTAGATGTCAATCTTGTGTTTGGACCTAGAGTGAGGAGTGTTCAGGGTGGGAAGTGGGAGTGAGGGGGTTAGGGAGAAACTAGCTTACATTTTCTTCTTGTTTTTCCTCTTTGTGACTACTGCTCTTTCAGTGTTCTACTGATTGATACTGTATGTCAAACTGTTAAAATTCAATAAAGAAAGTTGAAATAAAAATGACTCCAAGGGCGCCCGAGTGGCTTAGTGGTGAAGCCGGCGACCGCATATATATGCCGCGTTGTGGTGCAGGTGACGCAGGTTTGAGTCCTGGCCTGTTGCCAGTTTGCCCGTGTCTTCCCCTGTATCTTTCTCCCATTTCCTGTCTCCCTCCACTGCTCATAAAAGCTGTTGTGGCCAAAAAAAAAGGAAATTAGAGGTCATCCAGGCCTTAATGTCTTTAAGACATTCCTGCAGTTTAACTAATTGAAGAAGAAGAAGAAACAGCACAGAACCCTGTGGAACTCCATAATTAACCTTAGTGTGAGAAGAAGACTCCCCATTTACATGAACAAATTGGAGTCTATGAGATAAATATGATTCAAACCACTGCAGTGCAGTACCTTTAATACCTATAGTATGCTCTAATCTCTGTAATAAAATGTTATGATCAACAGTATCAAAGCTGCACTGAGGTCCAACAGGACAAGAACAGAGATGAGTCCACTGTCAGAGGCTCTAAGAAGATCATTTGTAACCTTCACTAATGCTGTTTCTGTACTGTGATGAATTCTGAAACCTGACTGAAACTCTTCAAATAAATCATTCCTCTGCAGATGATCAGTTAGCTGTTTTACAACTACTCTTTCAAGAATCTTTGAGAGAAAAGGAAGGTTGGAGATTGGCCTATAATTAGCTAAGACAGCTGGGTCAGTGATGGCTTTTTAAGTAGAGGTTTAATTACAGCCACCTTGAAGGTCTGTGGTACATAGCCAACTAATAAAGACAGATTGATCATTTTTAAGATTGAAGCATCAATAATTGGAAAGACTTCTTTGAACAGTCTAGTAGGAATGGGATCTAATAAACATGTTGCTGGTTTGGAGGAAGTAACTATTGAAGTTAACTCTGAAAGATCAACTGGAGCCAAAGAGTCTAAACAAATACCAGCAGTGCTGAAAGCAGCCGAACATGAAGAATAATCTTTGAGATGGTTACCAATAATTTTTTCTCTAATTTTATATGCAAAGAAATCCATGAAGTCACTACTAGTTAAAGTGAAAGGAATACTCGGCTCTACAGAGCTCTGACTCTTTGTCAGCCTGGCTACAGTGCTGAAAACAAACCTGGGGTTGTTCTTATTTTCTTCAATTAATGATGAATAGTAAGATGTCCTAGCTTTACGGAGGGCTTTTTCATAGAGCAACAAACTCTTTTTCCAGGCTAAATGAGCATCTTCTAATTTAGTGAGACGCCATTCCCTCTCCAGCTTTCGGGTTATCTGCTTTAAGCTGTGCGTTTGTGAATTATACCACGGAGTCAGGCACTTCTGATTTGAAGCTTTCCTTTTCAGAGGAGCCACAGTATCCAAAGTTATACGCAGTGAGGATGTAAAACTATTGATGAGATAATCGACCTCACTGGGAGCAGAGTTTAGGTAGCTGCTCTGCACTGTGTTGGCACTGAAGAGCATAATAATGAAGGAATTAGATCCTTAAACTTAGTTACAGCACTTTCACAAAGACTTCTACTGTAATAAAACTTATTTCCCACTGCTGTGTAATCCATTAAAGTAAATGTAAATGTTACTAAGAAATGATCAGCCGTATGGGGTGGGTTGGCCCGCGTCGGGATGTCTGGCTGGCATTCCGGGATTCTGGGTGCTCCTCTCTGTGGGGTGTGGGGCGCTCAGGTGAGGGAGCAGCAGTTTCCCACATGGGGCAGGTTGGTCCTGGACCCATGTGTTTGTGTGTGCATGTATGTGTGTGTGTGTGGATGAGAGTGAGTGTGTGTGGATGAGAGTGAGTGTGTGATATTTATTGTAATGGTGTGTGTGGGTGTGATATTTGTTGTCTTTTGTATGCCTGTGGGGTGTGTGTTTGCAGTGTGGGTGGTGGGTGCCGGCTGGAGCACGGTGGTTTCCTGGGGGTGTGGCCACTCAGGCCCTGGACCTGCCTTCCCTGCACTGCGGTTGGGTGTAGGGAACTGGGGTGTCTAGTGAGCCAGCAGTTAGCTGGCTCTCTTACTTCGGGGGTAGTCCTCTACCTCCCGGTCATATTTATCCCCTCCTCCCACTCAGTTAAACATCACATTACACACACGTAGGTTTTTGGGGGAGGGGGGCTCGTGCTCCAGTGAGTATGGCCACCTCCTTGGCTCTGGTCACTGTGTTGCTTGATGTCCCACTCCTCCTTTTTAATTGCATGAGTCAGTTTACAACACATAACAGTACATATAGGGCCTTGGGGGGCAGGTGTGTCACACAATGGTTAGTGGGTGGCGCTGCTGAGGTGGCACCACTTGTCTGCTCACTGCTGCCTGCTCCTCAATTTTATTTACATTTTAGACATTGAGGGCCTTGGGGGGCAGTGTTGATGGGCGCTGTTATTCAGTGCTCATATTACATCTGTCCCTCCAATTTTAATAGAGCCATAGCTTTCACACAGTCATAAACATTCTTCTCATTACATACACTCACGTCACCCCCCAACACGTTGGGTGGGAGGAGGGGGTGGGCGGGTCTTCTCACAACCCAGTTTCTTGCACCCTGCCTGGGGTGAGGACTGGCTAGTTGTTCGGGGCTGGGTTGGCTGCTTCCCTGGGTTGCTGCTGGCTCTGTGTTGGTACCCGCTCTCACACACTAGGGGTCCATGTATGGAATCCGTGTGTGTGTGTGTGCATGCAAGTGTGCGTTTTTGTGTGCCTGCATGTGTGCATGTGTGTGTGCCTGCTTGTGTGTGTGTGTGCCTGCGTGTGTGTGTGTGCGCGTGCGTGTGTGTGTGCGAGCGTGTGTTGACAGCTGGGCCTGGGTCTGTCGCTCCACGCTGCTCCCCACTGATTGTAACTGCCACCCCTGGGGTGTGGGTGCCCGTGTGTCCCGGGGTATGTGGCCGGATGTCTTGGCGTGGTTTCTGACCGCTCCCTCGGCGGCTGTGGCCTGGGAGTGGCTTGGGCCTCCTTGGCGTTGGGGGGGGCTCTGCCGGGTGTCAGGGCTCGGGGCTCGCATGCTCGGCTCGTGCTGGGGGTGCCGGCCTGCGGGGGGGGGGCTGCTCATTGCCTCTGGCTCTCTGGACTCTTGCCCTTTGGCTGTGGGGGCTCCGTCTAGGGTCTCCCTCCTTCCTCCTCTGGGGTGTGCACTTGGTTGCCATCAGGATGTGTGGCCTCAGGTCTTCTGAGCTCCTAGTGGGCTGTGGATGGCCTGGGTCCCCTGGGTCCTTTCCTATTTGCCTCTGGATCGCGGGGGGCATGGTTGCAGTTCTTACCTTCATTGAGTACATTCCATGACAGAGGTGCATACACACATTACTGCAAACAGCAAAATTGTGTGTATGCGTGTATATGTATATGCATTTGTATAGACATGTGAATGTGTGTATGTATGTATGTATATCTTCAGATTGCGAAAACAGCCAGACATGACAGGCTTAAAAAAAAAAAAAAAAAAAAAAAAAAAAACAGGAGGGGGCTTTCAGGGAATACTGTTAAGTCTTCAGTTTCTATGCCATATGTCAGGACAAGATCCAGAGTATGATTAAAGTGGTGGGTGGGCTCCTTTACATTTTGAGAGAAGCCAATTGAATCTAACAATAGATTAAATGCAGTGTTGAGGCTGTCATTCTCAGCATCTACATGGATGTTAAAATCACCCACTATAATTATTTTATCTGAACTGAGCACTAAATCAGATAAAAAGTCTGAGAAATCAGACAGAAACTCTGAGTAAGGACCAGGTGGACGATAGATAATAACAAATAAAACAGCTTTTTGATTTTCCCAATTAGGATGGACAAGAATAAGAGTCAGGCTTTCAAAAGAATGAAAACTTTGTCTGGGTCTTTGATTAATTAATAAGCTGGAATTGAAGATTGCAGCTACTCCTCCTCCTCGACCTGTGCTTCGAGCATTCTGACAGTTACTGTGACTCGGGGGTGTTGATTCATTTAAACTAACATATTCATCCTGCTGTAACCAGGTTTCTGTAAGGCACAATAAATCAATACGTTGATCAATTATTAAATCATTTACTAACTTGGAAGAGAGAGACCTAATGTTTAATAATCCACATTTAATTGTTTTATTCTTTGGTGCAGTTGATGAAGCTGTATTATTTATTGTTTTTGAATTTTTATGCTTAAATAGCTTTTTGCTGATTTTAGCTTTGTTTTTTGGTGGTCTGGGAGCAGGCACTGACTCTATGGGGATGGGGTTTTGGGGGGATGGCAGGAGGAGAGAAGCTGCAGAGAGGCGTGTAAGACTGCAACTCTGCTTCCTGGTCTCAACCCTGGGTAGTCAGGTTTTAGGAGGGTTAATAAATTTGGCCATATTTCTAGAAATGAGAGCTGCTCCATCCAAAGTGGGATGGATGCCGTCTCTCCTAACAAGACCAGGTTTTCCCCAGAAACTTTGCCAATTATCTATGAAGCCCACTTTCAGAAGGGTTTATCTCAAGTTAACAGAATCTCTGCCTATGTCTCAGGATTTATATTGTATGCAAAAAGAATGGTTGTCTTAACCTTATCATAATCCAAAGAGTCATCAACATCCATACATATGTGCTCTCTGCAAGCTACAGTACATGGTGACAAGCCAGTGCAATGGATTCAAAGGTAATCAAATGTTCAATATCATCCTCACCTATAAGTTTTTGTCATTTAGGCTCAAGGACATAAGACTGGCCTGGTGATGTGTTAATTGACATACTGGGAGCAGCTTAGGGAGGAGAGTCAACATTCAGAGGTGATGATCAGGTGGATCAGCTGCCTGACATTCAGACACTGGAGAGGCAGGGCCTGCACTTCTACCTGAAAAAGCTGGAACTGAGTTAGAACTGCTTTGAAACATTGTTTCTGCCCCTCATTCTCCTCTTTCTGTTTAGCTTGTCTGACTCAACTTGTCTTTCTGAACCCATCTCCTTGGATTTGCTTTCACACCCTTTCCTCCTCTCTGTATGGTTTATTAGGAACAGAAGAAAAACAGATCAAAAGAAAAAAAACAGTGCCTTTTTAACTGGCTGACTCCACTTCTGACGCCAACTATCATGGACCAGCAGCCAAGGATATATGGCTACAGGTGCAATTTCCAAAATGTGGGTTTTATTATACCCCCCAAAAAACAAAAATGATACCAAAAAGATGCAACAGATGGTTAAGTCCATTTGATGGCCTCTGCACTTAGACCAGCTCCACCCTCAGCCTCCTCAAACCAGGCTGGAGCAGCAGACAGGCAGCTCAAGAGAACAGGAAAAAATTATTGCTTCAACTTAAATAAGTCACTGACAAACCAGTGTAAACCAACTATATGCACCATTATTTAAAATGTGACACAGTGTCATAATGTATTAAAACAGATTAATTAAACTGTTTACTATATAACATCAATGACAGCAATGAGATGGGAGTGTCTGATTTTGAATTGTGGTTCAAGAGAATTATAAAAAATAAATAAATAAAAACAGCTAACTAATGAAACTGACCTTGGCAAAAATGATAGTACCCCTAATATTTTGTTGCACAACCTTTTGAGGCAATCACTGCAATCAAGTGATTTCTGTAGCTTTCGATGAGACCTGTCGACAGGTATTTTGGCCTCACTGCTCCAGCTGTCTCGGGTTTGAAGGCTTCAGACTCAGCTTACTCAACACCAGCAAACTCTTACATCAGAGAGGAGCTCACTGAAGGAGTTAGCTTTAAAAAAAACTCACTGTACAGGAGTCCGTGGAGAATTTGATCTCTAATTAGGAGCCAGAGTGATGTGCCTGAAACTGACAGCATGAACCCCACTGCAGGAAGAAGATCCTTTGAATCAGCTCAACACCTCTGGCTCATAATTCCCTTTAACTACATAGTTACCACTTTAATACATATTCAGAGTGCAGAGGCAGACTAGAACAAATATGGTTGATGTAAGAATGGAAAAAGTACTTGCTTTGTTTTAATCACACTAAAGTAATTATGACGTGAATAAGCAGATTAACATTACTCTGCTTATTCAAGTCTGTCACAGTCACAGTAAATAAGAGGAATGCCTCCCTGCAACAGTCTGTGACCTCTGTCAGTAGTGACATGAGAATTCATTTACTTATGCAAAGTTATTAATAATATACTCATATAATTCTCCACTACAAGTAAGAATCTGGGATTCAAAACCTACTTAAGTATATACTGATTAGGTATGACATTAAGATCACTGACAGGTGAAGTGAAATACTGATTATCTCTTCATCATGTACTGTAACCTGTTAGTGGGAGGGATATATCGGGAACAAGGCCTCAACGTTAATGCGTTGGAATCAGGAAAAATGGGCGTAAGGATGTGAGCGAGTTTGACAAGAGACAGGGCCTACATATGCAGAGATGTATAAAGTACTGGAGTAGAGAAGTGGAGTAGAAGTACAAGTACTATATAAAAAAATTGACTTGAGTAAAAGTTGAAGTGTTCTTTCAACACCATACTCAAGTAGAAGTACAGAAGTACTAAATTTTTTTGGTACTTAAGCATTGCACGTAGAAGTATTTCAAAAATTGCTACTCAATTGTACAAGTACAAGTAAAAGTACAAGTACTGTGTATATTAAAGAAAGGCAGTCAAAAGTTTGATTATCATTGTTTATATTATTTCAAACATTTGAAAGGCACAATGTATTTGGCTGAAGCTGGAGTACAATGATAAAAGGCCATACAAGTGTTTACAAAAAAACAAACACAAATAAAACATCTCAAAAGGCCAGAGGGGCAGTCCACAGAGCAGCTAAATAACAAACCTGGACAAGGTGTTCCTGGGACGTCATCCATCTCGATATCGGACAGTAAGCTGACGCGTTCTGTCCTCAATACTTGCAAGCAACAGCGCAAAAGGCGGAGACGAAGCCTGCGTTTTTTTTACAGGCTTGATCGCGCAAATCGCCCAATGATGAGCCAGCTTCATAAACCGTGACAGCGCCATCTACCGCTCTGGCATTGATACTATGACTTGGGGATGATTAATAACGTTTTCATAATAGTAACGAGTAACGATTCAGCACGTGAAAAATGTATCGGAGTAAAAGTATTAAATTAATCAAAAATATATAGTGGAGTAAAAGTGAAAGTAGGGGAAAAAATATATACTCCAATAAAGTACAGATACTGCATTTTAGTACTTAAGTACAGTACTTAAGTAGTTGTACTTCGTTACTATACATCTCTGTACATATGTGACCAGAAATCCCCTCTGAACCCTACGCAGTAATCCCAATCCCTGCGGGCTGCATTTACCCAAACTGTAGTTGAGAGGTGCATGTAGGGTTACGGCGTACAGCAGGGGTCATCAACTACATTTGTCCAAGGGCCGGAATTTATATCAGCAGACCCTGTGAGGGCCAGATGGTCGCATAAAGTAAAATTAAATTAATATTATATCCTAAGTAATATGTTATCATTTGATATATCAATTTTCCTTTAAAATTTATACTGTTTTTAACAAAGTGATGTGAAAGTCTTGCACTTACTCTGTTATGTTGACAGTTGTTATGAAGACACCATAATTGTGTGCAGTTGTGCTCATTAGAGATATTATGCGCACAGAAAGTTTATCTCTGCATTATCTACTTTTCAGAAGGTTTTTTTTTGTTGTAGATTTTTTAAAATTAATATTTAATTAATGAAGAGTTCAGATACAAAAATTAAATCTGCCTGGACACTTTTTTTTTTAAACAGATTTTTTTTTTTTTAATCTGGATCTTATGGTAAATTTTAGTAATTTCATTTCATGGGCAATGGTGAGGTGCCTTTTATTTTTCAAAAATGTGAATATAGTAATTTATCTACTTTTTAATAAATATTTTGTTTTGAGGCAAAACCAGCAAAATCTTTGTCCGTCCTCTGCCCAGTGTAAATGAAGGCAAAAGGCCCAAATATCAGATTTTGGTAGAAAGATTTCAACATAGATTCACACAGTACAACTCCAATGGCTCAAAATGGCAGCACATTTATTTGAACAATAGCAGATACTAGGCCGCGGGGTTTATATTCAAAAGTTCACGAAAGACATCAATACAAATGGTTCTTTTTGTAACACCCACCCTCAAACATGGTTCTTAGTTTGGCGTTATTCACAGACCAAACAATTTTGGGGAGACTTTTTATTGATCATTTCTTCAAAGATTTTGTTTTATGCTGGGAAAATGTTGTCTTTGGTTTTTATAATTATGCTAAGAAAGAAGGTAAATGGTACTACTTAATAAACCTGATTTTGTTTTTGGCAAAATTCTTTATTTATAAAGTAAATTCAATAATAAAACCCCTTGTTTTTTAGTATTCAGAAAGGATATGGAGCATTATTTTGAATTGCTTGTTGATTCAACAAATCCAAAGGCTATCAAAACTTTAAATTTGTGTTCCACTCATAACTTTTTCTGTTTCCAATGTTTTTCATTAGAAGCACAGCACAAAAGTATAATGGCCACATTAATGCTTAGACTTTCCAAAAAAAAAAAAAGCAATAACTTTTTATTTCATGTAGATAATCCGGGCTCACTTGGATCATTTGTCTGTTTTTGTTTTCTTGTATACTGTTAACTGTATACTCGTATTTGTGAAACTCAATAAAGTCTAGGCGGTGACAACCGAGGGACGGACGCATGCAGCGGGCGCCAGTTGACGTGCCTGCCATAGGCGTACGGTTCAGAGGGGATTACCGTTACGTATGTAGACACGCTGCCTTAGACTCCGCCCCCTGGCCTCAGTTAAAAGTGGCGGCCTCGCTGAGGTTCTGATTGTCTTGACCTTATTAAGGCGGGACTTCCTGCCTGTTAAAACAAACAAACAAATAAACAACAAAACTGGGGTCAGCTTTCTTACCTGAGAAATCAGGTACAGGTAGGTAACTGATTTGCTCCCTGTAGATTAGGCTGCTTCACTGCAGTTTGTTGGTGTGACATCATCTTTTCTTTGTTTGCCTCGTTAGCTGGCTTTTTAGCTATGGCTCCGCAGTGTTAATGCTACTCTTTTCTTCGCTAGTCAAGCACAGTAAAATATTTTCTTTTAATATTTTCTGAACAGGCCCAACTCTTGTTATTTTGGTGCTTCAGGTGAAATTAGGATTTGGTGCCCCCCCCCAATGCTGTGCAGAAGGATTTTTTTTCCTGCTTAGAGGAAGAGGTGTTGGAAGGGTTGTATTAAAGTCTCCCCCCAAAATTAATTGTTTTCTGTCCAAACCTGTGGTCTGAGTCATTCACAAATGATTAATTTATCACTTTTGGGGGAAAAAAGTCTTCCCACATGACAGTAACTTGTGTAATAGTAGCAACTTCACCCCTTTGGTCACAGTTAAGGAAATTGGAAATAAAATCTTCTGCCTACATAATCATTTTAGGTAGATGTCAGAAAATGAATATCACAGTACAATATATAATTATAGAAAGTGTAGGCAGTGAATGAAGGGTTAAAATGCAAAATTACTTGTTCTGTAGTTGCAAACCTTCCCCATCAATGTGTCTGTACACATCTTCTCACCAGGGACACGGCTGTGAGAGAGTCGAACCTAAGACACTTGCAAGTCTGAATATGTACACCTGCACATAAACAGTGTCTTTTACATGCATGCTGGTATGTCTGTCTTGTATTAGCGGTGATGGTAGCTGCAGTGTTGGAGAGAAACTCAGTTTACTGAAGAAAACCTACCAGTAAATGTTTGAAGTTCAGCCTGTTCCTCATCTCAGGGTTCACAGACTCAGTTTTCACTAAGCATGCTTTCTAAATCCCATCTTCTGACAGTGGTGCTTAAAGTGTTGTTAATTTTACCAGGCTGACATAAGTGGGATGGACTCTCCATTAAGTACTGAGACAAAGTCTACCACCAGAGAGTGCACATGGCTTGCCAGCAACACCGAATTCTTTAACAGCCTGAGAAAACAGGTGGGTGTGTAAGAATATAAACGACTGTACAGTTGTTACAGTGCCATACAGCGTGACTGTGGGCATTCCCCTGTCTTGACACCTGAGGTTTACGGGGGTCTAGCTAGCAGTTGATTGCCTGGCGCTGCACCGGGCTGAGAATTTCCGCTGTTGGTTATCAGAACAGATCACTTGTCCAGTAGCAAGGAAGACCTCCTAAAGTTAAATCAAGATAGTACTTTTTTTTTTTTCTTGCTCAGTGCTTGTGATGAAGGTGAATTCATAAGATTAATGATCATCTGCAGCACTCCTCTGGTAGCATTTGCAGCGCCATCGTTCAGTTTCATTTTACCCAGGGTTCTAGCCAGCGGTTGATCGCCCAGCACTGCGCCATGCTGAGGTCCTCAGGCTGAGAATTTCACCGGTTCAGAACTGTTCTGTCACATAAGTTACAATGTGGGCGGATGCTCCGTGTACACCACCCCATCACCGATACCAGACTAATTATTTTATTTTTCCTCTGGCTAGATTGCTGCACTATAGTATTATTTCACCACCGGGCACGGCCAGTTTCGTTCACAATGTGGACGCTTGATTCTGTGGGGCCAAATGGCGCCCAGCGTGAAATCGAGGGGGAAGTAGAGAAAAAGGAGCTCAAAGGATAATTTTGGGCTTCCCATTAAACATAAAATCCTAGGAGCTTGTCTTGTTGTCTTCGTAGAGTCACAAGGATAACACACTGAAGTGCTGCTTAAGGAACATTTATTAACAATAGCTGTGTCTTACTTTCAGAGGATCGTAACACAGGCTAGATCCATGCTCCCTAACATCAAGTCACATGGTCCAAGCAGATTCAGGTGCCTTAAATGACCTGTAGGACCAACCATTATCACAGAATATTACATACATAATATCCAGCTGTTAACCGTTACTGAATTAGCCACCTGGCACAGCAGTTAGCATTAGCAAGCTAATGCTAATTCGTTCCCCACTCCCCCAACACACGTGTACGGGGCTGAAAATTATTTCTGGCTAGAACCCTGTTACCATCTTACTGCTTTTTTTCCCTCCTTCATTTAGAGATCTGCTAATGTGTTTGAGCACAGCCTACTCCAATCAATCAATCAATCAATCCATTTTTGTGATGAGTCAAATGATGTGTCAGATGTTGCTATGTTGACTTTGTGGCTGTAGAGCAGGTCACCAAGGTGTTTGTGTGATCCCTGGCTGCTCCACACCTGTTCCTGAAGCCCCAAGTGTCCATTGGCATGTGAATGTTAGATAGGAAGCACTTAGGTGTAGAAAGTGTGTGTTGGTGAATGAGGCACGTTTAAAGCGCTTTGAGTGCTCAAGTAGAAAAGCACCCTCTGAGAAAAAGTTCATTTTGATGACTGTGTGTTTTTCTCCAGGGCATCTTCTGTGATGTGACCCTGGTGGTCCAGGGAAAATACTTTCCTGCACACAGAATAGTGCTAGCTGCAGCCAGCCATGTCTTCAGACTTATGTTCACCAGTAAGTGTGACACAAAAGGACACACACTGATATTCTGTGCTTTAAGACTTCATTACAAAATTGTCTCTAGAGAAACTCCAGAGAGCACCCGTTGGGTCCAGCAAAATGGAAAAAGAATCATGTGATCTTTTTATTTTTCATTTAAATGAACTTTAAATCACTTTTAAAGAATGTGTGATAAGTTGAAAAATCCATCCATCCATCCACTTATCCTGTTCAGGGTCGCGGGGGGGCTGGAGCCTATCGCAGCTGTAATAGGGCGAGAGGCAGGGTGACCTGAACAGGTCGCCAGCCTGTCATAGGGCCAACACAGAAAGACGAACAACCTTTCACACTCACTTTCACACTCTCATTCACACCTATGGGCAATTTAGAGTAGCCAATGAACCTAACCCCAGTAAGTGCATGTCTTTGGAATGTGGGAGGAAACCGGAGTACCCGGAGGAAACCCACGCAAGCACGGGGAGAACATGCAAACTCCACACAGAGAGAGGGAGAGGCCTGGCCAAGGTGGAATCGAACCCAGGCCTTCCAGATGGTATTCTATCTGTGAGGCAGCAGTGCTAACCACTGCGCCACCGTGCTGCCCAAGTTGAAAAATAATGGTCAATAATCGATTAAAATTTTGGCCAAACTAATGTTAACAGTAAGGCCAACAAAATTCTGAAGTCCTAAATATATTTTAGCATAATGAAAAGGATTGCACTTGGATCATTCAGGCTACAACCCCAAAAGTACGATGTTTGATTTCAGCCAAGATGACTAATTTCCAAATTATTTATGGTAATGAATGCAGATGTTCTTAACTGAAAATATTTTCTCACTTCCAGCCAAAATGAAGGAGTCGGTGTGTCCTGAGGTGGAGCTCAGGAGTGTTGAGCCTGAGATCATTGAGCTGTTGCTTGAATACATTTATACATCACAGTAAGTGTAGCTTCTGCTAAGCAGAGCAGTATACTACAAAGCAAGCTGAATGCAACCAGGTTTCTTTGTTAGCTGGCTTGACAAAAGCTAAAACCACAGTTTTTGATGACAGGTGTCACAGTAGCATCTGGCAGCTTTCTCTGTTAAGCTGGCTTTCTGCTACAGGCTCTGCGCACACTCATAAAGTGTAACAGGAGTCTTATGACTCCTCAGCTGCACAGAATGATGTCTCAGTGCTGCCTGCTCCAGTCAGAAATGATCTGATGGTAAAATGGTAATTAAAAGAGCATTAAAAAATAACAGTAAAATGTAACACAGTTGCAAATAAAACAAGATTAATGCTACAGAGGATCTGTTGGTTTGACACACAGAGTAGGAGCATTTAACTTATTTTAATGCGGTTTTGTTTCTAATGTGATGGCTGCACACTTGAATAATGAAACTTTAATAATGGATACCCCCCCCCCCCCCCCCCCCCCCCCCAAAAAAAAAAAAAAAAAAGTATTCATGCAAGTTTTAATCACCAGCATAATAAATGCAAATTCCAGTGACAGTGTGATGCCCAGTATGCACTGCTGTAACTTTACAGCTGGGCTTCATTGAGTAGTTTTTAGTAAGGTGTGGCTTAAAACGTTGCATATGTAACATTTCCCATTTTGTGCATTTCTTCATGCTGTAAATAAAAGAATCAGTGAAAACATACAGTACCAGTCAGAAGTCTGGACGGGCATGTGTCCACACTTCTCACTGGTACTGTAGTGTTTCCAAAACCCTCAGTTTAACTGCTCCATTAATCTGGCTTTGTAGTACACTCCTCAGTCCCTGATCAGGGCTCATGTTTATTTTTTGTGTGTGTGCGTGCATGCGTGTCAGAATTTCAGTAGACAGGAATAATGTCCAGTTACTGCTGAATGTGGCCAACCAGTACCAGATTGAGCCGGTGAAGACGCTGTGTGGGAAGTTCATTAATGGACAGATTGATGCAACAAACTGCCTGGGTAACAACAGAAACGCAGATGCATACCTGCCCATATGGACTTCTTTATGACTGATTCCTGTTCTTTGCTCTTGGAAGGTATTTCAGCCCTTGCAGACTACATGAACTGTCCAGAGCTTCAGATGGCAGCAGAGGAGTTTGTCCAGCTCCACTTTGTTGACGTCTGCAGACTGGATGAATTTCTGCAACTGGACATTGCACAACTCACACATCTGCTGCATCAGGACAAACTTTCTGTCTGCTCTGAGACGCAGGTACCGAGGTTATTCAAAATCAACAAACTTTTTTTTGTGTGTGTGTGTTAACTGAAATGAAATAAAAATGAAAACTGTACCTGATATTTAACCGAAGCAAGCAAACCCACTGTGGAAAGCCTTTGTTCCCATGTCGACGTATTCAGGTCTATGATGCTGCAGTGCGCTGGTTGAAGTACAACATCTCTAACAGACAACAGCATGTTGCGGAGGTTTTGAGATGTGTTCGCCTACCTCTGGTCTCCAAAACCTTCCTTTCAGAGACTGTAAAGACTGAGCCACTCTTCAAGGACAACCCAGACTGTCTCCAGATGATCACATGTGAGTAGGAAGGAGAGGAAAACAAGAATGCACTGAAATTGTGGTTGACATTCTCAGCTAAATTATCTGCATCATGCACCATTATGGAACTAAAAACTTTTAGTTCATCAATTCAGGTCCAAGTTTGTGGTTACTTCATACAGGTCTAACATGATATTGTAGATAATTGGGTTTCAAGTTAAATTCCAGGGTTTTGTTGGCAACAGACAGCTGAACTGAGGCAGTAAAAACAAAGCATGTAGCACGGTGCTCTGGCAGTCAGAGGAGAACGGGCTTTTTGGGAGGCAGGTGGTGAAGAGAGATGCTGCAGCCTTTTACAACATGAAGGAAGAAACTTTATTTTATTCAATTTACAGTGCTTAACAAACTTATTAGATCACCCACCACTCAATGTAAGGTTTATGCCACAACTGCCCTAAATTAACAGTTTCGTAATTACAGAAAAAATTATTTATTTTAGTAATGGTTAATCTATTAGTATGCTCAAGCTCTTTAATCAAAAATATTTATAATGCTAAAATATAATTGTTATCCATGAATTTTCAAATTTACAGTTTTACAAAAAAGCATTTAAAAAAAATAAATAAAAATAAAACCCACCCTGTGTGCAGTCTTTGTTTCAAGCTCGAGTCTGCTCTCAGAGGTCTCGGAGCTGAGGGTCCTACGCAGTATGTTAGCTGTTCCTAGCACTGTGCTGGACAGAGATCTCGGATGTTGTTCCTGGAATCCCCGGAAGTCACTCCCCTAGATTGGGGTCACTGCCCGAATGTTCCAATTACCACGGGGACCACTGCCTTCACCTTCCACATCCTCTCTAGCTCTTCTCTGAGCCTTCTGTTTGTAATTAAGCTTCTCGTGTTCCTGCTTCCTGATGTTACTATAGCTTGTTATTGGTTATGGCGTTCCATGTATGTCCTGCCTGCTAGCATCGTGCACCCTGCTGTTATGTGCTGGATTGTCTCAGGGGCATCTCTGCACAGCCTGCACCTGGAGTCTTGCCTGGTGTGGAAGGCCCCAGCCTCTACTGATGTTGTTCTCAAAGCTTGTTCCTGTGCTGCCATGATTAGTACCTCTGTGCTATCTTTTCAGCCCAGCTTTGTTCAGCCATCGGTAGGATTTTTTGATATCAGCCACTTCTTCTGCTGGTGGTACATGCTGTGCAGGGGCCTATCCTTCCATGATGGGTCCATGAGTACATCTTTCTGATCTACTCATGGATCTGTGTTTCATCCTGGATAGTGCATCTGACACTCACCAATCCTCAACCTCCCTTCTGTGTAGCGAACAGTCTCAGGATGCTGGATTTGGGATGAAACCCTCCGGCATGGTAAGGAGCTTTCTTGTCTTGATGTTTCCTCCTTTGGCCAGTTTGTTATCCCAAGAGGATATCTGACTGGCAGGGTGTAGGTGTTGATTGCCAGATCATGTTCTTCCCATTCAGCTGACTCCTCAGGCCTTACACTCTGAAGGTATTTTAGTAGTTGCAGTTTCCCATTTTCCTCTTGACCTCATGGTTCCCAGCCTGTGGGATTCCATTCTGTAGTCGTTATCTGTATCCAATATTGTTGTTGATGTGGCTGAGGGGGGTTCAGGCTGCATCTACTTGGTAAATCCTGCCCTTGATGGTGACTTGTACAATTAGCTTCAGTTGGTCTCTATACTCGGATATCTACCTCTTTAAGTGGTTAGCCAATGCGCTATCTAGAGTATAAAATTGTTTTGGACTGACTCTAATCCGGTAGGGGGGATTTTAAAGTAACTTATTTTAGCTTCTGTTTGATATCTGTTAATAGGCAGCCAGAGCGGCATCTATATATGTTTATG